>NC_137899.1:15992334-16592334 GCF_963455335.1 Martes martes | reverse complement strand
GGCCCCTCTGCGCAGACGGCCTTCTCCCGGGCTCGCCGGGGCCTGGCCTCTTCCTCTCGCGTTCAGGCCGACTCGGGAAGAGGCCTGGGGCTTCCCGCGCAGAGAGGAGAGGCTCCAGGAGCACTGCGCACCGCCCGGGCCCTGGGACGGGGAGCCTGTGGGGGGACTGTCCCCGCGCCTTCCCCGGCCGCCCCTGCCACCCAGAACGCTGCCCCACCCTGGAGGGAGACGGGGGCCGACGGCCCGCTGCTCCAGGGAGTGGTTTCTGCGCTTTCAGGGGCTGGCGCCTGGGAGCCCCCACAAGGCTGCCCCAGGGACTGCTGGCCGAGGCCCTGCTGTCGCCCTGGGCCTCGAGGCCCAGGACGGGCCTGCCTTCTGCCCAGACTGCTGGCTCAGACCGGAGCACGCGCCCCTGCCCTCATCATCCCCCCGTGTCTCCTTGGCAGCCAGGCTTCCGGCGCCGGGCCCCGTGAGTGGGTGACACTTGTCCCCACCCCCCGACCCACTCGGGCTCAGACGGCAGGCTCTCCTGCTTGGCCTCACTTGCCCCAGCGCAATGCCAACGGCTCGGCTGCCCTGCCGGGGCGGCGTGCTGCGCTCTCCCCAGACATGCTCCTGGGGACCGAGGGGACAGGCGTGTCCCTTTTCTGAAGGCCGGTCCCCCAGGCGCGACCGGGCTCCTGTCTGGGGCAGGCGGGATGTCCCGGCAAGGAGGCGTTCACTCCGGGGTAGTTTCTGCCAGAGCGCTGCTGAGCACTCGGCTGCGGCACCCAGCAGCAGCTCACAGACACGACCCTGATTCCCCAGCGAAGGCAGAGCTTTCGCCTAGGTTTTTCGCACGAAGCGGACCGCGCCTCGCTGCTGCTTCCTCGCTCCGGCTTTGGGCGTTCGCTCTCTCGCGACAGGGGAGAAGTGTTGCGGGAGAGTCGGTGCTTCTGGGGCCTCGCTTCCCGGGGCCCCGGTGCGGACCCTGGGCTCCCAGGGCCTCGCCGATGTCGGGAGACGCGGCCTCCTCCTTGCAGCAGCGTGTGTCGCCCGGGGTGGCCCCTCTGCGCAGACGGCCTTCTCCCGGGCTCGCCGGGGCCTGGCCTCTTCCTCTCGCGTTCAGGCCGACTCGGGAAGAGGCCCGCGTATTCCCGCGCAGAGAGGAGAGGCTCCAGGAGCACTGCGCACCGCCCGGGCCCTGGGACGGGGAGCCTGTGGGGGGACTGTCCCCGCGCCTTCCCCGGCCGCCCCTGCCACCCATAACGCTGCCCCACCCTGGAGGGAGACGGGGGCCGACGGCCCGCTGCTCCAGGGAGCGGTTTCTGCGCGTTCAGGGGCTGGCGCCTGGGAGCCCCCCCAAGGCTGCCCCAGGGACTGGTGGCCGAGGCCCTGCTGTCGCCCTGGGCCTCGAAGCCCAGGACAGGCCGGCCTTCTGCCCAGACTGCTGGCTCAGACCGGGGCCCGTGCCCCTGCCCACGTCGTCCTCCCGTGTCTCCTTAGCAGGCAGGCTTCCGGCGCCGCGCCCCGTGAGTGGGTGACACTTGTCCCCACCCCCCGACCCACTCGGGCTCAGACGGCAGGCTCTCCTGCTTGGCCTCACTTGCCCCAGCGCAATGCCAACGGCTCGGCTGCCCTGCCGGGGCGGCGTGCTGCGCTCTCCCCGGACAGGCTCCTGGGGACCGAGGGGACAGGCGTGTCCCTTTTCTGAAGGCTGATACCCTAGGCGCGGCCGGGCTCCAGTCTGGGGCAGGCGGGATGTCCCGGCAAGGAGGCATTCACTCCGGGGTAGTTTCTGCCAGAGCGCTGCAGAGCGCTCGGCTGCGGCAACCAGCAGCAGACCACAGGCCCGACCCTGATTCCCCAGCGAAGGAAGAGCTTTCCCCGAGGTTTTCGGCACGAAGCGGACCGCGCCTCGCTGCTGCTTCCTCGCTCCGGCTTTGGGCGTTCGCTCTCTCGCGTCAGGGGAGAAGTGCTGCGGGAGAGTCGGTGCTTCTGGGGCCTCGCTTCCCGGGGCCCAGGTGCGGACCCTGGGCTCCCAGGGCCTCGCCGATGTCGGGAGACGCGGCCTCCTCCGTGCAGCAGCGTGTGTCGCCCGGGGTGGCCCCTCTGCGCAGACGGCCTTCTCCCGGGCTCGCCGGGGCCTGGCCTCTTCCTCTCGCGTTCAGGCCGACTCGGGAAGAGGCCCGCGTCTTCCCGCGCAGAGAGGAGAGGCTCCAGGAGCACTGCGCACCGCCCGGGCCCTGGGACGGGGAGCCTCTGGGGGGAATGTCCCCGCGCCTTCCCCGGCCGCCCCTGCCACCCAGAAAGCTGCCCCACCCTGGAGGGAGACGGGGGCCGACGGCCCGCTGCTCCAAGGAGCGGTTTCTGCACGTTCAGGGGCTGGCGCCTGGGAGCCCCCCCAAGGCTGCCCCAGGGACTGGTGGCCGAGGCCTTGCTGTCGCCCTGGGCCTCGAGGCCCAGGACAGGCCTGCCTTCTGCCCAGACTGCTGGCTCAGACCGGAGCACGCGCCCCTGCCCTCGTCGTCCCCCCGTGTCTCCTTAGCAGCCAGGCTTCCGGTGCCGGGCCCCGTGAGTGGGTGACACTTGTCCCCACCCCCCGACCCACTCGGGCTCAGACGGCAGGCTCTCCTGCTTGGCCTCACTTGCCCCAGTGCAATGCCAACGGCTCGGCTGCCCTGCCGGGGCGGCGTGCTGCGCTCTCCCCAGACATGCTCCTGGGGACCGAGGGGACAGGCGTGTCCCTTTTCTGAAGGCCGGTCCCCCAGGCGCGACCGGGCTCCTGTCTGGGGCAGGCGGGATGTCCCGGCAAGGAGGCGTTCACTCCGGGGTAGTTTCTGCCAGAGCGCTGCTGAGCACTCGGCTGCGGCACCCAGCAGCAGCTCACAGACACGACCCTGATTCCCCAGCGAAGGCAGAGCTTTCGCCTAGGTTTTCCGCACGAAGCGGACCGCGCCTCGCTGCTGCTTCCTCGCTCCGGCTTTGGGCGTTCGCTCTCTCGCGACAGGGGAGAAGTGTTGCGGGAGAGTCGGTGCTTCTGGGGCCTCGCTTCCCGGGGCCCAGGTGCGGACCCTGGGCTCCCAGGGCCTCGCCGATGTCGGGAGACGCGGCCTCCTCCTTGCAGCAGCGTGTGTCGCCCGGGGTGGCCCCTCTGCGCAGACGGCCTTCTCCCGGGCTCGCCGGGGCCTGGCCTCTTCCTCTCGCGTTCAGGCCGACTCGGGAAGAGGCCTGCGGCGTCCCGCGCAGAGAGGAGAGGCTCCAGGAGCACTGCGCACCGCCCGGGCCCTGGGACGGGGAGCCTGTGGGGGGACTGTCCCCGCGCCGTCCCCGGCCGCCCCTGCCACCCAGAACGCTGCCCCACCCTGGAGGGAGACGGGGGCCGACGGCCCGCTGCTCCAGGGAGCGGTTTCTGCGCGTTCAGGCGTTGGCGCCTGGGAGCCCCCCCAAGGCTGCCCCAGGGACTGCTGGCCGAGGCCCTGCTGTCGCCCTGGGCCTCGAGGCCCAGGACGGGCCTGCCTTCTGCCCAGACTGCTGGCTCAGACCGGAGCACGCGCCCCTGCCCTCGTCGTCCCCCCGTGTCTCCTTAGCAGCCAGGCTTCCGGCGCCGGGCCCCGTGAGTGGGTGACACTTGTCCCCACCCCCCGACCCACTCGGGCTCAGACGGCAGGCTCTCCTGCTTGGCCTCACTTGCCCCAGCGCAATGCCAACGGCTCGGCTGCCCTGCCGGGGGCGGCGTGCTGCGCTCTCCCCGGACAGGCTCCTGGGGACCGAGGGGACAGGCGTGTCCCTTTTCTGAAGGCTGATACCCTAGGCGCGGCCGGGCTCCAGTCTGGGGCAGGCGGGATGTCCCGGCAAGGAGGCATTCACTCCGGGGTAGTTTCTGCCAGAGCGCTGCAGAGCGCTCGGCTGCGGCAACCAGCAGCAGACCACAGGCCCGACCCTGATTCCCCAGCGAAGGAAGAGCTTTCCCCGAGGTTTTCGGCACGAAGCGGACCGCGCCTCGCTGCTGCTTCCTCGCTCCGGCTTTGGGCGTTCGCTCTCTCGCGTCAGGGGAGAAGTGCTGCGGGAGAGTCGGTGCTTCTGGGGCCTCGCTTCCCGGGGCCCAGGTGCGGACCCTGGGCTCCCAGGGCCTCGCCGATGTCGGGAGACGCGGCCTCCTCCGTGCAGCAGCGTGTGTCGCCCGGGGTGGCCCCTCTGCGCAGACGGCCTTCTCCCGGGCTCGCCGGGGCCTGGCCTCTTCCTCTCGCGTTTAGGCCAACTCGGGAAGAGGCCTGGGGCTTCCCGCGCAGAGAGGAGAGGCTCCAGGAGCACTGCGCACCGCCCGGGCCCTGGGACGGGGAGCCTGTGGGGGGACTGTCCCCGCGCCTTCCCCGGCCGCCCCTGCCACCCAGAACGCTGCCCCACCCTGGAGGGAGACGGGGGCCGACGGCCCGCTGCTCCAGGGAGTGGTTTCTGCGCTTTCAGGGGCTGGCGCCTGGGAGCCCCCCCAAGGCTGCCCCAGGGACTGCTGGCCGAGGCCCTGCTGTCGCCCTGGGCCTCGAGGCCCAGGACGGGCCTGCCTTCTGCCCAGACTGCTGGCTCAGACCGGAGCACGCGCCCCTGCCCTCATCATCCCCCCGTGTCTCCTTGGCAGCCAGGCTTCCGGCGCCGGGCCCCGTGAGTGGGTGACACTTGTCCCCACCCCCCGACCCACTCGGGCTCAGACGGCAGGCTCTCCTGCTTGGCCTCACTTGCCCCAGCGCAATGCCAACGGCTCTGCTGCCCTGCCGGGTTGGCGTGCTGCGCTCTCCCCAGACATGCTCCTGGGGACCGAGGGGACAGGCGTGTCCCTTTTCTGAAGGCCGGTCCCCCAGGCGCGACCGGGCTCCTGTCTGGGGCAGGCGGGATGTCCCGGCAAGGAGGCGTTCACTCCGGGGTAGTTTCTGCCAGAGCGCTGCTGAGCACTCGGCTGCGGCACCCAGCAGCAGCTCACAGACACGACCCTGATTCCCCAGCGAAGGCAGAGCTTTCGCCTAGGTTTTTCGCACGAAGCGGACCGCGCCTCGCTGCTGCTTCCTGGCTCCGGCTTTGGGCGTTCGCTCTCTCGCGACAGGGGAGAAGTGTTGCGGGAGAGTCGGTGCTTCTGGGGCCTCGCTTCCCGGGGCCCCGGTGCGGACCCTGGGCTCCCAGGGCCTCGCCGATGTCGGGAGACGCGGCCTCCTCCTTGCAGCAGCGTGTGTCGCCCGGGGTGGCCCCTCTGCGCAGACGGCCTTCTCCCGGGCTCGCCGGGGCCTGGCCTCTTCCTCTCGCGTTCAGGCCGACTCGGGAAGAGGCCTGCGGCTTCCCGCGCAGCGAGGAGAGGCTCCAGGAGCACTGCGCACCGCCCGGGCCGTGGGACGGGGAGCCTGTGGGGGGACTGTCCCCGCGCCTTCCCCGGCCGCCCCTGCCACCCAGAACGCTGCCCCACCCTGGAGGGAGACGGGGGCCGACGGCCGGCTGCTCCAGGGAGCGGTTTCTGCGCGTTCAGGGGCTGGCGCCTGGGAGCCCCCCCAAGGCTGCCCCAGGGACTGCTGGCCGAGCCCTGCTGTCGCCCTGGGCCTCGAGGCCCAGGACAGGCCTGCCTTCTGCCCAGAATGCTGGCTCAGACCGGAGCACGCGCCCCTGCCCTCGTCGTCCCCCCGTGTCTCCTTAGCAGCCAGGCTTCCGGCGCCGGGCCCCGTGAGTGGGTGACACTTGTCCCCACCGCCCGACCCACTCGGGCTCAGACGGCAGGCTCTCCTGCTTGGCCTCACTTGCCCCAGCGCAATGCCAACGGCTCGGCTGCACTGCCGGGGCGGCGTGCTGCGCTCTCCCCAGACATGCTCCTGGGGACCGAGGGGACAGGCGTGTCCCTTTTCTGAAGGCCGGTCCCCCAGGCGCGACCGGGCTCCTGTCTGGGGCAGGCGGGATGTCCCGTCAAGGAGGCGTTCACTCCGGGGTAGTTTCTGCCAGAGCGCTGCAGAGCACTCGGCTGCGGCACCCAGCAGCAGCCCACAGACCCCACCCTGATTCCCCAGCGAAGGCAGAGCTTTCGCCTAGGTTTTCCGCACGAAGCGGACCGCGCCTCGCTGCTGCTTCCTCGCTCCGGCTTTGGGCGTTCGCTCTCTCGCGACAGGGGAGAAGTGTTGCGGGAGAGTCGGTGCTTCTGGGGCCTCGCTTCCCGGGGCCCAGGTGCGGACCCTGGGCTCCCAGGGCCTCGCCGATGTCGGGAGACGCGGCCTCCTCCTTGCAGCAGCGTGTGTCGCCCGGGGTGGCCCCTCTGCGCAGACGGCCTTCTCCCGGGCTCGCCGGGGCCTGGCCTCTTCCTCTCGCGTTCCGGCCGACTCGGGAAGAGGCCTGGGGCTTCCCGCGCAGAGAGGAGAGGCTCCAGGAGCACTGCGCACCGCCCGGGCCCTGGGACGGGGAGCCTGTGGGGGGACTGTCCCCGCGCCTTCCCCGGCCGCCCCTGCCACCCAGAACGCTGCCCCACCCTGGAGGGAGACGGGGGCCGACGGCCCGCTGCTCCAGGGAGTGGTTTCTGCGCTTTCAGGGGCTGGCGCCTGGGAGCCCCCACAAGGCTGCCCCAGGGACTGCTGGCCGAGGCCCTGCTGTCGCCCTGGGCCTCGAAGCCCAGGACAGGCCGGCCTTCTGCCCAGACTGCTGGCTCAGACCGGGGCCCGTGCCCCTGCCCACGTCGTCCTCCCGTGTCTCCTTAGCAGGCAGGCTTCCGGCGCCGCGCCCCGTGAGTGGGTGACACTTGTCCCCACCCCCCGACCCACTCGGGCTCAGACGGCAGGCTCTCCTGCTTGGCCTCACTTGCCCCAGCGCAATGCCAACGGCTCGGCTGCCCTGCCGGGGCGGCGTGCTGCGCTCTCCCCGGACAGGCTCCTGGGGACCGAGGGGACAGGCGTGTCCCTTTTCTGAAGGCTGATACCCTAGGCGCGGCCGGGCTCCAGTCTGGGGCAGGCGGGATGTCCCGGCAAGGAGGCATTCACTCCGGGGTAGTTTCTGCCAGAGCGCTGCAGAGCGCTCGGCTGCGGCAACCAGCAGCAGACCACAGGCCCGACCCTGATTCCCCAGCGAAGGAAGAGCTTTCCCCGAGGTTTTCGGCACGAAGCGGACCGCGCCTCGCTGCTGCTTCCTCGCTCCGGCTTTGGGCGTTCGCTCTCTCGCGTCAGGGGAGAAGTGCTGCGGGAGAGTCGGTGCTTCTGGGGCCTCGCTTCCCGGGGCCCAGGTGCGGACCCTGGGCTCCCAGGGCCTCGCCGATGTCGGGAGACGCGGCCTCCTCCGTGCAGCAGCGTGTGTCGCCCGGGGTGGCCCCTCTGCGCAGACGGCCTTCTCCCGGGCTCGCCGGGGCCTGGCCTCTTCCTCTCGCGTTCAGGCCGACTCGGGAAGAGGCCCGCGTCTTCCCGCGCAGAGAGGAGAGGCTCCAGGAGCACTGCGCACCGCCCGGGCCCTGGGACGGGGAGCCTCTGGGGGGAATGTCCCCGCGCCTTCCCCGGCCGCCCCTGCCACCCAGAAAGCTGCCCCACCCTGGAGGGAGACGGGGGCCGACGGCCCGCTGCTCCAAGGAGCGGTTTCTGCGCGTTCAGGGGCTGGCGCCTGGGAGCCCCCCCAAGGCTGCCCCAGGGACTGCTGGCCGAGCCCTGCTGTCGCCCTGGGCCTCGAGGCCCAGGACAGGCCTGCCTTCTGCCCAGACTGCTGGCTCAGACCGGAGCACGCGCCCCTGCCCTCGTCGTCCCCCCGTGTCTCCTTAGCAGCCAGGCTTCCGGCGCCGGGCCCCGTGAGTGGGTGACACTTGTCCCCACCGCCCGACCCACTCGGGCTCAGACGGCAGGCTCTCCTGCTTGGCCTCACTTGCCCCAGCGCAATGCCAACGGCTCGGCTGCACTGCTGGGGCGGCGTGCTGCGCTCTCCCCAGACATGCTCCTGGGGACCGAGGGGACAGGCGTGTCCCTTTTCTGAAGGCCGGTCCCCCAGGCGCGACCGGGCTCCTGTCTGGGGCAGGCGGGATGTCCCGTCAAGGAGGCGTTCACTCCGGGGTAGTTTCTGCCAGAGCGCTGCAGAGCACTCGGCTGCGGCACCCAGCAGCAGCCCACAGACCCGACCCTGATTCCCCAGCGAAGGCAGAGCTTTCGCCTAGGTTTTCCGCACGAAGCGGACCGCGCCTCGCTGCTGCTTCCTCGCTCCGGGTTTGGGCGTTCGCTCTCTCGCGACAGGGGAGAAGTGTTGCGGGAGAGTCGGTGCTTCTGGGGCCTCGCTTCCCGGGGCCCAGGTGCGGACCCTGGGCTCCCAGGGCCTCGCCGATGTCGGAAGACGTTGCCTCCTCCGTGCAGCAGCGTGTGTCGCCCGGGGTGGCCCCTCTGCGGAGACGGCCTTCTCCCGGGCTCGCCGGGGCCTGGCCTCTTCCTCTCGCGTTCAGGCCGACTCGGGAAGAGGCCTGCGGCTTCCCGCGCAGCGAGGAGAGGCTCCAGGAGCACTGCGCACCGCCCGGGCCCTGGGACGGGGAGCCTGTGGGGGGACTGTCCCCGCGCCTTCCCCGGCCGCCCCTGCCACCCAGAACGCTGCCCCACCCTGGAGGGAGACGGGGGCCGACGGCCCGCTGCTCCAAGGAGCGGTTTCTGCGCGTTCAGGGGCTGGCGCCTGGGAGCCCCCCCAAGGCTGCCCCAGGGACTGGTGGCCGAGGCCCTGCTGTCGCCCTGGGCCTCGAAGCCCAGGACAGGCCGGCCTTCTGCCCAGACTGCTGGCTCAGACCGGGGCCCGCGCCCCTGCCCACGTCGTCCTCCCGTGTCTCCTTAGCAGGCAGGCTTCCGGCGCCGCGCCCCGTGAGTGGGTGACACTTGTCCCCACCCCCCGACCCACTCGGGCTCAGACGGCAGGCTCTCCTGCTTGGCCTCACTTGCCCCAGCGCAATGCCAACGGCTCGGCTGCCCTGCCGGGGCGGCGTGCTGCGCTCTCCCCGGACAGGCTCCTGGGGACCGAGGGGACAGGCGTGTCCCTTTTCTGAAGGCTGATACCCTAGGCGCGGCCGGGCTCCAGTCTGGGGCAGGCGGGATGTCCCGGCAAGGAGACGTTCACTCCGGGGTAGTTTCTGCCAGAGCGCTGCAGAGCGCTCGGCTGCGGCAACCAGCAGCAGACCACAGGCCCGACCCTGATTCCCCAGCGAAGGAAGAGCTTTCCCGGAGGTTTTCCGCACGAAGCGGACCGCGCCTCGCTGCTGCTTCCTCGCTCCGGCTTTGGGCGTTCGCTCTCTCGCGTCAGGGGAGAAGTGTTGCGGGAGAGTCGGTGCTTCTGGGGCCTCGCTTCCCGGGGCCCAGGTGCGGACCCTGGGCTCCCAGGGCCTCGCCGATGTCGGGAGACGCGGCCTCCTCCGTGCAGCAGCGTGTGTCGCCCGGGGTGGCCCCTCTGAGCAGACGGCCTTCTCCCGGGCTCGCCGGGGCCTGGCCTCTTCCTCTCGCGTTCAGGCCGACTCGGGAAGAGGCCCGCGTCTTCCCGTGCAGAGAGGAGAGGCTCCAGGAGCACTGCGCACCGCCCGGGCCCTGGGACGGGGAGCCTGTGGGGGGACTGTCCCCGCGCCTTCCCCGGCCGCCCCTGCCACCCAGAAAGCTGCCCCACCCTGGAGGGACACGGGGGCCGACGGCCCGCTGCTCCAAGGAGCGGTTTCTGCGCGTTCAGGGGCTGGCGCCTGGGAGCCCCCGCAAGGCTCCCCCAGGGACTGGTGGCCGAGGCCCTGCTGTCGCCCTGGGCCTCGAGGCCCAGGACAGACCTGCCTTCTGCCCAGACTGCTGGCTCAGACCGGAGCACGCGCCCCTGCCCTCGTCGTCCCCCCGTGTCTCCTTAGCAGCCAGGCTTCCGGCGCCGGGCCCCTTGAGTGGGTGACACTTGTCCCCACCCCCCGACCCACTCGGGCTCAGACGGCAGGCTCTCCTGCTTGGCTTCACTTGCCCCAGCGCCATGCCAACGGCTCGGCTGCCCTGCCGGGGCGGCGTGCTGCGCTCTCCCCAGACATGCTCCTGGGGACCGAGGGGACAGGCGTGTCCCTTTTCTGAAGGCCGGTCCCCCAGGCGCGACCGGGCTCCTGTCTGGGGCAGGCGGGATGTCCCGGCAAGGAGGCATTCACTCCGGGGTAGTTTCTGCCAGAGCGCTGCAGAGCGCTCGGCTGCGGCAACCAGCAGCAGACCACAGGCCCGACCCTGATTCCCCAGCGAAGGAAGAGCTTTCCCCGAGGTTTTCGGCACGAAGAGGACCGCGCCTCGCTGCTGCTTCCTCGCTCCGGCTTTGGGCGTTCGCTCTCTCGCGTCAGGGGAGAAGTGCTGCGGGAGAGTCGGTGCTTCTGGGGCCTCGCTTCCCGGGGCCCAGGTGCGGACCCTGGGCTCCCAGGGCCTCGCCGATGTCGGGAGACGCGGCCTCCTCCGTGCAGCAGCGTGTGTCGCCCGGGGTGGCCCCTCTGCGCAGACGGCCTTCTCCCGGGCTCGCCGGGGCCTGGCCTCTTCCTCTCGCGTTCAGGCCGACTCGGGAAGAGGCCCGCGTCTTCCCGCGCAGAGAGGAGAGGCTCCAGGAGCACTGCGCACCGCCCGAGCCCTGGGACGGGGAGCCTCTGGGGGGAATGTCCCCGCGCCTTCCCCGGCCGCCCCTGCCACCCAGAAAGCTGCCCCACCCTGGAGGGAGACGGGGGCCGACGGCCCGCTGCTCCAAGGAGCGGTTTCTGCACGTTCAGGGGCTGGCGCCTGGGAGCCCTCCCCAAGGCTGCCCCAGGGACTGGTGGCCGAGGCCTTGCTGTCGCCCTGGGCCTCGAGGCCCAGGACAGGCCTGCCTTCTGCCCAGACTGCTGGCTCAGACCGGAGCACGCGCCCCTGCCCTCGTCGTCCCCCCGTGTCTCCTTAGCAGCCAGGCTTCCGGTGCCGGGCCCCGTGAGTGGGTGACACTTGTCCCCACCCCCCGACCCACTCGGGCTCAGACGGCAGGCTCTCCTGCTTGGCCTCACTTGCCCCAGTGCAATGCCAACGGCTCGGCTGCCCTGCCATGGCGGCGTGCTGCGCTCTCCCCAGACATGCTCCTGGGGACCGAGGGGACAGGCGTGTCCCTTTTCTGAAGGCCGGTCCCCCAGGCGCGACCGGGCTCCTGTCTGGGGCAGGCGGGATGTCCCGGCAAGGAGGCGTTCACTCCGGGGTAGTTTCTGCCAGAGCGCTGCTGAGCACTCGGCTGCGGAACCCAGCAGCAGCTCACAGACATGACCCTGATTCCCCAGCGAAGGCAGAGCTTTCGCCTAGGTTTTTCGCACGAAGCGAACCGCGCCTCGCTGCTGCTTCCTCGCTCCGGCTTTGGGCGTTCGCTCTCTCGCTACAGGGGAGAAGTGTTGCGGGAGAGTCGGTGCTTCTGGGGCCTCGCTTCCCGGGGCCCAGGTGCGGACCCTGGGCTCCCAGGGCCTCGCCGATGTCGGGAGACGTGGCGTCCTCGTGCAGCAGCGTGTGTCGCCCGGGGTGGCCCCTCTGCGCAGACGGCCTTCTCCCGGGCTCGCCGGGGCCTGGCCTCTTCCTTTCGCGTTCAGGCCGACTCGGGAAGAGGCCTGCGGCTTCCCGCGCAGCGAGGAGAGGCTCCAGGAGCACTGCGCACCGCCCGGGCCCTGGGACGGGGAGCCTGTGGGGGGACTGTCCCCGCACCTTCCCCGGCCGCCCCTGCCACCCAGAACGCTGCCCCACCCTGGAGGGAGACGGGGGCCGACGGCCGGCTGCTCCAGGGAGCGGTTTCTGCGCGTTCAGGGGCTGGCGCCTGGGAGCCCCCCCAAGGCTGCCCCAGGGACTGGTGGCCGAGGCCCTGCTGTCGCCCTGGGCCTCGAAGCCCAGGACAGGCCGGCCTTCTGCCCAGACTGCTGGCTCAGACCGGGGCCCGCGCCCCTGCCCACGTCGTCCTCCCGTGTCTCCTTAGCAGGCAGGCTTCCGGCGCCGCGCCCCGTGAGTGGGTGACACTTGTCCCCACCCCCCGACCCACTCGGGCTCAGACGGCAGGCTCTCCTGCTTGGCCTCACTTGCCCCAGCGCAATGCCAACGGCTCGGCTGCCCTGCCGGGGCGGCGTGCTGCGCTCTCCCCGGACAGGCTCCTGGGGACCGAGGGGACAGGCGTGTCCCTTTTCTGAAGGCTGATACCCTAGGCGCGGCCGGGCTCCAGTCTGGGGCAGGCGGGATGTCCCGGCAAGGAGACGTTCACTCCGGGGTAGTTTCTGCCAGAGCGCTGCAGAGCGCTCGGCTGCGGCAACCAGCAGCAGACCACAGGCCCGACCCTGATTCCCCAGCGAAGGAAGAGCTTTCCCGGAGGTTTTCCGCACGAAGCGGACCGCGCCTCGCTGCTGCTTCCTCGCTCCGGCTTTGGGCGTTCGCTCTCTCGCGACAGGGGAGAAGTGTTGCGGGAGAGTCGGTGCTTCTGGGGCCTCGCTTCCCGGGGCCCCGGTGCGGACCCTGGGCTCCCAGGGCCTCGCCGATGTCGGGAGACGCGGCCTCCTCCTTGCAGCAGCGTGTGTCGCCCGGGGTGGCCCCTCTGCGCTGACGGCCTTCTCCCGGGCTCGCCGGGGCCTGGCCTCTTCCTTTCGCGTTCAGGCCGACTCGGGAAGAGGCCCGCGTATTCCCGCGCAGAGAGGAGAGGCTCCAGGAGCACTGCGCACCGCCCGGGCCCTGGGACGGGGAGCCTGTGGGGGGACTGTCCCCGCGACTTCCCCGGCCGCCCCTGCCACCCATAACGCTGCCCCACCCTGGAGGGAGACGGGGGCCGACGGCCCGCTGCTCCAGGGAGCGGTTTCTGCGCGTTCAGGGGCTGGCGCCTGGGAGCCCCCCCAAGGCTGCCCCAGGGACTGGTGGCCGAGGCCCTGCTGTCGCCCTGGGCCTCGAAGCCCAGGACAGGCCGGCCTTCTGCCCAGACTGCTGGCTCAGACCGGGGCCCGTGCCCCTGCCCACGTCGTCCTCCCGTGTCTCCTTAGCAGGCAGGCTTCCGGCGCCGCGCCCCGTGAGTGGGTGACACTTGTCCCCACCCCCCGACCCACTCGGGCTCAGACGGCAGGCTCTCCTGCTTGGCCTCACTTGCCCCAGCGCAATGCCAACGGCTCGGCTGCCCTGCCGGGGCGGCGTGCTGCGCTCTCCCCGGACAGGCTCCTGGGGACCGAGGGGACAGGCGTGTCCCTTTTCTGAAGGCTGATACCCTAGGCGCGGCCGGGCTCCAGTCTGGGGCAGGCGGGATGTCCCGGCAAGGAGGCGTTCACTCCGGGGTAGTTTCTGCCAGAGCGCTGCAGAGCGCTCGGCTGCGGCAACCAGCAGCAAACACAGGCCCGACCCTGATTCCCCAGCGAAGGAAGAGCTTTCCCCGAGGTTTTCCGCACGAAGCGGACCGCGCCTCGCTGCTGCTTCCTCGCTCCGGCTTTGGGCGTTCGCTCTCTCGCGTCAGGGGAGAAGTGCTGCGGGAGAGTCGGTGCTTCTGGGGCCTCGCTTCCCGGGGCCCAGGTGCGGACCCTGGGCTCCCAGGGCCTCGCCGATGTCGGGAGACGCGGCCTCCTCCGTGCAGCAGCGTGTGTCGCCCGGGGTGGCCCCTCTGCGCAGACGGCCTTCTCCCGGGCTCGCCGGGGCCTGGCCTCTTCCTCTCGCGTTCAGGCCGACTCGGGAAGAGGCCCGCGTCTTCCCGCGCAGAGAGGAGAGGCTCCAGGAGCACTGCGCACCGCCCGGGCCCTGGGACGGGGAGCCTCTGGGGGGAATGTCCCCGCGCCTTCCCCGGCCGCCCCTGCCACCCAGAAAGCTGCCCCACCCTGGAGGGAGACGGGGGCCGACGGCCCGCTGCTCCAAGGAGCGGTTTCTGCACGTTCAGGGGCTGGCGCCTGGGAGCCCCCCCAAGGCTGCCCCAGGGACTGGTGGCCGAGGCCTTGCTGTCGCCCTGGGCCTCGAGGCCCAGGACAGGCCTGCCTTCTGCCCAGACTGCTGGCTCAGACCGGAGCACGCGCCCCTGCCCTCGTCGTCCCCCCGTGTCTCCTTAGCAGCCAGGCTTCCGGTGCCGGGCCCCGTGAGTGGGTGACACTTGTCCCCACCCCCCGACCCACTCGGGCTCAGACGGCAGGCTCTCCTGCTTGGCCTCACTTGCCCCAGTGCAATGCCAACGGCTCGGCTGCCCTGCCGGGGCGGCGTGCTGCGCTCTCCCCAGACATGCTCCTGGGGACCGAGGGGACAGGCGTGTCCCTTTTCTGAAGGCCGGTCCCCCAGGCGCGACCGGGCTCCTGTCTGGGGCAGGCGGGATGTCCCGGCAAGGAGGCGTTCACTCCGGGGTAGTTTCTGCCAGAGCGCTGCTGAGCACTCGGCTGCGGCACCCAGCAGCAGCTCACAGACATGACCCTGATTCCCCAGCGAAGGCAGAGCTTTCGCCTAGGTTTTTCGCACGAAGCGGACCGCGCCTCGCTGCTGCTTCCTCGCGCCGGCTTTGGGCGTTCGCTCTCTCGCTACAGGGGAGAAGTGTTGCGGGAGAGTCGGTGCTTCTGGGGCCTCGCTTCCCGGGGCCCAGGTGCGGACCCTGGGCTCCCAGGGCCTCGCCGATGTCGGGAGACGTGGCGTCCTCCGTGCAGCAGCGTGTGTCGCCCGGGGTGGCCCCTCTGCGCAGACGGCCTTCTCCCGGGCTCGCCGGGGCCTGGCCTCTTCCTTTCGCGTTCAGGCCGACTCGGGAAGAGGCCTGCGGCTTCCCGCGCAGCGAGGAGAGGCTCCAGGAGCACTGCGCACCGCCCGGGCCGTGGGACGGGGAGCCTGTGGGGGGACTGTCCCCGCGCCTTCCCCGGCCGCCCCTGCCACCCAGAACGCTGCCCCACCCTGGAGGGAGACGGGGGCCGACGGCCGGCTGCTCCAGGGAGCGGTTTCTGCGCGTTCAGGGGCTGGCGCCTGGGAGCCCCCCCAAGGCTGCCCCAGGGACTGCTGGCCGAGCCCTGCTGTCGCCCTGGGCCTCGAGGCCCAGGACAGGCCTGCCTTCTGCCCAGACTGCTGGCTCAGACCGGAGCACGCGCCCCTGCCCTCGTCGTCCCCCCGTGTCTCCTTAGCAGCCAGGCTTCCGGCGCCGGGCCCCGTGAGTGGGTGACACTTGTCCCCACCGCCCGACCCACTCGGGCTCAGACGGCAGGCTCTCCTGCTTGGCCTCACTTGCCCCAGCGCAATGCCAACGGCTCGGCTGCACTGCCGGGGCGGCGTGCTGCGCTCTCCCCAGACATGCTCCTGGGGACCGAGGGGACAGGCGTGTCCCTTTTCTGAAGGCCGGTCCCCCAGGCGCGACCGGGCTCCTGTCTGGGGCAGGCGGGATGTCCCGTCAAGGAGGCGTTCACTCCGGGGTAGTTTCTGCCAGAGCGCTGCAGAGCACTCGGCTGCGGCACCCAGCAGCAGCCCACAGACCCCACCCTGATTCCCCAGCGAAGGCAGAGCTTTCGCCTAGGTTTTCCGCACGAAGCGGACCGCGCCTCGCTGCTGCTTCCTCGCTCCGGCTTTGGGCGTTCGCTCTCTCGCGACAGGGGAGAAGTGTTGCGGGAGAGTCGGTGCTTCTGGGGCCTCGCTTCCCGGGGCCCAGGTGCGGACCCTGGGCTCCCAGGGCCTCGCCGATGTCGGGAGACGCGGCCTCCTCCTTGCAGCAGCGTGTGTCGCCCGGGGTGGCCCCTCTGCGCAGACGGCCTTCTCCCGGGCTCGCCGGGGCCTGGCCTCTTCCTCTCGCGTTCAGGCCGACTCGGGAAGAGGCCTGGGGCTTCCCGCGCAGAGAGGAGAGGCTCCAGGAGCACTGCGCACCGCCCGGGCCCTGGGACGGGGAGCCTGTGGGGGGACTGTCCCCGCGCCTTCCCCGGCCGCCCCTGCCACCCAGAACGCTGCCCCACCCTGGAGGGAGACGGGGGCCGACGGCCCGCTGCTCCAGGGAGTGGTTTCTGCGCTTTCAGGGGCTGGCGCCTGGGAGCCCCCACAAGGCTGCCCCAGGGACTGCTGGCCGAGGCCCTGCTGTCGCCCTGGGCCTCGAGGCCCAGGACGGGCCTGCCTTCTGCCCAGACTGCTGGCTCAGACCGGAGCACGCGCCCCTGCCCTCATCATCCCCCCGTGTCTCCTTGGCAGCCAGGCTTCCGGCGCCGGGCCCCGTGAGTGGGTGACACTTGTCCCCACCCCCCGACCCACTCGGGCTCAGACGGCAGGCTCTCCTGCTTGGCCTCACTTGCCCCAGCGCAATGCCAACGGCTCGGCTGCCCTGCCGGGGCGGCGTGCTGCGCTCTCCCCAGACATGCTCCTGGGGACCGAGGGGACAGGCGTGTCCCTTTTCTGAAGGCCGGTCCCCCAGGCGCGACCGGGCTCCTGTCTGGGGCAGGCGGGATGTCCCGGCAAGGAGGCGTTCACTCCGGGGTAGTTTCTGCCAGAGCGCTGCTGAGCACTCGGCTGCGGCACCCAGCAGCAGCTCACAGACACGACCCTGATTCCCCAGCGAAGGCAGAGCTTTCGCCTAGGTTTTTCGCACGAAGCGGACCGCGCCTCGCTGCTGCTTCCTCGCTCCGGCTTTGGGCGTTCGCTCTCTCGCGACAGGGGAGAAGTGTTGCGGGAGAGTCGGTGCTTCTGGGGCCTCGCTTCCCGGGGCCCAGGTGCGGACCCTGGGCTCCCAGGGCCTCGCCGATGTCGGGAGACGCGGCCTCCTCCTTGCAGCAGCGTGTGTCGCCCGGGGTGGCCCCTCTGCGCAGACGGCCTTCTCCCGGGCTCGCCGGGGCCTGGCCTCTTCCTCTCGCGTTCAGGCCGACTCGGGAAGAGGCCCGCGTATTCCCGCGCAGAGAGGAGAGGCTCCAGGAGCACTGCGCACCGCCCGGGCCCTGGGACGGGGAGCCTGTGGGGGGACTGTCCCCGCGCCTTCCCCGGCCGCCCCTGCCACCCATAACGCTGCCCCACCCTGGAGGGAGACGGGGGCCGACGGCCCGCTGCTCCAGGGAGCGGTTTCTGCGCGTTCAGGGGCTGGCGCCTGGGAGCCCCCCCAAGGCTGCCCCAGGGACTGGTGGCCGAGGCCCTGCTGTCGCCCTGGGCCTCGAAGCCCAGGACAGGCCGGCCTTCTGCCCAGACTGCTGGCTCAGACCGGGGCCCGTGCCCCTGCCCACGTCGTCCTCCCGTGTCTCCTTAGCAGGCAGGCTTCCGGCGCCGCGCCCCGTGAGTGGGTGACACTTGTCCCCACCCCCCGACCCACTCGGGCTCAGACGGCAGGCTCTCCTGCTTGGCCTCACTTGCCCCAGCGCAATGCCAACGGCTCGGCTGCCCTGCCGGGGCGGCGTGCTGCGCTCTCCCCGGACAGGCTCCTGGGGACCGAGGGGACAGGCGTGTCCCTTTTCTGAAGGCTGATACCCTAGGCGCGGCCGGGCTCCAGTCTGGGGCAGGCGGGATGTCCCGGCAAGGAGGCATTCACTCCGGGGTAGTTTCTGCCAGAGCGCTGCAGAGCGCTCGGCTGCGGCAACCAGCAGCAGACCACAGGCCCGACCCTGATTCCCCAGCGAAGGAAGAGCTTTCCCCGAGGTTTTCGGCACGAAGCGGACCGCGCCTCGCTGCTGCTTCCTCGCTCCGGCTTTGGGCGTTCGCTCTCTCGCGTCAGGGGAGAAGTGCTGCGGGAGAGTCGGTGCTTCTGGGGCCTCGCTTCCCGGGGCCCAGGTGCGGACCCTGGGCTCCCAGGGCCTCGCCGATGTCGGGAGACGCGGCCTCCTCCGTGCAGCAGCGTGTGTCGCCCGGGGTGGCCCCTCTGCGCAGACGGCCTTCTCCCGGGCTCGCCGGGGCCTGGCCTCTTCCTCTCGCGTTCAGGCCGACTCGGGAAGAGGCCCGCGTCTTCCCGCGCAGAGAGGAGAGGCTCCAGGAGCACTGCGCACCGCCCGGGCCCTGGGACGGGGAGCCTCTGGGGGGAATGTCCCCGCGCCTTCCCCGGCCGCCCCTGCCACCCAGAAAGCTGCCCCACCCTGGAGGGAGACGGGGGCCGACGGCCCGCTGCTCCAAGGAGCGGTTTCTGCACGTTCAGGGGCTGGCGCCTGGGAGCCCCCCCAAGGCTGCCCCAGGGACTGGTGGCCGAGGCCTTGCTGTCGCCCTGGGCCTCGAGGCCCAGGACAGGCCTGCCTTCTGCCCAGACTGCTGGCTCAGACCGGAGCACGCGCCCCTGCCCTCGTCGTCCCCCCGTGTCTCCTTAGCAGCCAGGCTTCCGGTGCCGGGCCCCGTGAGTGGGTGACACTTGTCCCCACCCCCCGACCCACTCGGGCTCAGACGGCAGGCTCTCCTGCTTGGCCTCACTTGCCCCAGTGCAATGCCAACGGCTCGGCTGCCCTGCCGGGGCGGCGTGCTGCGCTCTCCCCAGACATGCTCCTGGGGACCGAGGGGACAGGCGTGTCCCTTTTCTGAAGGCCGGTCCCCCAGGCGCGACCGGGCTCCTGTCTGGGGCAGGCGGGATGTCCCGGCAAGGAGGCGTTCACTCCGGGGTAGTTTCTGCCAGAGCGCTGCTGAGCACTCGGCTGCGGCACCCAGCAGCAGCTCACAGACACGACCCTGATTCCCCAGCGAAGGCAGAGCTTTCGCCTAGGTTTTCCGCACGAAGCGGACCGCGCCTCGCTGCTGCTTCCTCGCTCCGGCTTTGGGCGTTCGCTCTCTCGCGACAGGGGAGAAGTGTTGCGGGAGAGTCGGTGCTTCTGGGGCCTCGCTTCCCGGGGCCCAGGTGCGGACCCTGGGCTCCCAGGGCCTCGCCGATGTCGGGAGACGCGGCCTCCTCCTTGCAGCAGCGTGTGTCGCCCGGGGTGGCCCCTCTGCGCAGACGGCCTTCTCCCGGGCTCGCCGGGGCCTGGCCTCTTCCTCTCGCGTTCAGGCCGACTCGGGAAGAGGCCTGCGGCGTCCCGCGCAGAGAGGAGAGGCTCCAGGAGCACTGCGCACCGCCCGGGCCCTGGGACGGGGAGCCTGTGGGGGGACTGTCCCCGCGCCGTCCCCGGCCGCCCCTGCCACCCAGAACGCTGCCCCACCCTGGAGGGAGACGGGGGCCGACGGCCCGCTGCTCCAGGGAGCGGTTTCTGCGCGTTCAGGCGTTGGCGCCTGGGAGCCCCCCCAAGGCTGCCCCAGGGACTGCTGGCCGAGGCCCTGCTGTCGCCCTGGGCCTCGAGGCCCAGGACGGGCCTGCCTTCTGCCCAGACTGCTGGCTCAGACCGGAGCACGCGCCCCTGCCCTCGTCGTCCCCCCGTGTCTCCTTAGCAGCCAGGCTTCCGGCGCCGGGCCCCGTGAGTGGGTGACACTTGTCCCCACCCCCCGACCCACTCGGGCTCAGACGGCAGGCTCTCCTGCTTGGCCTCACTTGCCCCAGCGCAATGCCAACGGCTCGGCTGCCCTGCCGGGGGCGGCGTGCTGCGCTCTCCCCGGACAGGCTCCTGGGGACCGAGGGGACAGGCGTGTCCCTTTTCTGAAGGCTGATACCCTAGGCGCGGCCGGGCTCCAGTCTGGGGCAGGCGGGATGTCCCGGCAAGGAGGCATTCACTCCGGGGTAGTTTCTGCCAGAGCGCTGCAGAGCGCTCGGCTGCGGCAACCAGCAGCAGACCACAGGCCCGACCCTGATTCCCCAGCGAAGGAAGAGCTTTCCCCGAGGTTTTCGGCACGAAGCGGACCGCGCCTCGCTGCTGCTTCCTCGCTCCGGCTTTGGGCGTTCGCTCTCTCGCGTCAGGGGAGAAGTGCTGCGGGAGAGTCGGTGCTTCTGGGGCCTCGCTTCCCGGGGCCCAGGTGCGGACCCTGGGCTCCCAGGGCCTCGCCGATGTCGGGAGACGCGGCCTCCTCCGTGCAGCAGCGTGTGTCGCCCGGGGTGGCCCCTCTGCGCAGACGGCCTTCTCCCGGGCTCGCCGGGGCCTGGCCTCTTCCTCTCGCGTTTAGGCCAACTCGGGAAGAGGCCTGGGGCTTCCCGCGCAGAGAGGAGAGGCTCCAGGAGCACTGCGCACCGCCCGGGCCCTGGGACGGGGAGCCTGTGGGGGGACTGTCCCCGCGCCTTCCCCGGCCGCCCCTGCCACCCAGAACGCTGCCCCACCCTGGAGGGAGACGGGGGCCGACGGCCCGCTGCTCCAGGGAGTGGTTTCTGCGCTTTCAGGGGCTGGCGCCTGGGAGCCCCCCCAAGGCTGCCCCAGGGACTGCTGGCCGAGGCCCTGCTGTCGCCCTGGGCCTCGAGGCCCAGGACGGGCCTGCCTTCTGCCCAGACTGCTGGCTCAGACCGGAGCACGCGCCCCTGCCCTCATCATCCCCCCGTGTCTCCTTGGCAGCCAGGCTTCCGGCGCCGGGCCCCGTGAGTGGGTGACACTTGTCCCCACCCCCCGACCCACTCGGGCTCAGACGGCAGGCTCTCCTGCTTGGCCTCACTTGCCCCAGCGCAATGCCAACGGCTCTGCTGCCCTGCCGGGTTGGCGTGCTGCGCTCTCCCCAGACATGCTCCTGGGGACCGAGGGGACAGGCGTGTCCCTTTTCTGAAGGCCGGTCCCCCAGGCGCGACCGGGCTCCTGTCTGGGGCAGGCGGGATGTCCCGGCAAGGAGGCGTTCACTCCGGGGTAGTTTCTGCCAGAGCGCTGCTGAGCACTCGGCTGCGGCACCCAGCAGCAGCTCACAGACACGACCCTGATTCCCCAGCGAAGGCAGAGCTTTCGCCTAGGTTTTTCGCACGAAGCGGACCGCGCCTCGCTGCTGCTTCCTGGCTCCGGCTTTGGGCGTTCGCTCTCTCGCGACAGGGGAGAAGTGTTGCGGGAGAGTCGGTGCTTCTGGGGCCTCGCTTCCCGGGGCCCCGGTGCGGACCCTGGGCTCCCAGGGCCTCGCCGATGTCGGGAGACGCGGCCTCCTCCTTGCAGCAGCGTGTGTCGCCCGGGGTGGCCCCTCTGCGCAGACGGCCTTCTCCCGGGCTCGCCGGGGCCTGGCCTCTTCCTCTCGCGTTCAGGCCGACTCGGGAAGAGGCCTGCGGCTTCCCGCGCAGCGAGGAGAGGCTCCAGGAGCACTGCGCACCGCCCGGGCCGTGGGACGGGGAGCCTGTGGGGGGACTGTCCCCGCGCCTTCCCCGGCCGCCCCTGCCACCCAGAACGCTGCCCCACCCTGGAGGGAGACGGGGGCCGACGGCCGGCTGCTCCAGGGAGCGGTTTCTGCGCGTTCAGGGGCTGGCGCCTGGGAGCCCCCCCAAGGCTGCCCCAGGGACTGCTGGCCGAGCCCTGCTGTCGCCCTGGGCCTCGAGGCCCAGGACAGGCCTGCCTTCTGCCCAGAATGCTGGCTCAGACCGGAGCACGCGCCCCTGCCCTCGTCGTCCCCCCGTGTCTCCTTAGCAGCCAGGCTTCCGGCGCCGGGCCCCGTGAGTGGGTGACACTTGTCCCCACCGCCCGACCCACTCGGGCTCAGACGGCAGGCTCTCCTGCTTGGCCTCACTTGCCCCAGCGCAATGCCAACGGCTCGGCTGCACTGCCGGGGCGGCGTGCTGCGCTCTCCCCAGACATGCTCCTGGGGACCGAGGGGACAGGCGTGTCCCTTTTCTGAAGGCCGGTCCCCCAGGCGCGACCGGGCTCCTGTCTGGGGCAGGCGGGATGTCCCGTCAAGGAGGCGTTCACTCCGGGGTAGTTTCTGCCAGAGCGCTGCAGAGCACTCGGCTGCGGCACCCAGCAGCAGCCCACAGACCCCACCCTGATTCCCCAGCGAAGGCAGAGCTTTCGCCTAGGTTTTCCGCACGAAGCGGACCGCGCCTCGCTGCTGCTTCCTCGCTCCGGCTTTGGGCGTTCGCTCTCTCGCGACAGGGGAGAAGTGTTGCGGGAGAGTCGGTGCTTCTGGGGCCTCGCTTCCCGGGGCCCAGGTGCGGACCCTGGGCTCCCAGGGCCTCGCCGATGTCGGGAGACGCGGCCTCCTCCTTGCAGCAGCGTGTGTCGCCCGGGGTGGCCCCTCTGCGCAGACGGCCTTCTCCCGGGCTCGCCGGGGCCTGGCCTCTTCCTCTCGCGTTCCGGCCGACTCGGGAAGAGGCCTGGGGCTTCCCGCGCAGAGAGGAGAGGCTCCAGGAGCACTGCGCACCGCCCGGGCCCTGGGACGGGGAGCCTGTGGGGGGACTGTCCCCGCGCCTTCCCCGGCCGCCCCTGCCACCCAGAACGCTGCCCCACCCTGGAGGGAGACGGGGGCCGACGGCCCGCTGCTCCAGGGAGTGGTTTCTGCGCTTTCAGGGGCTGGCGCCTGGGAGCCCCCACAAGGCTGCCCCAGGGACTGCTGGCCGAGGCCCTGCTGTCGCCCTGGGCCTCGAGGCCCAGGACGGGCCTGCCTTCTGCCCAGACTGCTGGCTCAGACCGGAGCACGCGCCCCTGCCCTCATCATCCCCCCGTGTCTCCTTGGCAGCCAGGCTTCCGGCGCCGGGCCCCGTGAGTGGGTGACACTTGTCCCCACCCCCCGACCCACTCGGGCTCAGACGGCAGGCTCTCCTGCTTGGCCTCACTTGCCCCAGCGCAATGCCAACGGCTCGGCTGCCCTGCCGGGGCGGCGTGCTGCGCTCTCCCCAGACATGCTCCTGGGGACCGAGGGGACAGGCGTGTCCCTTTTCTGAAGGCCGGTCCCCCAGGCGCGACCGGGCTCCTGTCTGGGGCAGGCGGGATGTCCCGGCAAGGAGGCGTTCACTCCGGGGTAGTTTCTGCCAGAGCGCTGCTGAGCACTCGGCTGCGGCACCCAGCAGCAGCTCACAGACACGACCCTGATTCCCCAGCGAAGGCAGAGCTTTCGCCTAGGTTTTTCGCACGAAGCGGACCGCGCCTCGCTGCTGCTTCCTCGCTCCGGCTTTGGGCGTTCGCTCTCTCGCGACAGGGGAGAAGTGTTGCGGGAGAGTCGGTGCTTCTGGGGCCTCGCTTCCCGGGGCCCCGGTGCGGACCCTGGGCTCCCAGGGCCTCGCCGATGTCGGGAGACGCGGCCTCCTCCTTGCAGCAGCGTGTGTCGCCCGGGGTGGCCCCTCTGCGCAGACGGCCTTCTCCCGGGCTCGCCGGGGCCTGGCCTCTTCCTCTCGCGTTCAGGCCGACTCGGGAAGAGGCCCGCGTATTCCCGCGCAGAGAGGAGAGGCTCCAGGAGCACTGCGCACCGCCCGGGCCCTGGGACGGGGAGCCTGTGGGGGGACTGTCCCCGCGCCTTCCCCGGCCGCCCCTGCCACCCATAACGCTGCCCCACCCTGGAGGGAGACGGGGGCCGACGGCCCGCTGCTCCAGGGAGCGGTTTCTGCGCGTTCAGGGGCTGGCGCCTGGGAGCCCCCCCAAGGCTGCCCCAGGGACTGGTGGCCGAGGCCCTGCTGTCGCCCTGGGCCTCGAAGCCCAGGACAGGCCGGCCTTCTGCCCAGACTGCTGGCTCAGACCGGGGCCCGTGCCCCTGCCCACGTCGTCCTCCCGTGTCTCCTTAGCAGGCAGGCTTCCGGCGCCGCGCCCCGTGAGTGGGTGACACTTGTCCCCACCCCCCGACCCACTCGGGCTCAGACGGCAGGCTCTCCTGCTTGGCCTCACTTGCCCCAGCGCAATGCCAACGGCTCGGCTGCCCTGCCGGGGCGGCGTGCTGCGCTCTCCCCGGACAGGCTCCTGGGGACCGAGGGGACAGGCGTGTCCCTTTTCTGAAGGCTGATACCCTAGGCGCGGCCGGGCTCCAGTCTGGGGCAGGCGGGATGTCCCGGCAAGGAGGCATTCACTCCGGGGTAGTTTCTGCCAGAGCGCTGCAGAGCGCTCGGCTGCGGCAACCAGCAGCAGACCACAGGCCCGACCCTGATTCCCCAGCGAAGGAAGAGCTTTCCCCGAGGTTTTCGGCACGAAGCGGACCGCGCCTCGCTGCTGCTTCCTCGCTCCGGCTTTGGGCGTTCGCTCTCTCGCGTCAGGGGAGAAGTGCTGCGGGAGAGTCGGTGCTTCTGGGGCCTCGCTTCCCGGGGCCCAGGTGCGGACCCTGGGCTCCCAGGGCCTCGCCGATGTCGGGAGACGCGGCCTCCTCCGTGCAGCAGCGTGTGTCGCCCGGGGTGGCCCCTCTGCGCAGACGGCCTTCTCCCGGGCTCGCCGGGGCCTGGCCTCTTCCTCTCGCGTTCAGGCCGACTCGGGAAGAGGCCCGCGTCTTCCCGCGCAGAGAGGAGAGGCTCCAGGAGCACTGCGCACCGCCCGGGCCCTGGGACGGGGAGCCTCTGGGGGGAATGTCCCCGCGCCTTCCCCGGCCGCCCCTGCCACCCAGAAAGCTGCCCCACCCTGGAGGGAGACGGGGGCCGACGGCCCGCTGCTCCAAGGAGCGGTTTCTGCACGTTCAGGGGCTGGCGCCTGGGAGCCCCCCCAAGGCTGCCCCAGGGACTGGTGGCCGAGGCCTTGCTGTCGCCCTGGGCCTCGAGGCCCAGGACAGGCCTGCCTTCTGCCCAGACTGCTGGCTCAGACCGGAGCACGCGCCCCTGCCCTCGTCGTCCCCCCGTGTCTCCTTAGCAGCCAGGCTTCCGGTGCCGGGCCCCGTGAGTGGGTGACACTTGTCCCCACCCCCCGACCCACTCGGGCTCAGACGGCAGGCTCTCCTGCTTGGCCTCACTTGCCCCAGTGCAATGCCAACGGCTCGGCTGCCCTGCCGGGGCGGCGTGCTGCGCTCTCCCCAGACATGCTCCTGGGGACCGAGGGGACAGGCGTGTCCCTTTTCTGAAGGCCGGTCCCCCAGGCGCGACCGGGCTCCTGTCTGGGGCAGGCGGGATGTCCCGGCAAGGAGGCGTTCACTCCGGGGTAGTTTCTGCCAGAGCGCTGCTGAGCACTCGGCTGCGGCACCCAGCAGCAGCTCACAGACACGACCCTGATTCCCCAGCGAAGGCAGAGCTTTCGCCTAGGTTTTCCGCACGAAGCGGACCGCGCCTCGCTGCTGCTTCCTCGCTCCGGCTTTGGGCGTT
This sequence comes from Martes martes, assembly GCF_963455335.1. NCBI lineage: Eukaryota > Metazoa > Chordata > Mammalia > Carnivora > Mustelidae > Martes > Martes martes. Next base: position 16,567,482 of record NC_137899.1, on the reverse strand, counting down.
CGCTCTCTCGCGACAGGGGAGAAGTGTTGCGGGAGAGTCGGTGCTTCTGGGGCCTCGCTTCCCGGGGCCCAGGTGCGGACCCTGGGCTCCCAGGGCCTCGCCGATGTCGGGAGACGCGGCCTCCTCCTTGCAGCAGCGTGTGTCGCCCGGGGTGGCCCCTCTGCGCAGACGGCCTTCTCCCGGGCTCGCCGGGGCCTGGCCTCTTCCTCTCGCGTTCAGGCCGACTCGGGAAGAGGCCTGCGGCGTCCCGCGCAGAGAGGAGAGGCTCCAGGAGCACTGCGCACCGCCCGGGCCCTGGGACGGGGAGCCTGTGGGGGGACTGTCCCCGCGCCGTCCCCGGCCGCCCCTGCCACCCAGAACGCTGCCCCACCCTGGAGGGAGACGGGGGCCGACGGCCCGCTGCTCCAGGGAGCGGTTTCTGCGCGTTCAGGGGCTGGCGCCTGGGAGCCCCCCCAAGGCTGCCCCAGGGACTGCTGGCCGAGGCCCTGCTGTCGCCCTGGGCCTCGAGGCCCAGGACGGGCCTGCCTTCTGCCCAGACTGCTGGCTCAGACCGGAGCACGCGCCCCTGCCCTCGTCGTCCCCCCGTGTCTCCTTAGCAGCCAGGCTTCCGGCGCCGGGCCCCGTGAGTGGGTGACACTTGTCCCCACCCCCCGACCCACTCGGGCTCAGACGGCAGGCTCTCCTGCTTGGCCTCACTTGCCCCAGCGCAATGCCAACGGCTCGGCTGCCCTGCCGGGGGCGGCGTGCTGCGCTCTCCCCGGACAGGCTCCTGGGGACCGAGGGGACAGGCGTGTCCCTTTTCTGAAGGCTGATACCCTAGGCGCGGCCGGGCTCCAGTCTGGGGCAGGCGGGATGTCCCGGCAAGGAGGCATTCACTCCGGGGTAGTTTCTGCCAGAGCGCTGCAGAGCGCTCGGCTGCGGCAACCAGCAGCAGACCACAGGCCCGACCCTGATTCCCCAGCGAAGGAAGAGCTTTCCCCGAGGTTTTCGGCACGAAGCGGACCGCGCCTCGCTGCTGCTTCCTCGCTCCGGCTTTGGGCGTTCGCTCTCTCGCGTCAGGGGAGAAGTGCTGCGGGAGAGTCGGTGCTTCTGGGGCCTCGCTTCCCGGGGCCCAGGTGCGGACCCTGGGCTCCCAGGGCCTCGCCGATGTCGGGAGACGCGGCCTCCTCCGTGCAGCAGCGTGTGTCGCCCGGGGTGGCCCCTCTGCGCAGACGGCCTTCTCCCGGGCTCGCCGGGGCCTGGCCTCTTCCTCTCGCGTTTAGGCCGACTCGGGAAGAGGCCTGGGGCTTCCCGCGCAGAGAGGAGAGGCTCCAGGAGCACTGCGCACCGCCCGGGCCCTGGGACGGGGAGCCTGTGGGGGGACTGTCCCCGCGCCTTCCCCGGCCGCCCCTGCCACCCAGAACGCTGCCCCACCCTGGAGGGAGACGGGGGCCGACGGCCCGCTGCTCCAGGGAGTGGTTTCTGCGCTTTCAGGGGCTGGCGCCTGGGAGCCCCCCCAAGGCTGCCCCAGGGACTGCTGGCCGAGGCCCTGCTGTCGCCCTGGGCCTCGAGGCCCAGGACGGGCCTGCCTTCTGCCCAGACTGCTGGCTCAGACCGGAGCACGCGCCCCTGCCCTCATCATCCCCCCGTGTCTCCTTGGCAGCCAGGCTTCCGGCGCCGGGCCCCGTGAGTGGGTGACACTTGTCCCCACCCCCCGACCCACTCGGGCTCAGACGGCAGGCTCTCCTGCTTGGCCTCACTTGCCCCAGCGCAATGCCAACGGCTCTGCTGCCCTGCCGGGTTGGCGTGCTGCGCTCTCCCCAGACATGCTCCTGGGGACCGAGGGGACAGGCGTGTCCCTTTTCTGAAGGCCGGTCCCCCAGGCGCGACCGGGCTCCTGTCTGGGGCAGGCGGGATGTCCCGGCAAGGAGGCGTTCACTCCGGGGTAGTTTCTGCCAGAGCGCTGCTGAGCACTCGGCTGCGGCACCCAGCAGCAGCTCACAGACACGACCCTGATTCCCCAGCGAAGGCAGAGCTTTCGCCTAGGTTTTCCGCACGAAGCGGACCGCGCCTCGCTGCTGCTTCCTCGCTCCGGCTTTGGGCGTTCGCTCTCTCGCGACAGGGGAGAAGTGTTGCGGGAGAGTCGGTGCTTCTGGGGCCTCGCTTCCCGGGGCCCAGGTGCGGACCCTGGGCTCCCAGGGCCTCGCCGATGTCGGGAGACGCGGCCTCCTCCTTGCAGCAGCGTGTGTCGCCCGGGGTGGCCCCTCTGCGCAGACGGCCTTCTCCCGGGCTCGCCGGGGCCTGGCCTCTTCCTCTCGCGTTCAGGCCGACTCGGGAAGAGGCCTGCGGCGTCCCGCGCAGAGAGGAGAGGCTCCAGGAGCACTGCGCACCGCCCGGGCCCTGGGACGGGGAGCCTGTGGGGGGACTGTCCCCGCGCCGTCCCCGGCCGCCCCTGCCACCCAGAACGCTGCCCCACCCTGGAGGGAGACGGGGGCCGACGGCCCGCTGCTCCAGGGAGCGGTTTCTGCGCGTTCAGGGGCTGGCGCCTGGGAGCCCCCCCAAGGCTGCCCCAGGGACTGCTGGCCGAGGCCCTGCTGTCGCCCTGGGCCTCGAGGCCCAGGACGGGCCTGCCTTCTGCCCAGACTGCTGGCTCAGACCGGAGCACGCGCCCCTGCCCTCGTCGTCCCCCCGTGTCTCCTTAGCAGCCAGGCTTCCGGCGCCGGGCCCCGTGAGTGGGTGACACTTGTCCCCACCCCCCGACCCACTCGGGCTCAGACGGCAGGCTCTCCTGCTTGGCCTCACTTGCCCCAGCGCAATGCCAACGGCTCGGCTGCCCTGCCGGGGGCGGCGTGCTGCGCTCTCCCCGGACAGGCTCCTGGGGACCGAGGGGACAGGCGTGTCCCTTTTCTGAAGGCTGATACCCTAGGCGCGGCCGGGCTCCAGTCTGGGGCAGGCGGGATGTCCCGGCAAGGAGGCATTCACTCCGGGGTAGTTTCTGCCAGAGCGCTGCAGAGCGCTCGGCTGCGGCAACCAGCAGCAGACCACAGGCCCGACCCTGATTCCCCAGCGAAGGAAGAGCTTTCCCCGAGGTTTTCGGCACGAAGCGGACCGCGCCTCGCTGCTGCTTCCTCGCTCCGGCTTTGGGCGTTCGCTCTCTCGCGTCAGGGGAGAAGTGCTGCGGGAGAGTCGGTGCTTCTGGGGCCTCGCTTCCCGGGGCCCAGGTGCGGACCCTGGGCTCCCAGGGCCTCGCCGATGTCGGGAGACGCGGCCTCCTCCGTGCAGCAGCGTGTGTCGCCCGGGGTGGCCCCTCTGCGCAGACGGCCTTCTCCCGGGCTCGCCGGGGCCTGGCCTCTTCCTCTCGCGTTTAGGCCGACTCGGGAAGAGGCCTGGGGCTTCCCGCGCAGAGAGGAGAGGCTCCAGGAGCACTGCGCACCGCCCGGGCCCTGGGACGGGGAGCCTGTGGGGGGACTGTCCCCGCGCCTTCCCCGGCCGCCCCTGCCACCCAGAACGCTGCCCCACCCTGGAGGGAGACGGGGGCCGACGGCCCGCTGCTCCAGGGAGTGGTTTCTGCGCTTTCAGGGGCTGGCGCCTGGGAGCCCCCCCAAGGCTGCCCCAGGGACTGCTGGCCGAGGCCCTGCTGTCGCCCTGGGCCTCGAGGCCCAGGACGGGCCTGCCTTCTGCCCAGACTGCTGGCTCAGACCGGAGCACGCGCCCCTGCCCTCATCATCCCCCCGTGTCTCCTTGGCAGCCAGGCTTCCGGCGCCGGGCCCCGTGAGTGGGTGACACTTGTCCCCACCCCCCGACCCACTCGGGCTCAGACGGCAGGCTCTCCTGCTTGGCCTCACTTGCCCCAGCGCAATGCCAACGGCTCTGCTGCCCTGCCGGGTTGGCGTGCTGCGCTCTCCCCAGACATGCTCCTGGGGACCGAGGGGACAGGCGTGTCCCTTTTCTGAAGGCCGGTCCCCCAGGCGCGACCGGGCTCCTGTCTGGGGCAGGCGGGATGTCCCGGCAAGGAGGCGTTCACTCCGGGGTAGTTTCTGCCAGAGCGCTGCTGAGCACTCGGCTGCGGCACCCAGCAGCAGCTCACAGACACGACCCTGATTCCCCAGCGAAGGCAGAGCTTTCGCCTAGGTTTTTCGCACGAAGCGGACCGCGCCTCGCTGCTGCTTCCTGGCTCCGGCTTTGGGCGTTCGCTCTCTCGCGACAGGGGAGAAGTGTTGCGGGAGAGTCGGTGCTTCTGGGGCCTCGCTTCCCGGGGCCCCGGTGCGGACCCTGGGCTCCCAGGGCCTCGCCGATGTCGGGAGACGCGGCCTCCTCCTTGCAGCAGCGTGTGTCGCCCGGGGTGGCCCCTCTGCGCAGACGGCCTTCTCCCGGGCTCGCCGGGGCCTGGCCTCTTCCTCTCGCGTTCAGGCCGACTCGGGAAGAGGCCCGCGTATTCCCGCGCAGAGAGGAGAGGCTCCAGGAGCACTGCGCACCGCCCGGGCCCTGGGACGGGGAGCCTGTGGGGGGACTGTCCCCGCGACTTCCCCGGCCGCCCCTGCCACCCATAACGCTGCCCCACCCTGGAGGGAGACGGGGGCCGACGGCCCGCTGCTCCAGGGAGCGGTTTCTGCGCGTTCAGGGGCTGGCGCCTGGGAGCCCCCCCAAGGCTGCCCCAGGGACTGGTGGCCGAGGCCCTGCTGTCGCCCTGGGCCTCGAAGCCCAGGACAGGCCGGCCTTCTGCCCAGACTGCTGGCTCAGACCGGGGCCCGTGCCCCTGCCCACGTCGTCCTCCCGTGTCTCCTTAGCAGGCAGGCTTCCGGCGCCGCGCCCCGTGAGTGGGTGACACTTGTCCCCACCCCCCGACCCACTCGGGCTCAGACGGCAGGCTCTCCTGCTTGGCCTCACTTGCCCCAGCGCAATGCCAACGGCTCGGCTGCCCTGCCGGGGCGGCGTGCTGCGCTCTCCCCGGACAGGCTCCTGGGGACCGAGGGGACAGGCGTGTCCCTTTTCTGAAGGCTGATACCCTAGGCGCGGCCGGGCTCCAGTCTGGGGCAGGCGGGATGTCCCGGCAAGGAGGCGTTCACTCCGGGGTAGTTTCTGCCAGAGCGCTGCAGAGCGCTCGGCTGCGGCAACCAGCAGCAACCACAGGCCCGACCCTGATTCCCCAGCGAAGGAAGAGCTTTCCCCGAGGTTTTCCGCACGAAGCGGACCGCGCCTCGCTGCTGCTTCCTCGCTCCGGCTTTGGGCGTTCGCTCTCTCGCGTCAGGGGAGAAGTGCTGCGGGAGAGTCGGTGCTTCTGGGGCCTCGCTTCCCGGGGCCCAGGTGCGGACCCTGGGCTCCCAGGGCCTCGCCGATGTCGGGAGACGCGGCCTCCTCCGTGCAGCAGCGTGTGTCGCCCGGGGTGGCCCCTCTGCGCAGACGGCCTTCTCCCGGGCTCGCCGGGGCCTGGCCTCTTCCTTTCGCGTTCAGGCCGACTCGGGAAGAGGCCCGCGTATTCCCGCGCAGAGAGGAGAGGCTCCAGGAGCACTGCGCACCGCCCGGGCCCTGGGACGGGGAGCCTGTGGGGGGACTGTCCCCGCGACTTCCCCGGCCGCCCCTGCCACCCATAACGCTGCCCCACCCTGGAGGGAGACGGGGGCCGACGGCCCGCTGCTCCAGGGAGCGGTTTCTGCGCGTTCAGGGGCTGGCGCCTGGGAGCCCCCCCAAGGCTGCCCCAGGGACTGGTGGCCGAGGCCCTGCTGTCGCCCTGGGCCTCGAAGCCCAGGACAGGCCGGCCTTCTGCCCAGACTGCTGGCTCAGACCGGGGCCCGTGCCCCTGCCCACGTCGTCCTCCCGTGTCTCCTTAGCAGGCAGGCTTCCGGCGCCGCGCCCCGTGAGTGGGTGACACTTGTCCCCACCCCCCGACCCACTCGGGCTCAGACGGCAGGCTCTCCTGCTTGGCCTCACTTGCCCCAGCGCAATGCCAACGGCTCGGCTGCCCTGCCGGGGCGGCGTGCTGCGCTCTCCCCGGACAGGCTCCTGGGGACCGAGGGGACAGGCGTGTCCCTTTTCTGAAGGCTGATACCCTAGGCGCGGCCGGGCTCCAGTCTGGGGCAGGCGGGATGTCCCGGCAAGGAGGCGTTCACTCCGGGGTAGTTTCTGCCAGAGCGCTGCAGAGCGCTCGGCTGCGGCAACCAGCAGCAAACACAGGCCCGACCCTGATTCCCCAGCGAAGGAAGAGCTTTCCCCGAGGTTTTCCGCACGAAGCGGACCGCGCCTCGCTGCTGCTTCCTCGCTCCGGCTTTGGGCGTTCGCTCTCTCGCGTCAGGGGAGAAGTGCTGCGGGAGAGTCGGTGCTTCTGGGGCCTCGCTTCCCGGGGCCCAGGTGCGGACCCTGGGCTCCCAGGGCCTCGCCGATGTCGGGAGACGCGGCCTCCTCCGTGCAGCAGCGTGTGTCGCCCGGGGTGGCCCCTCTGCGCAGACGGCCTTCTCCCGGGCTCGCCGGGGCCTGGCCTCTTCCTCTCGCGTTCAGGCCGACTCGGGAAGAGGCCCGCGTCTTCCCGCGCAGAGAGGAGAGGCTCCAGGAGCACTGCGCACCGCCCGGGCCCTGGGACGGGGAGCCTCTGGGGGGAATGTCCCCGCGCCTTCCCCGGCCGCCCCTGCCACCCAGAAAGCTGCCCCACCCTGGAGGGAGACGGGGGCCGACGGCCCGCTGCTCCAAGGAGCGGTTTCTGCACGTTCAGGGGCTGGCGCCTGGGAGCCCCCCCAAGGCTGCCCCAGGGACTGGTGGCCGAGGCCTTGCTGTCGCCCTGGGCCTCGAGGCCCAGGACAGGCCTGCCTTCTGCCCAGACTGCTGGCTCAGACCGGAGCACGCGCCCCTGCCCTCGTCGTCCCCCCGTGTCTCCTTAGCAGCCAGGCTTCCGGTGCCGGGCCCCGTGAGTGGGTGACACTTGTCCCCACCCCCCGACCCACTCGGGCTCAGACGGCAGGCTCTCCTGCTTGGCCTCACTTGCCCCAGTGCAATGCCAACGGCTCGGCTGCCCTGCCGGGGCGGCGTGCTGCGCTCTCCCCAGACATGCTCCTGGGGACCGAGGGGACAGGCGTGTCCCTTTTCTGAAGGCCGGTCCCCCAGGCGCGACCGGGCTCCTGTCTGGGGCAGGCGGGATGTCCCGGCAAGGAGGCGTTCACTCCGGGGTAGTTTCTGCCAGAGCGCTGCTGAGCACTCGGCTGCGGCACCCAGCAGCAGCTCACAGACATGACCCTGATTCCCCAGCGAAGGCAGAGCTTTCGCCTAGGTTTTTCGCACGAAGCGGACCGCGCCTCGCTGCTGCTTCCTCGCGCCGGCTTTGGGCGTTCGCTCTCTCGCTACAGGGGAGAAGTGTTGCGGGAGAGTCGGTGCTTCTGGGGCCTCGCTTCCCGGGGCCCAGGTGCGGACCCTGGGCTCCCAGGGCCTCGCCGATGTCGGGAGACGTGGCGTCCTCCGTGCAGCAGCGTGTGTCGCCCGGGGTGGCCCCTCTGCGCAGACGGCCTTCTCCCGGGCTCGCCGGGGCCTGGCCTCTTCCTTTCGCGTTCAGGCCGACTCGGGAAGAGGCCTGCGGCTTCCCGCGCAGCGAGGAGAGGCTCCAGGAGCACTGCGCACCGCCCGGGCCCTGGGACGGGGAGCCTGTGGGGGGACTGTCCCCGCGCCTTCCCCGGCCGCCCCTGCCACCCAGAACGCTGCCCCACCCTGGAGGGAGACGGGGGCCGACGGCCGGCTGCTCCAGGGAGCGGTTTCTGCGCGTTCAGGGGCTGGCGCCTGGGAGCCCCCCCAAGGCTGCCCCAGGGACTGCTGGCCGAGCCCTGCTGTCGCCCTGGGCCTCGAGGCCCAGGACAGGCCTGCCTTCTGCCCAGACTGCTGGCTCAGACCGGAGCACGCGCCCCTGCCCTCGTCGTCCCCCCGTGTCTCCTTAGCAGCCAGGCTTCCGGCGCCGGGCCCCGTGAGTGGGTGACACTTGTCCCCACCGCCCGACCCACTCGGGCTCAGACGGCAGGCTCTCCTGCTTGGCCTCACTTGCCCCAGCGCAATGCCAACGGCTCGGCTGCACTGCCGGGGCGGCGTGCTGCGCTCTCCCCAGACATGCTCCTGGGGACCGAGGGGACAGGCGTGTCCCTTTTCTGAAGGCCAGTCCCCCAGGCGCGACCGGGCTCCTGTCTGGGGCAGGCGGGATGTCCCGTCAAGGAGGCGTTCACTCCGGGGTAGTTTCTGCCAGAGCGCTGCAGAGCACTCGGCTGCGGCACCCAGCAGCAGCCCACAGACCCCACCCTGATTCCCCAGCGAAGGCAGAGCTTTCGCCTAGGTTTTCCGCACGAAGCGGACCGCGCCTCGCTGCTGCTTCCTCGCTCCGGCTTTGGGCGTTCGCTCTCTCGCGACAGGGGAGAAGTGTTGCGGGAGAGTCGGTGCTTCTGGGGCCTCGCTTCCCGGGGCCCAGGTGCGGACCCTGGGCTCCCAGGGCCTCGCCGATGTCGGGAGACGCGGCCTCCTCCTTGCAGCAGCGTGTGTCGCCCGGGGTGGCCCCTCTGCGCAGACGGCCTTCTCCCGGGCTCGCCGGGGCCTGGCCTCTTCCTCTCGCGTTCAGGCCGACTCGGGAAGAGGCCTGGGGCTTCCCGCGCAGAGAGGAGAGGCTCCAGGAGCACTGCGCACCGCCCGGGCCCTGGGACGGGGAGCCTGTGGGGGGACTGTCCCCGCGCCTTCCCCGGCCGCCCCTGCCACCCAGAACGCTGCCCCACCCTGGAGGGAGACGGGGGCCGACGGCCCGCTGCTCCAGGGAGTGGTTTCTGCGCTTTCAGGGGCTGGCGCCTGGGAGCCCCCACAAGGCTGCCCCAGGGACTGCTGGCCGAGGCCCTGCTGTCGCCCTGGGCCTCGAGGCCCAGGACGGGCCTGCCTTCTGCCCAGACTGCTGGCTCAGACCGGAGCACGCGCCCCTGCCCTCATCATCCCCCGTGTCTCCTTGGCAGCCAGGCTTCCGGCGCCGGGCCCCGTGAGTGGGTGACACTTGTCCCCACCCCCCGACCCACTCGGGCTCAGACGGCAGGCTCTCCTGCTTGGCCTCACTTGCCCCAGCGCAATGCCAACGGCTCGGCTGCCCTGCCGGGGCGGCGTGCTGCGCTCTCCCCAGACATGCTCCTGGGGACCGAGGGGACAGGCGTGTCCCTTTTCTGAAGGCCGGTCCCCCAGGCGCGACCGGGCTCCTGTCTGGGGCAGGCGGGATGTCCCGGCAAGGAGGCGTTCACTCCGGGGTAGTTTCTGCCAGAGCGCTGCTGAGCACTCGGCTGCGGCACCCAGCAGCAGCTCACAGACACGACCCTGATTCCCCAGCGAAGGCAGAGCTTTCGCCTAGGTTTTTCGCACGAAGCGGACCGCGCCTCGCTGCTGCTTCCTCGCTCCGGCTTTGGGCGTTCGCTCTCTCGCGACAGGGGAGAAGTGTTGCGGGAGAGTCGGTGCTTCTGGGGCCTCGCTTCCCGGGGCCCCGGTGCGGACCCTGGGCTCCCAGGGCCTCGCCGATGTCGGGAGACGCGGCCTCCTCCTTGCAGCAGCGTGTGTCGCCCGGGGTGGCCCCTCTGCGCAGACGGCCTTCTCCCGGGCTCGCCGGGGCCTGGCCTCTTCCTCTCGCGTTCAGGCCGACTCGGGAAGAGGCCCGCGTATTCCCGCGCAGAGAGGAGAGGCTCCAGGAGCACTGCGCACCGCCCGGGCCCTGGGACGGGGAGCCTGTGGGGGGACTGTCCCCGCGCCTTCCCCGGCCGCCCCTGCCACCCATAACGCTGCCCCACCCTGGAGGGAGACGGGGGCCGACGGCCCGCTGCTCCAGGGAGCGGTTTCTGCGCGTTCAGGGGCTGGCGCCTGGGAGCCCCCCCAAGGCTGCCCCAGGGACTGGTGGCCGAGGCCCTGCTGTCGCCCTGGGCCTCGAAGCCCAGGACAGGCCGGCCTTCTGCCCAGACTGCTGGCTCAGACCGGGGCCCGTGCCCCTGCCCACGTCGTCCTCCCGTGTCTCCTTAGCAGGCAGGCTTCCGGCGCCGCGCCCCGTGAGTGGGTGACACTTGTCCCCACCCCCCGACCCACTCGGGCTCAGACGGCAGGCTCTCCTGCTTGGCCTCACTTGCCCCAGCGCAATGCCAACGGCTCGGCTGCCCTGCCGGGGCGGCGTGCTGCGCTCTCCCCGGACAGGCTCCTGGGGACCGAGGGGACAGGCGTGTCCCTTTTCTGAAGGCTGATACCCTAGGCGCGGCCGGGCTCCAGTCTGGGGCAGGCGGGATGTCCCGGCAAGGAGGCATTCACTCCGGGGTAGTTTCTGCCAGAGCGCTGCAGAGCGCTCGGCTGCGGCAACCAGCAGCAGACCACAGGCCCGACCCTGATTCCCCAGCGAAGGAAGAGCTTTCCCCGAGGTTTTCGGCACGAAGCGGACCGCGCCTCGCTGCTGCTTCCTCGCTCCGGCTTTGGGCGTTCGCTCTCTCGCGTCAGGGGAGAAGTGCTGCGGGAGAGTCGGTGCTTCTGGGGCCTCGCTTCCCGGGGCCCAGGTGCGGACCCTGGGCTCCCAGGGCCTCGCCGATGTCGGGAGACGCGGCCTCCTCCGTGCAGCAGCGTGTGTCGCCCGGGGTGGCCCCTCTGCGCAGACGGCCTTCTCCCGGGCTCGCCGGGGCCTGGCCTCTTCCTCTCGCGTTCAGGCCGACTCGGGAAGAGGCCCGCGTCTTCCCGCGCAGAGAGGAGAGGCTCCAGGAGCACTGCGCACCGCCCGGGCCCTGGGACGGGGAGCCTCTGGGGGGACTGTCCCCGCGCCGTCCCCGGCCGCCCCTGCCACCCAGAACGCTGCCCCACCCTGGAGGGAGACGGGGGCCGACGGCCCGCTGCTCCAGGGAGCGGTTTCTGCGCGTTCAGGCGTTGGCGCCTGGGAGCCCCCCCAAGGCTGCCCCAGGGACTGCTGGCCGAGGCCCTGCTGTCGCCCTGGGCCTCGAGGCCCAGGACGGGCCTGCCTTCTGCCCAGACTGCTGGCTCAGACCGGAGCACGCGCCCCTGCCCTCGTCGTCCCCCCGTGTCTCCTTAGCAGCCAGGCTTCCGGCGCCGGGCCCCGTGAGTGGGTGACACTTGTCCCCACCCCCCGACCCACTCGGGCTCAGACGGCAGGCTCTCCTGCTTGGCCTCACTTGCCCCAGCGCAATGCCAACGGCTCGGCTGCCCTGCCGGGGCGGCGTGCTGCGCTCTCCCCGGACAGGCTCCTGGGGACCGAGGGGACAGGCGTGTCCCTTTTCTGAAGGCTGATACCCTAGGCGCGGCCGGGCTCCAGTCTGGGGCAGGCGGGATGTCCCGGCAAGGAGGCATTCACTCCGGGGTAGTTTCTGCCAGAGCGCTGCAGAGCGCTCGGCTGCGGCAACCAGCAGCAGACCACAGGCCCGACCCTGATTCCCCAGCGAAGGAAGAGCTTTCCCCGAGGTTTTCGGCACGAAGCGGACCGCGCCTCGCTGCTGCTTCCTCGCTCCGGCTTTGGGCGTTCGCTCTCTCGCGTCAGGGGAGAAGTGCTGCGGGAGAGTCGGTGCTTCTGGGGCCTCGCTTCCCGGGGCCCAGGTGCGGACCCTGGGCTCCCAGGGCCTCGCCGATGTCGGGAGACGCGGCCTCCTCCGTGCAGCAGCGTGTGTCGCCCGGGGTGGCCCCTCTGCGCAGACGGCCTTCTCCCGGGCTCGCCGGGGCCTGGCCTCTTCCTCTCGCGTTCAGGCCGACTCGGGAAGAGGCCCGCGTCTTCCCGCGCAGAGAGGAGAGGCTCCAGGAGCACTGCGCACCGCCCGGGCCCTGGGACGGGGAGCCTCTGGGGGGAATGTCCCCGCGCCTTCCCCGCCCGCCCCTGCCACCCAGAAAGCTGCCCCACCCTGGAGGGAGACGGGGGCCGACGGCCCGCTGCTCCAAGGAGCGGTTTCTGCGCGTTCAGGGGCTGGCGCCTGGGAGCCCCCCCAAGGCTGCCCCAGGGACTGCTGGCCGAGCCCTGCTGTCGCCCTGGGCCTCGAGGCCCAGGACAGGCCTGCCTTCTGCCCAGACTGCTGGCTCAGACCGGAGCACGCGCCCCTGCCCTCGTCGTCCCCCCGTGTCTCCTTAGCAGCCAGGCTTCCGGCGCCGGGCCCCGTGAGTGGGTGACACTTGTCCCCACCGCCCGACCCACTCGGGCTCAGACGGCAGGCTCTCCTGCTTGGCCTCACTTGCCCCAGCGCAATGCCAACGGCTCGGCTGCACTGCCGGGGCGGCGTGCTGCGCTCTCCCCAGACATGCTCCTGGGGACCGAGGGGACAGGCGTGTCCCTTTTCTGAAGGCCGGTCCCCCAGGCGCGACCGGGCTCCTGTCTGGGGCAGGCGGGATGTCCCGGCAAGGAGGCGTTCACTCCGGGGTAGTTTCTGCCAGAGCGCTGCAGAGCACTCGGCTGCGGCACCCAGCAACAGCCCACAGACCCGACCCTGATTCCCCAGCGAAGGCAGAGCTTTCGCCTAGGTTTTCCGCACGAAGCGGACCGCGCCTCGCTGCTGCTTCCTCGCTCCGGGTTTGGGCGTTCGCTCTCTCGCGACAGGGGAGAAGTGTTGCGGGAGAGTCGGTGCTTCTGGGGCCTCGCTTCCCGGGGCCCAGGTGCGGACCCTGGGCTCCCAGGGCCTCGCCGATGTCGGAAGACGTTGCCTCCTCCGTGCAGCAGCGTGTGTCGCCCGGGGTGGCCCCTCTGCGGAGACGGCCTTCTCCCGGGCTCGCCGGGGCCTGGCCTCTTCCTCTCGCGTTCAGGCCGACTCGGGAAGAGGCCTGCGGCTTCCCGCGCAGCGAGGAGAGGCTCCAGGAGCACTGCGCACCGCCCGGGCCCTGGGACGGGGAGCCTGTGGGGGGACTGTCCCCGCGCCTTCCCCGGCCGCCCCTGCCACCCAGAAAGCTGCCCCACCCTGGAGGGAGACGGGGGCCGACGGCCCGCTGCTCCAAGGAGCGGTTTCTGCGCGTTCAGTGGCTGGCGCCTGGGAGCCCCCCCAAGGCTGCCCCAGGGACTTGTGGCCGAGGCCCTGCTGTCGCCCTGGGCCTCGAGGCCCAGGACAGGCCTGCCTTCTTCCCAGACTGCTGGCTCAGACCGGGGCCCGCGCCCCTGCCCACGTCGTCCTCCCGTGTCTCCTTAGCAGCCAGGCTTCCGGCGCCGGGCCCCGTGAGTGGGTGACACTTGTCCCCACCCCCCGACCCACTCGGGCTCAGACGGCAGGCTCTCCTGCTTGGCCTCACTTGCCCCAGCGCAATGCCAACGGCTCGGCTGCCCTGCCGGGGCGGCGTGCTGCGCTCTCCCCAGACAGGCTCCTGGGGACCGAGGGGACAGGCGTGTCCCTTTTCTGAAGGCTGATCCCCTAGGCGCGGCCGGGCTCCAGTCTGGGGCAGGCGGGATGTCCCGGCAAGGAGGCGTTCACTCCGGGATAGTTTCTGCCAGAGCGCTGCAGAGCGATCGGCTGCGGCAACCAGCAGCAGCCCACAGGCCCGACCCTGATTCCCCAGCGAAGGCAGAGCTTTCGCTGAGGTTTTCGGCACGAAGCGGACCGCGCCTCGCTGCTGCTTCCTCGCTCCGGCTTTGGGCGTTCGCTCTCTCGCGTCAGGGGAGAAGTGTTGCGGGAGAGTCGGTGCTTCTGGGGCCTCGCTTCCCGGGGCCCCGGTGCGGACCCTGGGCTCCCAGGGCCTCGCCGATGTCGGGAGACGCGGCCTCCTCCTTGCAGCAGCGTGTGTCGCCCGGGGTGGCCCCACTGCGCAGACGGCCTTCTCCCGGGCTCGCCGGGGCCTGGCCTCTTCCTCTCGCGTTCAGGCCGACTCGGGAAGAGGCCCGCGTCTTCCCGCGCAGAGAGGAGAGGCTCCAGGAGCACTGCGCACCGCCCGGGCCCTGGGACGGGGAGCGTGTGGGGGGACTGTCCCCGCGCCTTCCCCGGCCGCCCCTGCCACCCAGAAAGCTGCCCCACCCTGGAGGGAGACGGGGGCCGACGGCCCGCTGCTCCAGGGAGCGGTTTCTGCGCGTTCAGGTGCTGGCGCCTGGGAGCCCCCCCAAGGCTGCCCCAGGGACTGGTGGCCGAGGCCCTGCTGTCGCCCTGGGCCTCGAAGCCCAGGACAGGCCGGCCTTCTGCCCAGCCTGCTGGCTCAGACCGGGGCCCGCGCCCCTGCCCACGTCGTCCTCCCGTGTCTCCTTAGCAGGCAGGCTTCCGGCGCCGCGCCCCGTGAGTGGGTGACACTTGTCCCCACCCCCCGACCCACTCGGGCTCAGACGGCAGGCTCTCCTGCTTGGCCTCACTTGCCCCAGCGCAATGCCAACGGCTCGGCTGCCCTGCCGGGGCGGCGTGCTGCGCTCTCCCCGGACAGGCTCCTGGGGACCGAGGGGACAGGCGTGTCCCGTTTCTGAAGGCTGATCCCCTAGGCGTGCCGGGCTCCAGTCTGGGGCAGGCGGGATGTCCCGGCAAGGAGGCGTTCACTCCGGGGTAGTTTCTGCCAGAGCGCTGCAGAGCGCTCGGCTGCGGCAACCAGCAGCAACCACAGGCCCGACCCTGATTCCCCAGCGAAGGAAGAGCTTTCCCGGAGGTTTTCCGCACGAAGCGGACCGCGCCTCGCTGCTGCTTCCTCGCTCCGGCTTTGGGCGTTCGCTCTCTCGCGTCAGGGGAGAAGTGTTGCGGGAGAGTCGGTGCTTCTGGGGCCTCGCTTCCCGGGGCCCAGGTGCGGACCCTGGGCTCCCAGGGCCTCGCCGATATCGGGAGACGCGGCCTCCTCCGTGCAGCAGCGTGTGTCGCCCGGGGTGGCCCCTCTGAGCAGACGGCCTTCTCCCGGGCTCGCCGGGGCCTGGCCTCTTCCTCTCGCGTTCAGGCCGACTCGGGAAGAGGCCCGCGTCTTCCCGTGCAGAGAGGAGAGGCTCCAGGAGCACTGCGCACCGCCCGGGCCCTGGGACGGGGATCCTGTGGGGGGACTGTCCCCGCGCCTTCCCCGGCCGCCCCTGCCACCCAGAAAGCTGCCCCACCCTGGAGGGACACGGGGGCCGACGGCCCGCTGCTCAAAGGAGCGGTTTCTGCGCGTTCAGGGGCTGGCGCCTGGGAGCCCCCGCAAGGCTCCCCCAGGGACTGGTGGCCGAGGCCCTGCTGTCGCCCTGGGCCTCGAGGCCCAGGACAGACCTGCCTTCTGCCCAGACTGCTGGCTCAGACCGGAGCACGCGCCCCTGCCCTCGTCGTCCCCCCGTGTCTCCTTAGCAGCCAGGCTTCCGGCGCCGGGCCCCGTGAGTGGGTGACACTTGTCCCCACCCCCCGACCCACTCGGGCTCAGACGGCAGGCTCTCCTGCTTGGCTTCACTTGCCCCAGCGCCATGCCAACGGCTCGGCTGCCCTGCCGGGGCAAGGTGCTGCGCTCTACCCAGACAGGCTCCTGGGGACCAAGGGGACAGGCGTGTCCCTTTTCTGCAGGCTGGTCCCCCAGGCGCGACCGGGCTCCAGTCTGGGGGAGGCGGGATGTCCCGGCAAGGAGGCGTTCACTCCGGGGTAGTTTCTGCCAGAGCGCTGCAGAGCGCTCGGCTGCGGCAACCAGCAGCAGACCACAGGCCCGACCCTGATTCCCCAGTGAAGGCAGAGCTTTCCCCGAGGTTTTCGGCACGAAGCGGACCGCGCCTCGCTGCTGTTTCCTCGCTCTGACTTTGGGCGTTCGCTCTCTCGCGTCAGGGGAGAAGTGCTGCGGGAGAGTCGGTGCTTCTGGGGCCTCGCTTCCCGGGGCCCAGGTGCGGACCCTGGGCTCCCAGGGCCTCGCCATGTCGGGAGACGCGGCCTCCCCCGTGCAGCAGCGTGTGTCGCCCGGGGTGGCCCCTCTGCGCAGACGGCCTTCTACCAGGCTCGCCGGGGCCTGGCCTCTTCCTCTCGCGTTCAGGCCGACTCGGGAAGAGGCCCGCGTCTTCCCGCGCAGAGAGGAGAGGCTCCAGGAGCACTGCGCACCGCCCGGGCCCTGGGACGGGGAGCCTGTGGGGGGACTGTCCCCGTGTCTTCCCCGGCCGCCCCTGCCACCCAGAATGCTGCCCCACCCTGGAGGGAGACGGGGGCCGACGGCCCGCTGCTCCAAGGAGCGGTTTCTGCGCGTTCAGGGGCTGGCGCCTGGGAGCCCCCCCAAGGCTGCCCCAGGGACTTGTGGCCGAGGCCCTGCTGTCGCCCTGGGCCTCGAGGCCCAGGACAGGCCTGCCTTCTTCCCAGACTGCTGGCTCAGACCGGGGCCCGCGCCCCTGCCCACGTCGTCCTCCCGTGTCTCCTTAGCAGCCAGGCTTCTGGCGCCGGGCCCCGTGAGTGGGTGACACTTGTCCCCACCCCCCGACCCACTCGGGCTCAGACGGCAGGCTCTCCTGCTTGGCCTCACTTGCCCCAGCGCAATGCCAACGGCTCGGCTGCCCTGCCGGGGCGGCGTGCTGCGCTCTCCCCAGACATGCTCCTGGGGACCGAGGGGACAGGCGTGTCCCTTTTCTGAAGGCCGGTCCCCCAGGCGCGACCGGGCTCCTGTCTGGGGCAGGCGGGATGTCCCGGCAAGGAGGCGTTCACTCCGGGGTAGTTTCTGCCAGAGCGCTGCAGAGCGCTCGGCTGCGGCAACCAGCAGCAGCCCACAGACCCGACCCTGATTCCCCAGCGAAGGCATAGCTTTCGCCTAGGTTTTCCGCACGAAGCGGACCGCGCCTCGCTGCTGCTTCCTCGCTCCGGCTTTGGGCGTTCGCTCTCTCGCGTCAGGGGAGATGTGTGGCGGGAGAGTCGGTGCTTCTGGGGCCTCGCTTCCCGGGGCCCCGGTGCGGACCCTGGGCTCCCAGGGCCTCGCCGATGTCGGGAGACGCGGCCTCCTCCTTGCAGCAGCGTGTGTCGCCCGGGGTGGCCCCTCTGCGCAGACGGCCTTCTCCCGGGCTCGCCGGGGCCTGGCCTCTTCCTCTCGCGTTCAGGCCGACTCGGGAAGAGGCCTGCGGCTTCCCGCGCAGCGAGGAGAGGCTCCAGGAGCACTGCGCACCGCCCGGGCCCTGGGACGGGGAGCCTGTGGGGGGACTGTCCCCGCGCCGTCCCCGGCCACGCCTGCCACCCAGAACGCTGCCCCACCCTGGAGGGAGACGGGGGCCGACGGCCGGCTGCTCCAGGGAGCGGTTTCTGCGCGTTCAGGGGCTGGCGCCTGGGAGCCCCCCCAAGGCTGCCCCAGGGACTGGTGGCCGAGGCCCTGCTGTCGCCCTGGGCCTCGAGGCCCAGGACGGGCCTGCCTTCTGCCCAGACTGCTGGCTCAGACCGGAGCACGCGCCCCTGCCCTCGTCGTCCCCCCGTGTCTCCTTAGCAGCCAGGCTTCTGGCGCCGGCCCCCGTGAGTGGGTGACACTTGTCCCCACCCCCCGACCCACTCGGGCTCAGACGGCAGGCTCTCCTGCTTGGCCTCACTTGCCCCAGCGCAATGCCAACGGCTCGGCTGCCCTGCCGGGGCGGCGTGCTGCGCTCTCCCCAGACATGCTCCTGGGGACCGAGGGGACAGGCGTGTCCCTTTTCTGAAGGCCGGTCCCCCAGGCGCGACCGGGCTCCTGTCTGGGGCAGGCGGGATGTCCCGGCAAGGAGGCGTTCACTCCGGGGTAGTTTCTGCCAGAGCGCTGCTGAGCACTCGGCTGCGGCACCCAGCAGCAGCTCACAGACACGACCCTGATTCCCCAGCGAAGGCAGAGCTTTCGCCTAGGTTTTCCGCACGAAGCGGACCGCGCCTCGCTGCTGCTTCCTCGCTCCGGCTTTGGGCGTTCGCTCTCTCGCGACAGGGGAGAAGTGTTGCGGGAGAGTCGGTGCTTCTGGGGCCTCGCTTCCCGGGGCCCAGGTGCGGACCCTGGGCTCCCAGGGCCTCGCCGATGTCGGGAGACGCGGCCTCCTCCTTGCAGCAGCGTGTGTCGCCCGGGGTGGCCCCTCTGCGCAGACGGCCTTCTCCCGGGCTCGCCGGGGCCTGGCCTCTTCCTCTCGCGTTCAGGCCGACTCGGGAAGAGGCCTGCGGCGTCCCGCGCAGAGAGGAGAGGCTCCAGGAGCACTGCGCACCGCCCGGGCCCTGGGACGGGGAGCCTGTGGGGGGACTGTCCCCGCGCCGTCCCCGGCCGCCCCTGCCACCCAGAACGCTGCCCCACCCTGGAGGGAGACGGGGGCCGACGGCCCGCTGCTCCAGGGAGCGGTTTCTGCGCGTTCAGGCGTTGGCGCCTGGGAGCCCCCCCAAGGCTGCCCCAGGGACTGGTGGCCGAGGCCCTGCTGTCGCCCTGGGCCTCGAGGCCCAGGACGGGCCTGCCTTCTGCCCAGACTGCTGGCTCAGGCCGGAGCACGCGCCCCTGCCCTCGTCGTCCCCCCGTGTCTCCTTAGCAGCCAGGCTTCCGGCGCCGGGCCCCGTGAGTGGGTGACACTTGTCCCCACCCCCCGACCCACTCGGGCTCAGACGGCAGGCTCTCCTGCTTGGCCTCACTTGCCCCAGCGCAATGCCAACGGCTCGGCTGCCCTGCCGGGGCGGCGTGCTGCGCTCTCCCCGGACAGGCTCCTGGGGACCGAGGGGACAGGCGTGTCCCTTTTCTGAAGGCTGATACCCTAGGCGCGGCCGGGCTCCAGTCTGGGGCAGGCGGGATGTCCCGGCAAGGAGGCATTCACTCCGGGGTAGTTTCTGCCAGAGCGCTGCAGAGCGCTCGGCTGCGGCAACCAGTAGCAGACCACAGGCCCGACCCTGATTCCCCAGCGAAGGAAGAGCTTTCCCGGAGGTTTTCCGCACGAAGCGGACCGCGCCTCGCTGCTGCTTCCTCGCTCCGGCTTTGGGCGTTCGCTCTCTCGCGTCAGGGGAGAAGTGTTGCGGGAGAGTCGGTGCTTCTGGGGCCTCGCTTCCCGGGGCCCAGGTGCGGACCCTGGGCTCCCAGGGCCTCGCCGATATCGGGAGACGCGGCCTCCTCCGTGCAGCAGCGTGTGTCGCCCGGGGTGGCCCCTCTGAGCAGACGGCCTTCTCCCGGGCTCGCCGGGGCCTGGCCTCTTCCTCTCGCGTTCAGGCCGACTCGGGAAGAGGCCCGCGTCTTCCCGTGCAGAGAGGAGAGGCTCCAGGAGCACTGCGCACCGCCCGGGCCCTGGGACGGGGATCCTGTGGGGGGACTGTCCCCGCGCCTTCCCCGGCCGCCCCTGCCACCCAGAAAGCTGCCCCACCCTGGAGGGACACGGGGGCCGACGGCCCGCTGCTCAAAGGAGCGGTTTCTGCGCGTTCAGGGGCTGGCGCCTGGGAGCCCCCGCAAGGCTCCCCCAGGGACTGGTGGCCGAGGCCCTGCTGTCGCCCTGGGCCTCGAGGCCCAGGACAGACCTGCCTTCTGCCCAGACTGCTGGCTCAGACCGGAGCACGCGCCCCTGCCCTCGTCGTCCCCCCGTGTCTCCTTAGCAGCCAGGCTTCCGGCGCCGGGCCCCGTGAGTGGGTGACACTTGTCCCCACCCCCCGACCCACTCGGGCTCAGACGGCAGGCTCTCCTGCTTGGCTTCACTTGCCCCAGCGCCATGCCAACGGCTCGGCTGCCCTGCCGGGGCAAGGTGCTGCGCTCTACCCAGACAGGCTCCTGGGGACCAAGGGGACAGGCGTGTCCCTTTTCTGCAGGCTGGTCCCCCAGGCGCGACCGGGCTCCAGTCTGGGGGAGGCGGGATGTCCCGGCAAGGAGGCGTTCACTCCGGGGTAGTTTCTGCCAGAGCGCTGCAGAGCGCTCGGCTGCGGCAACCAGCAGCAGACCACAGGCCCGACCCTGATTCCCCAGTGAAGGCAGAGCTTTCCCCGAGGTTTTCGGCACGAAGCGGACCGCGCCTCGCTGCTGTTTCCTCGCTCTGACTTTGGGCGTTCGCTCTCTCGCGTCAGGGGAGAAGTGCTGCGGGAGAGTCGGTGCTTCTGGGGCCTCGCTTCCCGGGGCCCAGGTGCGGACCCTGGGCTCCCAGGGCCTCGCCATGTCGGGAGACGCGGCCTCCCCCGTGCAGCAGCGTGTGTCGCCCGGGGTGGCCCCTCTGCGCAGACGGCCTTCTACCAGGCTCGCCGGGGCCTGGCCTCTTCCTCTCGCGTTCAGGCCGACTCGGGAAGAGGCCCGCGTCTTCCCGCGCAGAGAGGAGAGGCTCCAGGAGCACTGCGCACCGCCCGGGCCCTGGGACGGGGAGCCTGTGGGGGGACTGTCCCCGTGTCTTCCCCGGCCGCCCCTGCCACCCAGAATGCTGCCCCACCCTGGAGGGAGACAGGGGCCGACGGCCCGCTGCTCCAAGGAGCGGTTTCTGCGCGTTCAGGGGCTGGCGCCTGGGAGCCCCCCCAAGGCTGCCCCAGGGACTGGTGGCCGAGGCCCTGCTGTCGTCCTGGGCCTCGAGGCCCAGGACAGGCCTGCCTTCTTCCCAGACTGCTGGCTCAGACCGGGGCCCGCGCCCCTGCCCACGTCGTCCTCCCGTGTCTCCTTAGCAGCCAGGCTTCTGGCGCCGGGCCCCGTGAGTGGGTGACACTTGTCCCCACCCCCCGACCCACTCGGGCTCAGACGGCAGGCTCTCCTGCTTGGCCTCACTTGCCCCAGCGCAATGCCAACGGCTCGGCTGCCCTGCCGGGGCGGCGTGCTGCGCTCTCCCCAGACATGCTCCTGGGGACCGAGGGGACAGGCGTGTCCCTTTTCTGAAGGCCGGTCCCCCAGGCGCGACCGGGCTCCTGTCTGGGGCAGGCGGGATGTCCCGGCAAGGAGGCGTTCACTCCGGGGTAGTTTCTGCCAGAGCGCTGCAGAGCGCTCGGCTGCGGCAACCAGCAGCAGCCCACAGACCCGACCCTGATTCCCCAGCGAAGGCATAGCTTTCCTCTAGGTTTTCCGCACGAAGCGGACCGCGCCTCGCTGCTGCTTCCTCGCTCCGGCTTTGGGCGTTCGCTCTCTCGCGTCAGGGGAGATGTGTGGCGGGAGAGTCGGTGCTTCTGGGGCCTCGCTTCCCGGGGCCCCGGTGCGGACCCTGGGCTCCCAGGGCCTCGCCGATGTCGGGAGACGCGGCCTCCTCCTTGCAGCAGCGTGTGTCGCCCGGGGTGGCCCCTCTGCGCAGACGGCCTTCTCCCGGGCTCGCCGGGGCCTGGCCTCTTCCTCTCGCGTTCAGGCCGACTCGGGAAGAGGCCTGCGGCTTCCCGCGCAGCGAGGAGAGGCTCCAGGAGCACTGCGCACCGCCCGGGCCCTGGGACGGGGAGCCTGTGGGGGGACTGTCCCCGCGCCGTCCCCGGCCACGCCTGCCACCCAGAACGCTGCCCCACCCTGGAGGGAGACGGGGGCCGACGGCCGGCTGCTCCAGGGAGCGGTTTCTGCGCGTTCAGGGGCTGGCGCCTGGGAGCCCCCCCAAGGCTGCCCCAGGGACTGGTGGCCGAGGCCCTGCTGTCGCCCTGGGCCTCGAGGCCCAGGACGGGCCTGCCTTCTGCCCAGACTGCTGGCTCAGACCGGAGCACGCGCCCCTGCCCTCGTCGTCCCCCCGTGTCTCCTTAGCAGCCAGGCTTCCGGCGCCGGGCCCCGTGAGTGGGTGACACTTGTCCCCACCCCCCGACCCACTCGGGCTCAGACGGCAGGCTCTCCTGCTTGGCTTCACTTGCCCCAGCGCCATGCCAACGGCTCGGCTGCCCTGCCGGGGCAAGGTGCTGCGCTCTACCCAGACAGGCTCCTGGGGACCAAGGGGACAGGCGTGTCCCTTTTCTGCAGGCTGGTCCCCCAGGCGCGACCGGGCTCCAGTCTGGGGGAGGCGGGATGTCCCGGCAAGGAGGCGTTCACTCCGGGGTAGTTTCTGCCAGAGCGCTGCAGAGCGCTCGGCTGCGGCAACCAGCAGCAGACCACAGGCCCGACCCTGATTCCCCAGTGAAGGCAGAGCTTTCCCCGAGGTTTTCGGCACGAAGCGGACCGCGCCTCGCTGCTGTTTCCTCGCTCTGACTTTGGGCGTTCGCTCTCTCGCGTCAGGGGAGAAGTGCTGCGGGAGAGTCGGTGCTTCTGGGGCCTCGCTTCCCGGGGCCCAGGTGCGGACCCTGGGCTCCCAGGGCCTCGCCATGTCGGGAGACGCGGCCTCCCCCGTGCAGCAGCGTGTGTCGCCCGGGGTGGCCCCTCTGCGCAGACGGCCTTCTACCAGGCTCGCCGGGGCCTGGCCTCTTCCTCTCGCGTTCAGGCCGACTCGGGAAGAGGCCCGCGTCTTCCCGCGCAGAGAGGAGAGGCTCCAGGAGCACTGCGCACCGCCCGGGCCCTGGGACGGGGAGCCTGTGGGGGGACTGTCCCCGTGTCTTCCCCGGCCGCCCCTGCCACCCAGAATGCTGCCCCACCCTGGAGGGAGACAGGGGCCGACGGCCCGCTGCTCCAAGGAGCGGTTTCTGCGCGTTCAGGGGCTGGCGCCTGGGAGCCCCCCCAAGGCTGCCCCAGGGACTGGTGGCCGAGGCCCTGCTGTCGTCCTGGGCCTCGAGGTCCAGGACAGGCCTGCCTTCTTCCCAGACTGCTGGCTCAGACCGGAGCACGCGCCCCTGCCCTCATCATCCCCCCGTGTCTGCTTGGCAGCCAGGCTTCCGGCGCCGGGCCCCGTGAGTGGGTGACACTTGTCCCCACCCCCCGACCCACTCGGGCTCAGACGGCAGGCTCTCCTGCTTGGCCTCACTTGCCCCAGCGCAATGCCAACGGCTCTGCTGCCCTGCCGGGTTGGCATGCTGCGCTCTCCCCAGACATGCTCCTGGGGACCGAGGGGACAGGCGTGTCCCTTTTCTGAAGGCCGGTCCCCCAGGCGCGACCGGGCTCCTGTCTGGGGCAGGCGGGATGTCCCGGCAAGGAGGCGTTCACTCCGGGGTAGTTTCTGCCAGAGCGCTGCTGAGCACTCGGCTGCGGCACCCAGCAGCAGCTCACAGACACGACCCTGATTCCCCAGCGAAGGCAGAGCTTTCGCCTAGGTTTTTCGCACGAAGCGGACCGCGCCTCGCTGCTGCTTCCTGGCTCCGGCTTTGGGCGTTCGCTCTCTCGCGACAGGGGAGAAGTGTTGCGGGAGAGTCGGTGCTTCTGGGGCCTCGCTTCCCGGGGCCCCGGTGCGGACCCTGGGCTCCCAGGGCCTCGCCGATGTCGGGAGACGCGGCCTCCTCCTTGCAGCAGCGTGTGTCGCCCGGGGTGGCCCCTCTGCGCAGACGGCCTTCTCCCGGGCTCGCCGGGGCCTGGCCTCTTCCTCTCGCGTTCAGGCCGACTCGGGAAGAGGCCCGCGTATTCCCGCGCAGAGAGGAGAGGCTCCAGGAGCACTGCGCACCGCCCGGGCCCTGGGACGGGGAGCCTGTGGGGGGACTGTCCCCGCGACTTCCCCGGCCGCCCCTGCCACCCATAACGCTGCCCCACCCTGGAGGGAGACGGGGGCCGACGGCCCGCTGCTCCAGGGAGCGGTTTCTGCGCGTTCAGGGGCTGGCGCCTGGGAGCCCCCCCAAGGCTGCCCCAGGGACTGGTGGCCGAGGCCCTGCTGTCGCCCTGGGCCTCGAAGCCCAGGACAGGCCGGCCTTCTGCCCAGACTGCTGGCTCAGACCGGGGCCCGTGCCCCTGCCCACGTCGTCCTCCCGTGTCTCCTTAGCAGGCAGTCTTCCGGCGCCGCGCCCCGTGAGTGGGTGACACTTGTCCCCACCCCCCGACCCACTCGGGCTCAGACGGCAGGCTCTCCTGCTTGGCCTCACTTGCCCCAGCGCAATGCCAACGGCTCGGCTGCCCTGCCGGGGCGGCGTGCTGCGCTCTCCCCGGACAGGCTCCTGGGGACCGAGGGGACAGGCGTGTCCCTTTTCTGAAGGCTGATACCCTAGGCGCGGCCGGGCTCCAGTCTGGGGCAGGCGGGATGTCCCGGCAAGGAGGCGTTCACTCCGGGGTAGTTTCTGCCAGAGCGCTGCAGAGCGCTCGGCTGCGGCAACCAGCAGCAACCACAGGCCCGACCCTGATTCCCCAGCGAAGGAAGAGCTTTCCCCGAGGTTTTCCGCACGAAGCGGACCGCGCCTCGCTGCTGCTTCCTCGCTCCGGCTTTGGGCGTTCGCTCTCTCGCGTCAGGGGAGAAGTGCTGCGGGAGAGTCGGTGCTTCTGGGGCCTCGCTTCCCGGGGCCCAGGTGCGGACCCTGGGCTCCCAGGGCCTCGCCGATGTCGGGAGACGCGGCCTCCTCCGTGCAGCAGCGTGTGTCGCCCGGGGTGGCCCCTCTGCGCAGACGGCCTTCTCCCGGGCTCGCCGGGGCCTGGCCTCTTCCTCTCGCGTTCAGGCCGACTCGGGAAGAGGCCCGCGTCTTCCCGCGCAGAGAGGAGAGGCTCCAGGAGCACTGCGCACCGCCCGGGCCCTGGGACGGGGAGCCTCTGGGGGGAATGTCCCCGCGCCTTCCCCGGCCGCCCTTGCCACCCAGAAAGCTGCCCCACCCTGGAGGGAGACGGGGGCCGACGGCCCGCTGCTCCAAGGAGCGGTTTCTGCGCGTTCAGGGGCTGGCCCCTGGGAGCCCCCCCAAGGCTGCCCCAGGGACTGGTGGCCGAGGCCTTGCTGTCGCCCTGGGCCTCGAGGCCCAGGACAGGCCTGCCTTCTGCCCAGACTGCTGGCTCAGACCGGAGCACGCGCCCCTGCCCTCGTCGTCCCCCCGTGTCTCCTTAGCAGCCAGGCTTCCGGTGCCGGGCCCCGTGAGTGGGTGACACTTGTCCCCACCCCCCGACCCACTCGGGCTCAGACGGCAGGCTCTCCTGCTTGGCCTCACTTGCCCCAGTGCAATGCCAACGGCTCGGCTGCCCTGCCGGGGCGGCGTGCTGCGCTCTCCCCAGACATGCTCCTGGGGACCGAGGGGACAGGCGTGTCCCTTTTCTGAAGGCCGGTCCCCCAGGCGCGACCGGGCTCCTGTCTGGGGCAGGCGGGATGTCCCGGCAAGGAGGCGTTCACTCCGGGGTAGTTTCTGCCAGAGCGCTGCTGAGCACTCGGCTGCGGCACCCAGCAGCAGCTCACAGACACGACCCTGATTCCCCAGCGAAGGCAGAGCTTTCGCCTAGGTTTTCCGCACGAAGCGGACCGCGCCTCGCTGCTGCTTCCTCGCTCCGGCTTTGGGCGTTCGCTCTCTCGCGACAGGGGAGAAGTGTTGCGGGAGAGTCGGTGCTTCTGGGGCCTCGCTTCCCGGGGCCCAGGTGCGGACCCTGGGCTCCCAGGGCCTCGCCGATGTCGGGAGACGCGGCCTCCTCCTTGCAGCAGCGTGTGTCGCCCGGGGTGGCCCCTCTGCGCAGACGGCCTTCTCCCGGGCTCGCCGGGGCCTGGCCTCTTCCTCTCGCGTTCAGGCCGACTCGGGAAGAGGCCTGCGGCGTCCCGCGCAGAGAGGAGAGGCTCCAGGAGCACTGCGCACCGCCCGGGCCCTGGGACGGGGAGCCTGTGGGGGGACTGTCCCCGCGCCGTCCCCGGCCGCCCCTGCCACCCAGAACGCTGCCCCACCCTGGAGGGAGACGGGGGCCGACGGCCCGCTGCTCCAGGGAGCGGTTTCTGCGCGTTCAGGCGTTGGCGCCTGGGAGCCCCCCCAAGGCTGCCCCAGGGACTGCTGGCCGAGGCCCTGCTGTCGCCCTGGGCCTCGAGGCCCAGGACGGGCCTGCCTTCTGCCCAGACTGCTGGCTCAGACCGGAGCACGCGCCCCTGCCCTCGTCGTCCCCCCGTGTCTCCTTAGCAGCCAGGCTTCCGGCGCCGGGCCCCGTGAGTGGGTGACACTTGTCCCCACCCCCCGACCCACTCGGGCTCAGACGGCAGGCTCTCCTGCTTGGCCTCACTTGCCCCAGCGCAATGCCAACGGCTCGGCTGCCCTGCCGGGGCGGCGTGCTGCGCTCTCCCCGGACAGGCTCCTGGGGACCGAGGGGACAGGCGTGTCCCTTTTCTGAAGGCTGATACCCTAGGCGCGGCCGGGCTCCAGTCTGGGGCAGGCGGGATGTCCCGACAAGGAGGCATTCACTCCGGGGTAGTTTCTGCCAGAGCGCTGCAGAGCGCTCGGCTGCGGCAACCAGCAGCAGACCACAGGCCCGACCCTGATTCCCCAGCGAAGGAAGAGCTTTCCCCGAGGTTTTCGGCACGAAGCGGACCGCGCCTCGCTGCTGCTTCCTCGCTCCGGCTTTGGGCGTTCGCTCTCTCGCGTCAGGGGAGAAGTGCTGCGGGAGAGTCGGTGCTTCTGGGGCCTCGCTTCCCGGGGCCCAGGTGCGGACCCTGGGCTCCCAGGGCCTCGCCGATGTCGGGAGACGCGGCCTCCTCCGTGCAGCAGCGTGTGTCGCCCGGGGTGGCCCCTCTGCGCAGACGGCCTTCTCCCGGGCTCGCCGGGGCCTGGCCTCTTCCTCTCGCGTTCAGGCCGACTCGGGAAGAGGCCCGCGTCTTCCCGCGCAGAGAGGAGAGGCTCCAGGAGCACTGCGCACCGCCCGGGCCCTGGGACGGGGAGCCTCTGGGGGGAATGTCCCCGCGCCTTCCCCGGCCGCCCCTGCCACCCAGAAAGCTGCCCCACCCTGGAGGGAGACGGGGGCCGACGGCCCGCTGCTCCAAGGAGCGGTTTCTGCGCGTTCAGGGGCTGGCGCCTGGGAGCCCCCCCAAGGCTGCCCCAGGGACTGCTGGCCGAGCCCTGCTGTCGCCCTGGGCCTCGAGGCCCAGGACAGGCCTGCCTTCTGCCCAGACTGCTGGCTCAGACCGGAGCACGCGCCCCTGCCCTCGTCGTCCCCCCGTGTCTCCTTAGCAGGCAGGCTTCCGGCGCCGGGCCCCGTGAGTGGGTGACACTTGTCCCCACCGCCCGACCCACTCGGGCTCAGACAGCAGGCTCTCCTGCTTGGCCTCACTTGCCCCAGCGCAATGCCAACGGCTCGGCTGCACTGCCGGGGCGGCGTGCTGCGCTCTCCCCAGACATGCTCCTGGGGACCGAGGGGACAGGCGTGTCCCTTTTCTGAAGGCCGGTCCCCCAGGCGCGACCGGGCTCCTGTCTGTGGCAGGCGGGATGTCCCGTCAAGGAGGCGTTCACTCCGGGGTAGTTTCTGCCAGAGCGCTGCAGAGCACTCGGCTGCGGCACCCAGCAGCAGCCCACAGACCCGACCCTGATTCCCCAGCGAAGGCAGAGCTTTCGCCTAGGTTTTCCGCACGAAGCGGACCGCGCCTCGCTGCTGCTTCCTCGCTCCGGCTTTGGGCGTTCGCTCTCTCGCGACAGGGGAGAAGTGTTGCGGGAGAGTCGGTGCTTCTGGGGCCTCGCTTCCCGGGGCCCAGGTGCGAACCCTGGGCTCCCAGGGCCTCGCCGATGTCGGGAGACGCGGCCTCCTCCTTGCAGCAGCGTGTGTCGCCCGGGGTGGCCCCTCTGCGCAGACGGCCTTCTCCCGGGCTCGCCGGGGCCTGGCCTCTTCCTCTCGCGTTCCGGCCGACTCGGGAAGAGGCCTGGGGCTTCCCGCGCAGAGAGGAGAGGCTCCAGGAGCACTGCGCACCGCCCGGGCCCTGGGACGGGGAGCCTGTGGGGGGACTGTCCCCGTGCCTTCCCCGGCCGCCCCTGCCACCCAGAACGCTGCCCCACCCTGGAGGGAGACGGGGGCCGACGGCCCGCTGCTCCAGGGAGTGGTTTCTGCGCTTTCAGGGGCTGGCGCCTGGGAGCCCCCCCAAGGCTGCCCCAGGGACTGCTGGCCGAGGCCCTGCTGTCGCCCTGGGCCTCGAGGCCCAGGACGGGCCTGCCTTCTGCCCAGACTGCTGGCTCAGACCGGAGCACGCGCCCCTGCCCTCATCATCCCCCCGTGTCTCCTTGGCAGCCAGGCTTCCGGCGCCGGGCCCCGTGAGTGGGTGACACTTGTCCCCACCCCCCGACCCACTCGGGCTCAGACGGCAGGCTCTCCTGCTTGGCCTCACTTGCCCCAGCGCAATGCCAACGGCTCTGCTGCCCTGCCGGGTTGGCGTGCTGCGCTCTCCCCAGACATGCTCCTGGGGACCGAGGGGACAGGCGTGTCCCTTTTCTGAAGGCCGGTCCCCCAGGCGCGACCGGGCTCCTGTCTGGGGCAGGCGGGATGTCCCGGCAAGGAGGCGTTCACTCCGGGGTAGTTTCTGCCAGAGCGCTGCTGAGCACTCGGCTGCGGCACCCAGCAGCAGCTCACAGACACGACCCTGATTCCCCAGCGAAGGCAGAGCTTTCGCCTAGGTTTTTCGCACGAAGCGGACCGCGCCTCGCTGCTGCTTCCTGCTCCGGCTTTGGGCGTTCGCTCTCTCGCGACAGGGGAGAAGTGTTGCGGGAGAGTCGGTGCTTCTGGGGCCTCGCTTCCCGGGGCCCCGGTGCGGACCCTGGGCTCCCAGGGCCTCGCCGATGTCGGGAGACGCGGCCTCCTCCTTGCAGCAGCGTGTGTCGCCCGGGGTGGCCCCTCTGCGCTGACGGCCTTCTCCCGGGCTCGCCGGGGCCTGGCCTCTTCCTCTCGCGTTCAGGCCGACTCGGGAAGAGGCCCGCGTATTCCCGCGCAGAGAGGAGAGGCTCCAGGAGCACTGCGCACCGCCCGGGCCCTGGGACGGGGAGCCTCTGGGGGGAATGTCCCCGCGCCTTCCCCGGCCGCCCCTGCCACCCAGAAAGCTGCCCCACCCTGGAGGGAGACGGGGGCCGACGGCCCGCTGCTCCAAGGAGCGGTTTCTGCGCGTTCAGGGGCTGGCGCCTGGGAGCCCCCCCAAGGCTGCCCCAGGGACTGGTGGCCGAGGCCTTGCTGTCGCCCTGGGCCTCGAGGCCCAGGACAGGCCTGCCTTCTGCCCAGACTGCTGGCTCAGACCGGAGCACGCGCCCCTGCCCTCGTCGTCCCCCCGTGTCTCCTTAGCAGCCAGGCTTCCGGTGCCGGGCCCCGTGAGTGGGTGACACTTGTCCCCACCCCCCGACCCACTCGGGCTCAGACGGCAGGCTCTCCTGCTTGGCCTCACTTGCCCCAGTGCAATGCCAACGGCTCGGCTGCCCTGCCGGGGCGGCGTGCTGCGCTCTCCCCAGACATGCTCCTGGGGACCGAGGGGACAGGCGTGTCCCTTTTCTGAAGGCCGGTCCCCCAGGCGCGACCGGGCTCCTGTCTGGGGCAGGCGGGATGTCCCGGCAAGGAGGCGTTCACTCCGGGGTAGTTTCTGCCAGAGCGCTGCTGAGCACTCGGCTGCGGCACCCAGCAGCAGCTCACAGACACGACCCTGATTCCCCAGCGAAGGCAGAGCTTTCGCCTAGGTTTTCCGCACGAAGCGGACCGCGCCTCGCTGCTGCTTCCTCGCTCCGGCTTTGGGCGTTCGCTCTCTCGCGACAGGGGAGAAGTGTTGCGGGAGAGTCGGTGCTTCTGGGGCCTCGCTTCCCGGGGCCCAGGTGCGGACCCTGGGCTCCCAGGGCCTCGCCGATGTCGGGAGACGCGGCCTCCTCCTTGCAGCAGCGTGTGTCGCCCGGGGTGGCCCCTCTGCGCAGACGGCCTTCTCCCGGGCTCGCCGGGGCCTGGCCTCTTCCTCTCGCGTTCAGGCCGACTCGGGAAGAGGCCTGCGGCGTCCCGCGCAGAGAGGAGAGGCTCCAGGAGCACTGCGCACCGCCCGGGCCCTGGGACGGGGAGCCTGTGGGGGGACTGTCCCCGCGCCGTCCCCGGCCGCCCCTGCCACCCAGAACGCTGCCCCACCCTGGAGGGAGACGGGGGCCGACGGCCCGCTGCTCCAGGGAGCGGTTTCTGCGCGTTCAGGCGTTGGCGCCTGGGAGCCCCCCCAAGGCTGCCCCAGGGACTGCTGGCCGAGGCCCTGCTGTCGCCCTGGGCCTCGAGGCCCAGGACGGGCCTGCCTTCTGCCCAGACTGCTGGCTCAGACCGGAGCACGCGCCCCTGCCCTCGTCGTCCCCCCGTGTCTCCTTAGCAGCCAGGCTTCCGGCGCCGGGCCCCGTGAGTGGGTGACACTTGTCCCCACCCCCCGACCCACTCGGGCTCAGACGGCAGGCTCTCCTGCTTGGCCTCACTTGCCCCAGCGCAATGCCAACGGCTCGGCTGCCCTGCCGGGGCGGCGTGCTGCGCTCTCCCCGGACAGGCTCCTGGGGACCGAGGGGACAGGCGTGTCCCTTTTCTGAAGGCTGATACCCTAGGCGCGGCCGGGCTCCAGTCTGGGGCAGGCGGGATGTCCCGGCAAGGAGGCATTCACTCCGGGGTAGTTTCTGCCAGAGCGCTGCAGAGCGCTCGGCTGCGGCAACCAGCAGCAGACCACAGGCCCGACCCTGATTCCCCAGCGAAGGAAGAGCTTTCCCCGAGGTTTTCGGCACGAAGCGGACCGCGCCTCGCTGCTGCTTCCTCGCTCCGGCTTTGGGCGTTCGCTCTCTCGCGTCAGGGGAGAAGTGCTGCGGGAGAGTCGGTGCTTCTGGGGCCTCGCTTCCCGGGGCCCAGGTGCGGACCCTGGGCTCCCAGGGCCTCGCCGATGTCGGGAGACGCGGCCTCCTCCGTGCAGCAGCGTGTGTCGCCCGGGGTGGCCCCTCTGCGCAGACGGCCTTCTCCCGGGCTCGCCGGGGCCTGGCCTCTTCCTCTCGCGTTCAGGCCGACTCGGGAAGAGGCCCGCGTCTTCCCGCGCAGAGAGGAGAGGCTCCAGGAGCACTGCGCACCGCCCGGGCCCTGGGACGGGGAGCCTCTGGGGGGACTGTCCCCGTGCCTTCCCCGGCCGCCCCTGCCACCCAGAACGCTGCCCCACCCTGGAGGGAGACGGGGGCCGACGGCCCGCTGCTCCAGGGAGTGGTTTCTGCGCTTTCAGGGGCTGGCGCCTGGGAGCCCCCCCAAGGCTGCCCCAGGGACTGCTGGCCGAGGCCCTGCTGTCGCCCTGGGCCTCGAGGCCCAGGACGGGCCTGCCTTCTGCCCAGACTGCTGGCTCAGACCGGAGCACGCGCCCCTGCCCTCATCATCCCCCCGTGTCTCCTTGGCAGCCAGGCTTCCGGCGCCGGGCCCCGTGAGTGGGTGACACTTGTCCCCACCCCCCGACCCACTCGGGCTCAGACGGCAGGCTCTCCTGCTTGGCCTCACTTGCCCCAGCGCAATGCCAACGGCTCTGCTGCCCTGCCGGGTTGGCGTGCTGCGCTCTCCCCAGACATGCTCCTGGGGACCGAGGGGACAGGCGTGTCCCTTTTCTGAAGGCCGGTCCCCCAGGCGCGACCGGGCTCCTGTCTGGGGCAGGCGGGATGTCCCGGCAAGGAGGCGTTCACTCCGGGGTAGTTTCTGCCAGAGCGCTGCTGAGCACTCGGCTGCGGCACCCAGCAGCAGCTCACAGACACGACCCTGATTCCCCAGCGAAGGCAGAGCTTTCGCCTAGGTTTTTCGCACGAAGCGGACCGCGCCTCGCTGCTGCTTCCTCGCTCCGGCTTTGGGCGTTCGCTCTCTCGCGACAGGGGAGAAGTGTTGCGGGAGAGTCGGTGCTTCTGGGGCCTCGCTTCCCGGGGCCCCGGTGCGGACCCTGGGCTCCCAGGGCCTCGCCGATGTCGGGAGACGCGGCCTCCTCCTTGCAGCAGCGTGTGTCGCCCGGGGTGGCCCCTCTGCGCTGACGGCCTTCTCCCGGGCTCGCCGGGGCCTGGCCTCTTCCTTTCGCGTTCAGGCCGACTCGGGAAGAGGCCCGCGTATTCCCGCGCAGAGAGGAGAGGCTCCAGGAGCACTGCGCACCGCCCGGGCCCTGGGACGGGGAGCCTGTGGGGGGACTGTCCCCGCGACTTCCCCGGCCGCCCCTGCCACCCATAACGCTGCCCCACCCTGGAGGGAGACGGGGGCCGACGGCCCGCTGCTCCAGGGAGCGGTTTCTGCGCGTTCAGGGGCTGGCGCCTGGGAGCCCCCCCAAGGCTGCCCCAGGGACTGGTGGCCGAGGCCCTGCTGTCGCCCTGGGCCTCGAAGCCCAGGACAGGCCGGCCTTCTGCCCAGACTGCTGGCTCAGACCGGGGCCCGTGCCCCTGCCCACGTCGTCCTCCCGTGTCTCCTTAGCAGGCAGGCTTCCGGCGCCGCGCCCCGTGAGTGGGTGACACTTGTCCCCACCCCCCGACCCACTCGGGCTCAGACGGCAGGCTCTCCTGCTTGGCCTCACTTGCCCCAGCGCAATGCCAACAGCTCGGCTGCCCTGCCGGGGCGGCGTGCTGCGCTCTCCCCGGACAGGCTCCTGGGGACCGAGGGGACAGGCGTGTCCCTTTTCTGAAGGCTGATACCCTAGGCGCGGCCGGGCTCCAGTCTGGGGCAGGCGGGATGTCCCGGCAAGGAGGCATTCACTCCGGGGTAGTTTCTGCCAGAGCGCTGCAGAGCGCTCGGCTGCGGCAACCAGCAGCAGACCACAGGCCCGACCCTGATTCCCCAGCGAAGGAAGAGCTTTCCCGGAGGTTTTCCGCACGAAGCGGACCGCGCCTCGCTGCTGCTTCCTCGCTCCGGCTTTGGGCGTTCGCTCTCTCGCGACAGGGGAGAAGTGCTGCGGGAGAGTCGGTGCTTCTGGGGCCTCGCTTCCCGGGGCCCAGGTGCGGACCCTGGGCTCCCAGGGCCTCGCCGATGTCGGGAGACGCGGCCTCCTCCGTGCAGCAGCGTGTGTCGCCCGGGGTGGCCCCTCTGCGCAGACGGCCTTCTCCCGGGCTCGCCGGGGCCTGGCCTCTTCCTCTCGCGTTCAGGCCGACTCGGGAAGAGGCCCGCGTCTTCCCGCGCAGAGAGGAGAGGCTCCAGGAGCACTGCGCACCGCCCGGGCCCTGGGACGGGGAGCCTCTGGGGGGAATGTCCCCGCGCCTTCCCCGGCCGCCCCTGCCACCCAGAAAGCTGCCCCACCCTGGAGGGAGACGGGGGCCGACGGCCCGCTGCTCCAAGGAGCGGTTTCTGCGCGTTCAGGGGCTGGCGCCTGGGAGCCCCCCCAAGGCTGCCCCAGGGACTGGTGGCCGAGGCCTTGCTGTCGCCCTGGGCCTCGAGGCCCAGGACAGGCCTGCCTTCTGCCCAGACTGCTGGCTCAGACCGGAGCACGCGCCCCTGCCCTCGTCGTCCCCCCGTGTCTCCTTAGCAGCCAGGCTTCCGGTGCCGGGCCCCGTGAGTGGGTGACACTTGTCCCCACCCCCCGACCCACTCGGGCTCAGACGGCAGGCTCTCCTGCTTGGCCTCACTTGCCCCAGTGCAATGCCAACGGCTCGGCTGCCCTGCCGGGGCGGCGTGCTGCGCTCTCCCCAGACATGCTCCTGGGGACCGAGGGGACAGGCGTGTCCCTTTTCTGAAGGCCGGTCCCCCAGGCGCGACCGGGCTCCTGTCTGGGGCAGGCGGGATGTCCCGGCAAGGAGGCGTTCACTCCGGGGTAGTTTCTGCCAGAGCGCTGCTGAGCACTCGGCTGCGGCACCCAGCAGCAGCTCACAGACACGACCCTGATTCCCCAGCGAAGGCAGAGCTTTCGCCTAGGTTTTCCGCACGAAGCGGACCGCGCCTCGCTGCTGCTTCCTCGCTCCGGCTTTGGGCGTTCGCTCTCTCGCGACAGGGGAGAAGTGTTGCGGGAGAGTCGGTGCTTCTGGGGCCTCGCTTCCCGGGGCCCAGGTGCGGACCCTGGGCTCCCAGGGCCTCGCCGATGTCGGGAGACGCGGCCTCCTCCTTGCAGCAGCGTGTGTCGCCCGGGGTGGCCCCTCTGCGCAGACGGCCTTCTCCCGGGCTCGCCGGGGCCTGGCCTCTTCCTCTCGCGTTCAGGCCGACTCGGGAAGAGGCCTGCGGCGTCCCGCGCAGAGAGGAGAGGCTCCAGGAGCACTGCGCACCGCCCGGGCCCTGGGACGGGGAGCCTGTGGGGGGACTGTCCCCGCGCCGTCCCCGGCCGCCCCTGCCACCCAGAACGCTGCCCCACCCTGGAGGGAGACGGGGGCCGACGGCCCGCTGCTCCAGGGAGCGGTTTCTGCGCGTTCAGGCGTTGGCGCCTGGGAGCCCCCCCAAGGCTGCCCCAGGGACTGCTGGCCGAGGCCCTGCTGTCGCCCTGGGCCTCGAGGCCCAGGACGGGCCTGCCTTCTGCCCAGACTGCTGGCTCAGACCGGAGCACGCGCCCCTGCCCTCGTCGTCCCCCCGTGTCTCCTTAGCAGCCAGGCTTCCGGCGCCGGGCCCCGTGAGTGGGTGACACTTGTCCCCACCCCCCGACCCACTCGGGCTCAGACGGCAGGCTCTCCTGCTTGGCCTCACTTGCCCCAGCGCAATGCCAACGGCTCGGCTGCCCTGCCGGGGCGGCGTGCTGCGCTCTCCCCGGACAGGCTCCTGGGGACCGAGGGGACAGGCGTGTCCCTTTTCTGAAGGCTGATACCCTAGGCGCGGCCGGGCTCCAGTCTGGGGCAGGCGGGATGTCCCGGCAAGGAGGCATTCACTCCGGGGTAGTTTCTGCCAGAGCGCTGCAGAGCGCTCGGCTGCGGCAACCAGCAGCAGACCACAGGCCCGACCCTGATTCCCCAGCGAAGGAAGAGCTTTCCCCGAGGTTTTCGGCACGAAGCGGACCGCGCCTCGCTGCTGCTTCCTCGCTCCGGCTTTGGGCGTTCGCTCTCTCGCGTCAGGGGAGAAGTGCTGCGGGAGAGTCGGTGCTTCTGGGGCCTCGCTTCCCGGGGCCCAGGTGCGGACCCTGGGCTCCCAGGGCCTCGCCGATGTCGGGAGACGCGGCCTCCTCCGTGCAGCAGCGTGTGTCGCCCGGGGTGGCCCCTCTGCGCAGACGGCCTTCTCCCGGGCTCGCCGGGGCCTGGCCTCTTCCTCTCGCGTTCAGGCCGACTCGGGAAGAGGCCCGCGTCTTCCCGCGCAGAGAGGAGAGGCTCCAGGAGCACTGCGCACCGCCCGGGCCCTGGGACGGGGAGCCTCTGGGGGGACTGTCCCCGTGCCTTCCCCGGCCGCCCCTGCCACCCAGAACGCTGCCCCACCCTGGAGGGAGACGGGGGCCGACGGCCCGCTGCTCCAGGGAGTGGTTTCTGCGCTTTCAGGGGCTGGCGCCTGGGAGCCCCCCCAAGGCTGCCCCAGGGACTGCTGGCCGAGGCCCTGCTGTCGCCCTGGGCCTCGAGGCCCAGGACGGGCCTGCCTTCTGCCCAGACTGCTGGCTCAGACCGGAGCACGCGCCCCTGCCCTCATCATCCCCCCGTGTCTCCTTGGCAGCCAGGCTTCCGGCGCCGGGCCCCGTGAGTGGGTGACACTTGTCCCCACCCCCCGACCCACTCGGGCTCAGACGGCAGGCTCTCCTGCTTGGCCTCACTTGCCCCAGCGCAATGCCAACGGCTCTGCTGCCCTGCCGGGTTGGCGTGCTGCGCTCTCCCCAGACATGCTCCTGGGGACCGAGGGGACAGGCGTGTCCCTTTTCTGAAGGCCGGTCCCCCAGGCGCGACCGGGCTCCTGTCTGGGGCAGGCGGGATGTCCCGGCAAGGAGGCGTTCACTCCGGGGTAGTTTCTGCCAGAGCGCTGCTGAGCACTCGGCTGCGGCACCCAGCAGCAGCTCACAGACACGACCCTGATTCCCCAGCGAAGGCAGAGCTTTCGCCTAGGTTTTTCGCACGAAGCGGACCGCGCCTCGCTGCTGCTTCCTCGCTCCGGCTTTGGGCGTTCGCTCTCTCGCGACAGGGGAGAAGTGTTGCGGGAGAGTCGGTGCTTCTGGGGCCTCGCTTCCCGGGGCCCCGGTGCGGACCCTGGGCTCCCAGGGCCTCGCCGATGTCGGGAGACGCGGCCTCCTCCTTGCAGCAGCGTGTGTCGCCCGGGGTGGCCCCTCTGCGCTGACGGCCTTCTCCCGGGCTCGCCGGGGCCTGGCCTCTTCCTTTCGCGTTCAGGCCGACTCGGGAAGAGGCCCGCGTATTCCCGCGCAGAGAGGAGAGGCTCCAGGAGCACTGCGCACCGCCCGGGCCCTGGGACGGGGAGCCTGTGGGGGGACTGTCCCCGCGACTTCCCCGGCCGCCCCTGCCACCCATAACGCTGCCCCACCCTGGAGGGAGACGGGGGCCGACGGCCCGCTGCTCCAGGGAGCGGTTTCTGCGCGTTCAGGGGCTGGCGCCTGGGAGCCCCCCCAAGGCTGCCCCAGGGACTGGTGGCCGAGGCCCTGCTGTCGCCCTGGGCCTCGAAGCCCAGGACAGGCCGGCCTTCTGCCCAGACTGCTGGCTCAGACCGGGGCCCGTGCCCCTGCCCACGTCGTCCTCCCGTGTCTCCTTAGCAGGCAGGCTTCCGGCGCCGCGCCCCGTGAGTGGGTGACACTTGTCCCCACCCCCCGACCCACTCGGGCTCAGACGGCAGGCTCTCCTGCTTGGCCTCACTTGCCCCAGCGCAATGCCAACGGCTCGGCTGCCCTGCCGGGGCGGCGTGCTGCGCTCTCCCCGGACAGGCTCCTGGGGACCGAGGGGACAGGCGTGTCCCTTTTCTGAAGGCTGATACCCTAGGCGCGGCCGGGCTCCAGTCTGGGGCAGGCGGGATGTCCCGGCAAGGAGGCGTTCACTCCGGGGTAGTTTCTGCCAGAGCGCTGCAGAGCGCTCGGCTGCGGCAACCAGCAGCAAACACAGGCCCGACCCTGATTCCCCAGCGAAGGAAGAGCTTTCCCCGAGGTTTTCCGCACGAAGCGGACCGCGCCTCGCTGCTGCTTCCTCGCTCCGGCTTTGGGCGTTCGCTCTCTCGCGTCAGGGGAGAAGTGCTGCGGGAGAGTCGGTGCTTCTGGGGCCTCGCTTCCCGGGGCCCAGGTGCGGACCCTGGGCTCCCAGGGCCTCGCCGATGTCGGGAGACGCGGCCTCCTCCGTGCAGCAGCGTGTGTCGCCCGGGGTGGCCCCTCTGCGCAGACGGCCTTCTCCCGGGCTCGCCGGGGCCTGGCCTCTTCCTCTCGCGTTCAGGCCGACTCGGGAAGAGGCCCGCGTCTTCCCGCGCAGAGAGGAGAGGCTCCAGGAGCACTGCGCACCGCCCGGGCCCTGGGACGGGGAGCCTCTGGGGGGAATGTCCCCGCGCCTTCCCCGGCCGCCCCTGCCACCCAGAAAGCTGCCCCACCCTGGAGGGAGACGGGGGCCGACGGCCCGCTGCTCCAAGGAGCGGTTTCTGCACGTTCAGGGGCTGGCGCCTGGGAGCCCCCCCAAGGCTGCCCCAGGGACTGGTGGCCGAGGCCTTGCTGTCGCCCTGGGCCTCGAGGCCCAGGACAGGCCTGCCTTCTGCCCAGACTGCTGGCTCAGACCGGAGCACGCGCCCCTGCCCTCGTCGTCCCCCCGTGTCTCCTTAGCAGCCAGGCTTCCGGTGCCGGGCCCCGTGAGTGGGTGACACTTGTCCCCACCCCCCGACCCACTCGGGCTCAGACGGCAGGCTCTCCTGCTTGGCCTCACTTGCCCCAGTGCAATGCCAACGGCTCGGCTGCCCTGCCGGGGCGGCGTGCTGCGCTCTCCCCAGACATGCTCCTGGGGACCGAGGGGACAGGCGTGTCCCTTTTCTGAAGGCCGGTCCCCCAGGCGCGACCGGGCTCCTGTCTGGGGCAGGCGGGATGTCCCGGCAAGGAGGCGTTCACTCCGGGGTAGTTTCTGCCAGAGCGCTGCTGAGCACTCGGCTGCGGCACCCAGCAGCAGCTCACAGACATGACCCTGATTCCCCAGCGAAGGCAGAGCTTTCGCCTAGGTTTTTCGCACGAAGCGGACCGCGCCTCGCTGCTGCTTCCTCGCGCCGGCTTTGGGCGTTCGCTCTCTCGCTACAGGGGAGAAGTGTTGCGGGAGAGTCGGTGCTTCTGGGGCCTCGCTTCCCGGGGCCCAGGTGCGGACCCTGGGCTCCCAGGGCCTCGCCGATGTCGGGAGACGTGGCGTCCTCCGTGCAGCAGCGTGTGTCGCCCGGGGTGGCCCCTCTGCGCAGACGGCCTTCTCCCGGGCTCGCCGGGGCCTGGCCTCTTCCTTTCGCGTTCAGGCCGACTCGGGAAGAGGCCTGCGGCTTCCCGCGCAGCGAGGAGAGGCTCCAGGAGCACTGCGCACCGCCCGGGCCGTGGGACGGGGAGCCTGTGGGGGGACTGTCCCCGCGCCTTCCCCGGCCGCCCCTGCCACCCAGAACGCTGCCCCACCCTGGAGGGAGACGGGGGCCGACGGCCGGCTGCTCCAGGGAGCGGTTTCTGCGCGTTCAGGGGCTGGCGCCTGGGAGCCCCCCCAAGGCTGCCCCAGGGACTGCTGGCCGAGCCCTGCTGTCGCCCTGGGCCTCGAGGCCCAGGACAGGCCTGCCTTCCTCCCAGACTGCTGGCTCAGACCGGAGCACGCGCCCCTGCCCTCGTCGTCCCCCCGTGTCTCCTTAGCAGCCAGGCTTCCGGCGCCGGGCCCCGTGAGTGGGTGACACTTGTCCCCACCGCCCGACCCACTCGGGCTCAGACGGCAGGCTCTCCTGCTTGGCCTCACTTGCCCCAGCGCAATGCCAACGGCTCGGCTGCACTGCCGGGGCGGCGTGCTGCGCTCTCCCCAGACATGCTCCTGGGGACCGAGGGGACAGGCGTGTCCCTTTTGTGAAGGCCAGTCCCCCAGGCGCGACCGGGCTCCTGTCTGGGGCAGGCGGGATGTCCCGTCAAGGAGGCGTTCACTCCGGGGTAGTTTCTGCCAGAGCGCTGCAGAGCACTCGGCTGCGGCACCCAGCAGCAGCCCACAGACCCCACCCTGATTCCCCAGCGAAGGCAGAGCTTTCGCCTAGGTTTTCCGCACGAAGCGGACCGCGCCTCGCTGCTGCTTCCTCGCTCCGGCTTTGGGCGTTCGCTCTCTCGCGACAGGGGAGAAGTGTTGCGGGAGAGTCGGTGCTTCTGGGGCCTCGCTTCCCGGGGCCCAGGTGCGGACCCTGGGCTCCCAGGGCCTCGCCGATGTCGGGAGACGCGGCCTCCTCCTTGCAGCAGCGTGTGTCGCCCGGGGTGGCCCCTCTGCGCAGACGGCCTTCTCCCGGGCTCGCCGGGGCCTGGCCTCTTCCTCTCGCGTTCAGGCCGACTCGGGAAGAGGCCTGGGGCTTCCCGCGCAGAGAGGAGAGGCTCCAGGAGCACTGCGCACCGCCCGGGCCCTGGGACGGGGAGCCTGTGGGGGGACTGTCCCCGCGCCTTCCCCGGCCGCCCCTGCCACCCAGAACGCTGCCCCACCCTGGAGGGAGACGGGGGCCGACGGCCCGCTGCTCCAGGGAGTGGTTTCTGCGCTTTCAGGGGCTGGCGCCTGGGAGCCCCCACAAGGCTGCCCCAGGGACTGCTGGCCGAGGCCCTGCTGTCGCCCTGGGCCTCGAGGCCCAGGACGGGCCTGCCTTCTGCCCAGACTGCTGGCTCAGACCGGAGCACGCGCCCCTGCCCTCATCATCCCCCCGTGTCTCCTTGGCAGCCAGGCTTCCGGCGCCGGGCCCCGTGAGTGGGTGACACTTGTCCCCACCCCCCGACCCACTCGGGCTCAGACGGCAGGCTCTCCTGCTTGGCCTCACTTGCCCCAGCGCAATGCCAACGGCTCGGCTGCCCTGCCGGGGCGGCGTGCTGCGCTCTCCCCAGACATGCTCCTGGGGACCGAGGGGACAGGCGTGTCCCTTTTCTGAAGGCCGGTCCCCCAGGCGCGACCGGGCTCCTGTCTGGGGCAGGCGGGATGTCCCGGCAAGGAGGCGTTCACTCCGGGGTAGTTTCTGCCAGAGCGCTGCTGAGCACTCGGCTGCGGCACCCAGCAGCAGCTCACAGACACGACCCTGATTCCCCAGCGAAGGCAGAGCTTTCGCCTAGGTTTTTCGCACGAAGCGGACCGCGCCTCGCTGCTGCTTCCTCGCTCCGGCTTTGGGCGTTCGCTCTCTCGCGACAGGGGAGAAGTGTTGCGGGAGAGTCGGTGCTTCTGGGGCCTCGCTTCCCGGGGCCCCGGTGCGGACCCTGGGCTCCCAGGGCCTCGCCGATGTCGGGAGACGCGGCCTCCTCCTTGCAGCAGCGTGTGTCGCCCGGGGTGGCCCCTCTGCGCAGACGGCCTTCTCCCGGGCTCGCCGGGGCCTGGCCTCTTCCTCTCGCGTTCAGGCCGACTCGGGAAGAGGCCCGCGTATTCCCGCGCAGAGAGGAGAGGCTCCAGGAGCACTGCGCACCGCCCGGGCCCTGGGACGGGGAGCCTGTGGGGGGACTGTCCCCGCGCCTTCCCCGGCCGCCCCTGCCACCCATAACGCTGCCCCACCCTGGAGGGAGACGGGGGCCGACGGCCCGCTGCTCCAGGGAGCGGTTTCTGCGCGTTCAGGGGCTGGCGCCTGGGAGCCCCCCCAAGGCTGCCCCAGGGACTGGTGGCCGAGGCCCTGCTGTCGCCCTGGGCCTCGAAGCCCAGGACAGGCCGGCCTTCTGCCCAGACTGCTGGCTCAGACCGGGGCCCGTGCCCCTGCCCACGTCGTCCTCCCGTGTCTCCTTAGCAGGCAGGCTTCCGGCGCCGCGCCCCGTGAGTGGGTGACACTTGTCCCCACCCCCCGACCCACTCGGGCTCAGACGGCAGGCTCTCCTGCTTGGCCTCACTTGCCCCAGCGCAATGCCAACGGCTCGGCTGCCCTGCCGGGGCGGCGTGCTGCGCTCTCCCCGGACAGGCTCCTGGGGACCGAGGGGACAGGCGTGTCCCTTTTCTGAAGGCTGATACCCTAGGCGCGGCCGGGCTCCAGTCTGGGGCAGGCGGGATGTCCCGGCAAGGAGGCATTCACTCCGGGGTAGTTTCTGCCAGAGCGCTGCAGAGCGCTCGGCTGCGGCAACCAGCAGCAGACCACAGGCCCGACCCTGATTCCCCAGCGAAGGAAGAGCTTTCCCCGAGGTTTTCGGCACGAAGCGGACCGCGCCTCGCTGCTGCTTCCTCGCTCCGGCTTTGGGCGTTCGCTCTCTCGCGTCAGGGGAGAAGTGCTGCGGGAGAGTCGGTGCTTCTGGGGCCTCGCTTCCCGGGGCCCAGGTGCGGACCCTGGGCTCCCAGGGCCTCGCCGATGTCGGGAGACGCGGCCTCCTCCGTGCAGCAGCGTGTGTCGCCCGGGGTGGCCCCTCTGCGCAGACGGCCTTCTCCCGGGCTCGCCGGGGCCTGGCCTCTTCCTCTCGCGTTTAGGCCGACTCGGGAAGAGGCCTGGGGCTTCCCGCGCAGAGAGGAGAGGCTCCAGGAGCACTGCGCACCGCCCGGGCCCTGGGACGGGGAGCCTGTGGGGGGACTGTCCCCGCGCCTTCCCCGGCCGCCCCTGCCACCCAGAACGCTGCCCCACCCTGGAGGGAGACGGGGGCCGACGGCCCGCTGCTCCAGGGAGTGGTTTCTGCGCTTTCAGGGGCTGGCGCCTGGGAGCCCCCCCAAGGCTGCCCCAGGGACTGCTGGCCGAGGCCCTGCTGTCGCCCTGGGCCTCGAGGCCCAGGACGGGCCTGCCTTCTGCCCAGACTGCTGGCTCAGACCGGAGCACGCGCCCCTGCCCTCATCATCCCCCCGTGTCTCCTTGGCAGCCAGGCTTCCGGCGCCGGGCCCCGTGAGTGGGTGACACTTGTCCCCACCCCCCGACCCACTCGGGCTCAGACGGCAGGCTCTCCTGCTTGGCCTCACTTGCCCCAGCGCAATGCCAACGGCTCTGCTGCCCTGCCGGGTTGGCGTGCTGCGCTCTCCCCAGACATGCTCCTGGGGACCGAGGGGACAGGCGTGTCCCTTTTCTGAAGGCCGGTCCCCCAGGCGCGACCGGGCTCCTGTCTGGGGCAGGCGGGATGTCCCGGCAAGGAGGCGTTCACTCCGGGGTAGTTTCTGCCAGAGCGCTGCTGAGCACTCGGCTGCGGCACCCAGCAGCAGCTCACAGACACGACCCTGATTCCCCAGCGAAGGCAGAGCTTTCGCCTAGGTTTTTCGCACGAAGCGGACCGCGCCTCGCTGCTGCTTCCTGGCTCCGGCTTTGGGCGTTCGCTCTCTCGCGACAGGGGAGAAGTGTTGCGGGAGAGTCGGTGCTTCTGGGGCCTCGCTTCCCGGGGCCCAGGTGCGGACCCTGGGCTCCCAGGGCCTCGCCGATGTCGGGAGACGCGGCCTCCTCCTTGCAGCAGCGTGTGTCGCCCGGGGTGGCCCCTCTGCGCAGACGGCCTTCTCCCGGGCTCGCCGGGGCCTGGCCTCTTCCTCTCGCGTTCAGGCCGACTCGGGAAGAGGCCCGCGTATTCCCGCGCAGAGAGGAGAGGCTCCAGGAGCACTGCGCACCGCCCGGGCCCTGGGACGGGGAGCCTGTGGGGGGACTGTCCCCGCGACTTCCCCGGCCGCCCCTGCCACCCATAACGCTGCCCCACCCTGGAGGGAGACGGGGGCCGACGGCCCGCTGCTCCAGGGAGCGGTTTCTGCGCGTTCAGGGGCTGGCGCCTGGGAGCCCCCCCAAGGCTGCCCCAGGGACTGGTGGCCGAGGCCCTGCTGTCGCCCTGGGCCTCGAAGCCCAGGACAGGCCGGCCTTCTGCCCAGACTGCTGGCTCAGACCGGGGCCCGTGCCCCTGCCCACGTCGTCCTCCCGTGTCTCCTTAGCAGGCAGGCTTCCGGCGCCGCGCCCCGTGAGTGGGTGACACTTGTCCCCACCCCCCGACCCACTCGGGCTCAGACGGCAGGCTCTCCTGCTTGGCCTCACTTGCCCCAGCGCAATGCCAACGGCTCGGCTGCCCTGCCGGGGCGGCGTGCTGCGCTCTCCCCGGACAGGCTCCTGGGGACCGAGGGGACAGGCGTGTCCCTTTTCTGAAGGCTGATACCCTAGGCGCGGCCGGGCTCCAGTCTGGGGCAGGCGGGATGTCCCGGCAAGGAGGCGTTCACTCCGGGGTAGTTTCTGCCAGAGCGCTGCAGAGCGCTCGGCTGCGGCAACCAGCAGCAACCACAGGCCCGACCCTGATTCCCCAGCGAAGGAAGAGCTTTCCCCGAGGTTTTCCGCACGAAGCGGACCGCGCCTCGCTGCTGCTTCCTCGCTCCGGCTTTGGGCGTTCGCTCTCTCGCGTCAGGGGAGAAGTGCTGCGGGAGAGTCGGTGCTTCTGGGGCCTCGCTTCCCGGGGCCCAGGTGCGGACCCTGGGCTCCCAGGGCCTCGCCGATGTCGGGAGACGCGGCCTCCTCCGTGCAGCAGCGTGTGTCGCCCGGGGTGGCCCCTCTGCGCAGACGGCCTTCTCCCGGGCTCGCCGGGGCCTGGCCTCTTCCTTTCGCGTTCAGGCCGACTCGGGAAGAGGCCCGCGTATTCCCGCGCAGAGAGGAGAGGCTCCAGGAGCACTGCGCACCGCCCGGGCCCTGGGACGGGGAGCCTGTGGGGGGACTGTCCCCGCGACTTCCCCGGCCGCCCCTGCCACCCATAACGCTGCCCCACCCTGGAGGGAGACGGGGGCCGACGGCCCGCTGCTCCAGGGAGCGGTTTCTGCGCGTTCAGGGGCTGGCGCCTGGGAGCCCCCCCAAGGCTGCCCCAGGGACTGGTGGCCGAGGCCCTGCTGTCGCCCTGGGCCTCGAAGCCCAGGACAGGCCGGCCTTCTGCCCAGACTGCTGGCTCAGACCGGGGCCCGTGCCCCTGCCCACGTCGTCCTCCCGTGTCTCCTTAGCAGGCAGGCTTCCGGCGCCGCGCCCCGTGAGTGGGTGACACTTGTCCCCACCCCCCGACCCACTCGGGCTCAGACGGCAGGCTCTCCTGCTTGGCCTCACTTGCCCCAGCGCAATGCCAACGGCTCGGCTGCCCTGCCGGGGCGGCGTGCTGCGCTCTCCCCGGACAGGCTCCTGGGGACCGAGGGGACAGGCGTGTCCCTTTTCTGAAGGCTGATACCCTAGGCGCGGCCGGGCTCCAGTCTGGGGCAGGCGGGATGTCCCGGCAAGGAGGCGTTCACTCCGGGGTAGTTTCTGCCAGAGCGCTGCAGAGCGCTCGGCTGCGGCAATCAGCAGCAAACACAGGCCCGACCCTGATTCCCCAGCGAAGGAAGAGCTTTCCCCGAGGTTTTCCGCACGAAGCGGACCGCGCCTCGCTGCTGCTTCCTGGCTCCGGCTTTGGGCGTTCGCTCTCTCGCGTCAGGGGAGAAGTGCTGCGGGAGAGTCGGTGCTTCTGGGGCCTCGCTTCCCGGGGCCCAGGTGCGGACCCTGGGCTCCCAGGGCCTCGCCGATGTCGGGAGACGCGGCCTCCTCCGTGCAGCAGCGTGTGTCGCCCGGGGTGGCCCCTCTGCGCAGACGGCCTTCTCCCGGGCTCGCCGGGGCCTGGCCTCTTCCTCTCGCGTTCAGGCCGACTCGGGAAGAGGCCCGCGTCTTCCCGCGCAGAGAGGAGAGGCTCCAGGAGCACTGCGCACCGCCCGGGCCCTGGGACGGGGAGCCTCTGGGGGGAATGTCCCCGCGCCTTCCCCGGCCGCCCCTGCCACCCAGAA
Source organism: Martes martes (assembly GCF_963455335.1). NCBI lineage: Eukaryota > Metazoa > Chordata > Mammalia > Carnivora > Mustelidae > Martes > Martes martes. The sequence goes on along the minus strand of NC_137899.1, from coordinate 16,523,374 downwards.
AGCTGCCCCACCCTGGAGGGAGACGGGGGCCGACGGCCCGCTGCTCCAAGGAGCGGTTTCTGCACGTTCAGGGGCTGGCGCCTGGGAGCCCCCCCAAGGCTGCCCCAGGGACTGGTGGCCGAGGCCTTGCTGTCGCCCTGGGCCTCGAGGCCCAGGACAGGCCTGCCTTCTGCCCAGACTGCTGGCTCAGACCGGAGCACGCGCCCCTGCCCTCGTCGTCCCCCCGTGTCTCCTTAGCAGCCAGGCTTCCGGTGCCGGGCCCCGTGAGTGGGTGACACTTGTCCCCACCCCCCGACCCACTCGGGCTCAGACGGCAGGCTCTCCTGCTTGGCCTCACTTGCCCCAGTGCAATGCCAACGGCTCGGCTGCCCTGCCGGGGCGGCGTGCTGCGCTCTCCCCAGACATGCTCCTGGGGACCGAGGGGACAGGCGTGTCCCTTTTCTGAAGGCCGGTCCCCCAGGCGCGACCGGGCTCCTGTCTGGGGCAGGCGGGATGTCCCGGCAAGGAGGCGTTCACTCCGGGGTAGTTTCTGCCAGAGCGCTGCTGAGCACTCGGCTGCGGCACCCAGCAGCAGCTCACAGACATGACCCTGATTCCCCAGCGAAGGCAGAGCTTTCGCCTAGGTTTTTCGCACGAAGCGGACCGCGCCTCGCTGCTGCTTCCTCGCGCCGGCTTTGGGCGTTCGCTCTCTCGCTACAGGGGAGAAGTGTTGCGGGAGAGTCGGTGCTTCTGGGGCCTCGCTTCCCGGGGCCCAGGTGCGGACCCTGGGCTCCCAGGGCCTCGCCGATGTCGGGAGACGTGGCGTCCTCCGTGCAGCAGCGTGTGTCGCCCGGGGTGGCCCCTCTGCGCAGACGGCCTTCTCCTGGGCTCGCCGGGGCCTGGCCTCTTCCTTTCGCGTTCAGGCCGACTCGGGAAGAGGCCTGCGGCTTCCCGCGCAGCGAGGAGAGGCTCCAGGAGCACTGCGCACCGCCCGGGCCGTGGGACGGGGAGCCTGTGGGGGGACTGTCCCCGCGCCTTCCCCGGCCGCCCCTGCCACCCAGAACGCTGCCCCACCCTGGAGGGAGACGGGGGCCGACGGCCGGCTGCTCCAGGGAGCGGTTTCTGCGCGTTCAGGGGCTGGCGCCTGGGAGCCCCCCCAAGGCTGCCCCAGGGACTGCTGGCCGAGCCCTGCTGTCGCCCTGGGCCTCGAGGCCCAGGACAGGCCTGCCTTCTGCCCAGACTGCTGGCTCAGACCGGAGCACGCGCCCCTGCCCTCGTCGTCCCCCCGTGTCTCCTTAGCAGCCAGGCTTCCGGCGCCGGGCCCCGTGAGTGGGTGACACTTGTCCCCACCGCCCGACCCACTCGGGCTCAGACGGCAGGCTCTCCTGCTTGGCCTCACTTGCCCCAGCGCAATGCCAACGGCTCGGCTGCACTGCCGGGGCGGCGTGCTGCGCTCTCCCCAGACATGCTCCTGGGGACCGAGGGGACAGGCGTGTCCCTTTTCTGAAGGCCAGTCCCCCAGGCGCGACCGGGCTCCTGTCTGGGGCAGGCGGGATGTCCCGTCAAGGAGGCGTTCACTCCGGGGTAGTTTCTGCCAGAGCGCTGCAGAGCACTCGGCTGCGGCACCCAGCAGCAGCCCACAGACCCCACCCTGATTCCCCAGCGAAGGCAGAGCTTTCGCCTAGGTTTTCCGCACGAAGCGGACCGCGCCTCGCTGCTGCTTCCTCGCTCCGGCTTTGGGCGTTCGCTCTCTCGCGACAGGGGAGAAGTGTTGCGGGAGAGTCGGTGCTTCTGGGGCCTCGCTTCCCGGGGCCCAGGTGCGGACCCTGGGCTCCCAGGGCCTCGCCGATGTCGGGAGACGCGGCCTCCTCCTTGCAGCAGCGTGTGTCGCCCGGGGTGGCCCCTCTGCGCAGACGGCCTTCTCCCGGGCTCGCCGGGGCCTGGCCTCTTCCTCTCGCGTTCAGGCCGACTCGGGAAGAGGCCTGGGGCTTCCCGCGCAGAGAGGAGAGGCTCCAGGAGCACTGCGAACCGCCCGGGCCCTGGGACGGGGAGCCTGTGGGGGGACTGTCCCCGCGCCTTCCCCGGCCGCCCCTGCCACCCAGAACGCTGCCCCACCCTGGAGGGAGACGGGGGCCGACGGCCCGCTGCTCCAGGGAGTGGTTTCTGCGCTTTCAGGGGCTGGCGCCTGGGAGCCCCCCCAAGGCTGCCCCAGGGACTGCTGGCCGAGGCCCTGCTGTCGCCCTGGGCCTCGAGGCCCAGGACGGGCCTGCCTTCTGCCCAGACTGCTGGCTCAGACCGGAGCACGCGCCCCTGCCCTCATCATCCCCCCGTGTCTCCTTGGCAGCCAGGCTTCCGGCGCCGGGCCCCGTGAGTGGGTGACACTTGTCCCCACCCCCCGACCCACTCGGGCTCAGACGGCAGGCTCTCCTGCTTGGCCTCACTTGCCCCAGCGCAATGCCAACGGCTCGGCTGCCCTGCCGGGGCGGCGTGCTGCGCTCTCCCCAGACATGCTCCTGGGGACCGAGGGGACAGGCGTGTCCCTTTTCTGAAGGCCGGTCCCCCAGGCGCGACCGGGCTCCTGTCTGGGGCAGGCGGGATGTCCCGGCAAGGAGGCGTTCACTCCGGGGTAGTTTCTGCCAGAGCGCTGCTGAGCACTCGGCTGCGGCACCCAGCAGCAGCTCACAGACACGACCCTGATTCCCCAGCGAAGGCAGAGCTTTCGCCTAGGTTTTTCGCACGAAGCGGACCGCGCCTCGCTGCTGCTTCCTCGCTCCGGCTTTGGGCGTTCGCTCTCTCGCGACAGGGGAGAAGTGTTGCGGGAGAGTCGGTGCTTCTGGGGCCTCGCTTCCCGGGGCCCCGGTGCGGACCCTGGGCTCCCAGGGCCTCGCCGATGTCGGGAGACGCGGCCTCCTCCTTGCAGCAGCGTGTGTCGCCCGGGGTGGCCCCTCTGCGCAGACGGCCTTCTCCCGGGCTCGCCGGGGCCTGGCCTCTTCCTCTCGCGTTCAGGCCGACTCGGGAAGAGGCCCGCGTATTCCCGCGCAGAGAGGAGAGGCTCCAGGAGCACTGCGCACCGCCCGGGCCCTGGGACGGGGAGCCTGTGGGGGGACTGTCCCCGCGCCTTCCCCGGCCGCCCCTGCCACCCATAACGCTGCCCCACCCTGGAGGGAGACGGGGGCCGACGGCCCGCTGCTCCAGGGAGCGGTTTCTGCGCGTTCAGGGGCTGGCGCCTGGGAGCCCCCCCAAGGCTGCCCCAGGGACTGGTGGCCGAGGCCCTGCTGTCGCCCTGGGCCTCGAAGCCCAGGACAGGCCGGCCTTCTGCCCAGACTGCTGGCTCAGACCGGGGCCCGTGCCCCTGCCCACGTCGTCCTCCCGTGTCTCCTTAGCAGGCAGGCTTCCGGCGCCGCGCCCCGTGAGTGGGTGACACTTGTCCCCACCCCCCGACCCACTCGGGCTCAGACGGCAGGCTCTCCTGCTTGGCCTCACTTGCCCCAGCGCAATGCCAACGGCTCGGCTGCCCTGCCGGGGCGGCGTGCTGCGCTCTCCCCGGACAGGCTCCTGGGGACCGAGGGGACAGGCGTGTCCCTTTTCTGAAGGCTGATACCCTAGGTGCGGCCGGGCTCCAGTCTGGGGCAGGCGGGATGTCCCGGCAAGGAGGCATTCACTCCGGGGTAGTTTCTGCCAGAGCGCTGCAGAGCGCTCGGCTGCGGCAACCAGCAGCAGACCACAGGCCCGACCCTGATTCCCCAGCGAAGGAAGAGCTTTCCCCGAGGTTTTCGGCACGAAGCGGACCGCGCCTCGCTGCTGCTTCCTCGCTCCGGCTTTGGGCGTTCGCTCTCTCGCGTCAGGGGAGAAGTGCTGCGGGAGAGTCGGTGCTTCTGGGGCCTCGCTTCCCGGGGCCCAGGTGCGGACCCTGGGCTCCCAGGGCCTCGCCGATGTCGGGAGACGCGGCCTCCTCCGTGCAGCAGCGTGTGTCGCCCGGGGTGGCCCCTCTGCGCAGACGGCCTTCTCCCGGGCTCGCCGGGGCCTGGCCTCTTCCTCTCGCGTTCAGGCCGACTCGGGAAGAGGCCCGCGTCTTCCCGCGCAGAGAGGAGAGGCTCCAGGAGCACTGCGCACCGCCCGGGCCCTGGGACGGGGAGCCTCTGGGGGGAATGTCCCCGCGCCTTCCCCGGCCGCCCCTGCCACCCAGAAAGCTGCCCCACCCTGGAGGGAGACGGGGGCCGACGGCCCGCTGCTCCAAGGAGCGGTTTCTGCACGTTCAGGGGCTGGCGCCTGGGAGCCCCCCCAAGGCTGCCCCAGGGACTGGTGGCCGAGGCCTTGCTGTCGCCCTGGGCCTCGAGGCCCAGGACAGGCCTGCCTTCTGCCCAGACTGCTGGCTCAGACCGGAGCACGCGCCCCTGCCCTCGTTGTCCCCCCGTGTCTCCTTAGCAGCCAGGCTTCCGGTGCCGGGCCCCGTGAGTGGGTGACACTTGTCCCCACCCCCCGACCCACTCGGGCTCAGACGGCAGGCTCTCCTGCTTGGCCTCACTTGCCCCAGTGCAATGCCAACGGCTCGGCTGCCCTGCCGGGGCGGCGTGCTGCGCTCTCCCCAGACATGCTCCTGGGGACCGAGGGGACAGGCGTGTCCCTTTTCTGAAGGCCGGTCCCCCAGGCGCGACCGGGCTCCTGTCTGGGGCAGGCGGGATGTCCCGGCAAGGAGGCGTTCACTCCGGGGTAGTTTCTGCCAGAGCGCTGCTGAGCACTCGGCTGCGGCACCCAGCAGCAGCTCACAGACACGACCCTGATTCCCCAGCGAAGGCAGAGCTTTCGCCTAGGTTTTCCGCACGAAGCGGACCGCGCCTCGCTGCTGCTTCCTCGCTCCGGCTTTGGGCGTTCGCTCTCTCGCGACAGGGGAGAAGTGTTGCGGGAGAGTCGGTGCTTCTGGGGCCTCGCTTCCCGGGGCCCAGGTGCGGACCCTGGGCTCCCAGGGCCTCGCCGATGTCGGGAGACGCGGCCTCCTCCTTGCAGCAGCGTGTGTCGCCCGGGGTGGCCCCTCTGCGCAGACGGCCTTCTCCCGGGCTCGCCGGGGCCTGGCCTCTTCCTCTCGCGTTCAGGCCGACTCGGGAAGAGGCCTGCGGCGTCCCGCGCAGAGAGGAGAGGCTCCAGGAGCACTGCGCACCGCCCGGGCCCTGGGACGGGGAGCCTGTGGGGGGACTGTCCCCGCGCCGTCCCCGGCCGCCCCTGCCACCCAGAACGCTGCCCCACCCTGGAGGGAGACGGGGGCCGACGGCCCGCTGCTCCAGGGAGCGGTTTCTGCGCGTTCAGGCGTTGGCGCCTGGGAGCCCCCCCAAGGCTGCCCCAGGGACTGCTGGCCGAGGCCCTGCTGTCGCCCTGGGCCTCGAGGCCCAGGACGGGCCTGCCTTCTGCCCAGACTGCTGGCTCAGACCGGAGCACGCGCCCCTGCCCTCGTCGTCCCCCCGTGTCTCCTTAGCAGCCAGGCTTCCGGCGCCGGGCCCCGTGAGTGGGTGACACTTGTCCCCACCCCCCGACCCACTCGGGCTCAGACGGCAGGCTCTCCTGCTTGGCCTCACTTGCCCCAGCGCAATGCCAACGGCTCGGCTGCCCTGCCGGGGCGGCGTGCTGCGCTCTCCCCGGACAGGCTCCTGGGGACCGAGGGGACAGGCGTGTCCCTTTTCTGAAGGCTGATACCCTAGGCGCGGCCGGGCTCCAGTCTGGGGCAGGCGGGATGTCCCGGCAAGGAGGCATTCACTCCGGGGTAGTTTCTGCCAGAGCGCTGCAGAGCGCTCGGCTGCGGCAACCAGCAGCAGACCACAGGCCCGACCCTGATTCCCCAGCGAAGGAAGAGCTTTCCCCGAGGTTTTCGGCATGAAGCGGACCGCGCCTCGCTGCTGCTTCCTCGCTCCGGCTTTGGGCGTTCGCTCTCTCGCGTCAGGGGAGAAGTGCTGCGGGAGAGTCGGTGCTTCTGGGGCCTCGCTTCCCGGGGCCCCGGTGCGGACCCTGGGCTCCCAGGGCCTCGCCGATGTCGGGAGACGCGGCCTCCTCCGTGCAGCAGCGTGTGTCGCCCGGGGTGGCCCCTCTGCGCAGACGGCCTTCTCCCGGGCTCGCCGGGGCCTGGCCTCTTCCTCTCGCGTTTAGGCCGACTCGGGAAGAGGCCTGGGGCTTCCCGCGCAGAGAGGAGAGGCTCCAGGAGCACTGCGCACCGCCCGGGCCCTGGGACGGGGAGCCTGTGGGGGGACTGTCCCCGCGCCTTCCCCGGCCGCCCCTGCCACCCAGAACGCTGCCCCACCCTGGAGGGAGACGGGGGCCGACGGCCCGCTGCTCCAGGGAGTGGTTTCTGCGCTTTCAGGGGCTGGCGCCTGGGAGCCCCCCCAAGGCTGCCCCAGGGACTGCTGGCCGAGGCCCTGCTGTCGCCCTGGGCCTCGAGGCCCAGGACGGGCCTGCCTTCTGCCCAGACTGCTGGCTCAGACCGGAGCACGCGCCCCTGCCCTCATCATCCCCCCGTGTCTCCTTGGCAGCCAGGCTTCCGGCGCCGGGCCCCGTGAGTGGGTGACACTTGTCCCCACCCCCCGACCCACTCGGGCTCAGACGGCAGGCTCTCCTGCTTGGCCTCACTTGCCCCAGCGCAATGCCAACGGCTCGGCTGCCCTGCCGGGTTGGCGTGCTGCGCTCTCCCCAGACATGCTCCTGGGGACCGAGGGGACAGGCGTGTCCCTTTTCTGAAGGCCGGTCCCCCAGGCGCGACCGGGCTCCTGTCTGGGGCAGGCGGGATGTCCCGGCAAGGAGGCGTTCACTCCGGGGTAGTTTCTGCCAGAGCGCTGCTGAGCACTCGGCTGCGGCACCCAGCAGCAGCTCACAGACACGACCCTGATTCCCCAGCGAAGGCAGAGCTTTCGCCTAGGTTTTTCGCACGAAGCGGACCGCGCCTCGCTGCTGCTTCCTGGCTCCGGCTTTGGGCGTTCGCTCTCTCGCGACAGGGGAGAAGTGTTGCGGGAGAGTCGGTGCTTCTGGGGCCTCGCTTCCCGGGGCCCCGGTGCGGACCCTGGGCTCCCAGGGCCTCGCCGATGTCGGGAGACGCGGCCTCCTCCGTGCAGCAGCGTGTGTCGCCCGGGGTGGCCCCTCTGCGCAGACGGCCTTCTCCCGGGCTCGCCGGGGCCTGGCCTCTTCCTCTCGCGTTCAGGCCGACTCGGGAAGAGGCCCGCGTCTTCCCGCGCAGAGAGGAGAGGCTCCAGGAGCACTGCGCACCGCCCGGGCCCTGGGACGGGGAGCCTCTGGGGGGAATGTCCCCGCGCCTTCCCCGGCCGCCCCTGCCACCCAGAAAGCTGCCCCACCCTGGAGGGAGACGGGGGCCGACGGCCCGCTGCTCCAAGGAGCGGTTTCTGCGCGTTCAGGGGCTGGCGCCTGGGAGCCCCCCCAAGGCTGCCCCAGGGACTGGTGGCCGAGGCCTTGCTGTCGCCCTGGGCCTCGAGGCCCAGGACAGGCCTGCCTTCTGCCCAGACTGCTGGCTCAGACCGGAGCACGCGCCCCTGTCCTCGTCGTCCCCCCGTGTCTCCTTAGCAGCCAGGCTTCCGGTGCCGGGCCCCGTGAGTGGGTGACACTTGTCCCCACCCCCCGACCCACTCGGGCTCAGACGGCAGGCTCTCCTGCTTGGCCTCACTTGCCCCAGTGCAATGCCAACGGCTCGGCTGCCCTGCCGGGGCGGCGTGCTGCGCTCTCCCCAGACATGCTCCTGGGGACCGAGGGGACAGGCGTGTCCCTTTTCTGAAGGCCGGTCCCCCAGGCGCGACCGGGCTCCTGTCTGGGGCAGGCGGGATGTCCCGGCAAGGAGGCGTTCACTCCGGGGTAGTTTCTGCCAGAGCGCTGCTGAGCACTCGGCTGCGGCACCCAGCAGCAGCTCACAGACACGACCCTGATTCCCCAGCGAAGGCAGAGCTTTCGCCTAGGTTTTCCGCACGAAGCGGACCGCGCCTCGCTGCTGCTTCCTCGCTCCGGCTTTGGGCGTTCGCTCTCTCGCGACAGGGGAGAAGTGTTGCGGGAGAGTCGGTGCTTCTGGGGCCTCGCTTCCCGGGGCCCAGGTGCGGACCCTGGGCTCCCAGGGCCTCGCCGATGTCGGGAGACGCGGCCTCCTCCTTGCAGCAGCGTGTGTCGCCCGGGGTGGCCCCTCTGCGCAGACGGCCTTCTCCCGGGCTCGCCGGGGCCTGGCCTCTTCCTCTCGCGTTCAGGCCGACTCGGGAAGAGGCCTGCGGCGTCCCGCGCAGAGAGGAGAGGCTCCAGGAGCACTGCGCACCGCCCGGGCCCTGGGACGGGGAGCCTGTGGGGGGACTGTCCCCGCGCCGTCCCCGGCCGCCCCTGCCACCCAGAACGCTGCCCCACCCTGGAGGGAGACGGGGGCCGACGGCCCGCTGCTCCAGGGAGCGGTTTCTGCGCGTTCAGGCGTTGGCGCCTGGGAGCCCCCCCAAGGCTGCCCCAGGGACTGCTGGCCGAGGCCCTGCTGTCGCCCTGGGCCTCGAGGCCCAGGACGGGCCTGCCTTCTGCCCAGACTGCTGGCTCAGACCGGAGCACGCGCCCCTGCCCTCGTCGTCCCCCCGTGTCTCCTTAGCAGCCAGGCTTCCGGCGCCGGGCCCCGTGAGTGGGTGACACTTGTCCCCACCCCCCGACCCACTCGGGCTCAGACGGCAGGCTCTCCTGCTTGGCCTCACTTGCCCCAGCGCAATGCCAACGGCTCGGCTGCCCTGCCGGGGCGGCGTGCTGCGCTCTCCCCGGACAGGCTCCTGGGGACCGAGGGGACAGGCGTGTCCCTTTTCTGAAGGCTGATACCCTAGGCGCGGCCGGGCTCCAGTCTGGGGCAGGCGGGATGTCCCGGCAAGGAGGCATTCACTCCGGGGTAGTTTCTGCCAGAGCGCTGCAGAGCGCTCGGCTGCGGCAACCAGCAGCAGACCACAGGCCCGACCCTGATTCCCCAGCGAAGGAAGAGCTTTCCCCGAGGTTTTCGGCACGAAGCGGACCGCGCCTCGCTGCTGCTTCCTCGCTCCGGCTTTGGGCGTTCGCTCTCTCGCGTCAGGGGAGAAGTGCTGCGGGAGAGTCGGTGCTTCTGGGGCCTCGCTTCCCGGGGCCCAGGTGCGGACCCTGGGCTCCCAGGGCCTCGCCGATGTCGGGAGACGCGGCCTCCTCCGTGCAGCAGCGTGTGTCGCCCGGGGTGGCCCCTCTGCGCAGACGGCCTTCTCCCGGGCTCGCCGGGGCCTGGCCTCTTCCTCTCGCGTTCAGGCCGACTCGGGAAGAGGCCCGCGTCTTCCCGCGCAGAGAGGAGAGGCTCCAGGAGCACTGCGCACCGCCCGGGCCCTGGGACGGGGAGCCTCTGGGGGGAATGTCCCCGCGCCTTCCCCGGCCGCCCCTGCCACCCAGAAAGCTGCCCCACCCTGGAGGGAGACGGGGGCCGACGGCCCGCTGCTCCAAGGAGCGGTTTCTGCGCGTTCAGGGGCTGGCGCCTGGGAGCCCCCCCAAGGCTGCCCCAGGGACTGCTGGCCGAGCCCTGCTGTCGCCCTGGGCCTCGAGGCCCAGGACAGGCCTGCCTTCTGCCCAGACTGCTGGCTCAGACCGGAGCACGCGCCCCTGCCCTCGTCGTCCCCCCGTGTCTCCTTAGCAGCCAGGCTTCCGGCGCCGGGCCCCGTGAGTGGGTGACACTTGTCCCCACCCCCCGACCCACTCGGGCTCAGACGGCAGGCTCTCCTGCTTGGCCTCACTTGCCCCAGCGCAATGCCAACGGCTCGGCTGCACTGCCGGGGCGGCGTGCTGCGCTCTCCCCAGACATGCTCCTGGGGACCGAGGGGACAGGCATGTCCCTTTTCTGAAGGCCGGTCCCCCAGGCGCGACCGGGCTCCTGTCTGGGGCAGGCGGGATGTCCCGTCAAGGAGGCGTTCACTCCGGGGTAGTTTCTGCCAGAGCGCTGCAGAGCACTCGGCTGCGGCACCCAGCAACAGCCCACAGACCCGACCCTGATTCCCCAGCGAAGGCAGAGCTTTCGCCTAGGTTTTCCGCACGAAGCGGACCGCGCCTCGCTGCTGCTTCCTCGCTCCGGGTTTGGGCGTTCGCTCTCTCGCGACAGGGGAGAAGTGTTGCGGGAGAGTCGGTGCTTCTGGGGCCTCGCTTCCCGGGGCCCAGGTGCGGACCCTGGGCTCCCAGGGCCTCGCCGATGTCGGAAGACGTTGCCTCCTCCGTGCAGCAGCGTGTGTCGCCCGGGGTGGCCCCTCTGCGGAGACGGCCTTCTCCCGGGCTCGCCGGGGCCTGGCCTCTTCCTCTCGCGTTCAGGCCGACTCGGGAAGAGGCCTGCGGCTTCCCGCGCAGCGAGGAGAGGCTCCAGGAGCACTGCGCACCGCCCGGGCCCTGGGACGGGGAGCCTGTGGGGGGACTGTCCCCGCGCCTTCCCCGGCCGCCCCTGCCACCCAGAACGCTGCCCCACCCTGGAGGGAGACGGGGGCCGACGGCCCGCTGCTCCAAGGAGCGGTTTCTGCGCGTTCAGGGGCTGGCGCCTGGGAGCCCCCCCAAGGCTGCCCCAGGGACTTGTGGCCGAGGCCCTGCTGTCGCCCTGGGCCTCGAGGCCCAGGACAGGCCTGCCTTCTTCCCAGACTGCTGGCTCAGACCGGGGCCCGCGCCCCTGCCCACGTCGTCCTCCCGTGTCTCCTTAGCAGCCAGGCTTCCGGCGCCGGGCCCCGTGAGTGGGTGACACTTGTCCCCACCCCCCGACCCACTCGGGCTCAGACGGCAGGCTCTCCTGCTTGGCCTCACTTGCCCCAGCGCAATGCCAACGGCTCGGCTGCCCTGCCGGGGCGGCGTGCTGCGCTCTCCCCAGACAGGCTCCTGGGGACCGAGGGGACAGGCGTGTCCCTTTTCTGAAGGCTGATCCCCTAGGCGCGGCCGGGCTCCAGTCTGGGGCAGGCGGGATGTCCCGGCAAGGAGGCGTTCACTCCGGGATAGTTTCTGCCAGAGCGCTGCAGAGCGCTCGGCTGCGGCAACCAGCAGCAGCCCACAGGCCCGACCCTGATTCCCCAGCGAAGGCAGAGCTTTCGCTGAGGTTTTCGGCACGAAGCGGACCGCGCCTCGCTGCTGCTTCCTCGCTCCGGCTTTGGGCGTTCGCTCTCTCGCGTCAGGGGAGAAGTGTTGCGGGAGAGTCGGTGCTTCTGGGGCCTCGCTTCCCGGGGCCCCGGTGCGGACCCTGGGCTCCCAGGGCCTCGCCGATGTCGGGAGACGCGGCCTCCTCCTTGCAGCAGCGTGTGTCGCCCGGGGTGGCCCCACTGCGCAGACGGCCTTCTCCCGGGCTCGCCGGGGCCTGGCCTCTTCCTCTCGCGTTCAGGCCGACTCGGGAAGAGGCCCGCGTCTTCCCGCGCAGAGAGGAGAGGCTCCAGGAGCACTGCGCACCGCCCGGGCCCTGGGACGGGGAGCGTGTGGGGGGACTGTCCCCGCGCCTTCCCCGGCCGCCCCTGCCACCCAGAAAGCTGCCCCACCCTGGAGGGAGACGGGGGCCGACGGCCCGCTGCTCCAGGGAGCGGTTTCTGCGCGTTCAGGTGCTGGCGCCTGGGAGCCCCCCCAAGGCTGCCCCAGGGACTGGTGGCCGAGGCCCTGCTGTCGCCCTGGGCCTCGAAGCCCAGGACAGGCCGGCCTTCTGCCCAGCCTGCTGGCTCAGACCGGGGCCCGCGCCCCTGCCCACGTCGTCCTCCCGTGTCTCCTTAGCAGGCAGGCTTCCGGCGCCGCGCCCCGTGAGTGGGTGACACTTGTCCCCACCCCCCGACCCACTCGGGCTCAGACGGCAGGCTCTCCTGCTTGGCCTCACTTGCCCCAGCGCAATGCCAACGGCTCGGCTGCCCTGCCGGGGCGGCGTGCTGCGCTCTCCCCGGACAGGCTCCTGGGGACCGAGGGGACAGGCGTGTCCCGTTTCTGAAGGCTGATCCCCTAGGCGTGCCGGGCTCCAGTCTGGGGCAGGCGGGATGTCCCGGCAAGGAGGCGTTCACTCCGGGGTAGTTTCTGCCAGAGCGCTGCAGAGCGCTCGGCTGCGGCAACCAGCAGCAGACCACAGGCCCGACCCTGATTCCCCAGCGAAGGAAGAGCTTTCCCGGAGGTTTTCCGCACGAAGCGGACCGCGCCTCGCTGCTGCTTCCTCGCTCCGGCTTTGGGCGTTCGCTCTCTCGCGTCAGGGGAGAAGTGTTGCGGGAGAGTCGGTGCTTCTGGGGCCTCGCTTCCCGGGGCCCAGGTGCGGACCCTGGGCTCCCAGGGCCTCGCCATGTCGGGAGACGCGGCCTCCCCCGTGCAGCAGCGTGTGTCGCCCGGGGTGGCCCCTCTGCGCAGACGGCCTTCTACCAGGCTCGCCGGGGCCTGGCCTCTTCCTCTCGCGTTCAGGCCGACTCGGGAAGAGGCCCGCGTCTTCCCGCGCAGAGAGGAGAGGCTCCAGGAGCACTGCGCACCGCCCGGGCCCTGGGACGGGGAGCCTGTGGGGGGACTGTCCCCGTGCCTTCCCCGGCCGCCCCTGCCACCCAGAAAGCTGCCCCACCCTGGAGGGAGACGGGGGCCGACGGCCCGCTGCTCCAAGGAGCGGTTTCTGCGCGTTCAGGGGCTGGCGCCTGGGAGCCCCCCCAAGGCTGCCCCAGGGACTGCTGGCCGAGCCCTGCTGTCGCCCTGGGCCTCGAGGCCCAGGACAGGCCTGCCTTCTGCCCAGACTGCTGGCTCAGACCGGGGCCCGCGCCCCTGCCCACGTCGTCCTCCCGTGTCTCCTTAGCAGCCAGGCTTCTGGCGCCGGGCCCCGTGAGTGGGTGACACTTGTCCCCACCCCCCGACCCACTCGGGCTCAGACGGCAGGCTCTCCTGCTTGGCCTCACTTGCCCCAGCGCAATGCCAACGGCTCGGCTGCCCTGCCGGGGCGGCGTGCTGCGCTCTCCCCAGACATGCTCCTGGGGACCGAGGGGACAGGCGTGTCCCTTTTCTGAAGGCCGGTCCCCCAGGCGCGACCGGGCTCCTGTCTGGGGCAGGCGGGATGTCCCGGCAAGGAGGCCTTCACTCCGGGGTAGTTTCTGCCAGAGCGCTGCAGAGCGCTCGGCTGCGGCAACCAGCAGCAGCCCACAGACCCGACCCTGATTCCCCAGCGAAGGCATAGCTTTCGCCTAGGTTTTCCGCACGAAGCGGACCGCGCCTCGCTGCTGCTTCCTCGCTCCGGCTTTGGGCGTTCGCTCTCTCGCGTCAGGGGAGATGTGTGGCGGGAGAGTCGGTGCTTCTGGGGCCTCGCTTCCCGGGGCCCCGGTGCGGACCCTGGGCTCCCAGGGCCTCGCCGATGTCGGGAGACGCGGCCTCCTCCTTGCAGCAGCGTGTGTCGCCCGGGGTGGCCCCTCTGCGCAGACGGCCTTCTCCCGGGCTCGCCGGGGCCTGGCCTCTTCCTCTCGCGTTCAGGCCGACTCGGGAAGAGGCCTGCGGCTTCCCGCGCAGCGAGGAGAGGCTCCAGGAGCACTGCGCACCGCCCGGGCCCTGGGACGGGGAGCCTGTGGGGGGACTGTCCCCGCGCCGTCCCCGGCCACGCCTGCCACCCAGAACGCTGCCCCACCCTGGAGGGAGACGGGGGCCGACGGCCGGCTGCTCCAGGGAGCGGTTTCTGCGCGTTCAGGGGCTGGCGCCTGGGAGCCCCCCCAAGGCTGCCCCAGGGACTGGTGGCCGAGGCCCTGCTGTCGCCCTGGGCCTCGAGGCCCAGGACGGGCCTGCCTTCTGCCCAGACTGCTGGCTCAGACCGGAGCACGCGCCCCTGCCCTCGTCGTCCCCCCGTGTCTCCTTAGCAGCCAGGCTTCTGGCGCCGGCCCCCGTGAGTGGGTGACACTTGTCCCCACCCCCCGACCCACTCGGGCTCAGACGGCAGGCTCTCCTGCTTGGCCTCACTTGCCCCAGCGCAATGCCAACGGCTCGGCTGCCCTGCCGGGGCGGCGTGCTGCGCTCTCCCCAGACATGCTCCTGGGGACCGAGGGGACAGGCGTGTCCCTTTTCTGAAGGCCGGTCCCCCAGGCGCGACCGGGCTCCTGTCTGGGGCAGGCGGGATGTCCCGGCAAGGAGGCGTTCACTCCGGGGTAGTTTCTGCCAGAGCGCTGCTGAGCACTCGGCTGCGGCACCCAGCAGCAGCTCACAGACACGACCCTGATTCCCCAGCGAAGGCAGAGCTTTCGCCTAGGTTTTCCGCACGAAGCGGACCGCGCCTCGCTGCTGCTTCCTCGCTCCGGCTTTGGGCGTTCGCTCTCTCGCGACAGGGGAGAAGTGTTGCGGGAGAGTCGGTGCTTCTGGGGCCTCGCTTCCCGGGGCCCAGGTGCGGACCCTGGGCTCCCAGGGCCTCGCCGATGTCGGGAGACGCGGCCTCCTCCTTGCAGCAGCGTGTGTCGCCCGGGGTGGCCCCTCTGCGCAGACGGCCTTCTCCCGGGCTCGCCGGGGCCTGGCCTCTTCCTCTCGCGTTCAGGCCGACTCGGGAAGAGGCCTGCGGCGTCCCGCGCAGAGAGGAGAGGCTCCAGGAGCACTGCGCACCGCCCGGGCCCTGGGACGGGGAGCCTGTGGGGGGACTGTCCCCGCGCCGTCCCCGGCCGCCCCTGCCACCCAGAACGCTGCCCCACCCTGGAGGGAGACGGGGGCCGACGGCCCGCTGCTCCAGGGAGCGGTTTCTGCGCGTTCAGGCGTTGGCGCCTGGGAGCCCCCCCAAGGCTGCCCCAGGGACTGCTGGCCGAGGCCCTGCTGTCGCCCTGGGCCTCGAGGCCCAGGACGGGCCTGCCTTCTGCCCAGACTGCTGGCTCAGACCGGAGCACGCGCCCCTGCCCTCGTCGTCCCCCCGTGTCTCCTTAGCAGCCAGGCTTCCGGCGCCGGGCCCCGTGAGTGGGTGACACTTGTCCCCACCCCCCGACCCACTCGGGCTCAGACGGCAGGCTCTCCTGCTTGGCCTCACTTGCCCCAGCGCAATGCCAACGGCTCGGCTGCCCTGCCGGGGCGGCGTGCTGCGCTCTCCCCGGACAGGCTCCTGGGGACCGAGGGGACAGGCGTGTCCCTTTTCTGAAGGCTGATACCCTAGGCGCGGCCGGGCTCCAGTCTGGGGCAGGCGGGATGTCCCGGCAAGGAGGCATTCACTCCGGGGTAGTTTCTGCCAGAGCGCTGCAGAGCGCTCGGCTGCGGCAACCAGCAGCAGACCACAGGCCCGACCCTGATTCCCCAGCGAAGGAAGAGCTTTCCCCGAGGTTTTCGGCACGAAGCGGACCGCTCCTCGCTGCTGCTTCCTCGCTCCGGCTTTGGGCGTTCGCTCTCTCGCGTCAGGGGAGAAGTGCTGCGGGAGAGTCGGTGCTTCTGGGGCCTCGCTTCCCGGGGCCCAGGTGCGGACCCTGGGCTCCCAGGGCCTCGCCGATGTCGGGAGACGCGGCCTCCTCCGTGCAGCAGCGTGTGTCGCCCGGGGTGGCCCCTCTGCGCAGACGGCCTTCTCCCGGGCTCGCCGGGGCCTGGCCTCTTCCTCTCGCGTTCAGGCCGACTCGGGAAGAGGCCCGCGTCTTCCCGCGCAGAGAGGAGAGGCTCCAGGAGCACTGCGCACCGCCCGGGCCCTGGGACGGGGAGCGTGTGGGGGGACTGTCCCCGCGCCTTCCCCGGCCGCCCCTGCCACCCAGAAAGCTGCCCCACCCTGAAGGGAGACGGGGGCCGACGGCCCGCTGCTCCAGGGAGCGGTTTCTGCGCGTTCAGGTGCTGGCGCCTGGGAGCCCCCCCAAGGCTGCCCCAGGGACTGGTGGCCGAGGCCCTGCTGTCGCCCTGGGCCTCGAGGCCCAGGACGGGCCTGCCTTCTGCCCAGACTGCTGGCTCAGACCGGGGCACGCGCCCCTGCCCTCATCATCCCCCCGTGTCTCCTTGGCAGCCAGGCTTCCGGCGCCGGGCCCCGTGAGTGGGTGACACTTGTCCCCACCCCCCGACCCACTCGGGCTCAGACGGCAGGCTCTCCTGCTTGGCCTCACTTGCCCCAGCGCAATGCCAACGGCTCTGCTGCCCTGCCGGGTTGGCGTGCTGCGCTCTCCCCAGACATGCTCCTGGGGACCGAGGGGACAGGCGTGTCCCTTTTCTGAAGGCCGGTCCCCCAGGCGCGACCGGGCTCCTGTCTGGGGCAGGCGGGATGTCCCGGCAAGGAGGCGTTCACTCCGGGGTAGTTTCTGCCAGAGCGCTGCTGAGCACTCGGCTGGGGCACCCAGCAGCAGCTCACAGACACGACCCTGATTCCCCAGCGAAGGCAGAGCTTTCGCCTAGGTTTTTCGCACGAAGCGGACCGCGCCTCGCTGCTGCTTCCTGGCTCCGGCTTTGGGCGTTCGCTCTCTCGCGACAGGGGAGAAGTGTTGCGGGAGAGTCGGTGCTTCTGGGGCCTCGCTTCCCGGGGCCCCGGTGCGGACCCTGGGCTCCCAGGGCCTCGCCGATGTCGGGAGACGCGGCCTCCTCCTTGCAGCAGCGTGTGTCGCCCGGGGTGGCCCCTCTGCGCAGACGGCCTTCTCCCGGGCTCGCCGGGGCCTGGCCTCTTCCTCTCGCGTTCAGGCCGACTCGGGAAGAGGCCCGCGTCTTCCCGCGCAGAGAGGAGAGGCTCCAGGAGCACTGCGCACCGCCCGGGCCCTGGGACGGGGAGCCTGTGGGGGGACTGTCCCCGCGACTTCCCCGGCCGCCCCTGCCACCCATAACGCTGCCCCACCCTGGAGGGAGACGGGGGCCGACGGCCCGCTGCTCCAGGGAGCGGTTTCTGCGCGTTCAGGGGCTGGCGCCTGGGAGCCCCCCCAAGGCTGCCCCAGGGACTGGTGGCCGAGGCCCTGCTGTCGCCCTGGGCCTCGAAGCCCAGGACAGGCCGGCCTTCTGCCCAGACTGCTGGCTCAGACCGGGGCCCGTGCCCCTGCCCACGTCGTCCTCCCGTGTCTCCTTAGCAGGCAGGCTTCCGGCGCCGCGCCCCGTGAGTGGGTGACACTTGTCCCCACCCCCCGACCCACTCGGGCTCAGACGGCAGGCTCTCCTGCTTGGCCTCACTTGCCCCAGCGCAATGCCAACGGCTCGGCTGCCCTGCCGGGGCGGCGTGCTGCGCTCTCCCCGGACAGGCTCCTGGGGACCGAGGGGACAGGCGTGTCCCTTTTCTGAAGGCTGATACCCTAGGCGCGGCCGGGCTCCAGTCTGGGGCAGGCGGGATGTCCCGGCAAGGAGGCGTTCACTCCGGGGTAGTTTCTGCCAGAGCGCTGCAGAGCGCTCGGCTGCGGCAACCAGCAGCAACCACAGGCCCGACCCTGATTCCCCAGCGAAGGAAGAGCTTTCCCCGAGGTTTTCCGCACGAAGCGGACCGCGCCTCGCTGCTGCT
Organism: Martes martes; assembly: GCF_963455335.1. Taxonomy (NCBI): domain Eukaryota; kingdom Metazoa; phylum Chordata; class Mammalia; order Carnivora; family Mustelidae; genus Martes; species Martes martes. The sequence continues at coordinate 16,506,048 of NC_137899.1, read as the reverse complement.
TCCTCGCTCCGGCTTTGGGCGTTCGCTCTCTCGCGTCAGGGGAGAAGTGCTGCGGGAGAGTCGGTGCTTCTGGGGCCTCGCTTCCCGGGGCCCAGGTGCGGACCCTGGGCTCCCAGGGCCTCGCCGATGTCGGGAGACGCGGCCTCCTCCGTGCAGCAGCGTGTGTCGCCCGGGGTGGCCCCTCTGCGCAGACGGCCTTCTCCCGGGCTCGCCGGGGCCTGGCCTCTTCCTCTCGCGTTCAGGCCGACTCGGGAAGAGGCCCGCGTCTTCCCGCGCAGAGAGGAGAGGCTCCAGGAGCACTGCGCACCGCCCGGGCCCTGGGACGGGGAGCCTGTGGGGGGACTGTCCCCGCGCCTTCCCCGGCCGCCCCTGCCACCCAGAAAGCTGCCCCACCCTGGAGGGAGACGGGGGCCGACGGCCCGCTGCTCCAAGGAGCGGTTTCTGCGCGTTCAGGGGCTGGCCCCTGGGAGCCCCCCCAAGGCTGCCCCAGGGACTGGTGGCCGAGGCCTTGCTGTCGCCCTGGGCCTCGAGGCCCAGGACAGGCCTGCCTTCTGCCCAGACTGCTGGCTCAGACCGGAGCACGCGCCCCTGCCCTCGTCGTCCCCCCGTGTCTCCTTAGCAGCCAGGCTTCCGGTGCCGGGCCCCGTGAGTGGGTGACACTTGTCCCCACCCCCCGACCCACTCGGGCTCAGACGGCAGGCTCTCCTGCTTGGCCTCACTTGCCCCAGTGCAATGCCAACGGCTCGGCTGCCCTGCCGGGGCGGCGTGCTGCGCTCTCCCCAGACATGCTCCTGGGGACCGAGGGGACAGGCGTGTCCCTTTTCTGAAGGCCGGTCCCCCAGGCGCGACCGGGCTCCTGTCTGGGGCAGGCGGGATGTCCCGGCAAGGAGGCGTTCACTCCGGGGTAGTTTCTGCCAGAGCGCTGCTGAGCACTCGGCTGCGGCACCCAGCAGCAGCTCACAGACACGACCCTGATTCCCCAGCGAAGGCAGAGCTTTCGCCTAGGTTTTCCGCACGAAGCGGACCGCGCCTCGCTGCTGCTTCCTCGCTCCGGCTTTGGGCGTTCGCTCTCTCGCGACAGGGGAGAAGTGTTGCGGGAGAGTCGGTGCTTCTGGGGCCTCGCTTCCCGGGGCCCAGGTGCGGACCCTGGGCTCCCAGGGCCTCGCCGATGTCGGGAGACGCGGCCCTCTCCTTGCAGCAGCGTGTGTCGCCCGGGGTGGCCCCTCTGCGCAGACGGCCTTCTCCCGGGCTCGCCGGGGCCTGGCCTCTTCCTCTCGCGTTCAGGCCGACTCGGGAAGAGGCCTGCGGCGTCCCGCGCAGAGAGGAGAGGCTCCAGGAGCACTGCGCACCGCCCGGGCCCTGGGACGGGGAGCCTGTGGGGGGACTGTCCCCGCGCCGTCCCCGGCCGCCCCTGCCACCCAGAACGCTGCCCCACCCTGGAGGGAGACGGGGGCCGACGGCCCGCTGCTCCAGGGAGCGGTTTCTGCGCGTTCAGGCGTTGGCGCCTGGGAGCCCCCCCAAGGCTGCCCCAGGGACTGCTGGCCGAGGCCCTGCTGTCGCCCTGGGCCTCGAGGCCCAGGACGGGCCTGCCTTCTGCCCAGACTGCTGGCTCAGACCGGAGCACGCGCCCCTGCCCTCGTCGTCCCCCCGTGTCTCCTTAGCAGCCAGGCTTCCGGCGCCGGGCCCCGTGAGTGGGTGACACTTGTCCCCACCCCCCGACCCACTCGGGCTCAGACGGCAGGCTCTCCTGCTTGGCCTCACTTGCCCCAGCGCAATGCCAACGGCTCGGCTGCCCTGCCGGGGCGGCGTGCTGCGCTCTCCCCGGACAGGCTCCTGGGGACCGAGGGGACAGGCGTGTCCCTTTTCTGAAGGCCGGTCCCCCAGGCGCGACCGGGCTCCTGTCTGTGGCAGGCGGGATGTCCCGTCAAGGAGGCGTTCACTCCGGGGTAGTTTCTGCCAGAGCGCTGCAGAGCACTCGGCTGCGGCACCCAGCAGCAGCCCACAGACCCGACCCTGATTCCCCAGCGAAGGCAGAGCTTTCGCCTAGGTTTTCCGCACGAAGCGGACCGCGCCTCGCTGCTGCTTCCTCGCTCCGGCTTTGGGCGTTCGCTCTCTCGCGACAGGGGAGAAGTGTTGCGGGAGAGTCGGTGCTTCTGGGGCCTCGCTTCCCGGGGCCCAGGTGCGGACCCTGGGCTCCCAGGGCCTCGCCGATGTCGGGAGACGCGGCCTCCTCCTTGCAGCAGCGTGTGTCGCCCGGGGTGGCCCCTCTGCGCAGACGGCCTTCTCCCGGGCTCGCCGGGGCCTGGCCTCTTCCTCTCGCGTTCAGGCCGACTCGGGAAGAGGCCCGCGTCTTCCCGCGCAGAGAGGAGAGGCTCCAGGAGCACTGCGCACCGCCCGGGCCCTGGGACGGGGAGCCTCTGGGGGGACTGTCCCCGCGCCTTCCCCGGCCGCCCCTGCCACCCAGAAAGCTGCCCCACCCTGGAGGGAGACGGGGGCCGACGGCCCGCTGCTCCAGGGAGTGGTTTCTGCGCGTTCAGGGGCTGGCGCCTGGGAGCCCCCCCAAGGCTGCCCCAGGGACTGCTGGCCGAGCCCTGCTGTCGCCCTGGGCCTCGAGGCCCAGGACAGGCCTGCCTTCTGCCCAGACTGCTGGCTCAGACCGGAGCACGCGCCCCTGCCCTCGTCATCCCCCCGTGTCTCCTTAGCAGCCAGGCTTCCGGCGCCGGGCCCCGTGAGTGGGTGACACTTGTCCCCACCCCCCGACCCACTCGGGCTCAGACGGCAGGCTCTCCTGCTTGGCCTCACTTGCCCCAGCGCAATGCCAACGGCTCTGCTGCCCTGCCGGGTTGGCGTGCTGCGCTCTCCCCAGACATGCTCCTGGGGACCGAGGGGACAGGCGTGTCCCTTTTCTGAAGGCCGGTCCCCCAGGCGCGACCGGGCTCCTGTCTGGGGCAGGCGGGATGTCCCGGCAAGGAGGCGTTCACTCCGGGGTAGTTTCTGCCAGAGCGCTGCTGAGCACTCGGCTGCGGCACCCAGCAGCAGCTCACAGACACGACCCTGATTCCCCAGCGAAGGCAGAGCTTTCGCCTAGGTTTTTCGCACGAAGCGGACCGCGCCTCGCTGCTGCTTCCTCGCTCCGGCTTTGGGCGTTCGCTCTCTCGCGACAGGGGAGAAGTGTTGCGGGAGAGTCGGTGCTTCTGGGGCCTCGCTTCCCGGGGCCCCGGTGCGGACCCTGGGCTCCCAGGGCCTCGCCGATGTCGGGAGACGCGGCCTCCTCCTTGCAGCAGCGTGTGTCGCCCGGGGTGGCCCCTCTGCGCTGACGGCCTTCTCCCGGGCTCGCCGGGGCCTGGCCTCTTCCTCTCGCGTTCAGGCCGACTCGGGAAGAGGCCCGCGTATTCCCGCGCAGAGAGGAGAGGCTCCAGGAGCACTGCGCACCGCCCGGGCCCTGGGACGGGGAGCCTGTGGGGGGACTGTCCCCGCGACTTCCCCGGCCGCCCCTGCCACCCATAACGCTGCCCCACCCTGGAGGGAGACGGGGGCCGACGGCCCGCTGCTCCAGGGAGCGGTTTCTGCGCGTTCAGGGGCTGGCGCCTGGGAGCCCCCCCAAGGCTGCCCCAGGGACTGGTGGCCGAGGCCCTGCTGTCGCCCTGGGCCTCGAAGCCCAGGACAGGCCGGCCTTCTGCCCAGACTGCTGGCTCAGACCGGGGCCCGTGCCCCTGCCCACGTCGTCCTCCCGTGTCTCCTTAGCAGGCAGGCTTCCGGCGCCGCGCCCCGTGAGTGGGTGACACTTGTCCCCACCCCCCGACCCACTCGGGCTCAGACGGCAGGCTCTCCTGCTTGGCCTCACTTGCCCCAGCGCAATGCCAACGGCTCGGCTGCCCTGCCGGGGCGGCGTGCTGCGCTCTCCCCGGACAGGCTCCTGGGGACCGAGGGGACAGGCGTGTCCCTTTTCTGAAGGCTGATACCCTAGGCGCGGCCGGGCTCCAGTCTGGGGCAGGCGGGATGTCCCGGCAAGGAGGCGTTCACTCCGGGGTAGTTTCTGCCAGAGCGCTGCAGAGCGCTCGGCTGCGGCAACCAGCAGCAAACACAGGCCCGACCCTGATTCCCCAGCGAAGGAAGAGCTTTCCCCGAGGTTTTCCGCACGAAGCGGACCGCGCCTCGCTGCTGCTTCCTCGCTCCGGCTTTGGGCGTTCGCTCTCTCGCGTCAGGGGAGAAGTGCTGCGGGAGAGTCGGTGCTTCTGGGGCCTCGCTTCCCGGGGCCCAGGTGCGGACCCTGGGCTCCCAGGGCCTCGCCGATGTCGGGAGACGCGGCCTCCTCCGTGCAGCAGCGTGTGTCGCCCGGGGTGGCCCCTCTGCGCAGACGGCCTTCTCCCGGGCTCGCCGGGGCCTGGCCTCTTCCTCTCGCGTTCAGGCCGACTCGGGAAGAGGCCCGCGTCTTCCCGCGCAGAGAGGAGAGGCTCCAGGAGCACTGCGCACCGCCCGGGCCCTGGGACGGGGAGCCTCTGGGGGGAATGTCCCCGCGCCTTCCCCGGCCGCCCCTGCCACCCAGAAAGCTGCCCCACCCTGGAGGGAGACGGGGGCCGACGGCCCGCTGCTCCAAGGAGCGGTTTCTGCGCGTTCAGGGGCTGGCGCCTGGGAGCCCCCCCAAGGCTGCCCCAGGGACTGGTGGCCGAGGCCTTGCTGTCGCCCTGGGCCTCGAGGCCCAGGACAGGCCTGCCTTCTGCCCAGACTGCTGGCTCAGACCGGAGCACGCGCCCCTGCCCTCGTCGTCCCCCCGTGTCTCCTTAGCAGCCAGGCTTCCGGTGCCGGGCCCCGTGAGTGGGTGACACTTGTCCCCACCCCCCGACCCACTCGGGCTCAGACGGCAGGCTCTCCTGCTTGGCCTCACTTGCCCCAGTGCAATGCCAACGGCTCGGCTGCCCTGCCGGGGCGGCGTGCTGCGCTCTCCCCAGACATGCTCCTGGGGACCGAGGGGACAGGCGTGTCCCTTTTCTGAAGGCCGGTCCCCCAGGCGCGACCGGGCTCCTGTCTGGGGCAGGCGGGATGTCCCGGCAAGGAGGCGTTCACTCCGGGGTAGTTTCTGCCAGAGCGCTGCTGAGCACTCGGCTGCGGCACCCAGCAGCAGCTCACAGACACGACCCTGATTCCCCAGCGAAGGCAGAGCTTTCGCCTAGGTTTTCCGCACGAAGCGGACCGCGCCTCGCTGCTGCTTCCTCGCTCCGGCTTTGGGCGTTCGCTCTCTCGCGACAGGGGAGAAGTGTTGCGGGAGAGTCGGTGCTTCTGGGGCCTCGCTTCCCGGGGCCCAGGTGCGGACCCTGGGCTCCCAGGGCCTCGCCGATGTCGGGAGACGCGGCCTCCTCCTTGCAGCAGCGTGTGTCGCCCGGGGTGGCCCCTCTGCGCAGACGGCCTTCTCCCGGGCTCGCCGGGGCCTGGCCTCTTCCTCTCGCGTTCAGGCCGACTCGGGAAGAGGCCTGCGGCGTCCCGCGCAGAGAGGAGAGGCTCCAGGAGCACTGCGCACCGCCCGGGCCCTGGGACGGGGAGCCTGTGGGGGGACTGTCCCCGCGCCGTCCCCGGCCGCCCCTGCCACCCAGAACGCTGCCCCACCCTGGAGGGAGACGGGGGCCGACGGCCCGCTGCTCCAGGGAGCGGTTTCTGCGCGTTCAGGCGTTGGCGCCTGGGAGCCCCCCCAAGGCTGCCCCAGGGACTGCTGGCCGAGGCCCTGCTGTCGCCCTGGGCCTCGAGGCCCAGGACGGGCCTGCCTTCTGCCCAGACTGCTGGCTCAGACCGGAGCACGCGCCCCTGCCCTCGTCGTCCCCCCGTGTCTCCTTAGCAGCCAGGCTTCCGGCGCCGGGCCCCGTGAGTGGGTGACACTTGTCCCCACCCCCCGACCCACTCGGGCTCAGACGGCAGGCTCTCCTGCTTGGCCTCACTTGCCCCAGCGCAATGCCAACGGCTCGGCTGCCCTGCCGGGGCGGCGTGCTGCGCTCTCCCTGGACAGGCTCCTGGGGACCGAGGGGACAGGCGTGTCCCTTTTCTGAAGGCTGATACCCTAGGCGCGGCCGGGCTCCAGTCTGGGGCAGGCGGGATGTCCCGGCAAGGAGGCATTCACTCCGGGGTAGTTTCTGCCAGAGCGCTGCAGAGCGCTCGGCTGCGGCAACCAGCAGCAGACCACAGGCCCGACCCTGATTCCCCAGCGAAGGAAGAGCTTTCCCCGAGGTTTTCGGCACGAAGCGGACCGCGCCTCGCTGCTGCTTCCTCGCTCCGGCTTTGGGCGTTCGCTCTCTCGCGTCAGGGGAGAAGTGCTGCGGGAGAGTCGGTGCTTCTGGGGCCTCGCTTCCCGGGGCCCAGGTGCGGACCCTGGGCTCCCAGGGCCTCGCCGATGTCGGGAGACGCGGCCTCCTCCGTGCAGCAGCGTGTGTCGCCCGGGGTGGCCCCTCTGCGCAGACGGCCTTCTCCCGGGCTCGCCGGGGCCTGGCCTCTTCCTCTCGCGTTCAGGCCGACTCGGGAAGAGGCCCGCGTCTTCCCGCGCAGAGAGGAGAGGCTCCAGGAGCACTGCGCACCGCCCGGGCCCTGGGACGGGGAGCCTCTGGGGGGACTGTCCCCGTGCCTTCCCCGGCCGCCCCTGCCACCCAGAACGCTGCCCCACCCTGGAGGGAGACGGGGGCCGACGGCCCGCTGCTCCAGGGAGTGGTTTCTGCGCTTTCAGGGGCTGGCGCCTGGGAGCCCCCCCAAGGCTGCCCCAGGGACTGCTGGCCGAGGCCCTGCTGTCGCCCTGGGCCTCGAGGCCCAGGACGGGCCTGCCTTCTGCCCAGACTGCTGGCTCAGACCGGAGCACGCGCCCCTGCCCTCATCATCCCCCCGTGTCTCCTTGGCAGCCAGGCTTCCGGCGCCGGGCCCCGTGAGTGGGTGACACTTGTCCCCACCCCCCGACCCACTCGGGCTCAGACGGCAGGCTCTCCTGCTTGGCCTCACTTGCCCCAGCGCAATGCCAACGGCTCTGCTGCCCTGCCGGGTTGGCGTGCTGCGCTCTCCCCAGACATGCTCCTGGGGACCGAGGGGACAGGCGTGTCCCTTTTCTGAAGGCCGGTCCCCCAGGCGCGACCGGGCTCCTGTCTGGGGCAGGCGGGATGTCCCGGCAAGGAGGCGTTCACTCCGGGGTAGTTTCTGCCAGAGCGCTGCTGAGCACTCGGCTGCGGCACCCAGCAGCAGCTCACAGACACGACCCTGATTCCCCAGCGAAGGCAGAGCTTTCGCCTAGGTTTTTCGCACGAAGCGGACAGCGCCTCGCTGCTGCTTCCTCGCTCCGGCTTTGGGCGTTCGCTCTCTCGCGACAGGGGAGAAGTGTTGCGGGAGAGTCGGTGCTTCTGGGGCCTCGCTTCCCGGGGCCCCGGTGCGGACCCTGGGCTCCCAGGGCCTCGCCGATGTCGGGAGACGCGGCCTCCTCCTTGCAGCAGCGTGTGTCGCCCGGGGTGGCCCCTCTGCGCTGACGGCCTTCTCCCGGGCTCGCCGGGGCCTGGCCTCTACCTCTCGCGTTCAGGCCGACTCGGGAAGAGGCCCGCGTATTCCCGCGCAGAGAGGAGAGGCTCCAGGAGCACTGCGCACCGCCCGGGCCCTGGGACGGGGAGCCTGTGGGGGGACTGTCCCCGCGACTTCCCCGGCCGCCCCTGCCACCCAGAACGCTGCCCCACCCTGGAGGGAGACGGGGGCCGACGGCCCGCTGCTCCAGGGAGCGGTTTCTGCGCGTTCAGGGGCTGGCGCCTGGGAGCCCCCCCAAGGCTGCCCCAGGGACTGGTGGCCGAGGCCCTGCTGTCGCCCTGGGCCTCGAAGCCCAGGACAGGCCGGCCTTCTGCCCAGACTGCTGGCTCAGACCGGGGCCCGTGCCCCTGCCCACGTCGTCCTCCCGTGTCTCCTTAGCAGGCAGGCTTCCGGCGCCGCGCCCCGTGAGTGGGTGACACTTGTCCCCACCCCCCGACCCACTCGGGCTCAGACGGCAGGCTCTCCTGCTTGGCCTCACTTGCCCCAGCGCAATGCCAACGGCTCGGCTGCCCTGCCGGGGCGGCGTGCTGCGCTCTCCCCGGACAGGCTCCTGGGGACCGAGGGGACAGGCGTGTCCCTTTTCTGAAGGCTGATACCCTAGGCGCGGCCGGGCTCCAGTCTGGGGCAGGCGGGATGTCCCGGCAAGGAGGCGTTCACTCCGGGGTAGTTTCTGCCAGAGCGCTGCAGAGCGCTCGGCTGCGGCATCCAGCAGCAAACACAGGCCCGACCCTGATTCCCCAGCGAAGGAAGAGCTTTCCCCGAGGTTTTCCGCACGAAGCGGACCGCGCCTCGCTGCTGCTTCCTCGCTCCGGCTTTGGGCGTTCGCTCTCTCGCGTCAGGGGAGAAGTGCTGCGGGAGAGTCGGTGCTTCTGGGGCCTCGCTTCCCGGGGCCCAGGTGCGGACCCTGGGCTCCCAGGGCCTCGCCGATGTCGGGAGACGCGGCCTCCTCCGTGCAGCAGCGTGTGTCGCCCGGGGTGGCCCCTCTGCGCAGACGGCCTTCTCCCGGGCTCGCCGGGGCCTGGCCTCTTCCTCTCGCGTTCAGGCCGACTCGGGAAGAGGCCCGCGTCTTCCCGCGCAGAGAGGAGAGGCTCCAGGAGCACTGCGCACCGCCCGGGCCCTGGGACGGGGAGCCTCTGGGGGGAATGTCCCCGCGCCTTCCCCGGCCGCCCCTGCCACCCAGAAAGCTGCCCCACCCTGGAGGGAGACGGGGGCCGACGGCCCGCTGCTCCAAGGAGCGGTTTCTGCACGTTCAGGGGCTGGCGCCTGGGAGCCCCCCCAAGGCTGCCCCAGGGACTGGTGGCCGAGGCCTTGCTGTCGCCCTGGGCCTCGAGGCCCAGGACAGGCCTGCCTTCTGCCCAGACTGCTGGCTCAGACCGGAGCACGCGCCCCTGCCCTCGTCGTCCCCCCGTGTCTCCTTAGCAGCCAGGCTTCCGGTGCCGGGCCCCGTGAGTGGGTGACACTTGTCCCCACCCCCCGACCCACTCGGGCTCAGACGGCAGGCTCTCCTGCTTGGCCTCACTTGCCCCAGTGCAATGCCAACGGCTCGGCTGCCCTGCCGGGGCGGCGTGCTGCGCTCTCCCCAGACATGCTCCTGGGGACCGAGGGGACAGGCGTGTCCCTTTTCTGAAGGCCGGTCCCCCAGGCGCGACCGGGCTCCTGTCTGGGGCAGGCGGGATGTCCCGGCAAGGAGGCGTTCACTCCGGGGTAGTTTCTCCCAGAGCGCTGCTGAGCACTCGGCTGCGGCACCCAGCAGCAGCTCACAGACATGACCCTGATTCCCCAGCGAAGGCAGAGCTTTCGCCTAGGTTTTTCGCACGAAGCGGACCGCGCCTCGCTGCTGCTTCCTCGCGCCGGCTTTGGGCGTTCGCTCTCTCGCTACAGGGGAGAAGTGTTGCGGGAGAGTCGGTGCTTCTGGGGCCTCGCTTCCCGGGGCCCAGGTGCGGACCCTGGGCTCCCAGGGCCTCGCCGATGTCGGGAGACGTGGCGTCCTCCGTGCAGCAGCGTGTGTCGCCCGGGGTGGCCCCTCTGCGCAGACGGCCTTCTCCCGGGCTCGCCGGGGCCTGGCCTCTTCCTTTCGCGTTCAGGCCGACTCGGGAAGAGGCCTGCGGCTTCCCGCGCAGCGAGGAGAGGCTCCAGGAGCACTGCGCACCGCCCGGGCCGTGGGACGGGGAGCCTGTGGGGGGACTGTCCCCGCGCCTTCCCCGGCCGCCCCTGCCACCCAGAACGCTGCCCCACCCTGGAGGGAGACGGGGGCCGACGGCCGGCTGCTCCAGGGAGCGGTTTCTGCGCGTTCAGGGGCTGGCGCCTGGGAGCCCCCCCAAGGCTGCCCCAGGGACTGCTGGCCGAGCCCTGCTGTCGCCCTGGGCCTCGAGGCCCAGGACAGGCCTGCCTTCTGCCCAGACTGCTGGCTCAGACCGGAGCACGCGCCCCTGCCCTCGTCGTCCCCCCGTGTCTCCATAGCAGCCAGGCTTCCGGCGCCGGGCCCCGTGAGTGGGTGACACTTGTCCCCACCGCCCGACCCACTCGGGCTCAGACGGCAGGCTCTCCTGCTTGGCCTCACTTGCCCCAGCGCAATGCCAACGGCTCGGCTGCACTGCCGGGGCGGCGTGCTGCGCTCTCCCCAGACATGCTCCTGGGGACCGAGGGGACAGGCGTGTCCCTTTTCTGAAGGCCGGTCCCCCAGGCGCGACCGGGCTCCTGTCTGGGGCAGGCGGGATGTCCCGTCAAGGAGGCGTTCACTGCGGGGTAGTTTCTGCCAGAGCGCTGCAGAGCACTCGGCTGCGGCACCCAGCAGCAGCCCACAGACCCCACCCTGATTCCCCAGCGAAGGCAGAGCTTTCGCCTAGGTTTTCCGCACGAAGCGGACCGCGCCTCGCTGCTGCTTCCTCGCTCCGGCTTTGGGCGTTCGCTCTCTCGCGACAGGGGAGAAGTGTTGCGGGAGAGTCGGTGCTTCTGGGGCCTCGCTTCCCGGGGCCCAGGTGCGGACCCTGGGCTCCCAGGGCCTCGCCGATGTCGGGAGACGCGGCCTCCTCCTTGCAGCAGCGTGTGTCGCCCGGGGTGGCCCCTCTGCGCAGACGGCCTTCTCCCGGGCTCGCCGGGGCCTGGCCTCTTCCTCTCGCGTTCAGGCCGACTCGGGAAGAGGCCTGGGGCTTCCCGCGCAGAGAGGAGAGGCTCCAGGAGCACTGCGCACCGCCCGGGCCCTGGGACGGGGAGCCTGTGGGGGGACTGTCCCCGCGCCTTCCCCGGCCGCCCCTGCCACCCAGAACGCTGCCCCACCCTGGAGGGAGACGGGGGCCGACGGCCCGCTGCTCCAGGGAGTGGTTTCTGCGCTTTCAGGGGCTGGCGCCTGGGAGCCCCCCCAAGGCTGCCCCAGGGACTGCTGGCCGAGGCCCTGCTGTCGCCCTGGGCCTCGAGGCCCAGGACGGGCCTGCCTTCTGCCCAGACTGCTGGCTCAGACCGGAGCACGCGCCCCTGCCCTCATCATCCCCCCGTGTCTCCTTGGCAGCCAGGCTTCCGGCGCCGGGCCCCGTGAGTGGGTGACACTTGTCCCCACCCCCCGACCCACTCGGGCTCAGACGGCAGGCTCTCCTGCTTGGCCTCACTTGCCCCAGCGCAATGCCAACGGCTCGGCTGCCCTGCCGGGTTGGCGTGCTGCGCTCTCCCCAGACATGCTCCTGGGGACCGAGGGGACAGGCGTGTCCCTTTTCTGAAGGCCGGTCCCCCAGGCGCGACCGGGCTCCTGTCTGGGGCAGGCGGGATGTCCCGGCAAGGAGGCGTTCACTCCGGGGTAGTTTCTGCCAGAGCGCTGCTGAGCACTCGGCTGCGGCACCCAGCAGCAGCTCACAGACACGACCCTGATTCCCCAGCGAAGGCAGAGCTTTCGCCTAGGTTTTTCGCACGAAGCGGACCGCGCCTCGCTGCTGCTTCCTCGCTCCGGCTTTGGGCGTTCGCTCTCTCGCGACAGGGGAGAAGTGTTGCGGGAGAGTCGGTGCTTCTGGGGCCTCGCTTCCCGGGGCCCCGGTGCGGACCCTGGGCTCCCAGGGCCTCGCCGATGTCGGGAGACGCGGCCTCCTCCTTGCAGCAGCGTGTGTCGCCCGGGGTGGCCCCTCTGCGCAGACGGCCTTCTCCCGGGCTCGCCGGGGCCTGGCCTCTTCCTCTCGCGTTCAGGCCGACTCGGGAAGAGGCCCGCGTATTCCCGCGCAGAGAGGAGAGGCTCCAGGAGCACTGCGCACCGCCCGGGCCCTGGGACGGGGAGCCTGTGGGGGGACTGTCCCCGCGCCTTCCCCGGCCGCCCCTGCCACCCATAACGCTGCCCCACCCTGGAGGGAGACGGGGGCCGACGGCCCGCTGCTCCAGGGAGCGGTTTCTGCGCGTTCAGGGGCTGGCGCCTGGGAGCCCCCCCAAGGCTGCCCCAGGGACTGGTGGCCGAGGCCCTGCTGTCGCCCTGGGCCTCGAGGCCCAGGACAGGCCGGCCTTCGGCCCAGACTGCTGGCTCAGACCGGGGCCCGTGCCCCTGCCCACGTCGTCCTCCCGTGTCTCCTTAGCAGGCAGGCTTCCGGCGCCGCGCCCCGTGAGTGGGTGACACTTGTCCCCACCCCCCGACCCACTCGGGCTCAGACGGCAGGCTCTCCTGCTTGGCCTCACTTGCCCCAGCGCAATGCCAACAGCTCGGCTGCCCTGCCGGGGCGGCGTGCTGCGCTCTCCCCGGACAGGCTCCTGGGGACCGAGGGGACAGGCGTGTCCCTTTTCTGAAGGCTGATACCCTAGGCGCGGCCGGGCTCCAGTCTGGGGCAGGCGGGATGTCCCGGCAAGGAGGCGTTCACTCCGGGGTAGTTTCTGCCAGAGCGCTGCAGAGCGCTCGGCTGCGGCAACCAGCAGCAGACCACAGGCCCGACCCTGATTCCCCAGCGAAGGAAGAGCTTTCCCGGAGGTTTTCCGCACGAAGCGGACCGCGCCTCGCTGCTGCTTCCTCGCTCCGGCTTTGGGCGTTCGCTCTCTCGCGACAGGGGAGAAGTGCTGCGGGAGAGTCGGTGCTTCTGGGGCCTCGCTTCCCGGGGCCCAGGTGCGGACCCTGGGCTCCCAGGGCCTCGCCGATGTCGGGAGACGCGGCCTCCTCCGTGCAGCAGCGTGTGTCGCCCGGGGTGGCCCCTCTGCGCAGACGGCCTTCTCCCGGGCTCGCCGGGGCCTGGCCTCTTCCTCTCGCGTTCAGGCCGACTCGGGAAGAGGCCCGCGTCTTCCCGCGCAGAGAGGAGAGGCTCCAGGAGCACTGCGCACCGCCCGGGCCCTGGGACGGGGAGCCTCTGGGGGGAATGTCCCCGCGCCTTCCCCGGCCGCCCCTGCCACCCAGAAAGCTGCCCCACCCTGGAGGGAGACGGGGGCCGACGGCCCGCTGCTCCAAGGAGCGGTTTCTGCGCGTTCAGGGGCTGGCGCCTGGGAGCCCCCCCAAGGCTGCCCCAGGGACTGGTGGCCGAGGCCTTGCTGTCGCCCTGGGCCTCGAGGCCCAGGACAGGCCTGCCTTCTGCCCAGACTGCTGGCTCAGACCGGAGCACGCGCCCCTGCCCTCGTCGTCCCCCCGTGTCTCCTTAGCAGCCAGGCTTCCGGTGCCGGGCCCCGTGAGTGGGTGACACTTGTCCCCACCCCCCGACCCACTCGGTCTCAGACGGCAGGCTCTCCTGCTTGGCCTCACTTGCCCCAGTGCAATGCCAACGGCTCGGCTGCCCTGCCGGGGCGGCGTGCTGCGCTCTCCCCAGACATGCTCCTGGGGACCGAGGGGACAGGCGTGTCCCTTTTCTGAAGGCCGGTCCCCCAGGCGCGACCGGGCTCCTGTCTGGGGCAGGCGGGATGTCCCGGCAAGGAGGCGTTCACTCCGGGGTAGTTTCTGCCAGAGCGCTGCTGAGCACTCGGCTGCGGCACCCAGCAGCAGCTCACAGACACGACCCTGATTCCCCAGCGAAGGCAGAGCTTTCGCCTAGGTTTTCCGCACGAAGCGGACCGCGCCTCGCTGCTGCTTCCTCGCTCCGGCTTTGGGCGTTCGCTCTCTCGCGACAGGGGAGAAGTGTTGCGGGAGAGTCGGTGCTTCTGGGGCCTCGCTTCCCGGGGCCCAGGTGCGGACCCTGGGCTCCCAGGGCCTCGCCGATGTCGGGAGACGCGGCCTCCTCCTTGCAGCAGCGTGTGTCGCCCGGGGTGGCCCCTCTGCGCAGACGGCCTTCTCCCGGGCTCGCCGGGGCCTGGCCTCTTCCTCTCGCGTTCAGGCCGACTCGGGAAGAGGCCTGCGGCGTCCCGCGCAGAGAGGAGAGGCTCCAGGAGCACTGCGCACCGCCCGGGCCCTGGGACGGGGAGCCTGTGGGGGGACTGTCCCCGCGCCGTCCCCGGCCGCCCCTGCCACCCAGAACGCTGCCCCACCCTGGAGGGAGACGGGGGCCGACGGCCCGCTGCTCCAGGGAGCGGTTTCTGCGCGTTCAGGCGTTGGCGCCTGGGAGCCCCCCCAAGGCTGCCCCAGGGACTGCTGGCCGAGGCCCTGCTGTCGCCCTGGGCCTCGAGGCCCAGGACGGGCCTGCCTTCTGCCCAGACTGCTGGCTCAGACCGGAGCACGCGCCCCTGCCCTCGTCGTCCCCCCGTGTCTCCTTAGCAGCCAGGCTTCCGGCGCCGGGCCCCGTGAGTGGGTGACACTTGTCCCCACCCCCCGACCCACTCGGGCTCAGACGGCAGGCTCTCCTGCTTGGCCTCACTTGCCCCAGCGCAATGCCAACGGCTCGGCTGCCCTGCCGGGGCGGCGTGCTGCGCTCTCCCCGGACAGGCTCCTGGGGACCGAGGGGACAGGCGTGTCCCTTTTCTGAAGGCTGATACCCTAGGCGCGGCCGGGCTCCAGTCTGGGGCAGGCGGGATGTCCCGGCAAGGAGGCATTCACTCCGGGGTAGTTTCTGCCAGAGCGCTGCAGAGCGCTCGGCTGCGGCAACCAGCAGCAGACCACAGGCCCGACCCTGATTCCCCAGCGAAGGAAGAGCTTTCCCCGAGGTTTTCGGCACGAAGCGGACCGCGCCTCGCTGCTGCTTCCTCGCTCCGGCTTTGGGCGTTCGCTCTCTCGCGTCAGGGGAGAAGTGCTGCGGGAGAGTCGGTGCTTCTGGGGCCTCGCTTCCCGGGGCCCAGGTGCGGACCCTGGGCTCCCAGGGCCTCGCCGATGTCGGGAGACGCGGCCTCCTCCGTGCAGCAGCGTGTGTCGCCCGGGGTGGCCCCTCTGCGCAGACGGCCTTCTCCCGGGCTCGCCGGGGCCTGGCCTCTTCCTCTCGCGTTCAGGCCGACTCGGGAAGAGGCCCGCGTCTTCCCGCGCAGAGAGGAGAGGCTCCAGGAGCACTGCGCACCGCCCGGGCCCTGGGACGGGGAGCCTCTGGGGGGAATGTCCCCGCGCCTTCCCCGGCCGCCCCTGCCACCCAGAAAGCTGCCCCACCCTGGAGGGAGACGGGGGCCGACGGCCCGCTGCTCCAAGGAGCGGTTTCTGCGCGTTCAGGGGCTGGCGCCTGGGAGCCCCCCCAAGGCTGCCCCAGGGACTGCTGGCCGAGCCCTGCTGTCGCCCTGGGCCTCGAGGCCCAGGACAGGCCTGCCTTCTGCCCAGACTGCTGGCTCAGACCGGAGCACGCGCCCCTGCCCTCGTCGTCCCCCCGTGTCTCCTTAGCAGCCAGGCTTCCGGCGCCGGGCCCCGTGAGTGGGTGACACTTGTCCCCACCGCCCGATCCACTCGGGCTCAGACAGCAGGCTCTCCTGCTTGGCCTCACTTGCCCCAGCGCAATGCCAACGGCTCGGCTGCACTGCCGGGGCGGCGTGCTGCGCTCTCCCCAGACATGCTCCTGGGGACCGAGGGGACAGGCGTGTCCCTTTTCTGAAGGCCGGTCCCCCAGGCGCGACCGGGCTCCTGTCTGGGGCAGGCGGGATGTCCCGTCAAGGAGGCGTTCACTCCGGGGTAGTTTCTGCCAGAGCGCTGCAGAGCACTCGGCTGCGGCACCCAGCAGCAGCCCACAGACCCGACCCTGATTCCCCAGCGAAGGCAGAGCTTACGCCTAGGTTTTCCGCACGAAGCGGACCGCGCCTCGCTGCTGCTTCCCCGCTCCGGCTTTGGGCGTTCGCTCTCTCGCGACAGGGGAGAAGTGTTGCGGGAGAGTCGGTGCTTCTGGGGCCTCGCTTCCCGGGGCCCAGGTGCGAACCCTGGGCTCCCAGGGCCTCGGCGATGTCGGGAGACGCGGCCTCCTCCTTGCAGCAGCGTGTGTCGCCCGGGGTGGCCCCTCTGCGCAGACGGCCTTCTCCCGGGCTCGCCGGGGCCTGGCCTCTTCCTCTCGCGTTCCGGCCGACTCGGGAAGAGGCCTGGGGCTTCCCGCGCAGAGAGGAGAGGCTCCAGGAGCACTGCGCACCGCCCGGGCCCTGGGACGGGGAGCCTGTGGGGGGACTGTCCCCGTGCCTTCCCCGGCCGCCCCTGCCACCCAGAACGCTGCCCCACCCTGGAGGGAGACGGGGGCCGACGGCCCGCTGCTCCAGGGAGTGGTTTCTGCGCTTTCAGGGGCTGGCGCCTGGGAGCCCCCCCAAGGCTGCCCCAGGGACTGCTGGCCGAGGCCCTGCTGTCGCCCTGGGCCTCGAGGCCCAGGACGGGCCTGCCTTCTGCCCAGACTGCTGGCTCAGACCGGAGCACGCGCCCCTGCCCTCATCATCCCCCCGTGTCTCCTTGGCAGCCAGGCTTCCGGCGCCGGGCCCCGTGAGTGGGTGACACTTGTCCCCACCCCCCGACCCACTCGGGCTCAGACGGCAGGCTCTCCTGCTTGGCCTCACTTGCCCCAGCGCAATGCCAACGGCTCTGCTGCCCTGCCGGGTTGGCGTGCTGCGCTCTCCCCAGACATGCTCCTGGGGACCGAGGGGACAGGCGTGTCCCTTTTCTGAAGGCCGGTCCCCCAGGCGCGACCGGGCTCCTGTCTGGGGCAGGCGGGATGTCCCGGCAAGGAGGCGTTCACTCCGGGGTAGTTTCTGCCAGAGCGCTGCTGAGCACTCGGCTGCGGCACCCAGCAGCAGCTCACAGACACGACCCTGATTCCCCAGCGAAGGCAGAGCTTTCGCCTAGGTTTTTCGCACGAAGCGGACCGCGCCTCGCTGCTGCTTCCTCGCTCCGGCTTTGGGCGTTCGCTCTCTCGCGACAGGGGAGAAGTGTTGCGGGAGAGTCGGTGCTTCTGGGGCCTCGCTTCCCGGGGCCCCGGTGCGGACCCTGGGCTCCCAGGGCCTCGCCGATGTCGGGAGACGCGGCCTCCTCCTTGCAGCAGCGTGTGTCGCCCGGGGTGGCCCCTCTGCGCTGACGGCCTTCTCCCGGGCTCGCCGGGGCCTGGCCTCTTCCTCTCGCGTTCAGGCCGACTCGGGAAGAGGCCCGCGTATTCCCGCGCAGAGAGGAGAGGCTCCAGGAGCACTGCGCACCGCCCGGGCCCTGGGACGGGGAGCCTGTGGGGGGACTGTCCCCGCGACTTCCCCGGCCGCCCCTGCCACCCATAACGCTGCCCCACCCTGGAGGGAGACGGGGGCCGACGGCCCGCTGCTCCAGGGAGCGGTTTCTGCGCGTTCAGGGGCTGGCGCCTGGGAGCCCCCCCAAGGCTGCCCCAGGGACTGGTGGCCGAGGCCCTGCTGTCGCCCTGGGCCTCGAAGCCCAGGACAGGCCGGCCTTCTGCCCAGACTGCTGGCTCAGACCGGGGCCCGTGCCCCTGCCCACGTCGTCCTCCCGTGTCTCCTTAGCAGGCAGGCTTCCGGCGCCGCGCCCCGTGAGTGGGTGACACTTGTCCCCACCCCCCGACCCACTCGGGCTCAGACGGCAGGCTCTCCTGCTTGGCCTCACTTGCCCCAGCGCAATGCCAACGGCTCGGCTGCCCTGCCGGGGCGGCGTGCTGCGCTCTCCCCGGACAGGCTCCTGGGGACCGAGGGGACAGGCGTGTCCCTTTTCTGAAGGCTGATCCCCTAGGCGTGCCGGGCTCCAGTCTGGGGCAGGCGGGATGTCCCGGCAAGGAGGCGTTCACTCCGGGGTAGTTTCTGCCAGAGCGCTGCAGAGCGCTCGGCTGCGGCAACCAGCAGCAGACCACAGGCCCGACCCTGATTCCCCAGCGAAGGCAGAGCTTTCCCCGAGGTTTTCCGCACGAAGCGGACCGCGCCTCGCTGCTGCTTCCTCGCTCCGGCTTTGGGCGTTCGCTCTCTCGCGTCAGGGGAGAAGTGCTGCGGGAGAGTCGGTGCTTCTGGGGCCTCGCTTCCCGGGGCCCAGGTGCGGACCCTGGGCTCCCAGGGCCTCGCCGATGTCGGGAGACGCGGCCTCCTCCGTGCAGCAGCGTGTGTCGCCCGGGGTGGCCCCTCTGCGCAGACGGCCTTCTCCCGGGCTCGCCGGGGCCTGGCCTCTTCCTCTCGCGTTCAGGCCGACTCGGGAAGAGGCCCGCGTCTTCCCGCGCAGAGAGGAGAGGCTCCAGGAGCACTGCGCACCGCCCGGGCCCTGGGACGGGGAGCCTCTGGGGGGAATGTCCCCGCGCCTTCCCCGGCCGCCCCTGCCACCCAGAAAGCTGCCCCACCCTGGAGGGAGACGGGGGCCGACGGCCCGCTGCTCCAAGGAGCGGTTTCTGCACGTTCAGGGGCTGGCGCCTGGGAGCCCCCCCAAGGCTGCCCCAGGGACTGGTGGCCGAGGCCTTGCTGTCGCCCTGGGCCTCGAGGCCCAGGACAGGCCTGCCTTCTGCCCAGACTGCTGGCTCAGACCGGAGCACGCGCCCCTGCCCTCGTCGTCCCCCCGTGTCTCCTTAGCAGCCAGGCTTCCGGTGCCGGGCCCCGTGAGTGGGTGACACTTGTCCCCACCCCCCGACCCACTCGGGCTCAGACGGCAGGCTCTCCTGCTTGGCCTCACTTGCCCCAGTGCAATGCCAACGGCTCGGCTGCCCTGCCGGGGCGGCGTGCTGCGCTCTCCCCAGACATGCTCCTGGGGACCGAGGGGACAGGCGTGTCCCTTTTCTGAAGGCCGGTCCCCCAGGCGCGACCGGGCTCCTGTCTGGGGCAGGCGGGATGTCCCGGCAAGGAGGCGTTCACTCCGGGGTAGTTTCTGCCAGAGCGCTGCTGAGCACTCGGCTGCGGCACCCAGCAGCAGCTCACAGACATGACCCTGATTCCCCAGCGAAGGCAGAGCTTTCGCCTAGGTTTTTCGCACGAAGCGGACCGCGCCTCGCTGCTGCTTCCTCGCGCCGGCTTTGGGCGTTCGCTCTCTCGCTACAGGGGAGAAGTGTTGCGGGAGAGTCGGTGCTTCTGGGGCCTCGCTTCCCGGGGCCCAGGTGCGGACCCTGGGCTCCCAGGGCCTCGCCGATGTCGGGAGACGTGGCGTCCTCCGTGCAGCAGCGTGTGTCGCCCGGGGTGGCCCCTCTGCGCAGACGGCCTTCTCCCGGGCTCGCCGGGGCCTGGCCTCTTCCTTTCAGGTTCAGGCCGACTCGGGAAGAGGCCTGCGGCTTCCCGCGCAGCGAGGAGAGGCTCCAGGAGCACTGCGCACCGCCCGGGCCCTGGGACGGGGAGCCTCTGGGGGGAATGTCCCCGCGCCTTCCCCGGCCGCCCCTGCCACCCAGAACGCTGCCCCACCCTGGAGGGAGACGGGGGCCGACGGCCGGCTGCTCCAGGGAGCGGTTTCTGCGCGTTCAGGGGCTGGCGCCTGGGAGCCCCCCCAAGGCTGCCCCAGGGACTGCTGGCCGAGCCCTGCTGTCGCCCTGGGCCTCGAGGCCCAGGACAGGCCTGCCTTCTGCCCAGACTGCTGGCTCAGACCGGAGCACGCGCCCCTGCCCTCGTCGTCCCCCCGTGTCTCCTTAGCAGCCAGGCTTCCGGCGCCGGGCCCCGTGAGTGGGTGACACTTGTCCCCACCGCCCGACCCACTCGGGCTCAGACGGCAGGCTCTCCTGCTTGGCCTCACTTGCCCCAGCGCAATGCCAACGGCTCGGCTGCACTGCCGGGGCGGCGTGCTGCGCTCTCCCCAGACATGCTCCTGGGGACCGAGGGGACAGGCGTGTCCCTTTTCTGAAGGCCGGTCCCCCAGGCGCGACCGGGCTCCTGTCTGGGGCAGGCGGGATGTCCCGTCAAGGAGGCGTTCACTCCGGGGTAGTTTCTGCCAGAGCGCTGCTGAGCACTCGGCTGCGGCACCCAGCAGCAGCCCACAGACCCCACCCTGATTCCCCAGCGAAGGCAGAGCTTTCGCCTAGGTTTTCCGCACGAAGCGGACCGCGCCTCGCTGCTGCTTCCTCGCTCCGGCTTTGGGCGTTCGCTCTCTCGCGACAGGGGAGAAGTGTTGCGGGAGAGTCGGTGCTTCTGGGGCCTCGCTTCCCGGGGCCCAGGTGCGGACCCTGGGCTCCCAGGGCCTCGCCGATGTCGGGAGACGCGGCCTCCTCCTTGCAGCAGCGTGTGTCGCCCGGGGTGGCCCCTCTGCGCAGACGGCCTTCTCCCGGGCTCGCCGGGGCCTGGCCTCTTCCTCTCGCGTTCAGGCCGACTCGGGAAGAGGCCTGGGGCTTCCCGCGCAGAGAGGAGAGGCTCCAGGAGCACTGCGCACCGCCCGGGCCCTGGGACGGGGAGCCTGTGGGGGGACTGTCCCCGCGCCTTCCCCGGCCGCCCCTGCCACCCAGAACGCTGCCCCACCCTGGAGGGAGACGGGGGCCGACGGCCCGCTGCTCCAGGGAGTGGTTTCTGCGCTTTCAGGGGCTGGCGCCTGGGAGCCCCCCCAAGGCTGCCCCAGGGACTGCTGGCCGAGGCCCTGCTGTCGCCCTGGGCCTCGAGGCCCAGGACGGGCCTGCCTTCTGCCCAGACTGCTGGCTCAGACCGGGGCCCGTGCCCCTGCCCACGTCGTCCTCCCGTGTCTCCTTAGCAGGCAGGCTTCCGGCGCCGCGCCCCGTGAGTGGGTGACACTTGTCCCCACCCCCCGACCCACTCGGGCTCAGACGGCAGGCTCTCCTGCTTGGCCTCACTTGCCCCAGCGCAATGCCAACGGCTCGGCTGCCCTGCCGGGGCGGCGTGCTGCGCTCTCCCCGGACAGGCTCCTGGGGACCGAGGGGACAGGCGTGTCCCTTTTCTGAAGGCTGATACCCTAGGCGCGGCCGGGCTCCAGTCTGGGGCAGGCGGGATGTCCCGGCAAGGAGGCGTTCACTCCGGGGTAGTTTCTGCCAGAGCGCTGCAGAGCGCTCGGCTGCGGCAACCAGCAGCAACCACAGGCCCGACCCTGATTCCCCAGCGAAGGAAGAGCTTTCCCCGAGGTTTTCCGCACGAAGCGGACCGCGCCTCGCTGCTGCTTCCTCGCTCCGGCTTTGGGCGTTCGCTCTCTCGCGTCAGGGGAGAAGTGCTGCGGGAGAGTCGGTGCTTCTGGGGCCTCGCTTCCCGGGGCCCAGGTGCGGACCCTGGGCTCCCAGGGCCTCGCCGATGTCGGGAGACGCGGCCTCCTCCGTGCAGCAGCGTGTGTCGCCCGGGGTGGCCCCTCTGCGCAGACGGCCTTCTCCCGGGCTCGCCGGGGCCTGGCCTCTTCCTCTCGCGTTCAGGCCGACTCGGGAAGAGGCCCGCGTCTTCCCGCGCAGAGAGGAGAGGCTCCAGGAGCACTGCGCACCGCCCGGGCCCTGGGACGGGGAGCCTCTGGGGGGAATGTCCCCGCGCCTTCCCCGGCCGCCCCTGCCACCCAGAAAGCTGCCCCACCCTGGAGCGAGACGGGGGCCGACGGCCCGCTGCTCCAAGGAGCGGTTTCTGCGCGTTCAGGGGCTGGCGCCTGGGAGCCCCCCCAAGGCTGCCCCAGGGACTGGTGGCCGAGGCCTTGCTGTCGCCCTGGGCCTCGAGGCCCAGGACAGGCCTGCCTTCTGCCCAGACTGCTGGCTCAGACCGGAGCACGCGCCCCTGCCCTCGTCGTCCCCCCGTGTCTCCTTAGCAGCCAGGCTTCCGGTGCCGGGCCCCGTGAGTGGGTGACACTTGTCCCCACCCCCCGACCCACTCGGGCTCAGACGGCAGGCTCTCCTGCTTGGCCTCACTTGCCCCAGTGCAATGCCAACGGCTCGGCTGCCCTGCCGGGGCGGCGTGCTGCGCTCTCCCCAGACATGCTCCTGGGGACCGAGGGGACAGGCGTGTCCCTTTTCTGAAGGCCGGTCCCCCAGGCGCGACCGGGCTCCTGTCTGGGGCAGGCGGGATGTCCCGGCAAGGAGGCGTTCACTCCGGGGTAGTTTCTGCCAGAGCGCTGCTGAGCACTCGGCTGCGGCACCCAGCAGCAGCTCACAGACACGACCCTGATTCCCCAGCGAAGGCAGAGCTTTCGCCTAGGTTTTCCGCACGAAGCGGACCGCGCCTCGCTGCTGCTTCCTCGCTCCGGCTTTGGGCGTTCGCTCTCTCGCGACAGGGGAGAAGTGTTGCGGGAGAGTCGGTGCTTCTGGGGCCTCGCTTCCCGGGGCCCAGGTGCGGACCCTGGGCTCCCAGGGCCTCGCCGATGTCGGGAGACGCGGCCTCCTCCTTGCAGCAGCGTGTGTCGCCCGGGGTGGCCCCTCTGAGCAGACGGCCTTCTCCCGGGCTCGCCGGGGCCTGGCCTCTTCCTCTCGCGTTCAGGCCGACTCGGGAAGAGGCCTGCGGCGTCCCGCGCAGAGAGGAGAGGCTCCAGGAGCACTGCGCACCGCCCGGGCCCTGGGACGGGGAGCCTGTGGGGGGACTGTCCCCGCGCCGTCCCCGGCCGCCCCGCCACCCAGAACGCTGCCCCACCCTGGAGGGAGACGGGGGCCGACGGCCCGCTGCTCCAGGGAGCGGTTTCTGCGCGTTCAGGCGTTGGCGCCTGGGAGCCCCCCCAAGGCTGCCCCAGGGACTGCTGGCCGAGGCCCTGCTGTCGCCCTGGGCCTCGAGGCCCAGGACGGGCCTGCCTTCTGCCCAGACTGCTGGCTCAGACCGGAGCACGCGCCCCTGCCCTCGTCGTCCCCCCGTGTCTCCTTAGCAGCCAGGCTTCCGGCGCCGGGCCCCGTGAGTGGGTGACACTTGTCCCCACCCCCCGACCCACTCGGGCTCAGACGGCAGGCTCTCCTGCTTGGCCTCACTTGCCCCAGCGCAATGCCAACGGCTCGGCTGCCCTGCCGGGGCGGCGTGCTGCGCTCTCCCCGGACAGGCTCCTGGGGACCGAGGGGACAGGCGTGTCCCTTTTCTGAAGGCTGATACCCTAGGCGCGGCCGGGCTCCAGTCTGGGGCAGGCGGGATGTCCCGGCAAGGAGGCATTCACTCCGGGGTAGTTTCTGCCAGAGCGCTGCAGAGCACTCGGCTGCGGCACCCAGCAGCAGCCCACAGACCCGACCCTGATTCCCCAGCGAAGGCAGAGCTTTCGCCTAGGTTTTCCGCACGAAGCGGACCGCGCCTCGCTGCTGCTTCCCCGCTCCGGCTTTGGGCGTTCGCTCTCTCGCGACAGGGGAGAAGTGTTGCGGGAGAGTCGGTGCTTCTGGGGCCTCGCTTCCCGGGGCCCAGGTGCGAACCCTGGGCTCCCAGGGCCTCGCCGATGTCGGGAGACGCGGCCTCCTCCTTGCAGCAGCGTGTGTCGCCCGGGGTGGCCCCTCTGCGCAGACGGCCTTCTCCCGGGCTCGCCGGGGCCTGGCCTCTTCCTCTCGCGTTCCGGCCGACTCGGGAAGAGGCCTGGGGCTTCCCGCGCAGAGAGGAGAGGCTCCAGGAGCACTGCGCACCGCCCGGGCCCTGGGACGGGGAGCCTGTGGGGGGACTGTCCCCGTGCCTTCCCCGGCCGCCCCTGCCACCCAGAACGCTGCCCCACCCTGGAGGGAGACGGGGGCCGACGGCCCGCTGCTCCAGGGAGTGGTTTCTGCGCTTTCAGGGGCTGGCGCCTGCGAGCCCCCCCAAGGCTGCCCCAGGGACTGCTGGCCGAGGCCCTGCTGTCGCCCTGGGCCTCGAGGCCCAGGACGGGCCTGCCTTCTGCCCAGACTGCTGGCTCAGACCGGAGCACGCGCCCCTGCCCTCATCATCCCCCCGTGTCTCCTTGGCAGCCAGGCTTCCGGCGCCGGGCCCCGTGAGTGGGTGACACTTGTCCCCACCCCCCGACCCACTCGGGCTCAGACGGCAGGCTCTCCTGCTTGGCCTCACTTGCCCCAGCGCAATGCCAACGGCTCTGCTGCCCTGCCGGGTTGGCGTGCTGCGCTCTCCCCAGACATGCTCCTGGGGACCGAGGGGACAGGCGTGTCCCTTTTCTGAAGGCCGGTCCCCCAGGCGCGACCGGGCTCCTGTCTGGGGCAGGCGGGATGTCCCGGCAAGGAGGCGTTCACTCCGGGGTAGTTTCTGCCAGAGCGCTGCTGAGCACTCGGCTGCGGCACCCAGCAGCAGCTCACAGACACGACCCTGATTCCCCAGCGAAGGCAGAGCTTTCGCCTAGGTTTTTCGCACGAAGCGGACCGCGCCTCGCTGCTGCTTCCTCGCTCCGGCTTTGGGCGTTCGCTCTCTCGCGACAGGGGAGAAGTGTTGCGGGAGAGTCGGTGCTTCTGGGGCCTCGCTTCCCGGGGCCCCGGTGCGGACCCTGGGCTCCCAGGGCCTCGCCGATGTCGGGAGACGCGGCCTCCTCCTTGCAGCAGCGTGTGTCGCCCGGGGTGGCCCCTCTGCGCTGACGGCCTTCTCCCGGGCTCGCCGGGGCCTGGCCTCTTCCTCTCGCGTTCAGGCCGACTCGGGAAGAGGCCCGCGTATTCCCGCGCAGAGAGGAGAGGCTCCAGGAGCACTGCGCACCGCCCGGGCCCTGGGACGGGGAGCCTGTGGGGGGACTGTCCCCGCGACTTCCCCGGCCGCCCCTGCCACCCATAACGCTGCCCCACCCTGGAGGGAGACGGGGGCCGACGGCCCGCTGCTCCAGGGAGCGGTTTCTGCGCGTTCAGGGGCTGGCGCCTGGGAGCCCCCCCAAGGCTGCCCCAGGGACTGGTGGCCGAGGCCCTGCTGTCGCCCTGGGCCTCGAAGCCCAGGACAGGCCGGCCTTCTGCCCAGACTGCTGGCTCAGACCGGGGCCCGTGCCCCTGCCCACGTCGTCCTCCCGTGTCTCCTTAGCAGGCAGGCTTCCGGCGCCGCGCCCCGTGAGTGGGTGACACTTGTCCCCACCCCCCGACCCACTCGGGCTCAGACGGCAGGCTCTCCTGCTTGGCCTCACTTGCCCCAGCGCAATGCCAACGGCTCGGCTGCCCTGCCGGGGCGGCGTGCTGCGCTCTCCCCGGACAGGCTCCTGGGGACCGAGGGGACAGGCGTGTCCCTTTTCTGAAGGCTGATACCCTAGGCGCGGCCGGGCTCCAGTCTGGGGCAGGCGGGATGTCCCGGCAAGGAGGCGTTCACTCCGGGGTAGTTTCTGCCAGAGCGCTGCAGAGCGCTCGGCTGCGGAAACCAGCAGCAAACACAGGCCCGACCCTGATTCCCCAGCGAAGGAAGAGCTTTCCCCGAGGTTTTCGGCACGAAGCGGACCGCGCCTCGCTGCTGCTTCCTCGCTCCGGCTTTGGGCGTTCGCTCTCTCGCGTCAGGGGAGAAGTGCTGCGGGAGAGTCGGTGCTTCTGGGGCCTCGCTTCCCGGGGCCCAGGTGCGGACCCTGGGCTCCCAGGGCCTCGCCGATGTCGGGAGACGCGGCCTCCTCCGTGCAGCAGCGTGTGTCGCCCGGGGTGGCCCCTCTGCGCAGACGGCCTTCTCCCGGGCTCGCCGGGGCCTGGCCTCTTCCTCTCGCGTTCAGGCCGACTCGGGAAGAGGCCCGCGTCTTCCCGCGCAGAGAGGAGAGGCTCCAGGAGCACTGCGCACCGCCCGGGCCCTGGGACGGGGAGCCTCTGGGGGGAATGTCCCCGCGCCTTCCCCGGCCGCCCCTGCCACCCAGAAAGCTGCCCCACCCTGGAGGGAGACGGGGGCCGACGGCCCGCTGCTCCAAGGAGCGGTTTCTGCACGTTCAGGGGCTGGCGCCTGGGAGCCCCCCCAAGGCTGCCCCAGGGACTGGTGGCCGAGGCCTTGCTGTCGCCCTGGGCCTCGAGGCCCAGGACAGGCCTGCCTTCTGCCCAGACTGCTGGCTCAGACCGGAGCACGCGCCCCTGCCCTCGTCGTCCCCCCGTGTCTCCTTAGCAGCCAGGCTTCCGGTGCCGGGCCCCGTGAGTGGGTGACACTTGTCCCCACCCCCCGACCCACTCGGGCTCAGACGGCAGGCTCTCCTGCTTGGCCTCACTTGCCCCAGCGCAATGCCAACGGCTCGGCTGCCCTGCCGGGTTGGCGTGCTGCGCTCTCCCCAGACATGCTCCTGGGGACCGAGGGGACAGGCGTGTCCCTTTTCTGAAGGCCGGTCCCCCAGGCGCGACCGGGCTCCTGTCTGGGGCAGGCGGGATGTCCCGGCAAGGAGGCGTTCACTCCGGGGTAGTTTCTGCCAGAGCGCTGCTGAGCACTCGGCTGCGGCACCCAGCAGCAGCTCACAGACACGACCCTGATTCCCCAGCGAAGGCAGAGCTTTCGCCTAGGTTTTTCGCACGAAGCGGACCGCGCCTCGCTGCTGCTTCCTCGCTCCGGCTTTGGGCGTTCGCTCTCTCGCGACAGGGGAGAAGTGTTGCGGGAGAGTCGGTGCTTCTGGGGCCTCGCTTCCCGGGGCCCCGGTGCGGACCCTGGGCTCCCAGGGCCTCGCCGATGTCGGGAGACGCGGCCTCCTCCTTGCAGCAGCGTGTGTCGCCCGGGGTGGCCCCTCTGCGCAGACGGCCTTCTCCCGGGCTCGCCGGGGCCTGGCCTCTTCCTCTCGCGTTCAGGCCGACTCGGGAAGAGGCCCGCGTATTCCCGCGCAGAGAGGAGAGGCTCCAGGAGCACTGCGCACCGCCCGGGCCCTGGGACGGGGAGCCTGTGGGGGGACTGTCCCCGCGCCTTCCCCGGCCGCCCCTGCCACCCATAACGCTGCCCCACCCTGGAGGGAGACGGAGGCCGACGGCCCGCTGCTCCAGGGAGCGGTTTCTGCGCGTTCAGGGGCTGGCGCCTGGGAGCCCCCCCAAGGCTGCCCCAGGGACTGGTGGCCGAGGCCCTGCTGTCGCCCTGGGCCTCGAAGCCCAGGACAGGCCGGCCTTCTGCCCAGACTGCTGGCTCAGACCGGGGCCCGTGCCCCTGCCCACGTCGTCCTCCCGTGTCTCCTTAGCAGGCAGGCTTCCGGCGCCGCGCCCCGTGAGTGGGTGACACTTGTCCCCACCCCCCGACCCACTCGGGCTCAGACGGCAGGCTCTCCTGCTTGGCCTCACTTGCCCCAGCGCAATGCCAACAGCTCGGCTGCCCTGCCGGGGCGGCGTGCTGCGCTCTCCCCGGACAGGCTCCTGGGGACCGAGGGGACAGGCGTGTCCCTTTTCTGAAGGCTGATACCCTAGGCGCGGCCGGGCTCCAGTCTGGGGCAGGCGGGATGTCCCGGCAAGGAGGCATTCACTCCGGGGTAGTTTCTGCCAGAGCGCTGCAGAGCGCTCGGCTGCGGCAACCAGCAGCAGACCACAGGCCCGACCCTGATTCCCCAGCGAAGGAAGAGCTTTCCCCGAGGTTTTCGGCACGAAGCGGACCGCGCCTCGCTGCTGCTTCCTCGCTCCGGCTTTGGGCGTTCGCTCTCTCGCGTCAGGGGAGAAGTGCTGCGGGAGAGTCGGTGCTTCTGGGGCCTCGCTTCCCGGGGCCCAGGTGCGGACCCTGGGCTCCCAGGGCCTCGCCGATGTCGGGAGACGCGGCCTCCTCCGTGCAGCAGCGTGTGTCGCCCGGGGTGGCCCCTCTGCGCAGACGGCCTTCTCCCGGGCTCGCCGGGGCCTGGCCTCTTCCTCTCGCGTTCAGGCCGACTCGGGAAGAGGCCCGCGTCTTCCCGCGCAGAGAGGAGAGGCTCCAGGAGCACTGCGCACCGCCCGGGCCCTGGGACGGGGAGCCTCTGGGGGGAATGTCCCCGCGCCTTCCCCGGCCGCCCCTGCCACCCAGAAAGCTGCCCCACCCTGGAGGGAGACGGGGGCCGACGGCCCGCTGCTCCAAGGAGCGGTTTCTGCACGTTCAGGGGCTGGCGCCTGGGAGCCCCCCCAAGGCTGCCCCAGGGACTGGTGGCCGAGGCCTTGCTGTCGCCCTGGGCCTCGAGGCCCAGGACAGGCCTGCCTTCTGCCCAGACTGCTGGCTCAGACCGGAGCACGCGCCCCTGCCCTCGTCGTCCCCCCGTGTCTCCTTAGCAGCCAGGCTTCCGGTGCCGGGCCCCGTGAGTGGGTGACACTTGTCCCCACCCCCCGACCCACTCGGGCTCAGACGGCAGGCTCTCCTGCTTGGCCTCACTTGCCCCAGCGCAATGCCAACGGCTCGGCTGCCCTGCCGGGGCGGCGTGCTGCGCTCTCCCCAGACATGCTCCTGGGGACCGAGGGGACAGGCGTGTCCCTTTTCTGAAGGCCGGTCCCCCAGGCGCGACCGGGCTCCTGTCTGGGGCAGGCGGGATGTCCCGGCAAGGAGGCGTTCACTCCGGGGTAGTTTCTGCCAGAGCGCTGCTGAGCACTCGGCTGCGGCACCCAGCAGCAGCTCACAGACATGACCCTGATTCCCCAGCGAAGGCAGAGCTTTCGCCTAGGTTTTTCGCACGAAGCGAACCGCGCCTCGCTGCTGCTTCCTCGCTCCAGCTTTGGGCGTTCGCTCTCTCGCGTCAGGGGAGAAGTGTTGCGGGAGAGTCGGTGCTTCTGGGGCCTCGCTTCCCGGGGCCCAGGTGCGGACCCTGGGCTCCCAGGGCCTCGCCGATGTCGGGAGACGTGGCGTCCTCGTGCAGCAGCGTGTGTCGCCCGGGGTGGCCCCTCTGCGCAGACGGCCTTCTCCCGGGCTCGCCGGGGCCTGGCCTCTTCCTTTCGCGTTCAGGCCGACTCGGGAAGAGGCCTGCGGCTTCCCGCGCAGCGAGGAGAGGCTCCAGGAGCACTGCGCACCGCCCGGGCCCTGGGACGGGGAGCCTGTGGGGGGACTGTCCCCGCACCTTCCCCGGCCGCCCCTGCCACCCAGAACGCTGCCCCACCCTGGAGGGAGACGGGGGCCGACGGCCGGCTGCTCCAGGGAGCGGTTTCTGCGCGTTCAGGGGCTGGCGCCTGGGAGCCCCCCCAAGGCTGCCCCAGGGACTGGTGGCCGAGGCCCTGCTGTCGCCCTGGGCCTCGAAGCCCAGGACAGGCCGGCCTTCTGCCCAGACTGCTGGCTCAGACCGGGGCCCGCGCCCCTGCCCACGTCGTCCTCCCGTGTCTCCTTAGCAGGCAGGCTTCCGGCGCCGCGCCCCGTGAGTGGGTGACACTTGTCCCCACCCCCCGACCCACTCGGGCTCAGACGGCAGGCTCTCCTGCTTGGCCTCACTTGCCCCAGCGCAATGCCAACGGCTCGGCTGCCCTGCCGGGGCGGCGTGCTGCGCTCTCCCCGGACAGGCTCCTGGGGACCGAGGGGACAGGCGTGTCCCTTTTCTGAAGGCTGATACCCTAGGCGCGGCCGGGCTCCAGTCTGGGGCAGGCGGGATGTCCCGGCAAGGAGACGTTCACTCCGGGGTAGTTTCTGCCAGAGCGCTGCAGAGCGCTCGGCTGCGGCAACCAGCAGCAGACCACAGGCCCGACCCTGATTCCCCAGCGAAGGAAGAGCTTTCCCGGAGGTTTTCCGCACGAAGCGGACCGCGCCTCGCTGCTGCTTCCTCGCTCCGGCTTTGGGCGTTCGCTCTCTCGCGTCAGGGGAGAAGTGTTGCGGGAGAGTCGGTGCTTCTGGGGCCTCGCTTCCCGGGGCCCAGGTGCGGACCCTGGGCTCCCAGGGCCTCGCCGATGTCGGGAGACGCGGCCTCCTCCGTGCAGCAGCGTGTGTCGCCCGGGGTGGCCCCTCTGAGCAGACGGCCTTCTCCCGGGCTCGCCGGGGCCTGGCCTCTTCCTCTCGCGTTCAGGCCGACTCGGGAAGAGGCCCGCGTCTTCCCGTGCAGAGAGGAGAGGCTCCAGGAGCACTGCGCACCGCCCGGGCCCTGGGACGGGGAGCCTGTGGGGGGACTGTCCCCGCGCCTTCCCCGGCCGCCCCTGCCACCCAGAAAGCTGCCCCACCCTGGAGGGACACGGGGGCCGACGGCCCGCTGCTCCAAGGAGCGGTTTCTGCGCGTTCAGGGGCTGGCGCCTGGGAGCCCCCCCAAGGCTGCCCCAGGGACTGGTGGCCGAGGCCTTGCTGTCGCCCTGGGCCTCGAGGCCCAGGACAGGCCTGCCTTCTGCCCAGACTGCTGGCTCAGACCGGAGCACGCGCCCCTGCCCTCGTCGTCCCCCCGTGTCTCCTTAGCAGCCAGGCTTCCGGTGCCGGGCCCCGTGAGTGGGTGACACTTGTCCCCACCCCCCGACCCACTCGGGCTCAGACGGCAGGCTCTCCTGCTTGGCCTCACTTGCCCCAGTGCAATGCCAACGGCTCGGCTGCCCTGCCGGGGCGGCGTGCTGCGCTCTCCCCAGACATGCTCCTGGGGACCGAGGGGACAGGCGTGTCCCTTTTCTGAAGGCCGGTCCCCCAGGCGCGACCGGGCTCCTGTCTGGGGCAGGCGGGATGTCCCGGCAAGGAGGCATTCACTCCGGGGTAGTTTCTGCCAGAGCGCTGCAGAGCGCTCGGCTGCGGCAACCAGCAGCAGACCACAGGCCCGACCCTGATTGCCCAGCGAAGGAAGAGCTTTCCCCGAGGTTTTCGTCACGAAGCGGACCGCGCCTCGCTGCTGCTTCCTCGCTCCGGCTTTGGGCGTTCGCTCTCTCGCGTCAGGGGAGAAGTGCTGCGGGAGAGTCGGTGCTTCTGGGGCCTCGCTTCCCGGGGCCCAGGTGCGGACCCTGGGCTCCCAGGGCCTCGCCGATGTCGGGAGACGCGGCCTCCTCCGTGCAGCAGCGTGTGTCGCCCGGGGTGGCCCCTCTGCGCAGACGGCCTTCTCCCGGGCTCGCCGGGGCCTGGCCTCTTCCTCTCGCGTTCAGGCCGACTCGGGAAGAGGCCCGCGTCTTCCCGCGCAGAGAGGAGAGGCTCCAGGAGCACTGCGCACCGCCCGAGCCCTGGGACGGGGAGCCTCTGGGGGGAATGTCCCCGCGCCTTCCCCGGCCGCCCCTGCCACCCAGAAAGCTGCCCCACCCTGGAGGGAGACGGGGGCCGACGGCCTGCTGCTCCAAGGAGCGGTTTCTGCACGTTCAGGGGCTGGCGCCTGGGAGCCCCCCCAAGGCTGCCCCAGGGACTGGTGGCCGAGGCCTTGCTGTCGCCCTGGGCCTCGAGGCCCAGGACAGGCCTGCCTTCTGCCCAGACTGCTGGCTCAGACCGGAGCACGCGCCCCTGCCCTCGTCGTCCCCCCGTGTCTCCTTAGCAGCCAGGCTTCCGGTGCCGGGCCCCGTGAGTGGGTGACACTTGTCCCCACCCCCCGACCCACTCGGGCTCAGACGGCAGGCTCTCCTGCTTGGCCTCACTTGCCCCAGTGCAATGCCAACGGCTCGGCTGCCCTGCCGGGGCGGCGTGCTGCGCTCTCCCCAGACATGCTCCTGGGGACCGAGGGGACAGGCGTGTCCCTTTTCTGAAGGCCGGTCCCCCAGGCGCGACCGGGCTCCTGTCTGGGGCAGGCGGGATGTCCCGGCAAGGAGGCGTTCACTCCGGGGTAGTTTCTGCCAGAGCGCTGCTGAGCACTCGGCTGCGGCACCCAGCAGCAGCTCACAGACATGACCCTGATTCCCCAGCGAAGGCAGAGCTTTCGCCTAGGTTTTTCGCACGAAGCGAACCGCGCCTCGCTGCTGCTTCCTCGCTCCGGCTTTGGGCGTTCGCTCTCTCGCTACAGGGGAGAAGTGTTGCGGGAGAGTCGGTGCTTCTGGGGCCTCGCTTCCCGGGGCCCAGGTGCGGACCCTGGGCTCCCAGGGCCTCGCCGATGTCGGGAGACGTGGCGTCCTCGTGCAGCAGCGTGTGTCGCCCGGGGTGGCCCCTCTGCGCAGACGGCCTTCTCCCGGGCTCGCCGGGGCCTGGCCTCTTCCTTTCGCGTTCAGGCCGACTCGGGAAGAGGCCTGCGGCTTCCCGCGCAGCGAGGAGAGGCTCCAGGAGCACTGCGCACCGCCCGGGCCCTGGGACGGGGAGCCTGTGGGGGGACTGTCCCCGCACCTTCCCCGGCCGCCCCTGCCACCCAGAACGCTGCCCCACCCTGGAGGGAGACGGGGGCCGACGGCCGGCTGCTCCAGGGAGCGGTTTCTGCGCGTTCAGGGGCTGGCGCCTGGGAGCCCCCCCAAGGCTGCCCCAGGGACTGGTGGCCGAGGCCCTGCTGTCGCCCTGGGCCTCGAAGCCCAGGACAGGCCGGCCTTCTGCCCAGACTGCTGGCTCAGACCGGGGCCCGCGCCCCTGCCCACGTCGTCCTCCCGTGTCTCCTTAGCAGGCAGGCTTCCGGCGCCGCGCCCCGTGAGTGGGTGACACTTGTCCCCACCCCCCGACCCACTCGGGCTCAGACGGCAGGCTCTCCTGCTTGGCCTCACTTGCCCCAGCGCAATGCCAACGGCTCGGCTGCCCTGCCGGGGCGGCGTGCTGCGCTCTCCCCGGACAGGCTCCTGGGGACCGAGGGGACAGGCGTGTCCCTTTTCTGAAGGCTGATACCCTAGGCGCGGCCGGGCTCCAGTCTGGGGCAGGCGGGATGTCCCGGCAAGGAGACGTTCACTCCGGGGTAGTTTCTGCCAGAGCGCTGCAGAGCGCTCGGCTGCGGCAACCAGCAGCAGACCACAGGCCCGACCCTGATTCCCCAGCGAAGGAAGAGCTTTCCCGGAGGTTTTCCGCACGAAGCGGACCGCGCCTCGCTGCTGCTTCCTCGCTCCGGCTTTGGGCGTTCGCTCTCTCGCGTCAGGGGAGAAGTGTTGCGGGAGAGTCGGTGCTTCTGGGGCCTCGCTTCCCGGGGCCCAGGTGCGGACCCTGGGCTCCCAGGGCCTCGCCGATGTCGGGAGACGCGGCCTCCTCCGTGCAGCAGCGTGTGTCGCCCGGGGTGGCCCCTCTGAGCAGACGGCCTTCTCCCGGGCTCGCCGGGGCCTGGCCTCTTCCTCTCGCGTTCAGGCCGACTCGGGAAGAGGCCCGCGTCTTCCCGTGCAGAGAGGAGAGGCTCCAGGAGCACTGCGCACCGCCCGGGCCCTGGGACGGGGAGCCTGTGGGGGGACTGTCCCCGCGCCTTCCCCGGCCGCCCCTGCCACCCAGAAAGCTGCCCCACCCTGGAGGGACACGGGGGCCGACGGCCCGCTGCTCCAAGGAGCGGTTTCTGCGCGTTCAGGGGCTGGCGCCTGGGAGCCCCCGCAAGGCTCCCCCAGGGACTGGTGGCCGAGGCCCTGCTGTCGCCCTGGGCCTCGAGGCCCAGGACAGACCTGCCTTCTGCCCAGACTGCTGGCTCAGACCGGAGCACGCGCCCCTGCCCTCGTCGTCCCCCCGTGTCTCCTTAGCAGCCAGGCTTCCGGCGCCGGGCCCCTTGAGTGGGTGACACTTGTCCCCACCCCCCGACCCACTCGGGCTCAGACGGCAGGCTCTCCTGCTTGGCTTCACTTGCCCCAGCGCCATGCCAACGGCTCGGCTGCCCTGCCGGGGCGGCGTACTGCGCTCTCCCCAGACATGCTCCTGGGGACCGAGGGGACAGGCGTGTCCCTTTTCTGAAGGCCGGTCCCCCAGGCGCGACCGGGCTCCTGTCTGGGGCAGGCGGGATGTCCCGGCAAGGAGGCGTTCACTCCGGGGTAGTTTCTGCCAGAGCGCTGCAGAGCGCTCGGCTGCGGCAACCAGCAGCAGACCACAGGCCCGACCCTGATTCCCCAGCGAAGGAAGAGCTTTCCCCGAGGTTTTCGTCACGAAGCGGACCGCGCCTCGCTGCTGCTTCCTCGCTCCGGCTTTGGGCGTTCGCTCTCTCGCGTCAGGGGAGAAGTGCTGCGGGAGAGTCGGTGCTTCTGGGGCCTCGCTTCCCGGGGCCCAGGTGCGGACCCTGGGCTCCCAGGGCCTCGCCGATGTCGGGAGACGCGGCCTCCTCCGTGCAGCAGCGTGTGTCGCCCGGGGTGGCCCCTCTGCGCAGACGGCCTTCTCCCGGGCTCGCCGGGGCCTGGCCTCTTCCTCTCGCGTTCAGGCCGACTCGGGAAGAGGCCCGCGTCTTCCCGCGCAGCGAGGAGAGGCTCCAGGAGCACTGCGCACCGCCCGGGCCCTGGGACGGGGAGCCTGTGGGGGGACTGTCCCCGCGCCGTCCCCGGCCACGCCTGCCACCCAGAACGCTGCCCCACCATGGAGGGAGACGGGGGCCGACGGCCGGCTGCTCCAGGGAGCGGTTTCTGCGCGTTCAGGGGCTGGCGCCTGGGAGCCCCCCCAAGGCTGCCCCAGGGACTGCTGGCCGAGGCCCTGCTGTCGCCCTGGGCCTCGAGGCCCAGGACGGGCCTGCCTTCTGCCCAGACTGCTGGCTCAGACCGGAGCACGCGCCCCTGCCCTCGTCGTCCCCCCGTGTCTCCTTAGCAGCCAGGCTTCCGGCGCCGGGCCCCGTGAGTGGGTGACACTTGTCCCCACCCCCCGACCCACTCGGGCTCAGACGGCAGGCTCTCCTGCTTGGCCTCACTTGCCCCAGCGCAATGCCAACGGCTCGGCTGCCCTGCCGGGGCGGCGTGCTGCGCTCTCCCCAGACATGCTCCTGGGGACCGAGGGGACAGGCGTGTCCCTTTTCTGAAGGCCGGTCCCCCAGGCGCGACCGGGCTCCTGTCTGGGGCAGGCGGGATGTCCCGGCAAGGAGGCGTTCACTCCGGGGTAGTTTCTGCCAGAGCGCTGCTGAGCACTCGGCTGCGGCACCCAGCAGCAGCTCACAGACACGACCCTGATTCCCCAGCGAAGGCAGAGCTTTCGCCTAGGTTTTTCGCACGAAGCGGACCGCGCCTCGCTGCTGCTTCCTCGCTCCGGCTTTGGGCGTTCGCTCTCTCGCGACAGGGGAGAAGTGTTGCGGGAGAGTCGGTGCTTCTGGGGCCTCGCTTCCCGGGGCCCCGGTGCGGACCCTGGGCTCCCAGGGCCTCGCCGATGTCGGGAGACGCGGCCTCCTCCTTGCAGCAGCGTGTGTCGCCCGGGGTGGCCCCTCTGCGCAGACGGCCTTCTCCCGGGCTCGCCGGGGCCTGGCCTCTTCCTCTCGCGTTCAGGCCGACTCGGGAAGAGGCCCGCGTATTCCCGCGCAGAGAGGAGAGGCTCCAGGAGCACTGCGCACCGCCCGGGCCCTGGGACGGGGAGCCTGTGGGGGGACTGTCCCCGCGCCTTCCCCGGCCGCCCCTGCCACCCATAACGCTGCCCCACCCTGGAGGGAGACGGGGGCCGACGGCCCGCTGCTCCAGGGAGCGGTTTCTGCGCGTTCAGGGGCTGGCGCCTGGGAGCCCCCCCAAGGCTGCCCCAGGGACTGGTGGCCGAGGCCCTGCTGTCGCCCTGGGCCTCGAAGCCCAGGACAGGCCGGCCTTCTGCCCAGACTGCTGGCTCAGACCGGGGCCCGTGCCCCTGCCCACGTCGTCCTCCCGTGTCTCCTTAGCAGGCAGTCTTCCGGCGCCGCGCCCCGTGAGTGGGTGACACTTGTCCCCACCCCCCGACCCACTCGGGCTCAGACGGCAGGCTCTCCTGCTTGGCCTCACTTGCCCCAGCGCAATGCCAACGGCTCGGCTGCCCTGCCGGGGCGGCGTGCTGCGCTCTCCCCGGACAGGCTCCTGGGGACCGAGGGGACAGGCGTGTCCCTTTTCTGAAGGCTGATACCCTAGGCGCGGCCGGGCTCCAGTCTGGGGCAGGCGGGATGTCCCGGCAAGGAGGCATTCACTCCGGGGTAGTTTCTGCCAGAGCGCTGCAGAGCGCTCGGCTGCGGCAACCAGCAGCAGACCACAGGCCCGACCCTGATTCCCCAGCGAAGGAAGAGCTTTCCCCGAGGTTTTCGGCACGAAGCGGACCGCGCCTCGCTGCTGCTTCCTCGCTCCGGCTTTGGGCGTTCGCTCTCTCGCGTCAGGGGAGAAGTGCTGCGGGAGAGTCGGTGCTTCTGGGGCCTCGCTTCCCGGGGCCCAGGTGCGGACCCTGGGCTCCCAGGGCCTCGCCGATGTCGGGAGACGCGGCCTCCTCCGTGCAGCAGCGTGTGTCGCCCGGGGTGGCCCCTCTGAGCAGACGGCCTTCTCCCGGGCTCGCCGGGGCCTGGCCTCTTCCTCTCGCGTTCAGGCCGACTCGGGAAGAGGCCCGCGTCTTCCCGTGCAGAGAGGAGAGGCTCCAGGAGCACTGCGCACCGCCCGGGCCCTGGGACGGGGAGCCTGTGGGGGGACTGTCCCCGCGCCTTCCCCGGCCGCCCCTGCCACCCAGAAAGCTGCCCCACCCTGGAGGGAGACGGGGGCCGACGGCCCGCTGCTCCAAGGAGCGGTTTCTGCGCGTTCAGGGGCTGGCGCCTGGGAGCCCCCCCAAGGCTGCCCCAGGGACTG
Source organism: Martes martes (assembly GCF_963455335.1). Classification (NCBI taxonomy): domain Eukaryota; kingdom Metazoa; phylum Chordata; class Mammalia; order Carnivora; family Mustelidae; genus Martes; species Martes martes. The sequence goes on along the minus strand of NC_137899.1, from coordinate 16,470,136 downwards.
CTGGCCGAGCCCTGCTGTCGCCCTGGGCCTCGAGGCCCAGGACAGGCCTGCCTTCTGCCCAGACTGCTGGCTCAGACCGGAGCACGCGCCCCTGCCCTCGTCGTCCCCCCGTGTCTCCTTAGCAGCCAGGCTTCCGGCGCCGGGCCCCGTGAGTGGGTGACACTTGTCCCCACCGCCCGACCCACTCGGGCTCAGACGGCAGGCTCTCCTGCTTGGCCTCACTTGCACCAGCGCAATGCCAACGGCTCGGCTGCACTGCCGGGTTGGCGTGCTGCGCTCTCCCCAGACATGCTCCTGGGGACCGAGGGGACAGGCGTGTCCCTTTTCTGAAGGCCGGTCCCCCAGGCGCAACCGGGCTCCTGTCTGGGGCAGGCGGGATGTCCCGTCAAGGAGGCGTTCACTCCGGGGTAGTTTCTGCCAGAGCGCTGCAGAGCACTCGGCTGCGGCACCCAGCAGCAGCCCACAGACCCGACCCTGATTCCCCAGCGAAGGCAGAGCTTTCGCCTAGGTTTTCCGCACGAAGCGGACCGCGCCTCGCTGCTGCTTCCTCGCTCCGGCTTTGGGCGTTCGCTCTCTCGCGACAGGGGAGAAGTGTTGCGGGAGAGTCGGTGCTTCTGGGGCCTCGCTTCCCGGGGCCCAGGTGCGGACCCTGGGCTCCCAGGGCCTCGCCGATGTCGGGAGACGCGGCCTCCTCCTTGCAGCAGCGTGTGTCGCCCGGGGTGGCCCCTCTGCGCAGACGGCCTTCTCCCGGGCTCGCCGGGGCCTGGCCTCTTCCTCTCGCGTTCCGGCCGACTCGGGAAGAGGCCTGGGGCTTCCCGCGCAGAGAGGAGAGGCTCCAGGAGCACTGCGCACCGCCCGGGCCCTGGGACGGGGAGCCTGTGGGGGGACTGTCCCCGCGCCTTCCCCGGCCGCCCCTGCCACCCAGAACGCTGCCCCACCCTGGAGGGAGACGGGGGCCGACGGCCCGCTGCTCCAGGGAGTGGTTTCTGCGCTTTCAGGGGCTGGCGCCTGGGAGCCCCCCCAAGGCTGCCCCAGGGACTGCTGGCCGAGGCCCTGCTGTCGCCCTGGGCCTCGAGGCCCAGGACGGGCCTGCCTTCTGCCCAGACTGCTGGCTCAGACCGGAGCACGCGCCCCTGCCCTCATCATCCCCCCGTGTCTCCTTGGCAGCCAGGCTTCCGGCGCCGGGCCCCGTGAGTGGGTGACACTTGTCCCAACCCCCCGACCCACTCGGGCTCAGACGGCAGGCTCTCCTGCTTGGCCTCACTTGCCCCAGCGCAATGCCAACGGCTCTGCTGCCCTGCCGGGTTGGCGTGCTGCGCTCTCCCCAGACATGCTCCTGGGGACCGAGGGGACAGGCGTGTCCCTTTTCTGAAGGCCGGTCCCCCAGGCGCGACCGGGCTCCTGTCTGGGGCAGGCGGGATGTCCCGGCAAGGAGGCGTTCACTCCGGGGTAGTTTCTGCCAGAGCGCTGCTGAGCACTCGGCTGCGGCACCCAGCAGCAGCTCACAGACACGACCCTGATTCCCCAGCGAAGGCAGAGCTTTCGCCTAGGTTTTTCGCACGAAGCGGACCGCTCCTCGCTGCTGCTTCCTGGCTCCGGCTTTGGGCGTTCGCTCTCTCGCGTCAGGGGAGAAGTGTTGCGGGAGAGTCGGTGCTTCTGGGGCCTCGCTTCCCGGGGCCCCGGTGCGGACCCTGGGCTCCCAGGGCCTCGCCGATGTCGGGAGACGCGGCCTCCTCCTTGCAGCAGCGTGTGTCGCCCGGGGTGGCCCCTCTGCGCAGACGGCCTTCTCCCGGGCTCGCCGGGGCCTGGCCTCTTCCTCTCGCGTTCAGGCCGACTCGGGAAGAGGCCCGCGTATTCCCGCGCAGAGAGGAGAGGCTCCAGGAGCACTGCGCACCGCCCGGGCCCTGGGACGGGGAGCCTGTGGGGGGACTGTCCCCGCGACTTCCCCGGCCGCCCCTGCCACCCATAACGCTGCCCCACCCTGGAGGGAGACGGGGGCCGACGGCCCGCTGCTCCAGGGAGCGGTTTCTGCGCGTTCAGGGGCTGGCGCCTGGGAGCCCCCCCAAGGCTGCCCCAGGGACTGGTGGCCGAGGCCCTGCTGTCGCCCTGGGCCTCGAAGCCCAGGACAGGCCGGCCTTCTGCCCAGACTGCTGGCTCAGACCGGGGCCCGTGCCCCTGCCCACGTCGTCCTCCCGTGTCTCCTTAGCAGGCAGTCTTCCGGCGCCGCGCCCCGTGAGTGGGTGACACTTGTCCCCACCCCCCGACCCACTCGGGCTCAGACGGCAGGCTCTCCTGCTTGGCCTCACTTGCCCCAGCGCAATGCCAACGGCTCGGCTGCCCTGCCGGGGCGGCGTGCTGCGCTCTCCCCGGACAGGCTCCTGGGGACCGAGGGGACAGGCGTGTCCCTTTTCTGAAGGCTGATACCCTAGGCGCGGCCGGGCTCCAGTCTGGGGCAGGCGGGATGTCCCGGCAAGGAGGCGTTCACTCCGGGGTAGTTTCTGCCAGAGCGCTGCAGAGCGCTCGGCTGCGGCAACCAGCAGCAACCACAGGCCCGACCCTGATTCCCCAGCGAAGGAAGAGCTTTCCCCGAGGTTTTCGGCACGAAGCGGACCGCGCCTCGCTGCTGCTTCCTCGCTCCGGCTTTGGGCGTTCGCTCTCTCGCGTCAGGGGAGAAGTGCTGCGGGAGAGTCGGTGCTTCTGGGGCCTCGCTTCCCGGGGCCCAGGTGCGGACCCTGGGCTCCCAGGGCCTCGCCGATGTCGGGAGACGCGGCCTCCTCCGTGCAGCAGCGTGTGTCGCCCGGGGTGGCCCCTCTGCGCAGACGGCGTTCTCCCGGGCTCGCCGGGGCCTGGCCTCTTCCTCTCTCGTTCAGGCCGACTCGGGAAGAGGCCCGCGTCTTCCCGCGCAGAGAGGAGAGGCTCCAGGAGCACTGCGCACCGCCCGGGCCCTGGGACGGGGAGCCTCTGGGGGGAATGTCCCAGCGCCTTCCCCGGCCGCCCCTGCCACCCAGAAAGCTGCCCCACCCTGGAGGGAGACGGGGGCCGACGGCCCGCTGCTCCAAGGAGCGGTTTCTGCGCGTTCAGGGGCTGGCGCCTGGGAGCCCCCCCAAGGCTGCCCCAGGGACTGGTGGCCGAGGCCTTGCTGTCGCCCTGGACCTCGAGGCCCAGGACAGGCCTGCCTTCTGCCCAGACTGCTGGCTCAGACCGGAGCACGCGCCCCTGCCCTCGTCGTCCCCCCGTGTCTCCTTAGCAGCCAGGCTTCCGGTGCCGGGCCCCGTGAGTGGGTGACACTTGTCCCCACCCCCCGACCCACTCGGGCTCAGACGGCAGGCTCTCCTGCTTGGCCTCACTTGCCCCAGTGCAATGCCAACGGCTCGGCTGCCCTGCCGGGGCGGCGTGCTGCGCTCTCCCCAGACATGCTCCTGGGGACCGAGGGGACAGGCGTGTCCCTTTTCTGAAGGCCGGTCCCCCAGGCGCGACCGGGCTCCTGTCTGGGGCAGGCGGGATGTCCCGGCAAGGAGGCGTTCACTCCGGGGTAGTTTCTGCCAGAGCGCTGCTGAGCACTCGGCTGCGGCACCCAGCAGCAGCTCACAGACACGACCCTGATTCCCCAGCGAAGGCAGAGCTTTCGCCTAGGTTTTCCGCACGAAGCGGACCGCGCCTCGCTGCTGCTTCCTCGCTCCGGCTTTGGGCGTTCGCTCTCTCGCGACAGGGGAGAAGTGTTGCGGGAGAGTCGGTGCTTCTGGGGCCTCGCTTCCCGGGGCCCCGGTGCGGACCCTGGGCTCCCAGGGCCTCGCCGATGTCGGGAGACGCGGCCTCCTCCGTGCAGCAGCGTGTGTCGCCCGGGGTGGCCCCTCTGCGCAGACGGCCTTCTCCCGGGCTCGCCGGGGCCTGGCCTCTTCCTCTCGCGTTCAGGCCGACTCGGGAAGAGGCCCGCGTCTTCCCGCGCAGAGAGGAGAGGCTCCAGGAGCACTGCGCACCGCCCGGGCCCTGGGACGGGGAGCCTCTGGGGGGAATGTCCCCGCGCCTTCCCCGGCCGCCCCTGCCACCCAGAAAGCTGCCCCACCCTGGAGGGAGACGGGGGCCGACGGCCCGCTGCTCCAAGGAGCGGTTTCTGCACGTTCAGGGGCTGGCGCCTGGGAGCCCCCCCAAGGCTGCCCCAGGGACTGCTGGCCGAGCCCTGCTGTCGCCCTGGGCCTCGAGGCCCAGGACAGGCCTGCCTTCTGCCCAGACTGCTGGCTCAGACCGGAGCACGCGCCCCTGCCCTCGTCGTCCCCCCGTGTCTCCTTAGCAGCCAGGCTTCCGGCGCCGGGCCCCGTGAGTGGGTGACACTTGTCCCCACCGCCCGACCCACTCGGGCTCAGACGGCAGGCTCTCCTGCTTGGCCTCACTTGCCCCAGCGCAATGCCAACGGCTCGGCTGCACTGCCGGGGCGGCGTGCTGCGCTCTCCCCAGACATGCTCCTGGGGACCGAGGGGACAGGCGTGTCCCTTTTCTGAAGGCCGGTCCCCCAGGCGCGACCGGGCTCCTGTCTGGGGCAGGCGGGATGTCCCGGCAAGGAGGCGTTCACTCCGGGGTAGTTTCTGCCAGAGCGCTGCTGAGCACTCGGCTGCGGCACCCAGCAGCAGCTCACAGACACGACCCTGATTCCCCAGCGAAGGCAGAGCTTTCGCCTAGGTTTTTCGCACGAAGCGGACCGCGCCTCGCTGCTGCTTCCTCGCTCCGGCTTTGGGCGTTCGCTCTCTCGCGACAGGGGAGAAGTGTTGCGGGAGAGTCGGTGCTTCTGGGGCCTCGCTTCCCGGGGCCCCGGTGCGGACCCTGGGCTCCCAGGGCCTCGCCGATGTCGGGAGACGCGGCCTCCTCCTTGCAGCAGCGTGTGTCGCCCGGGGTGGCCCCTCTGCGCAGACGGCCTTCTCCCGGGCTCGCCGGGGCCTGGCCTCTTCCTCTCGCGTTCAGGCCGACTCGGGAAGAGGCCCGCGTATTCCCGCGCAGAGAGGAGAGGCTCCAGGAGCACTGCGCACCGCCCGGGCCCTGGGACGGGGAGCCTGTGGGGGGACTGTCCCCGCGACTTCCCCGGCCGCCCCTGCCACCCTTAACGCTGCCCCACCCTGGAGGGAGACGGGGGCCGACGGCCCGCTGCTCCAGGGAGCGGTTTCTGCGCGTTCAGGGGCTGGCGCCTGGGAGCCCCCCCAAGGCTGCCCCAGGGACTGGTGGCCGAGGCCCTGCTGTCGCCCTGGGCCTCGAAGCCCAGGACAGGCCGGCCTTCTGCCCAGACTGCTGGCTCAGACCGGGGCCCGTGCCCCTGCCCACGTCGTCCTCCCGTGTCTCCTTAGCAGGCAGGCTTCCGGCGCCGCGCCCCGTGAGTGGGTGACACTTGTCCCCACCCCCCGACCCACTCGGGCTCAGACGGCAGGCTCTCCTGCTTGGCCTCACTTGCCCCAGCGCAATGCCAACGGCTCGGCTGCCCTGCCGGGGCGGCGTGCTGCGCTCTCCCCGGACAGGCTCCTGGGGACCGAGGGGACAGGCGTGTCCCTTTTCTGAAGGCTGATACCCTAGGCGCGGCCGGGCTCCAGTCTGGGGCAGGCGGGATGTCCCGGCAAGGAGGCGTTCACTCCGGGGTAGTTTCTGCCAGAGCCTGCAGAGCGCTCGGCTGCGGCAACCAGCAGCAAACACAGGCCCGACCCTGATTCCCCAGCGAAGGAAGAGCTTTCCCCGAGGTTTTCCGCACGAAGCGGACCGCGCCTCGCTGCTGCTTCCTCGCTCCGGCTTTGGGCGTTCGCTCTCTCGCGTCAGGGGAGAAGTGCTGCGGGAGAGTCGGTGCTTCTGGGGCCTCGCTTCCCGGGGCCCAGGTGCGGACCCTGGGCTCCCAGGGCCTCGCCGATGTCGGGAGACGCGGCCTCCTCCGTGCAGCAGCGTGTGTCGCCCGGGGTGGCCCCTCTGCGCAGACGGCCTTCTCCCGGGCTCGCCGGGGCCTGGCCTCTTCCTCTCGCGTTCAGGCCGACTCGGGAAGAGGCCCGCGTCTTCCCGCGCAGAGAGGAGAGGCTCCAGGAGCACTGCGCACCGCCCGGGCCCTGGGACGGGGAGCCTCTGGGGGGAATGTCCCCGCGCCTTCCCCGGCCGCCCCTGCCACCCAGAAAGCTGCCCCACCCTGGAGGGAGACGGGGGCCGACGGCCCGCTGCTCCAAGGAGCGGTTTCTGCACGTTCAGGGGCTGGCGCCTGGGAGCCCCCCCAAGGCTGCCCCAGGGACTGGTGGCCGAGGCCTTGCTGTCGCCCTGGGCCTCGAGGCCCAGGACAGGCCTGCCTTCTGCCCAGACTGCTGGCTCAGACCGGAGCACGCGCCCCTGCCCTCGTCGTCCCCCCGTGTCTCCTTAGCAGCCAGGCTTCCGGTGCCGGGCCCCGTGAGTGGGTGACACTTGTCCCCACCCCCCGACCCACTCGGGCTCAGACGGCAGGCTCTCCTGCTTGGCCTCACTTGCCCCAGTGCAATGCCAACGGCTCGGCTGCCCTGCCGGGGCGGCGTGCTGCGCTCTCCCCAGACATGCTCCTGGGGACCGAGGGGACAGGCGTGTCCCTTTTCTGAAGGCCGGTCCCCCAGGCGCGACCGGGCTCCTGTCTGGGGCAGGCGGGATGTCCCGGCAAGGAGGCGTTCACTCTGGGGTAGTTTCTGCCAGAGCGCTGCTGAGCACTCGGCTGCGGCACCCAGCAGCAGCTCACAGACATGACCCTGATTCCCCAGCGAAGGCAGAGCTTTCGCCTAGGTTTTTCGCACGAAGCGGACCGCGCCTCGCTGCTGCTTCCTCGCGCCGGCTTTGGGCGTTCGCTCTCTCGCTACAGGGGAGAAGTGTTGCGGGAGAGTCGGTGCTTCTGGGGCCTCGCTTCCCGGGGCCCAGGTGCGGACCCTGGGCTCCCAGGGCCTCGCCGATGTCGGGAGACGTGGCGTCCTCCGTGCAGCAGCGTGTGTCGCCCGGGGTGGCCCCTCTGCGCAGACGGCCTTCTCCCGGGCTCGCCGGGGCCTGGCCTCTTCCTTTCGCGTTCAGGCCGACTCGGGAAGAGGCCTGCGGCTTCCCGCGCAGCGAGGAGAGGCTCCAGGAGCACTGCGCACCGCCCGGGCCGTGGGACGGGGAGCCTGTGGGGGGACTGTCCCCGCGCCTTCCCCGGCCGCCCCTGCCACCCAGAACGCTGCCCCACCCTGGAGGGAGACGGGGGCCGACGGCCGGCTGCTCCAGGGAGCGGTTTCTGCGCGTTCAGGGGCTGGCGCCTGGGAGCCCCCCCAAGGCTGCCCCAGGGACTGCTGGCCGAGCCCTGCTGTCGCCCTGGGCCTCGAGGCCCAGGACAGGCCTGCCTTCTGCCCAGACTGCTGGCTCAGACCGGAGCACGCGCCCCTGCCCTCGTCGTCCCCCCGTGTCTCCTTAGCAGCCAGGCTTCCGGCGCCGGGCCCCGTGAGTGGGTGACACTTGTCCCCACCGCCCGACCCACTCGGGCTCAGACGGCAGGCTCTCCTGCTTGGCCTCACTTGCCCCAGCGCAATGCCAACGGCTCGGCTGCACTGCCGGGGCGGCGTGCTGCGCTCTCCCCAGACATGCTCCTGGGGACCGAGGGGACAGGCGTGTCCCTTTTCTGAAGGCCGGTCCCCCAGGCGCGACCGGGCTCCTGTCTGGGGCAGGCGGGATGTCCCGTCAAGGAGGCGTTCACTCCGGGGTAGTTTCTGCCAGAGCGCTGCAGAGCACTCGGCTGCGGCACCCAGCAGCAGCCCACAGACCCCACCCTGATTCCCCAGCGAAGGCAGAGCTTTCGCCTAGGTTTTCCGCACGAAGCGGACCGCGCCTCGCTGCTGCTTCCTCGCTCCGGCTTTGGGCGTTCGCTCTCTCGCGACAGGGGAGAAGTGTTGCGGGAGAGTCGGTGCTTCTGGGGCCTCGCTTCCCGGGGCCCAGGTGCGGACCCTGGGCTCCCAGGGCCTCGCCGATGTCGGGAGACGCGGCCTCCTCCTTGCAGCAGCGTGTGTCGCCCGGGGTGGCCCCTCTGCGCAGACGGCCTTCTCCCGGGCTCGCCGGGGCCTGGCCTCTTCCTCTCGCGTTCAGGCCGACTCGGGAAGAGGCCTGGGGCTTCCCGCGCAGAGAGGAGAGGCTCCAGGAGCACTGCGCACCGCCCGGGCCCTGGGACGGGGAGCCTGTGGGGGGACTGTCCCCGCGCCTTCCCCGGCCGCCCCTGCCACCCAGAACGCTGCCCCACCCTGGAGGGAGACGGGGGCCGACGGCCCGCTGCTCCAGGGAGTGGTTTCTGCGCTTTCAGGGGCTGGCGCCTGGGAGCCCCCACAAGGCTGCCCCAGGGACTGCTGGCCGAGGCCCTGCTGTCGCCCTGGGCCTCGAGGCCCAGGACGGGCCTGCCTTCTGCCCAGACTGCTGGCTCAGACCGGAGCACGCGCCCCTGCCCTCATCATCCCCCCGTGTCTCCTTGGCAGCCAGGCTTCCGGCGCCTGGCCCCGTGAGTGGGTGACACTTGTCCCCACCCCCCGACCCACTCGGGCTCAGACGGCAGGCTCTCCTGCTTGGCCTCACTTGCCCCAGCGCAATGCCAACGGCTCGGCTGCCCTGCCGGGGCGGCGTGCTGCGCTCTCCCCAGACATGCTCCTGGGGACCGAGGGGACAGGCGTGTCCCTTTTCTGAAGGCCGGTCCCCCAGGCGCGACCGGGCTCCTGTCTGGGGCAGGCGGGATGTCCCGGCAAGGAGGCGTTCACTCCGGGGTAGTTTCTGCCAGAGCGCTGCTGAGCACTCGGCTGCGGCACCCAGCAGCAGCTCACAGACACGACCCTGATTCCCCAGCGAAGGCAGAGCTTTCGCCTAGGTTTTTCGCACGAAGCGGACCGCGCCTCGCTGCTGCTTCCTCGCTCCGGCTTTGGGCGTTCGCTCTCTCGCGACAGGGGAGAAGTGTTGCGGGAGAGTCGGTGCTTCTGGGGCCTCGCTTCCCGGGGCCCCGGTGCGGACCCTGGGCTCCCAGGGCCTCGCCGATGTCGGGAGACGCGGCCTCCTCCTTGCAGCAGCGTGTGTCGCCCGGGGTGGCCCCTCTGCGCAGACGGCCTTCTCCCGGGCTCGCCGGGGCCTGGCCTCTTCCTCTCGCGTTCAGGCCGACTCGGGAAGAGGCCCGCGTATTCCCGCGCAGAGAGGAGAGGCTCCAGGAGCACTGCGCACCGCCCGGGCCCTGGGACGGGGAGCCTGTGGGGGGACTGTCCCCGCGCCTTCCCCGGCCGCCCCTGCCACCCATAACGCTGCCCCACCCTGGAGGGAGACGGGGGCCGACGGCCCGCTGCTCCAGGGAGCGGTTTCTGCGCGTTCAGGGGCTGGCGCCTGGGAGCCCCCCCAAGGCTGCCCCAGGGACTGGTGGCCGAGGCCCTGCTGTCGCCCTGGGCCTCGAAGCCCAGGACAGGCCGGCCTTCTGCCCAGACTGCTGGCTCAGACCGGGGCCCGTGCCCCTGCCCACGTCGTCCTCCCGTGTCTCCTTAGCAGGCAGGCTTCCGGCGCCGCGCCCCGTGAGTGGGTGACACTTGTCCCCACCCCCCGACCCACTCGGGCTCAGACGGCAGGCTCTCCTGCTTGGCCTCACTTGCCCCAGCGCAATGCCAACGGCTCGGCTGCCCTGCCGGGGCGGCGTGCTGCGCTCTCCCCGGACAGGCTCCTGGGGACCGAGGGGACAGGCGTGTCCCTTTTCTGAAGGCTGATACCCTAGGCGCGGCCGGGTTCCAGTCTGGGGCAGGCGGGATGTCCCGGCAAGGAGGCATTCACTCCGGGGTAGTTTCTGCCAGAGCGCTGCAGAGCGCTCGGCTGCGGCAACCAGCAGCAGACCACAGGCCCGACCCTGATTCCCCAGCGAAGGAAGAGCTTTCCCGGAGGTTTTCCGCACGAAGCGGACCGCGCCTCGCTGCTGTTTCCTCGCTCTGACTTTGGGCGTTCGCTCTCTCGCGTCAGGGGAGAAGTGCTGCGGGAGAGTCGGTGCTTCTGGGGCCTCGCTTCCCGGGGCCCAGGTGCGGACCCTGGGCTCCCAGGGCCTCGCCATGTCGGGAGACGCGGCCTCCCCCGTGCAGCAGCGTGTGTCGCCCGGGGTGGCCCCTCTGCGCAGACGGCCTTCTCCCAGGCTCGCCGGGGCCTGGCCTCTTCCTCTCGCGTTCAGGCCGACTCGGGAAGAGGCCCGCGTCTTCCCGCGCAGAGAGGAGAGGCTCCAGGAGCACTGCGCACCGCCCGGGCCCTGGGACGGGGAGCCTGTGGGGGGACTGTCCCCGTGTCTTCCCCGGCCGCCCCTGCCACCCAGAATGCTGCCCCACCCTGGAGGGAGACAGGGGCCGACGGCCCGCTGCTCCAAGGAGCGGTTTCTGCGCGTTCAGGGGCTGGCGCCTGGGAGCCCCCCCAAGGCTGCCCCAGGGACTGGTGGCCGAGGCCCTGCTGTCGTCCTGGGCCTCGAGGCCCAGGACAGGCCTGCCTTCTTCCCAGACTGCTGGCTCAGACCGGGGCCCGCGCCCCTGCCCACGTCGTCCTCCCGTGTCTCCTTAGCAGCCAGGCTTCCGGCGCCGGGCCCCGTGAGTGGGTGACACTTGTCCCCACCCCCCGACCCACTCGGGCTCAGACGGCAGGCTCTCCTGCTTGGCCTCACTTGCCCCAGCGCAATGCCAACGGCTCGGCTGCCCTGCCGGGGCGGCGTGCTGCGCTCTCCCCAGACATGCTCCTGGGGACCGAGGGGACAGGCGTGTCCCTTTTCTGAAGGCCGGTCCCCCAGGCGCGACCGGGCTCCTGTCTGGGGCAGGCGGGATGTCCCGGCAAGGAGGCGTTCACTCCGGGGTAGTTTCTGCCAGAACGCTGCAGAGCGCTCGGCTGCGGCAACCAGCAGCAGCCCACAGACCCGACCCTGATTCCCCAGCGAAGGCATAGCTTTCGCCTAGGTTTTCCGCACGAAGCGGACCGCGCCTCGCTGCTGCTTCCTCGCTCCGGCTTTGGGCGTTCGCTCTCTCGCGTCAGGGGAGATGTGTGGCGGGAGAGTCGGTGCTTCTGGGGCCTCGCTTCCCGGGGCCCCGGTGCGGACCCTGGGCTCCCAGGGCCTCGCCGATGTCGGGAGACGCGGCCTCCTCCGTGCAGCAGCGTGTGTCGCCCGGGGTGGCCCCTCTGCGCAGACGGCCTTCTCCCGGGCTCGCCGGGGCCTGGCCTCTTCCTCTCGCGTTCAGGCCGACTCGGGAAGAGGCCTGCGGCTTCCCGCGCAGCGAGGAGAGGCTCCAGGAGCACTGCGCACCGCCCGGGCCCTGGGACGGGGAGCCTGTGGGGGGACTGTCCCCGCGCCGTCCCCGGCCACGCCTGCCACCCAGAACGCTGCCCCACCCTGGAGGGAGACGGGGGCCGACGGCCGGCTGCTCCAGGGAGCGGTTTCTGCGCGTTCAGGGGCTGGCGCCTGGGAGCCCCCCCAAGGCTGCCCCAGGGACTGGTGGCCGAGGCCCTGCTGTCGCCCTGGGCCTCGAGGCCCAGGACGGGCCTGCCTTCTGCCCAGACTGCTGGCTCAGACCGGAGCACGCGCCCCTGCCCTCGTCGTCCCCCCGTGTCTCCTTAGCAGCCAGGCTTCCGGCGCCGGGCCCCGTGAGTGGGTGACACTTGTCCCCACCCCCCGACCCACTCGGGCTCAGACGGCAGGCTCTCCTGCTTGGCCTCACTTGCCCCAGCGCAATGCCAACGGCTCGGCTGCCCTGCCGGGGCGGCGTGCTGCGCTCTCCCCAGACATGCTCCTGGGGACCGAGGCGACAGGCGTGTCCCTTTTCTGAAGGCCGGTCCCCCAGGCGCGACCGGGCTCCTGTCTGGGGCAGGCGGGATGTCCCGGCAAGGAGACGTTCACTCCGGGGTAGTTTCTGCCAGAGCGCTGCTGAGCACTCGGCTGCGGCACCCAGCAGCAGCTCACAGACACGACCCTGATTCCCCAGCGAAGGCAGAGCTTTCGCCTAGGTTTTCCGCACGAAGCGGACCGCGCCTCGCTGCTGCTTCCTCGCTCCGGCTTTGGGCGTTCGCTCTCTCGCGACAGGGGAGAAGTGTTGCGGGAGAGTCGGTGCTTCTGGGGCCTCGCTTCCCGGGGCCCAGGTGCGGACCCTGGGCTCCCAGGGCCTCGCCGATGTCGGGAGACGCGGCCTCCTCCTTGCAGCAGCGTGTGTCGCCCGGGGTGGCCCCTCTGCGCAGACGGCCTTCTCCCGGGCTCGCCGGGGCCTGGCCTCTTCCTCTCGCGTTCAGGCCGACTCGGGAAGAGGCCTGCGGCGTCCCGCGCAGAGAGGAGAGGCTCCAGGAGCACTGCGCACCGCCCGGGCCCTGGGACGGGGAGCCTGTGGGGGGACTGTCCCCGCGCCGTCCCCGGCCGCCCCTGCCACCCAGAACGCTGCCCCACCCTGGAGGGAGACGGGGGCCGACGGCCCGCTGCTCCAGGGAGCGGTTTCTGCGCGTTCAGGCGTTGGCGCCTGGGAGCCCTCCCAAGGCTGCCCCAGGGACTGCTGGCCGAGGCCCTGCTGTCGCCCTGGGCCTCGAGGCCCAGGACGGGCCTGCCTTCTGCCCAGACTGCTGGCTCAGACCGGAGCACGCGCCCCTGCCCTCGTCGTCCCCCCGTGTCTCCTTAGCAGCCAGGCTTCCGGAGCCGGGCCCCGTGAGTGGGTGACACTTGTCCCCACCCCCCGACCCACTCGGGCTCAGACGGCAGGCTCTCCTGCTTGGCCTCACTTGCCCCAGCGCAATGCCAACGGCTCGGCTGCCCTGCCGGGGCGGCGTGCTGCGCTCTCCCCGGACAGGCTCCTGGGGACCGAGGGGACAGGCGTGTCCCTTTTCTGAAGGCTGATACCCTAGGCGCGGCCGGGCTCCAGTCTGGGGCAGGCGGGATGTCCCGGCAAGGAGGCATTCACTCCGGGGTAGTTTCTGCCAGAGCGCTGCAGAGCGCTCGGCTGCGGCAACCAGCAGCAGACCACAGGCCCGACCCTGATTCCCCAGCGAAGGAAGAGCTTTCCCCGAGGTTTTCGGCACGAAGCGGACCGCGCCTCGCTGCTGCTTCCTCGCTCCGGCTTTGGGCGTTCGCTCTCTCGCGTCAGGGGAGAAGTGCTGCGGGAGAGTCGGTGCTTCTGGGGCCTCGCTTCCCGGGGCCCAGGTGCGGACCCTGGGCTCCCAGGGCCTCGCCGATGTCGGGAGACGCGGCCTCCTCCTTGCAGCAGCGTGTGTCGCCCGGGGTGGCCCCTCTGCGCAGACGGCCTTCTCCCGGGCTCGCCGGGGCCTGGCCTCTTCCTCTCGCGTTCAGGCCGACTCGGGAAGAGGCCCGCGTCTTCCCGCGCAGAGAGGAGAGGCTCCAGGAGCACTGCGCACCGCCCGGGCCCTGGGACGGGGAGCCTGTGGGGGGACTGTCCCCGTGTCTTCCCCGGCCGCCCCTGCCACCCAGAATGCTGCCCCACCCTGGAGGGAGACAGGGGCCGACGGCCCGCTGCTCCAAGGAGCGGTTTCTGCGCGTTCAGGGGCTGGCGCCTGGGAGCCCCCCCAAGGCTGCCCCAGGGACTGGTGGCCGAGGCCCTGCTGTCGTCCTGGGCCTCGAGGCCCAGGACAGGCCTGCCTTCTTCCCAGACTGCTGGCTCAGACCGGGGCCCGCGCCCCTGCCCACGTCGTCCTCCCGTGTCTCCTTAGCAGCCAGGCTTCCGGCGCCGGGCCCCGTGAGTGGGTGACACTTGTCCCCACCCCCCGACCCACTCGGGCTCAGACGGCAGGCTCTCCTGCTTGGCCTCACTTGCCCCAGCGCAATGCCAACGGCTCGGCTGCCCTGCCGGGGCGGCGTGCTGCGCTCTCCCCAGACATGCTCCTGGGGACCGAGGGGACAGGCGTGTCCCTTTTCTGAAGGCCGGTCCCCCAGGCGCGACCGGGCTCCTGTCTGGGGCAGGCGGGATGTCCCGGCAAGGAGGCGTTCACTCCGGGGTAGTTTCTGCCAGAACGCTGCAGAGCGCTCGGCTGCGGCAACCAGCAGCAGCCCACAGACCCGACCCTGATTCCCCAGCGAAGGCATAGCTTTCACCTAGGTTTTCCGCACGAAGCGGACCGCGCCTCGCTGCTGCTTCCTCGCTCCGGCTTTGGGCGTTCGCTCTCTCGCGTCAGGGGAGATGTGTGGCGGGAGAGTCGGTGCTTCTGGGGCCTCGCTTCCCGGGGCCCCGGTGCGGACCCTGGGCTCCCAGGGCCTCGCCGATGTCGGGAGACGCGGCCTCCTCCGTGCAGCAGCGTGTGTCGCCCGGGGTGGCCCCTCTGCGCAGACGGCCTTCTCCCGGGCTCGCCGGGGCCTGGCCTCTTCCTCTCGCGTTCAGGCCGACTCGGGAAGAGGCCTGCGGCTTCCCGCGCAGCGAGGAGAGGCTCCAGGAGCACTGCGCACCGCCCGGGCCCTGGGACGGGGAGCCTGTGGGGGGACTGTCCCCGCGCCGTCCCCGGCCACGCCTGCCACCCAGAACGCTGCCCCACCCTGGAGGGAGACGGGGGCCGACGGCCGGCTGCTCCAGGGAGCGGTTTCTGCGCGTTCAGGGGCTGGCGCCTGGGAGCCCCCCCAAGGCTGCCCCAGGGACTGGTGGCCGAGGCCCTGCTGTCGCCCTGGGCCTCGAGGCCCAGGACGGGCCTGCCTTCTGTCCAGACTGCTGGCTCAGACCGGAGCACGCGCCCCTGCCCTCGTCGTCCCCCCGTGTCTCCTTAGCAGCCAGGCTTCCGGCGCCGGGCCCCGTGAGTGGGTGACACTTGTCCCCACCCCCCGACCCACTCGGGCTCAGACGGCAGGCTCTCCTGCTTGGCCTCACTTGCCCCAGCGCAATGCCAACGGCTCGGCTGCCCTGCCGGGGCGGCGTGCTGCGCTCTCCCCAGACATGCTCCTGGGGACCGAGGCGACAGGCGTGTCCCTTTTCTGAAGGCCGGTCCCCCAGGCGCGACCGGGCTCCTGTCTGGGGCAGGCGGGATGTCCCGGCAAGGAGGCGTTCACTCCGGGGTAGTTTCTGCCAGAGCGCTGCTGAGCACTCGGCTGCGGCACCCAGCAGCAGCTCACAGACACGACCCTGATTCCCCAGCGAAGGCAGAGCTTTCGCCTAGGTTTTCCGCACGAAGCGGACCGCGCCTCGCTGCTGCTTCCTCGCTCCGGCTTTGGGCGTTCGCTCTCTCGCGACAGGGGAGAAGTGTTGCGGGAGAGTCGGTGCTTCTGGGGCCTCGCTTCCCGGGGCCCAGGTGCGGACCCTGGGCTCCCAGGGCCTCGCCGATGTCGGGAGACGCGGCCTCCTCCTTGCAGCAGCGTGTGTCGCCCGGGGTGGCCCCTCTGCGCAGACGGCCTTCTCCCGGGCTCGCCGGGGCCTGGCCTCTTCCTCTCGCGTTCAGGCCGACTCGGGAAGAGGCCTGCGGCGTCCCGCGCAGAGAGGAGAGGCTCCAGGAGCACTGCGCACCGCCCGGGCCCTGGGACGGGGAGCCTGTGGGGGGACTGTCCCCGCGCCTTCCCCGGCCGCCCCTGCCACCCAGAACGCTGCCCCACCCTGGAGGGAGACGGGGGCCGACGGCCCGCTGCTCCAGGGAGCGGTTTCTGCGCGTTCAGGCGTTGGCGCCTGGGAGCCCCCCCAAGGCTGCCCCAGGGACTGCTGGCCGAGGCCCTGCTGTCGCCCTGGGCCTCGAGGCCCAGGACGGGCCTGCCTTCTGCCCAGACTGCTGGCTCAGACCGGAGCACGCGCCCCTGCCCTCGTCGTCCCCCCGTGTCTCCTTAGCAGCCAGGCTTCCGGCGCCGGGCCCCGTGAGTGGGTGACACTTGTCCCCACCGCCCGACCCACTCGGGCTCAGACGGCAGGCTCTCCTGCTTGGCCTCACTTGCCCCAGCGCAATGCCAACGGCTCGGCTGCCCTGCCGGGGCGGCGTGCTGCGCTCTCCCCAGACATGCTCCTGGGGACCGAGGGGACAGGCGTGTCCCTTTTCTGAAGGCTGATCCCCTAGGCGCGGCCGGGCTCCAGTCTGGGGCAGGCGGGATGTCCCGGCAAGGAGGCGTTCACTCCGGGATAGTTTCTGCCAGAGCGCTGCAGAGCGCTCGGCTGCGGCAACCAGCAGCAGCCCACAGGCCCGACCCTGATTCCCCAGCGAAGGCAGAGCTTTCGCCGAGGTTTTCGGCACGAAGCGGACCGCGCCTCGCTGCTGCTTCCTCGCTCCGGCTTTGGGCGTTCGCTCTCTCGCGTCAGGGGAGAAGTGTTGCGGGAGAGTCGGTGCTTCTGGGGCCTCGCTTCCCGGGGCCCCGGTGCGGACCCTGGGCTCCCAGGGCCTCGCCGATGTCGGGAGACGCGGCCTCCTCCGTGCAGCAGCGTGTGTCGCCCGGGGTGGCCCCTCTGCGCAGACGGCCTTCTCCCGGGCTCGCCGGGGCCTGGCCTCTTCCTCTCGCGTTCAGGCCGACTCGGGAAGAGGCCTGCGGCTTCCCGCGCAGCGAGGAGAGGCTCCAGGAGCACTGCGCACCGCCCGGGCCCTGGGACGGGGAGCCTGTGGGGGGACTGTCCCCGCGCCGTCCCCGGCCACGCCTGCCACCCAGAACGCTGCCCCACCCTGGAGGGAGACGGGGGCCGACGGCCGGCTGCTCCAGGGAGCGGTTTCTGCGCGTTCAGGGGCTGGCGCCTGGGAGCCCCCCCAAGGCTGCCCCAGGGACTGGTGGCCGAGGCCCTGCTGTCGCCCTGGGCCTCGAGGCCCAGGACGGGCCTGCCTTCTGCCCAGACTGCTGGCTCAGACCGGAGCACGCGCCCCTGCCCTCGTCGTCCCCCCGTGTCTCCTTAGCAGCCAGGCTTCCGGCGCCGGGCCCCGTGAGTGGGTGACACTTGTCCCCACCCCCCGACCCACTCGGGCTCAGACGGCAGGCTCTCCTGCTTGGCCTCACTTGCCCCAGCGCAATGCCAACGGCTCGGCTGCCCTGCCGGGGCGGCGTGCTGCGCTCTCCCCAGACATGCTCCTGGGGACCGAGGCGACAGGCGTGTCCCTTTTCTGAAGGCCGGTCCCCCAGGCGCGACCGGGCTCCTGTCTGGGGCAGGCGGGATGTCCCGGCAAGGAGGCGTTCACTCCGGGGTAGTTTCTGCCAGAGCGCTGCTGAGCACTCGGCTGCGGCACCCAGCAGCAGCTCACAGACACGACCCTGATTCCCCAGCGAAGGCAGAGCTTTCGCCTAGGTTTTCCGCACGAAGCGGACCGCGCCTCGCTGCTGCTTCCTCGCTCCGGCTTTGGGCGTTCGCTCTCTCGCGACAGGGGAGAAGTGTTGCGGGAGAGTCGGTGCTTCTGGGGCCTCGCTTCCCGGGGCCCCGGTGCGGACCCTGGGCTCCCAGGGCCTCGCCGATGTCGGGAGACGCGGCCTCCTCCTTGCAGCAGCGTGTGTCGCCCGGGGTGGCCCCTCTGCGCAGACGGCCTTCTCCCGGGCTCGCCGGGGCCTGGCCTCTTCCTCTCGCGTTCAGGCCGACTCGGGAAGAGGTCCGCGTATTCCCGCGCAGAGAGGAGAGGCTCCAGGAGCACTGCGCACCGCCCGGGCCCTGGGACGGGGAGCCTGTGGGGGGACTGTCCCCGCGCCGTCCCCGGCCGCCCCTGCCACCCAGAACGCTGCCCCACCCTGGAGGGAGACGGGGGCCGACGGCCCGCTGCTCCAGGGAGCGGTTTCTGCGCGTTCAGGCGTTGGCGCCTGGGAGCCCTCCCAAGGCTGCCCCAGGGACTGCTGGCCGAGGCCCTGCTGTCGCCCTGGGCCTCGAGGCCCAGGACGGGCCTGCCTTCTGCCCAGACTGCTGGCTCAGACCGGAGCACGCGCCCCTGCCCTCGTCGTCCCCCCGTGTCTCCTTAGCAGCCAGGCTTCCGGCGCCGGGCCCCGTGAGTGGGTGACACTTGTCCCCACCCCCCGACCCACTCGGGCTCAGACGGCAGGCTCTCCTGCTTGGCCTCACTTGCCCCAGCGCAATGCCAACGGCTCGGCTGCCCTGCCGGGGCGGCGTGCTGCGCTCTCCCCGGACAGGCTCCTGGGGACCGAGGGGACAGGCGTGTCCCTTTTCTGAAGGCTGATACCCTAGGCGCGGCCGGGCTCCAGTCTGGGGCAGGCGGGATGTCCCGGCAAGGAGGCATTCACTCCGGGGTAGTTTCTGCCAGAGCGCTGCAGAGCGCTCGGCTGCGGCAACCAGCAGCAGACCACAGGCCCGACCCTGATTCCCCAGCGAAGGAAGAGCTTTCCCCGAGGTTTTCGGCACGAAGCGGACCGCGCCTCGCTGCTGCTTCCTCGCTCCGGCTTTGGGCGTTCGCTCTCTCGCGTCAGGGGAGAAGTGCTGCGGGAGAGTCGGTGCTTCTGGGGCCTCGCTTCCCGGGGCCCAGGTGCGGACCCTGGGCTCCCAGGGCCTCGCCGATGTCGGGAGACGCGGCCTCCTCCTTGCAGCAGCGTGTGTCGCCCGGGGTGGCCCCTCTGCGCAGACGGCCTTCTCCCGGGCTCGCCGGGGCCTGGCCTCTTCCTCTCGCGTTCAGGCCGACTCGGGAAGAGGCCCGCGTCTTCCCGCGCAGAGAGGAGAGGCTCCAGGAGCACTGCGCACCGCCCGGGCCCTGGGACGGGGAGCCTCTGGGGGGAATGTCCCCGCGCCTTCCCCGGCCGCCCCTGCCACCCAGAAAGCTGCCCCACCCTGGAGGGAGACGGGGGCCGACGGCCCGCTGCTCCAAGGAGCGGTTTCTGCACGTTCAGGGGCTGGCGCCTGGGAGCCCCCCCAAGGCTGCCCCAGGGACTGCTGGCCGAGCCCTGCTGTCGCCCTGGGCCTCGAGGCCCAGGACAGGCCTGCCTTCTGCCCAGACTGCTGGCTCAGACCGGAGCACGCGCCCCTGCCCTCGTCGTCCCCCCGTGTCTCCTTAGCAGCCAGGCTTCCGGCGCCGGGCCCCGTGAGTGGGTGACACTTGTCCCCACCGCCCGACCCACTCGGGCTCAGACGGCAGGCTCTCCTGCTTGGCCTCACTTGCCCCAGCGCAATGCCAACGGCTCGGCTGCACTGCCGGGGCGGCGTGCTGCGCTCTCCCCAGACATGCTCCTGGGGACCGAGGGGACAGGCGTGTCCCTTTTCTGAAGGCCGGTCCCCCAGGCGCGACCGGGCTCCTGTCTGGGGCAGGCGGGATGTCCCGTCAAGGAGGCGTTCACTCCGGGGTAGTTTCTGCCAGAGCGCTGCAGAGCACTCGGCTGCGGCACCCAGCAGCAGCCCACAGACCCGACCCTGATTCCCCAGCGAAGGCAGAGCTTTCGCCTAGGTTTTCCGCACGAAGCGGACCGCGCCTCGCTGCTGCTTCCTCGCTCCGGCTTTGGGCGTTCGCTCTCTCGCGACAGGGGAGAAGTGTTGCGGGAGAGTCGGTGCTTCTGGGGCCTCGCTTCCCGGGGCCCCGGTGCGGACCCTGGGCTCCCAGGGCCTCGCCGATGTCGGGAGACGCGGCCTCCTCCTTGCAGCAGCGTGTGTCGCCCGGGGTGGCCCCTCTGCGCAGACGGCCTTCTCCCGGGCTCGCCGGGGCCTGGCCTCTTCCTCTCGCGTTCAGGCCGACTCGGGAAGAGGCCCGCGTATTCCCGCGCAGAGAGGAGAGGCTCCAGGAGCACTGCGCACCGCCCGGGCCCTGGGACGGGGAGCCTGTGGGGGGACTGTCCCCGCGACTTCCCCGGCCGCCCCTGCCACCCATAACGCTGCCCCACCCTGGAGGGAGACGGGGGCCGACGGCCCGCTGCTCCAGGGAGCGGTTTCTGCGCGTTCAGGGGCTGGCGCCTGGGAGCCCCCCCAAGGCTGCCCCAGGGACTGGTGGCCGAGGCCCTGCTGTCGCCCTGGGCCTCGAAGCCCAGGACAGGCCGGCCTTCTGCCCAGACTGCTGGCTCAGACCGGGGCCCGTGCCCCTGCCCACGTCGTCCTCCCGTGTCTCCTTAGCAGGCAGGCTTCCGGCGCCGCGCCCCGTGAGTGGGTGACACTTGTCCCCACCCCCCGACCCACTCGGGCTCAGACGGCAGGCTCTCCTGCTTGGCCTCACTTGCCCCAGCGCAATGCCAACGGCTCGGCTGCCCTGCCGGGGCGGCGTGCTGCGCTCTCCCCGGACAGGCTCCTGGGGACCGAGGGGACAGGCGTGTCCCTTTTCTGAAGGCTGATACCCTAGGCGCGGCCGGGCTCCAGTCTGGGGCAGGCGGGATGTCCCGGCAAGGAGGCATTCACTCCGGGGTAGTTTCTGCCAGAGCGCTGCAGAGCGCTCGGCTGCGGCAACCAGCAGCAGACCACAGGCCCGACCCTGATTCCCCAGCGAAGGAAGAGCTTTCCCCGAGGTTTTCGGCACGAAGCGGACCGCGCCTCGCTGCTGCTTCCTCGCTCCGGCTTTGGGCGTTCGCTCTCTCGCGTCAGGGGAGAAGTGCTGCGGGAGAGTCGGTGCTTCTGGGGCCTCGCTTCCCGGGGCCCAGGTGCGGACCCTGGGCTCCCAGGGCCTCGCCGATGTCGGGAGACGCGGCCTCCTCCGTGCAGCAGCGTGTGTTGCCCGGGGTGGCCCCTCTGCGCAGACGGCCTTCTCCCGGGCTCGCCGGGGCCTGGCCTCTTCCTCTCGCGTTCAGGCCGACTGGGGAAGAGGCCCGCGTCTTCCCGCGCAGAGAGGAGAGGCTCCAGGAGCACTGCGCACCGCCCGGGCCCTGGGACGGGGAGCCTCTGGGGGGAATGTCCCCGCGCCTTCCCCGGCCGCCCCTGCCACCCAGAAAGCTGCCCCACCCTGGAGGGAGACGGGGGCCGACGGCCCGCTGCTCCAAGGAGCGGTTTCTGCGCGTTCAGGGGCTGGCGCCTGGGAGCCCCCCCAAGGCTGCCCCAGGGACTGGTGGCCGAGGCCTTGCTGTCGCCCTGGGCCTCGAGGCCCAGGACAGGCCTGCCTTCTGCCCAGACTGCTGGCTCAGACCGGAGCACGCGCCCCTGCCCTCGTCGTCCCCCCGTGTCTCCTTAGCAGCCAGGCTTCCGGCGCCGGGCCCCGTGAGTGGGTGACACTTGTCCCCACCGCCCGACCCACTCGGGCTCAGACGGCAGGCTCTCCTGCTTGGCCTCACTTGCCCCAGCGCAATGCCAACGGCTCGGCTGCACTGCCGGGGCGGCGTGCTGCGCTCTCCCCAGACATGCTCCTGGGGACCGAGGGGACAGGCGTGTCCCTTTTCTGAAGGCCGGTCCCCCAGGCGCGACCGGGCTCCTGTCTGGGGCAGGCGGGATGTCCCGGCAAGGAGGCGTTCACTCCGGGGTAGTTTCTGCCAGAGCGCTGCAGAGCACTCGGCTGCGGCACCCAGCAGCAGCCCACAGACCCGACCCTGATTCCCCAGCGAAGGCAGAGCTTTCGCCTAGGTTTTCCGCACGAAGCGGACCGCGCCTCGCTGCTGCTTCCTGGCTCCGGCTTTGGGCGTTCGCTCTCTCGCGACAGGGGAGAAGTGTTGCGGGAGAGTCGGTGCTTCTGGGGCCTCGCTTCCCGGGGCCCAGGTGCGGACCCTGGGCTCCCAGGGCCTCGCCGATGTCGGGAGACGCGGCCTCCTCCTTGCAGCAGCGTGTGTCGCCCGGGGTGGCCCCTCTGCGCAGACGGCCTTCTCCCGGGCTCGCCGGGGCCTGGCCTCTTCCTCTCGCGTTCAGGCCGACTCGGGAAGAGGCCTGGGGCTTCCCGCGCAGAGAGGAGAGGCTCCAGGAGCACTGCGCACCGCCCGGGCCCTGGGACGGGGAGCCTGTGGGGGGACTGTCCCCGCGCCTTCCCCGGCCGCCCCTGCCACCCAGAACGCTGCCCCACCCTGGAGGGAGACGGGGGCCGACGGCCCGCTGCTCCAGGGAGTGGTTTCTGCGCTTTCAGGGGCTGGCGCCTGGGAGCCCCCCCAAGGCTGCCCCAGGGACTGCTGGCCGAGGCCCTGCTGTCGCCCTGGGCCTCGAGGCCCAGGACGGGCCTGCCTTCTGCCCAGACTGCTGGCTCAGACCGGAGCACGCGCCCCTGCCCTCATCATCCCCCCGTGTCTCCTTGGCAGCCAGGCTTCCGGCGCCGGGCCCCGTGAGTGGGTGACACTTGTCCCCACCCCCCGACCCACTCGGGCTCAGACGGCAGGCTCTCCTGCTTGGCCTCACTTGCCCCAGCGCAATGCCAACGGCTCTGCTGCCCTGCCGGGTTGGCGTGCTGCGCTCTCCCCAGACATGCTCCTGGGGACCGAGGGGACAGGCGTGTCCCTTTTCTGAAGGCCGGTCCCCCAGGCGCGACCGGGCTCCTGTCTGGGGCAGGCGGGATGTCCCGGCAAGGAGGCGTTCACTCCGGGGTAGTTTCTGCCAGAGCGCTGCTGAGCACTCGGCTGCGGCACCCAGCAGCAGCTCACAGACACGACCCTGATTCCCCAGCGAAGGCAGAGCTTTCGCCTAGGTTTTTCGCACGAAGCGGACCGCGCCTCGCTGCTGCTTCCTCGCTCCGGCTTTGGGCGTTCGCTCTCTCGCGACAGGGGAGAAGTGTTGCGGGAGAGTCGGTGCTTCTGGGGCCTCGCTTCCCGGGGCCCCGGTGCGGACCCTGGGCTCCCAGGGCCTCGCCGATGTCGGGAGACGCGGCCTCCTCCTTGCAGCAGCGTGTGTCGCCCGGGGTGGCCCCTCTGCGCAGACGGCCTTCTCCCGGGCTCGCCGGGGCCTGGCCTCTTCCTCTCGCGTTCAGGCCGACTCGGGAAGAGGCCCGCGTCTTCCCGCGCAGAGAGGAGAGGCTCCAGGAGCACTGCGCACCGCCCGGGCCCTGGGACGGGGAGCCTGTGGGGGGACTGTCCCCGCGCCTTCCCCGGCCGCCCCTGCCACCCATAACGCTGCCCCACCCTGGAGGGAGACGGAGGCCGACGGCCGGCTGCTCCAGGGAGCGGTTTCTGCGCGTTCAGGGGCTGGCGCCTGGGAGCCCCCCCAAGGCTGCCCCAGGGACTGGTGGCCGAGGCCCTGCTGTCGCCCTGGGCCTCGAAGCCCAGGACAGGCCGGCCTTCTGCCCAGACTGCTGGCTCAGACCGGGGCCCGTGCCCCTGCCCACGTCGTCCTCCCGTGTCTCCTTAGCAGGCAGGCTTCCGGCGCCGCGCCCCGTGAGTGGGTGACACTTGTCCCCACCCCCCGACCCACTCGGGCTCAGACGGCAGGCTCTCCTGCTTGGCCTCACTTGCCCCAGCGCAATGCCAACGGCTCGGCTGCCCTGCCGGGGCGGCGTGCTGCGCTCTCCCCGGACAGGCTCCTGGGGACCGAGGGGACAGGCGTGTCCCTTTTCTGAAGGCTGATACCCTAGGCGCGGCCGGGCTCCAGTCTGGGGCAGGCGGGATGTCCCGGCAAGGAGGCATTCACTCCGGGGTAGTTTCTGCCAGAGCGCTGCAGAGCGCTCGGCTGCGGCAACCAGCAGCAGACCACAGGCCCGACCCTGATTCCCCAGCGAAGGAAGAGCTTTCCCCGAGGTTTTCGGCACGAAGCGGACCGCGCCTCGCTGCTGCTTCCTCGCTCCGGCTTTGGGCGTTCGCTCTCTCGCGTCAGGGGAGAAGTGCTGCGGGAGAGTCGGTGCTTCTGGGGCCTCGCTTCCCGGGGCCCAGGTGCGGACCCTGGGCTCCCAGGGCCTCGCCGATGTCGGGAGACGCGGCCTCCTCCGTGCAGCAGCGTGTGTCGCCCGGGGTGGCCCCTCTGCGCAGACGGCCTTCTCCCGGGCTCGCCGGGGCCTGGCCTCTTCCTCTCGCGTTCAGGCCGACTCGGGAAGAGGCCCGCGTCTTCCCGCGCAGAGAGGAGAGGCTCCAGGAGCACTGCGCACCGCCCGGGCCCTGGGACGGGGAGCCTCTGGGGGGAATGTCCCCGCGCCTTCCCCGGCCGCCCCTGCCACCCAGAAAGCTGCCCCACCCTGGAGGGAGACGGGGGCCGACGGCCCGCTGCTCCAAGGAGCGGTTTCTGCGCGTTCAGGGGCTGGCGCCTGGGAGCCCCCCCAAGGCTGCCCCAGGGACTGGTGGCCGAGGCCTTGCTGTCGCCCTGGGCCTCGAGGCCCAGGACAGGCCTGCCTTCTGCCCAGACTGCTGGCTCAGACCGGAGCACGCGCCCCTGCCCTCGTCGTCCCCCCGTGTCTCCTTAGCAGCCAGGCATCCGGTGCCGGGCCCCGTGAGTGGGTGACACTTGTCCCCACCCCCCGACCCACTCGGGCTCAGACGGCAGGCTCTCCTGCTTGGCCTCACTTGCCCCAGTGCAATGCCAACGGCTCGGCTGCCCTGCCGGGGCGGCGTGCTGCGCTCTCCCCAGACATGCTCCTGGGGACCGAGGGGACAGTCGTGTCCCTTTTCTGAAGGCCGGTCCCCCAGGCGCGACCGGGCTCCTGTCTGGGGCAGGCGGGATGTCCCGGCAAGGAGGCGTTCACTCCGGGGTAGTTTCTGCCAGAGCGCTGCTGAGCACTCGGCTGCGGCACCCAGCAGCAGCTCACAGACATGACCCTGATTCCCCAGCGAAGGCAGAGCTTTCGCCTAGGTTTTTCGCACGAAGCGGACCGCGCCTCGCTGCTGCTTCCTCGCGCCGGCTTTGGGCGTTCGCTCTCTCGCTACAGGGGAGAAGTGTTGCGGGAGAGTCGGTGCTTCTGGGGCCTCGCTTCCCGGGGCCCAGGTGCGGACCCTGGGCTCCCAGGGCCTCGCCGATGTCGGGAGACGTGGCGTCCTCCGTGCAGCAGCGTGTGTCGCCCGGGGTGGCCCCTCTGCGCAGACGGCCTTCTCCCGGGCTCGCCGGGGCCTGGCCTCTTCCTTTCGCGTTCAGGCCGACTCGGGAAGAGGCCTGCGGCTTCCCGCGCAGCGAGGAGAGGCTCCAGGAGCACTGCGCACCGCCCGGGCCCTGGGACGGGGAGCCTGTGGGGGGACTGTCCCCGCGCCTTCCCCGGCCGCCCCTGCCACCCAGAACGCTGCCCCACCCTGGAGGGAGACGGGGGCCGACGGCCGGCTGCTCCAGGGAGCGGTTTCTGCGCGTTCAGGGGCTGGCGCCTGGGAGCCCCCCCAAGGCTGCCCCAGGGACTGCTGGCCGAGGCCCTGCTGTCGCCCTGGGCCTCGAAGCCCAGGACAGGCCGGCCTTCTGCCCAGACTGCTGGCTCAGACCGGGGCCCGCGCCCCTGCCCACGTCGTCCTCCCGTGTCTCCTTAGCAGGCAGGCTTCCGGCGCCGCGCCCCGTGAGTGGGTGACACTTGTCCCCACCCCCGACCCACTCGGGCTCAGACGGCAGGCTCTCCTGCTTGGCCTCACTTGCCCCAGCGCAATGCCAACGGCTCGGCTGCCCTGCCGGGGCGGCGTGCTGCGCTCTCCCCGGACAGGCTCCTGGGGACCGAGGGGACAGGCGTGTCCCTTTTCTGAAGGCTGATACCCTAGGCGCGGCCGGGCTCCAGTCTGGGGCAGGCGGGATGTCCCGGCAAGGAGGCGTTCACTCCGGGGTAGTTTCTGCCAGAGCGCTGCAGAGCGCTCGGCTGCGGCAACCAGCAGCAGACCACAGGCCTGACCCTGATTCCCCAGCGAAGGAAGAGCTTTCCCCGAGGTTTTCGGCACGAAGCGGACCGCGCCTCGCTGCTGCTTCCTCGCTCCGGCTTTGGGCGTTCGCTCTCTCGCGTCAGGGGAGAAGTGCTGCGGGAGAGTCGGTGCTTCTGGGGCCTCGCTTCCCGGGGCCCAGGTGCGGACCCTGGGCTCCCAGGGCCTCGCCGATGTCGGGAGACGCGGCCTCCTCCGTGCAGCAGCGTGTGTCGCCCGGGGTGGCCCCTCTGCGCAGACGGCCTTCTCCCGGGCTCGCCGGGGCCTGGCCTCTTCCTCTCGCGTTCAGGCCGACTCGGGAAGAGGCCCGCGTCTTCCCGCGCAGAGAGGAGAGGCTCCAGGAGCACTGCGCACCGCCCGGGCCCTGGGACGGGGAGCCTCTGGGGGGAATGTCCCCGCGCCTTCCCCGGCCGCCCCTGCCACCCAGAAAGCTGCCCCACCCTGGAGGGAGACGGGGGCCGACGGCCCGCTGCTCCAAGGAGCGGTTTCTGCGCGTTCAGGGGCTGGCGCCTGGGAGCCCCCCCAAGGCTGCCCCAGGGACTGGTGGCCGAGGCCTTGCTGTCGCCCTGGACCTCGAGGCCCAGGACAGGCCTGCCTTCTGCCCAGACTGCTGGCTCAGACCGGAGCACGCGCCCCTGCCCTCGTCGTCCCCCCGTGTCTCCTTAGCAGCCAGGCTTCCGGTGCCGGGCCCCGTGAGTGGGTGACACTTGTCCCCACCCCCCGACCCACTCGGGCTCAGACGGCAGGCTCTCCTGCTTGGCCTCACTTGCCCCAGTGCAATGCCAACGGCTCGGCTGCCCTGCCGGGGCGGCGTGCTGCGCTCTCCCCAGACATGCTCCTGGGGACCGAGGGGACAGTCGTGTCCCTTTTCTGAAGGCCGGTCCCCCAGGCGCGACCGGGCTCCTGTCTGGGGCAGGCGGGATGTCCCGGCAAGGAGGCGTTCACTCCGGGGTAGTTTCTGCCAGAGCGCTGCTGAGCACTCGGCTGCGGCACCCAGCAGCAGCTCACAGACATGACCCTGATTCCCCAGCGAAGGCAGAGCTTTCGCCTAGGTTTTTCGCACGAAGCGGACCGCGCCTCGCTGCTGCTTCCTCGTGCCGGCTTTGGGCGTTCGCTCTCTCGCGACAGGGGAGAAGTGTTGCGGGAGAGTCGGTGCTTCTGGGGCCTCGCTTCCCGGGGCCCAGGTGCGGACCCTGGGCTCCCAGGGCCTCGCCGATGTCGGGAGACGTGGCGTCCTCCGTGCAGCAGCGTGTGTCGCCCGGGGTGGCCCCTCTGCGCAGACGGCCTTCTCCCGGGCTCGCCGGGGCCTGGCCTCTTCCTTTCGCGTTCAGGCCGACTCGGGAAGAGGCCTGCGGCTTCCCGCGCAGCGAGGAGAGGCTCCAGGAGCACTGCGCACCGCCCGGGCCCTGGGACGGGGAGCCTGTGGGGGGACTGTCCCCGCGCCTTCCCCGGCCGCCCCTGCCACACAGAACGCTGCCCCACCCTGGAGGGAGACGGGGGCCGACGGCCGGCTGCTCCAGGGAGCGGTTTCTGCGCGTTCAGGGGCTGGCGCCTGGGAGCCCCCCAAGGCTGCCCCAGGGACTGGTGGCCGAGGCCCTGCTGTCGCCCTGGGCCTCGAAGCCCAGGACAGGCCGGCCTTCTGCCCAGACTGCTGGCTCAGACCGGGGCCCGCGCCCCTGCCCACGTCGTCCTCCCGTGTCTCCTTAGCAGGCAGGCTTCCGGCGCCGCGCCCCGTGAATGGGTGACACTTGTCCCCACCCCCCGACCCACTCGGGCTCAGACGGCAGGCTCTCCTGCTTGGCCTCACTTGCCCCAGCGCAATGCCAACGGCTCGGCTGCCCTGCCGGGGCGGCGTGCTGCGCTCTCCCCGGACAGGCTCCTGGGGACCGAGGGGACAGGCGTGTCCCTTTTCTGAAGGCTGATACCCTAGGCGCGGCCGGGCTCCAGTCTGGGGCAGGCGGGATGTCCCGGCAAGGAGGCGTTCACTCCGGGGTAGTTTCTGCCAGAGCGCTGCAGAGCGCTCGGCTGCGGCAACCAGCAGCAGACCACAGGCCCGACCCTGATTCCCCAGCGAAGGAAGAGCTTTCCCGGAGGTTTTCCGCACGAAGCGGACCGCGCCTCGCTGCTGCTTCCTCGCTCCGGCTTTGGGCGTTCGCTCTCTCGCGTCAGGGGAGAAGTGTTGCGGGAGAGTCGGTGCTTCTGGGGCCTCGCTTCCCGGGGCCCAGGTGCGGACCCTGGGCTCCCAGGGCCTCGCCGATATCGGGAGACGCGGCCTCCTCCGTGCAGCAGCGTGTGTCGCCCGGGGTGGCCCCTCTGAGCAGACGGCCTTCTCCCGGGCTCGCCGGGGCCTGGCCTCTTCCTCTCGCGTTCAGGCCGACTCGGGAAGAGGCCCGCGTCTTCCCGTGCAGAGAGGAGAGGCTCCAGGAGCACTGCGCACCGCCCGGGCCCTGGGACGGGGAGCCTGTGGGGGGACTGTCCCCGCGCCTTCCCCGGCCGCCCCTGCCACCCAGAAAGCTGCCCCACCCTGGAGGGACACGGGGGCCGACGGCCCGCTGCTCAAAGGAGCGGTTTCTGCGCGTTCAGGGGCTGGCGCCTGGGAGCCCCCGCAAGGCTCCCCCAGGGACTGGTGGCCGAGGCCCTGCTGTCGCCCTGGGCCTCGAGGCCCAGGACAGACCTGCCTTCTGCCCAGACTGCTGGCTCAGACCGGAGCACGCGCCCCTGCCCTCGTCGTCCCCCCGTGTCTCCTTAGCAGCCAGGCTTCCGGCGCCGGGCCCCGTGAGTGGGTGACACTTGTCCCCACCCCCCGACCCACTCGGGCTCAGACGGCAGGCTCTCCTGCTTGGCTTCACTTGCCCCAGCGCCATGCCAACGGCTCGGCTGCCCTGCCGGGGCAAGGTGCTGCGCTCTACCCAGACAGGCTCCTGGGGACCAAGGGGACAGGCGTGTCCCTTTTCTGCAGGCTGGTCCCCCAGGCGCGACCGGGCTCCAGTCTGGGGGAGGCGGGATGTCCCGGCAAGGAGGCGTTCACTCCGGGGTAGTTTCTGCCAGAGCGCTGCAGAGCGCTCGGCTGCGGCAACCAGCAGCAGACCACAGGCCCGACCCTGATTCCCCAGTGAAGGCAGAGCTTTCCCCGAGGTTTTCGGCACGAAGCGGACCGCGCCTCGCTGCTGTTTCCTCGCTCTGACTTTGGGCGTTCGCTCTCTCGCGTCAGGGGAGAAGTGCTGCGGGAGAGTCGGTGCTTCTGGGGCCTCGCTTCCCGGGGCCCAGGTGCGGACCCTGGGCTCCCAGGGCCTCGCCATGTCGGGAGACGCGGCCTCCCCCGTGCAGCAGCGTGTGTCGCCCGGGGTGGCCCCTCTGCGCAGACGGCCTTCTCCCAGGCTCGCCGGGGCCTGGCCTCTTCCTCTCGCGTTCAGGCCGACTCGGGAAGAGGCCCGCGTCTTCCCGCGCAGAGAGGAGAGGCTCCAGGAGCACTGCGCACCGCCCGGGCCCTGGGACGGGGAGCCTGTGGGGGGACTGTCCCCGTGTCTTCCCCGGCCGCCCCTGCCACCCAGAATGCTGCCCCACCCTGGAGGGAGACAGGGGCCGACGGCCCGCTGCTCCAAGGAGCGGTTTCTGCGCGTTCAGGGGCTGGCGCCTGGGAGCCCCCCCAAGGCTGCCCCAGGGACTGGTGGCCGAGGCCCTGCTGTCGTCCTGGGCCTCGAGGCCCAGGACAGGCCTGCCTTCTTCCCAGACTGCTGGCTCAGACCGGGGCCCGCGCCCCTGCCCACGTCGTCCTCCCGTGTCTCCTTAGCAGCCAGGCTTCCGGCGCCGGGCCCCTTGAGTGGGTGACACTTGTCCCCACCCCCCGACCCACTCGGGCTCAGACGGCAGGCTCTCCTGCTTGGCCTCACTTGCCCCAGCGCAATGCCAACGGCTCGGCTGCCCTGCCGGGGCGGCGTGCTGCGCTCTCCCCAGACATGCTCCTGGGGACCGAGGGGACAGGCGTGTCCCTTTTCTGAAGGCCGGTCCCCCAGGCGCGACCGGGCTCCTGTCTGGGGCAGGCGGGATGTCCCGGCAAGGAGGCGTTCACTCCGGGGTAGTTTCTGCCAGAACGCTGCAGAGCGCTCGGCTGCGGCAACCAGCAGCAGCCCACAGACCCGACCCTGATTCCCCAGCGAAGGCATAGCTTTCGCCTAGGTTTTCCGCACGAAGCGGACCGCGCCTCGCTGCTGCTTCCTCGCTCCGGCTTTGGGCGTTCGCTCTCTCGCGTCAGGGGAGATGTGTGGCGGGAGAGTCGGTGCTTCTGGGGCCTCGCTTCCCGGGGCCCCGGTGCGGACCCTGGGCTCCCAGGGCCTCGCCGATGTCGGGAGACGCGGCCTCCTCCGTGCAGCAGCGTGTGTCGCCCGGGGTGGCCCCTCTGCGCAGACGGCCTTCTCCCGGGCTCGCCGGGGCCTGGCCTCTTCCTCTCGCGTTCAGGCCGACTCGGGAAGAGGCCTGCGGCTTCCCGCGCAGCGAGGAGAGGCTCCAGGAGCACTGCGCACCGCCCGGGCCCTGGGACGGGGAGCCTGTGGGGGGACTGTCCCCGCGCCGTCCCCGGCCACGCCTGCCACCCAGAACGCTGCCCCACCCTGGAGGGAGACGGGGGCCGACGGCCGGCTGCTCCAGGGAGCGGTTTCTGCGCGTTCAGGGGCTGGCGCCTGGGAGCCCCCCCAAGGCTGCCCCAGGGACTGGTGGCCGAGGCCCTGCTGTCGCCCTGGGCCTCGAGGCCCAGGACGGGCCTGCCTTCTGCCCAGACTGCTGGCTCAGACCGGAGCACGCGCCCCTGCCCTCGTCGTCCCCCCGTGTCTCCTTAGCAGCCAGGCTTCCGGCGCCGGGCCCCGTGAGTGGGTGACACTTGTCCCCACCGCCCGACCCACTCGGGCTCAGACGGCAGGCTCTCCTGCTTGGCCTCACTTGCCCCAGCGCAATGCCAACGGCTCGGCTGCCCTGCCGGGGCGGCGTGCTGCGCTCTCCCCAGACATGCTCCTGGGGACCGAGGGGACAGGCGTGTCCCTTTTCTGAAGGCTGATCCCCTAGGCGCGGCCGGGCTCCAGTCTGGGGCAGGCGGGATGTCCCGGCAAGGAGGCGTTCACTCCGGGATAGTTTCTGCCAGAGCGCTGCAGAGCGCTCGGCTGCGGCAACCAGCAGCAGCCCACAGGCCCGACCCTGATTCCCCAGCGAAGGCAGAGCTTTCGCCGAGGTTTTCGGCACGAAGCGGACCGCGCCTCGCTGCTGCTTCCTCGCTCCGGCTTTGGGCGTTCGCTCTCTCGCGTCAGGGGAGAAGTGTTGCGGGAGAGTCGGTGCTTCTGGGGCCTCGCTTCCCGGGGCCCAGGTGCGGACCCTGGGCTCCCAGGGCCTCGCCGATGTCGGGAGACGTGGCGTCCTCCGTGCAGCAGCGTGTGTCGCCCGGGGTGGCCCCTCTGCGCAGACAGCCTTCTCCCGGGCTCGCCGGGGCCTGGCCTCTTCCTCTCGCATTCAGGCCAACTCGGGAAGAGGCCTGAGGCTTCCCGCGCAGAGAGGAGAGGCTCCAGGAGCACTGCGCACCGCCCGGGCCCTGGGACGGGGAGCCTGTGGGGGGACTGTCCCCGCGCCTTCCCCGGCCGCCCCTGCCACCCAGAACGCTGCCCCACCCTGGAGGGAGACGGGGGCCGACGGCCCGCTGCTCCAGGGAGTGGTTTCTGCGCTTTCAGGGGCTGGCGCCTGGGAGCCCCCCCAAGGCTGCCCCAGGGACTGCTGGCCGAGGCCCTGCTGTCGCCCTGGGCCTCGAGGCCCAGGACGGGCCTGCCTTCTGCCCAGACTGCTGGCTCAGACCGGAGCACGCGCCCCTGCCCTCATCATCCCCCCGTGTCTCCTTGGCAGCCAGGCTTCCGGCGCCGGGCCCCGTGAGTGGGTGACACTTGTCCCCACCCCCCGACCCACTCGGGCTCAGACGGCAGGCTCTCCTGCTTGGCCTCACTTGCCCCAGCGCAATGCCAACGGCTCTGCTGCCCTGCCGGGTTGGCGTGCTGCGCTCTCCCCAGACATGCTCCTGGGGACCGAGGGGACAGGCGTGTCCCTTTTCTGAAGGCCGGTCCCCCAGGCGCGACCGGGCTCCTGTCTGGGGCAGGCGGGATGTCCCGGCAAGGAGGCGTTCACTCCGGGGTAGTTTCTGCCAGAGCGCTGCTGAGCACTCGGCTGCGGCACCCAGCAGCAGCTCACAGACACGACCCTGATTCCCCAGCGAAGGCAGAGCTTTCGCCTAGGTTTTTCGCACGAAGCGGACCGCGCCTCGCTGCTGCTTCCTCGCTCCGGCTTTGGGCGTTCGCTCTCTCGCGACAGGGGAGAAGTGTTGCGGGAGAGTCGGTGCTTCTGGGGCCTCGCTTCCCGGGGCCCCGGTGCGGACCCTGGGCTCCCAGGGCCTCGCCGATGTCGGGAGACGCGGCCTCCTCCTTGCAGCAGCGTGTGTCGCCCGGGGTGGCCCCTCTGCGCAGACGGCCTTCTCCCGGGCTCGCCGGGGCCTGGCCTCTTCCTCTCGCGTTCAGGCCGACTCGGGAAGAGGCCCGCGTCTTCCCGCGCAGAGAGGAGAGGCTCCAGGAGCACTGCGCACCGCCCGGGCCCTGGGACGGGGAGCCTGTGGGGGGACTGTCCCCGCGCCTTCCCCGGCCGCCCCTGCCACCCATAACGCTGCCCCACCCTGGAGGGAGACGGAGGCCGACGGCCGGCTGCTCCAGGGAGCGGTTTCTGCGCGTTCAGGGGCTGGCGCCTGGGAGCCCCCCCAAGGCTGCCCCAGGGACTGGTGGCCGAGGCCCTGCTGTCGCCCTGGGCCTCGAAGCCCAGGACAGGCCGGCCTTCTGCCCAGACTGCTGGCTCAGACCGGGGCCCGTGCCCCTGCCCACGTCGTCCTCCCGTGTCTCCTTAGCAGGCAGGCTTCCGGCGCCGCGCCCCGTGAGTGGGTGACACTTGTCCCCACCCCCCGACCCACTCGGGCTCAGACGGCAGGCTCTCCTGCTTGGCCTCACTTGCCCCAGCGCAATGCCAACGGCTCGGCTGCCCTGCCGGGGCGGCGTGCTGCGCTCTCCCCGGACAGGCTCCTGGGGACCGAGGGGACAGGCGTGTCCCTTTTCTGAAGGCTGATACCCTAGGCGCGGCCGGGCTCCAGTCTGGGGCAGGCGGGATGTCCCGGCAAGGAGGCATTCACTCCGGGGTAGTTTCTGCCAGAGCGCTGCAGAGCGCTCGGCTGCGGCAACCAGCAGCAGACCACAGGCCCGACCCTGATTCCCCAGCGAAGGAAGAGCTTTCCCCGAGGTTTTCGGCACGAAGCGGACCGCGCCTCGCTGCTGCTTCCTCGCTCCGGCTTTGGGCGTTCGCTCTCTCGCGTCAGGGGAGAAGTGCTGCGGGAGAGTCGGTGCTTCTGGGGCCTCGCTTCCCGGGGCCCAGGTGCGGACCCTGGGCTCCCAGGGCCTCGCCGATGTCGGGAGACGCGGCCTCCTCCGTGCAGCAGCGTGTGTCGCCCGGGGTGGCCCCTCTGCGCAGACGGCCTTCTCCCGGGCTCGCCGGGGCCTGGCCTCTTCCTCTCGCGTTCAGGCCGACTCGGGAAGAGGCCCGCGTCTTCCCGCGCAGAGAGGAGAGGCTCCAGGAGCACTGCGCACCGCCCGGGCCCTGGGACGGGGAGCCTCTGGGGGGAATGTCCCCGCGCCTTCCCCGGCCGCCCCTGCCACCCAGAAAGCTGCCCCACCCTGGAGGGAGACGGGGGCCGACGGCCCGCTGCTCCAAGGAGCGGTTTCTGCGCGTTCAGGGGCTGGCGCCTGGGAGCCCCCCCAAGGCTGCCCCAGGGACTGGTGGCCGAGGCCTTGCTGTCGCCCTGGGCCTCGAGGCCCAGGACAGGCCTGCCTTCTGCCCAGACTGCTGGCTCAGACCGGAGCACGCGCCCCTGCCCTCGTCGTCCCCCCGTGTCTCCTTAGCAGCCAGGCTTCCGGTGCCGGGCCCCGTGAGTGGGTGACACTTGTCCCCACCCCCCGACCCACTCGGGCTCAGACGGCAGGCTCTCCTGCTTGGCCTCACTTGCCCCAGTGCAATGCCAACGGCTCGGCTGCCCTGCCGGGGCGGCGTGCTGCGCTCTCCCCAGACATGCTCCTGGGGACCGAGGGGACAGTCGTGTCCCTTTTCTGAAGGCCGGTCCCCCAGGCGCGACCGGGCTCCTGTCTGGGGCAGGCGGGATGTCCCGGCAAGGAGGCGTTCACTCCGGGGTAGTTTCTGCCAGAGCGCTGCTGAGCACTCGGCTGCGGCACCCAGCAGCAGCTCACAGACATGACCCTGATTCCCCAGCGAAGGCAGAGCTTTCGCCTAGGTTTTTCGCACGAAGCGGACCGCGCCTCGCTGCTGCTTCCTCGCGCCGGCTTTGGGCGTTCGCTCTCTCGCTACAGGGGAGAAGTGTTGCGGGAGAGTCGGTGCTTCTGGGGCCTCGCTTCCCGGGGCCCAGGTGCGGACCCTGGGCTCCCAGGGCCTCGCCGATGTCGGGAGACGTGGCGTCCTCCGTGCAGCAGCGTGTGTCGCCCGGGGTGGCCCCTCTGCGCAGACGGCCTTCTCCCGGGCTCGCCGGGGCCTGGCCTCTTCCTTTCGCGTTCAGGCCGACTCGGGAAGAGGCCTGCGGCTTCCCGCGCAGCGAGGAGAGGCTCCAGGAGCACTGCGCACCGCCCGGGCCCTGGGACGGGGAGCCTGTGGGGGGACTGTCCCCGCGCCTTCCCCGGCCGCCCCTGCCACCCAGAACGCTGCCCCACCCTGGAGGGAGACGGGGGCCGACGGCCGGCTGCTCCAGGGAGCGGTTTCTGCGCGTTCAGGGGCTGGCGCCTGGGAGCCCCCCCAAGGCTGCCCCAGGGACTGCTGGCCGAGGCCCTGCTGTCGCCCTGGGCCTCGAAGCCCAGGACAGGCCGGCCTTCTGCCCAGACTGCTGGCTCAGACCGGGGCCCGCGCCCCTGCCCACGTCGTCCTCCCGTGTCTCCTTAGCAGGCAGGCTTCCGGCGCCGCGCCCCGTGAGTGGGTGACACTTGTCCCCACCCCCGACCCACTCGGGCTCAGACGGCAGGCTCTCCTGCTTGGCCTCACTTGCCCCAGCGCAATGCCAACGGCTCGGCTGCCCTGCCGGGGCGGCGTGCTGCGCTCTCCCCGGACAGGCTCCTGGGGACCGAGGGGACAGGCGTGTCCCTTTTCTGAAGGCTGATACCCTAGGCGCGGCCGGGCTCCAGTCTGGGGCAGGCGGGATGTCCCGGCAAGGAGGCGTTCACTCCGGGGTAGTTTCTGCCAGAGCGCTGCAGAGCGCTCGGCTGCGGCAACCAGCAGCAGACCACAGGCCTGACCCTGATTCCCCAGCGAAGGAAGAGCTTTCCCCGAGGTTTTCGGCACGAAGCGGACCGCGCCTCGCTGCTGCTTCCTCGCTCCGGCTTTGGGCGTTCGCTCTCTCGCGTCAGGGGAGAAGTGCTGCGGGAGAGTCGGTGCTTCTGGGGCCTCGCTTCCCGGGGCCCAGGTGCGGACCCTGGGCTCCCAGGGCCTCGCCGATGTCGGGAGACGCGGCCTCCTCCGTGCAGCAGCGTGTGTCGCCCGGGGTGGCCCCTCTGCGCAGACGGCCTTCTCCCGGGCTCGCCGGGGCCTGGCCTCTTCCTCTCGCGTTCAGGCCGACTCGGGAAGAGGCCCGCGTCTTCCCGCGCAGAGAGGAGAGGCTCCAGGAGCACTGCGCACCGCCCGGGCCCTGGGACGGGGAGCCTCTGGGGGGAATGTCCCCGCGCCTTCCCCGGCCGCCCCTGCCACCCAGAAAGCTGCCCCACCCTGGAGGGAGACGGGGGCCGACGGCCCGCTGCTCCAAGGAGCGGTTTCTGCGCGTTCAGGGGCTGGCGCCTGGGAGCCCCCCCAAGGCTGCCCCAGGGACTGGTGGCCGAGGCCTTGCTGTCGCCCTGGACCTCGAGGCCCAGGACAGGCCTGCCTTCTGCCCAGACTGCTGGCTCAGACCGGAGCACGCGCC
The DNA here is from genome assembly GCF_963455335.1 of Martes martes. Taxonomy (NCBI): domain Eukaryota; kingdom Metazoa; phylum Chordata; class Mammalia; order Carnivora; family Mustelidae; genus Martes; species Martes martes. The sequence continues at coordinate 16,434,629 of NC_137899.1, read as the reverse complement.
CCTGCCCTCGTCGTCCCCCCGTGTCTCCTTAGCAGCCAGGCTTCCGGTGCCGGGCCCCGTGAGTGGGTGACACTTGTCCCCACCCCCCGACCCACTCGGGCTCAGACGGCAGGCTCTCCTGCTTGGCCTCACTTGCCCCAGTGCAATGCCAACGGCTCGGCTGCCCTGCCGGGGCGGCGTGCTGCGCTCTCCCCAGACATGCTCCTGGGGACCGAGGGGACAGTCGTGTCCCTTTTCTGAAGGCCGGTCCCCCAGGCGCGACCGGGCTCCTGTCTGGGGCAGGCGGGATGTCCCGGCAAGGAGGCGTTCACTCCGGGGTAGTTTCTGCCAGAGCGCTGCTGAGCACTCGGCTGCGGCACCCAGCAGCAGCTCACAGACATGACCCTGATTCCCCAGCGAAGGCAGAGCTTTCGCCTAGGTTTTTCGCACGAAGCGGACCGCGCCTCGCTGCTGCTTCCTCGTGCCGGCTTTGGGCGTTCGCTCTCTCGCGACAGGGGAGAAGTGTTGCGGGAGAGTCGGTGCTTCTGGGGCCTCGCTTCCCGGGGCCCAGGTGCGGACCCTGGGCTCCCAGGGCCTCGCCGATGTCGGGAGACGTGGCGTCCTCCGTGCAGCAGCGTGTGTCGCCCGGGGTGGCCCCTCTGCGCAGACGGCCTTCTCCCGGGCTCGCCGGGGCCTGGCCTCTTCCTTTCGCGTTCAGGCCGACTCGGGAAGAGGCCTGCGGCTTCCCGCGCAGCGAGGAGAGGCTCCAGGAGCACTGCGCACCGCCCGGGCCCTGGGACGGGGTGCCTGTGGGGGGACTGTCCCCGCGCCTTCCCCGGCCGCCCCTGCCACCCAGAACGCTGCCCCACCCTGGAGGGAGACGGGGGCCGACGGCCGGCTGCTCCAGGGAGCGGTTTCTGCGCGTTCAGGGGCTGGCGCCTGGGAGCCCCCCAAGGCTGCCCCAGGGACTGGTGGCCGAGGCCCTGCTGTCGCCCTGGGCCTCGAAGCCCAGGACAGGCCGGCCTTCTGCCCAGACTGCTGGCTCAGACCGGGGCCCGCGCCCCTGCCCACGTCGTCCTCCCGTGTCTCCTTAGCAGGCAGGCTTCCGGCGCCGCGCCCCGTGAATGGGTGACACTTGTCCCCACCCCCCGACCCACTCGGGCTCAGACGGCAGGCTCTCCTGCTTGGCCTCACTTGCCCCAGCGCAATGCCAACGGCTCGGCTGCCCTGCCGGGGCGGCGTGCTGCGCTCTCCCCGGACAGGCTCCTGGGGACCGAGGGGACAGGTGTGTCCCTTTTCTGAAGGCTGATACCCTAGGCGCGGCCGGGCTCCAGTCTGGGGCAGGCGGGATGTCCCGGCAAGGAGGCGTTCACTCCGGGGTAGTTTCTGCCAGAGCGCTGCAGAGCGCTCGGCTGCGGCAACCAGCAGCAGACCACAGGCCCGACCCTGATTCCCCAGCGAAGGAAGAGCTTTCCCGGAGGTTTTCCGCACGAAGCGGACCGCGCCTCGCTGCTGCTTCCTCGCTCCGGCTTTGGGCGTTCGCTCTCTCGCGTCAGGGGAGAAGTGTTGCGGGAGAGTCGGTGCTTCTGGGGCCTCGCTTCCCGGGGCCCAGGTGCGGACCCTGGGCTCCCAGGGCCTCGCCGATATCGGGAGACGCGGCCTCCTCCGTGCAGCAGCGTGTGTCGCCCGGGGTGGCCCCTCTGAGCAGACGGCCTTCTCCCGGGCTCGCCGGGGCCTGGCCTCTTCCTCTCGCGTTCAGGCCGACTCGGGAAGAGGCCCGCGTCTTCCCGTGCAGAGAGGAGAGGCTCCAGGAGCACTGCGCACCGCCCGGGCCCTGGGACGGGGAGCCTGTGGGGGGACTGTCCCCGCGCCTTCCCCGGCCGCCCCCGCCACCCAGAAAGCTGCCCCACCCTGGAGGGACACGGGGGCCGACGGCCCGCTGCTCAAAGGAGCGGTTTCTGCGCGTTCAGGGGCTGGCGCCTGGGAGCCCCCGCAAGGCTCCCCCAGGGACTGGTGGCCGAGGCCCTGCTTTCGCCCTGGGCCTCGAGGCCCAGGACAGACCTGCCTTCTGCCCAGACTGCTGGCTCAGACCGGAGCACGCGCCCCTGCCCTCGTCGTCCCCCCGTGTCTCCTTAGCAGCCAGGCTTCCGGCGCCGGGCCCCGTGAGTGGGTGACACTTGTCCCCACCCCCCGACCCACTCGGGCTCAGACGGCAGGCTCTCCTGCTTGGCTTCACTTGCCCCAGCGCCATGCCAACGGCTCGGCTGCCCTGCCGGGGCAAGGTGCTGCGCTCTACCCAGACAGGCTCCTGGGGACCAAGGGGACAGGCGTGTCCCTTTTCTGCAGGCTGGTCCCCCAGGCGCGACCGGGCTCCAGTCTGGGGGAGGCGGGATGTCCCGGCAAGGAGGCGTTCACTCCGGGGTAGTTTCTGCCAGAGCGCTGCAGAGCGCTCGGCTGCGGCAACCAGCAGCAGACCACAGGCCCGACCCTGATTCCCCAGTGAAGGCAGAGCTTTCCCCGAGGTTTTCGGCACGAAGCGGACCGCGCCTCGCTGCTGTTTCCTCGCTCTGACTTTGGGCGTTCGCTCTCTCGCGTCAGGGGAGAAGTGCTGCGGGAGAGTCGGTGCTTCTGGGGCCTCGCTTCCCGGGGCCCAGGTGCGGACCCTGGGCTCCCAGGGCCTCGCCATGTCGGGAGACGCGGCCTCCCCCGTGCAGCAGCGTGTGTCGCCCGGGGTGGCCCCTCTGCGCAGACGGCCTTCTCCCAGGCTCGCCGGGGCCTGGCCTCTTCCTCTCGCGTTCAGGCCGACTCGGGAAGAGGCCCGCGTCTTCCCGCGCAGAGAGGAGAGGCTCCAGGAGCACTGCGCACCGCCCGGGCCCTGGGACGGGGAGCCTGTGGGGGGACTGTCCCCGTGTCTTCCCCGGCCGCCCCTGCCACCCAGAATGCTGCCCCACCCTGGAGGGAGACAGGGGCCGACGGCCCGCTGCTCCAAGGAGCGGTTTCTGCGCGTTCAGGGGCTGGCGCCTGGGAGCCCCCCCAAGGCTGCCCCAGGGAGTGGTGGCCGAGGCCCTGCTGTCGTCCTGGGCCTCGAGGCCCAGGACAGGCCTGCCTTCTTCCCAGACTGCTGGCTCAGACCGGGGCCCGCGCCCCTGCCCACGTCGTCCTCCCGTGTCTCCTTAGCAGCCAGGCTTCCGGCGCCGGGCCCCGTGAGTGGGTGACACTTGTCCCCACCCCCCGACCCACTCGGGCTCAGACGGCAGGCTCTCCTGCTTGGCCTCACTTGCCCCAGCGCAATGCCAACGGCTCGGCTGCCCTGCCGGGGCGGCGTGCTGCGCTCTCCCCAGACATGCTCCTGGGGACCGAGGGGACAGGCGTGTCCCTTTTCTGAAGGCCGGTCCCCCAGGCGCGACCGGGCTCCTGTCTGGGGCAGGCGGGATGTCCCGGCAAGGAGGCGTTCACTCCGGGGTAGTTTCTGCCAGAACGCTGCAGAGCGCTCGGCTGCGGCAACCAGCAGCAGCCCACAGACCCGACCCTGATTCCCCAGCGAAGGCATAGCTTTCGCCTAGGTTTTCCGCACGAAGCGGACCGCGCCTCGCTGCTGCTTCCTCGCTCCGGCTTTGGGCGTTCGCTCTCTCGCGTCAGGGGAGATGTGTGGCGGGAGAGTCGGTGCTTCTGGGGCCTCGCTTCCCGGGGCCCCGGTGCGGACCCTGGGCTCCCAGGGCCTCGCCGATGTCGGGAGACGCGGCCTCCTCCGTGCAGCAGCGTGTGTCGCCCGGGGTGGCCCCTCTGCGCAGACGGCCTTCTCCCGGGCTCGCCGGGGCCTGGCCTCTTCCTCTCGCGTTCAGGCCGACTCGGGAAGAGGCCTGCGGCTTCCCGCGCAGCGAGGAGAGGCTCCAGGAGCACTGCGCACCGCCCGGGCCCTGGGACGGGGAGCCTGTGGGGGGACTGTCCCCGCGCCGTCCCCGGCCACGCCTGCCACCCAGAACGCTGCCCCACCCTGGAGGGAGACGGGGGCCGACGGCCGGCTGCTCCAGGGAGCGGTTTCTGCGCGTTCAGGGGCTGGCGCCTGGGAGCCCCCCCAAGGCTGCCCCAGGGACTGGTGGCCGAGGCCCTGCTGTCGCCCTGGGCCTCGAGGCCCAGGACGGGCCTGCCTTCTGCCCAGACTGCTGGCTCAGACCGGAGCACGCGCCCCTGCCCTCGTCGTCCCCCCGTGTCTCCTTAGCAGCCAGGCTTCCGGCGCCGGGCCCCGTGAGTGGGTGACACTTGTCCCCACCGCCCGACCCACTCGGGCTCAGACGGCAGGCTCTCCTGCTTGGCCTCACTTGCCCCAGCGCAATGCCAACGGCTCGGCTGCCCTGCCGGGGCGGCGTGCTGCGCTCTCCCCAGACATGCTCCTGGGGACCGAGGGGACAGGCGTGTCCCTTTTCTGAAGGCTGATCCCCTAGGCGCGGCCGGGCTCCAGTCTGGGGCAGGCGGGATGTCCCGGCAAGGAGGCGTTCACTCCGGGATAGTTTCTGCCAGAGCGCTGCAGAGCGCTCGGCTGCGGCAACCAGCAGCAGCCCACAGGCCCGACCCTGATTCCCCAGCGAAGGCAGAGCTTTCGCCGAGGTTTTCGGCACGAAGCGGACCGCGCCTCGCTGCTGCTTCCTCGCTCCGGCTTTGGGCGTTCGCTCTCTCGCGTCAGGGGAGAAGTGTTGCGGGAGAGTCGGTGCTTCTGGGGCCTCGCTTCCCGGGGCCCCGGTGCGGACCCTGGGCTCCCAGGGCCTCGCCGATGTCGGGAGACGCGGCCTCCTCCGTGCAGCAGCGTGTGTCGCCCGGGGTGGCCCCTCTGCGCAGACGGCCTTCTCCCGGGCTCGCCGGGGCCTGGCCTCTTCCTCTCGCGTTCAGGCCGACTCGGGAAGAGGCCTGCGGCTTCCCGCGCAGCGAGGAGAGGCTCCAGGAGCACTGCGCACCGCCCGGGCCCTGGGACGGGGAGCCTGTGGGGGGACTGTCCCCGCGCCGTCCCCGGCCACGCCTGCCACCCAGAACGCTGCCCCACCCTGGAGGGAGACGGGGGCCGACGGCCGGCTGCTCCAGGGAGCGGTTTCTGCGCGTTCAGGGGCTGGCGCCTGGGAGCCCCCCCAAGGCTGCCCCAGGGACTGGTGGCCGAGGCCCTGCTGTCGCCCTGGGCCTCGAGGCCCAGGACGGGCCTGCCTTCTGCCCAGACTGCTGGCTCAGACCGGAGCACGCGCCCCTGCCCTCGTCGTCCCCCCGTGTCTCCTTAGCAGCCAGGCTTCCGGCGCCGGGCCCCGTGAGTGGGTGACACTTGTCCCCACCCCCCGACCCACTCGGGCTCAGACGGCAGGCTCTCCTGCTTGGCCTCACTTGCCCCAGCGCAATGCCAACGGCTCGGCTGCCCTGCCGGGGCGGCGTGCTGCGCTCTCCCCAGACATGCTCCTGGGGACCGAGGCGACAGGCGTGTCCCTTTTCTGAAGGCCGGTCCCCCAGGCGCGACCGGGCTCCTGTCTGGGGCAGGCGGGATGTCCCGGCAAGGAGGCGTTCACTCCGGGGTAGTTTCTGCCAGAGCGCTGCTGAGCACTCGGCTGCGGCACCCAGCAGCAGCTCACAGACACGACCCTGATTCCCCAGCGAAGGCAGAGCTTTCGCCTAGGTTTTCCGCACGAAGCGGACCGCGCCTCGCTGCTGCTTCCTCGCTCCGGCTTTGGGCGTTCGCTCTCTCGCGACAGGGGAGAAGTGTTGCGGGAGAGTCGGTGCTTCTGGGGCCTCGCTTCCCGGGGCCCCGGTGCGGACCCTGGGCTCCCAGGGCCTCGCCGATGTCGGGAGACGCGGCCTCCTCCTTGCAGCAGCGTGTGTCGCCCGGGGTGGCCCCTCTGCGCAGACGGCCTTCTCCCGGGCTCGCCGGGGCCTGGCCTCTTCCTCTCGCGTTCAGGCCGACTCGGGAAGAGGCCCGCGTATTCCCGCGCAGAGAGGAGAGGCTCCAGGAGCACTGCGCACCGCCCGGGCCCTGGGACGGGGAGCCTGTGGGGGGACTGTCCCCGCGCCGTCCCCGGCCGCCCCTGCCACCCAGAACGCTGCCCCACCCTGGAGGGAGACGGGGGCCGACGGCCCGCTGCTCCAGGGAGCGGTTTCTGCGCGTTCAGGGGCTGGCGCCTGGGAGCCCCCCCAAGGCTGCCCCAGGGACTGCTGGCCGAGGCCCTGCTGTCGCCCTGGGCCTCGAGGCCCAGGACGGGCCTGCCTTCTGCCCAGACTGCTGGCTCAGACCGGAGCACGCGCCCCTGCCCTCGTCGTCCCCCCGTGTCTCCTTAGCAGCCAGGCTTCCGGCGCCGGGCCCCGTGAGTGGGTGACACTTGTCCCCACCCCCCGACCCACTCGGGCTCAGACGGCAGGCTCTCCTGCTTGGCCTCACTTGCCCCAGCGCAATGCCAACGGCTCGGCTGCCCTGCCGGGGCGGCGTGCTGCGCTCTCCCCGGACATGCTCCTGGGGACCGAGGGGACAGGCGTGTCCCTTTTCTGAAGGCTGATACCCTAGGCGCGGCCGGGCTCCAGTCTGGGGCAGGCGGGATGTCCCGGCAAGGAGGCATTCACTCCGGGGTAGTTTCTGCCAGAGCGCTGCAGAGCGCTCGGCTGCGGCAACCAGCAGCAGACCACAGGCCCGACCCTGATTCCCCAGCGAAGGAAGAGCTTTCCCCGAGGTTTTCGGCACGAAGCGGACCGCGCCTCGCTGCTGCTTCCTCGCTCCGGCTTTGGGCGTTCGCTCTCTCGCGTCAGGGGAGAAGTGCTGCGGGAGAGTCGGTGCTTCTGGGGCCTCGCTTCCCGGGGCCCAGGTGCGGACCCTGGGCTCCCAGGGCCTCGCCGATGTCGGGAGACGCGGCCTCCTCCTTGCAGCAGCGTGTGTCGCCCGGGGTGGCCCCTCTGCGCAGACGGCCTTCTCCCGGGCTCGCCGGGGCCTGGCCTCTTCCTCTCGCGTTCAGGCCGACTCGGGAAGAGGCCCGCGTCTTCCCGCGCAGAGAGGAGAGGCTCCAGGAGCACTGCGCACCGCCCGGGCCCTGGGACGGGGAGCCTCTGGGGGGAATGTCCCCGCGCCTTCCCCGGCCGCCCCTGCCACCCAGAAAGCTGCCCCACCCTGGAGGGAGACGGGGGCCGACGGCCCGCTGCTCCAAGGAGCGGTTTCTGCACGTTCAGGGGCTGGCGCCTGGGAGCCCCCCCAAGGCTGCCCCAGGGACTGCTGGCCGAGCCCTGCTGTCGCCCTGGGCCTCGAGGCCCAGGACAGGCCTGCCTTCTGCCCAGACTGCTGGCTCAGACCGGAGCACGCGCCCCTGCCCTCGTCGTCCCCCCGTGTCTCCTTAGCAGCCTGGCTTCCGGCGCCGCGCCCCGTGAGTGGGTGACACTTGTCCCCACCGCCCGACCCACTCGGGCTCAGACGGCAGGCTCTCCTGCTTGGCCTCACTTGCCCCAGCGCAATGCCAACGGCTCGGCTGCACTGCCGGGGCGGCGTGCTGCGCTCTCCCCAGACATGCTCCTGGGGACCGAGGGGACAGGCGTGTCCCTTTTCTGAAGGCCGGTCCCCCAGGCGCGACCGGGCTCCTGTCTGGGGCAGGCGGGATGTCCCGGCAAGGAGGCGTTCACTCCGGGGTAGTTTCTGCCAGAGCGCTGCTGAGCACTCGGCTGCGGCACCCAGCAGCAGCTCACAGACATGACCCTGATTCCCCAGCGAAGGCAGAGCTTTCGCCTAGGTTTTTCGCACGAAGCGGACCGAGCCTCGCTGCTGCTTCCTCGCGCCGGCTTTGGGCGTTCGCTCTCTCGCTACAGGGGAGAAGTGTTGCGGGAGAGTCGGTGCTTCTGGGGCCTCGCTTCCCGGGGCCCAGGTGCGGACCCTGGGCTCCCAGGGCCTCGCCGATGTCGGGAGACGTGGCGTCCTCCGTGCAGCAGCGTGTGTCGCCCGGGGTGGCCCCTCTGCGCAGACGGCCTTCTCCCGGGCTCGCCGGGGCCTGGCCTCTTCCTTTCGCGTTCAGGCCGACTCGGGAAGAGGCCTGCGGCTTCCCGCGCAGCGAGGAGAGGCTCCAGGAGCACTGCGCACCGCCCGGGCCGTGGGACGGGGAGCCTGTGGGGGGACTGTCCCCGCGCCTTCCCCGGCCGCCCCTGCCACCCAGAACGCTGCCCCACCCTGGAGGGAGACGGGGGCCGACGGCCGGCTGCTCCAGGGAGCGGTTTCTGCGCGTTCAGGGGCTGGCGCCTGGGAGCCCCCCCAAGGCTGCCCCAGGGACTGCTGGCCGAGCCCTGCTGTCGCCCTGGGCCTCGAGGCCCAGGACAGGCCTGCCTTCTGCCCAGACTGCTGGCTCAGACCGGAGCACGCGCCCCTGCCCTCATCATCCCCCCGTGTCTCCTTGGCAGCCAGGCTTCCGGCGCCGGGCCACGTGAGTGGGTGACACTTGTCCCCACCCCCCGACCCACTCGGGCTCAGACGGCAGGCTCTCCTGCTTGGCCTCACTTGCCCCAGCGCAATGCCAACGGCTCTGCTGCCCTGCCGGGTTGGCGTGCTGCGCTCTCCCCAGACATGCTCCTGGGGACCGAGGGGACAGGCGTGTCCCTTTTCTGAAGGCCGGTCCCCCAGGCGCGACCGGGCTCCTGTCTGGGGCAGGCGGGATGTCCCGGCAAGGAGGCGTTCACTCCGGGGTAGTTTCTGCCAGAGCGCTGCTGAGCACTCGGCTGCGGCACCCAGCAGCAGCTCACAGACACGACCCTGATTCCCCAGCGAAGGCAGAGCTTTCGCCTAGGTTTTTCGCACGAAGCGGACCGCGCCTCGCTGCTGCTTCCTCGCTCCGGCTTTGGGCGTTCGCTCTCTCGCGACAGGGGAGAAGTGTTGCGGGAGAGTCGGTGCTTCTGGGGCCTCGCTTCCCGGGGCCCCGGTGCGGACCCTGGGCTCCCAGGGCCTCGCCGATGTCGGGAGACGCGGCCTCCTCCTTGCAGCAGCGTGTGTCGCCCGGGGTGGCCCCTCTGCGCAGACGGCCTTCTCCCGGGCTCGCCGGGGCCTGGCCTCTTCCTCTCGCGTTCAGGCCGACTCGGGAAGAGGCCCGCGTCTTCCCGCGCAGAGAGGAGAGGCTCCAGGAGCACTGCGCACCGCCCGGGCCCTGGGACGGGGAGCCTGTGGGGGGACTGTCCCCGCGCCTTCCCCGGCCGCCCCTGCCACCCATAACGCTGCCCCACCCTGGAGGGAGACGGAGGCCGACGGCCGGCTGCTCCAGGGAGCGGTTTCTGCGCGTTCAGGGGCTGGCGCCTGGGAGCCCCCCCAAGGCTGCCCCAGGGACTGGTGGCCGAGGCCCTGCTGTCGCCCTGGGCCTCGAAGCCCAGGACAGGCCGGCCTTCTGCCCAGACTGCTGGCTCAGACCGGGGCCCGTGCCCCTGCCCACGTCGTCCTCCCGTGTCTCCTTAGCAGGCAGGCTTCCGGCGCCGCGCCCCGTGAGTGGGTGACACTTGTCCCCACCCCCCGACCCACTCGGGCTCAGACGGCAGGCTCTCCTGCTTGGCCTCACTTGCCCCAGCGCAATGCCAACGGCTCGGCTGCCCTGCCGGGGCGGCGTGCTGCGCTCTCCCCGGACAGGCTCCTGGGGACCGAGGGGACAGGCGTGTCCCTTTTCTGAAGGCTGATACCCTAGGCGCGGCCGGGCTCCAGTCTGGGGCAGGCGGGATGTCCCGGCAAGGAGGCATTCACTCCGGGGTAGTTTCTGCCAGAGCGCTGCAGAGCGCTCGGCTGCGGCAACCAGCAGCAGACCACAGGCCCGACCCTGATTCCCCAGCGAAGGAAGAGCTTTCCCCGAGGTTTTCGGCACGAAGCGGACCGCGCCTCGCTGCTGCTTCCTCGCTCCGGCTTTGGGCGTTCGCTCTCTCGCGTCAGGGGAGAAGTGCTGCGGGAGAGTCGGTGCTTCTGGGGCCTCGCTTCCCGGGGCCCAGGTGCGGACCCTGGGCTCCCAGGGCCTCGCCGATGTCGGGAGACGCGGCCTCCTCCGTGCAGCAGCGTGTGTCGCCCGGGGTGGCCCCTCTGCGCAGACGGCCTTCTCCCGGGCTCGCCGGGGCCTGGCCTCTTCCTCTCGCGTTCAGGCCGACTCGGGAAGAGGCCCGCGTCTTCCCGCGCAGAGAGGAGAGGCTCCAGGAGCACTGCGCACCGCCCGGGCCCTGGGACGGGGAGCCTCTGGGGGGAATGTCCCCGCGCCTTCCCCGGCCGCCCCTGCCACCCAGAAAGCTGCCCCACCCTGGAGGGAGACGGGGGCCGACGGCCCGCTGCTCCAAGGAGCGGTTTCTGCGCGTTCAGGGGCTGGCGCCTGGGAGCCCCCCCAAGGCTGCCCCAGGGACTGGTGGCCGAGGCCTTGCTGTCGCCCTGGGCCTCGAGGCCCAGGACAGGCCTGCCTTCTGCCCAGACTGCTGGCTCAGACCGGAGCACGCGCCCCTGCCCTCGTCGTCCCCCCGTGTCTCCTTAGCAGCCAGGCATCCGGTGCCGGGCCCCGTGAGTGGGTGACACTTGTCCCCACCCCCCGACCCACTCGGGCTCAGACGGCAGGCTCTCCTGCTTGGCCTCACTTGCCCCAGTGCAATGCCAACGGCTCGGCTGCCCTGCCGGGGCGGCGTGCTGCGCTCTCCCCAGACATGCTCCTGGGGACCGAGGGGACAGTCGTGTCCCTTTTCTGAAGGCCGGTCCCCCAGGCGCGACCGGGCTCCTGTCTGGGGCAGGCGGGATGTCCCGGCAAGGAGGCGTTCACTCCGGGGTAGTTTCTGCCAGAGCGCTGCTGAGCACTCGGCTGCGGCACCCAGCAGCAGCTCACAGACACGACCCTGATTCCCCAGCGAAGGCAGAGCTTTCGCCTAGGTTTTTCGCACGAAGCGGACCGCGCCTCGCTGCTGCTTCCTCGCTCCGGCTTTGGGCGTTCGCTCTCTCGCGACAGGGGAGAAGTGTTGCGGGAGAGTCGGTGCTTCTGGGGCCTCGCTTCCCGGGGCCCCGGTGCGGACCCTGGGCTCCCAGGGCCTCGCCGATGTCGGGAGACGCGGCCTCCTCCTTGCAGCAGCGTGTGTCGCCCGGGGTGGCCCCTCTGCGCAGACGGCCTTCTCCCGGGCTCGCCGGGGCCTGGCCTCTTCCTTTCGCGTTCAGGCCGACTCGGGAAGAGGCCTGCGGCTTCCCGCGCAGCGAGGAGAGGCTCCAGGAGCACTGCGCACCGCCCGGGCCCTGGGACGGGGAGCCTGTGGGGGGACTGTCCCCGCACCTTCCCCGGCCGCCCCTGCCACCCAGAACGCTGCCCCACCCTGGAGGGAGACGGGGGCCGACGGCCGGCTGCTCCAGGGAGCGGTTTCTGCGCGTTCAGGGGCTGGCGCCTGGGAGCCCCCCCAAGGCTGCCCCAGGGACTGGTGGCCGAGGCCCTGCTGTCGCCCTGGGCCTCGAAGCCCAGGACAGGCCGGCCTTCTGCCCAGACTGCTGGCTCAGACCGGGGCCCGCGCCCCTGCCCACGTCGTCCTCCCGTGTCTCCTTAGCAGGCAGGCTTCCGGCGCCGCGCCCCGTGAGTGGGTGACACTTGTCCCCACCCCCCGACCCACTCGGGCTCAGACGGCAGGCTCTCCTGCTTGGCCTCACTTGCCCCAGCGCAATGCCAACGGCTCGGCTGCCCTGCCGGGGCGGCGTGCTGCGCTCTCCCCGGACAGGCTCCTGGGGACCGAGGGGACAGGCGTGTCCCTTTTCTGAAGGCTGATACCCTAGGCGCGGCCGGGCTCCAGTCTGGGGCAGGCGGGATGTCCCGGCAAGGAGACGTTCACTCCGGGGTAGTTTCTGCCAGAGCGCTGCAGAGCGCTCGTCTGCGGCAACCAGCAGCAGACCACAGGCCCGACCCTGATTCCCCAGCGAAGGAAGAGCTTTCCCGGAGGTTTTCCGCACGAAGCGGACCGCGCCTCGCTGCTGCTTCCTCGCTCCGGCTTTGGGCGTTCGCTCTCTCGCGTCAGGGGAGAAGTGTTGCGGGAGAGTCGGTGCTTCTGGGGCCTCGCTTCCCGGGGCCCAGGTGCGGACCCTGGGCTCCCAGGGCCTCGCCGATGTCGGGAGACGCGGCCTCCTCCGTGCAGCAGCGTGTGTCGCCCGGGGTGGCCCCTCTGAGCAGACGGCCTTCTCCCGGGCTCGCCGGGGCCTGGCCTCTTCCTCTCGCGTTCAGGCCGACTCGGGAAGAGGCCCGCGTCTTCCCGTGCAGAGAGGAGAGGCTCCAGGAGCACTGCGCACCGCCCGGGCCCTGGGACGGGGAGCCTGTGGGGGGACTGTCCCCGCGCCTTCCCCGGCCGCCCCTGCCACCCAGAAAGCTGCCCCACCCTGGAGGGACACGGGGGCCGACGGCCCGCTGCTCCAAGGAGCGGTTTCTGCGCGTTCAGGGGCTGGCGCCTGGGAGCCCCGCAAGGCTCCCCCAGGGACTGGTGGCCGAGGCCCTGCTGTCGCCCTGGGCCTCGAGGCCCAGGACAGACCTGCCTTCTGCCCAGACTGCTGGCTCAGACCGGAGCACGCGCCCCTGCCTTCGTCGTCCCCCCGTGTCTCCTTAGCAGCCAGGCTTCCGGCGCCGGGCCCCTTGAGTGGGTGACACTTGTCCCCACCCCCCGACCCACTCGGGCTCAGACGGCAGGCTCTCCTGCTTGGCTTCACTTGCCCCAGCGCCATGCCAACGGCTCGGCTGCCCTGCCGGGGCGGCGTGCTGCGCTCTCCCCAGACATGCTCCTGGGGACCGAGGGGACAGGCGTGTCCCTTTTCTGAAGGCCGGTCCCCCAGGCGCGACCGGGCTCCTGTCTGGGGCAGGCGGGATGTCCCGGCAAGGAGGCGTTCACTCCGGGGTAGTTTCTGCCAGAGCGCTGCAGAGCGCTCGGCTGCGGCAACCAGCAGCAGCCCACAGACCCGACCCTGATTCCCCAGCGAAGGCATAGCTTTCGCCTAGGTTTTCCGCACGAAGCGGACCGCGCCTCGCTGCTGCTTCCTCGCTCCGGCTTTGGGCGTTCGCTCTCTCGCGTCAGGGGAGATGTGTGGCGGGAGAGTCGGTGCTTCTGGGGCCTCGCTTCCCGGGGCCCCGGTGCGGACCCTGGGCTCCCAGGGCCTCGCCGATGTCGGGAGACGCGGCCTCCTCCTTGCAGCAGCGTGTGTCGCCCGGGGTGGCCCCTCTGCGCAGACGGCCTTCTCCCGCGCTCGCCGGGGCCTGGCCTCTTCCTCTCGCGTTCAGGCCGACTCGGGAAGAGGCCTGCGGCTTCCCGCGCAGCGAGGAGAGGCTCCAGGAGCACTGCGCACCGCCCGGGCCCTGGGACGGGGAGCCTGTGGGGGGACTGTCCCCGCGCCGTCCCCGGCCACGCCTGCCACCCAGAACGCTGCCCCACCATGGAGGGAGACGGGGGCCGACGGCCGGCTGCTCCAGGGAGCGGTTTCTGCGCGTTCAGGGGCTGGCGCCTGGGAGCCCCCCCAAGGCTGCCCCAGGGACTGCTGGCCGAGGCCCTGCTGTCGCCCTGGGCCTCGAGGCCCAGGACGGGCCTGCCTTCTGCCCAGACTGCTGGCTCAGACCGGAGCACGCGCCCCTGCCCTCGTCGTCCCCCCGTGTCTCCTTAGCAGCCAGGCTTCCGGCGCCGGGCCCCGTGAGTGGGTGACACTTGTCCCCACCCCCCGACCCACTCGGGCTCAGACGGCAGGCTCTCCTGCTTGGCCTCACTTGCCCCAGCGCAATGCCAACGGCTCGGCTGCCCTGCCGGGGCGGCGTGCTGCGCTCTCCCCAGACATGCTCCTGGGGACCGAGGGGACAGGCGTGTCCCTTTTCTGAAGGCCGGTCCCCCAGGCGCGACCGGGCTCCTGTCTGGGGCAGGCGGGATGTCCCGGCAAGGAGGCGTTCACTCCGGGGTAGTTTCTGCCAGAGCGCTGCTGAGCACTCGGCTGCGGCACCCAGCAGCAGCTCACAGACACGACCCTGATTCCCCAGCGAAGGCAGAGCTTTCGCCTAGGTTTTTCGCACGAAGCGGACCGCGCCTCGCTGCTGCTTCCTCGCTCCGGCTTTGGGCGTTCGCTCTCTCGCGACAGGGGAGAAGTGTTGCGGGAGAGTCGGTGCTTCTGGGGCCTCGCTTCCCGGGGCCCCGGTGCGGACCCTGGGCTCCCAGGGCCTCGCCGATGTCGGGAGACGCGGCCTCCTCCTTGCAGCAGCGTGTGTCGCCCGGGGTGGCCCCTCTGCGCAGACGGCCTTCTCCCGGGCTCGCCGGGGCCTGGCCTCTTCCTCTCGCGTTCAGGCCGACTCGGGAAGAGGCCCGCGTATTCCCGCGCAGAGAGGAGAGGCTCCAGGAGCACTGCGCACCGCCCGGGCCCTGGGACGGGGAGCCTGTGGGGGGACTGTCCCCGCGCCTTCCCCGGCCGCCCCTGCCACCCATAACGCTGCCCCACCCTGGAGGGAGACGGGGGCCGACGGCCCGCTGCTCCAGGGAGCGGTTTCTGCGCGTTCAGGGGCTGGCGCCTGGGAGCCCCCCCAAGGCTGCCCCAGGGACTGGTGGCCGAGGCCCTGCTGTCGCCCTGGGCCTCGAAGCCCAGGACAGGCCGGCCTTCTGCCCAGACTGCTGGCTCAGACCGGGGCCCGTGCCCCTGCCCACGTCGTCCTCCCGTGTCTCCTTAGCAGGCAGGCTTCCGGCGCCGCGTCCCGTGAGTGGGTGACACTTGTCCCCACCCCCCGACCCACTCGGGCTCAGACGGCAGGCTCTCCTGCTTGGCCTCACTTGCCCCAGCGCAATGCCAACGGCTCGGCTGCCCTGCCGGGGCGGCGTGCTGCGCTCTCCCCGGACAGGCTCCTGGGGACCGAGGGGACAGGCGTGTCCCTTTTCTGAAGGCTGATACCCTAGGCGCGGCCGGGCTCCAGTCTGGGGCAGGCGTGATGTCCCGGCAAGGAGGCATTCACTCCGGGGTAGTTTCTGCCAGAGCGCTGCAGAGCGCTCGGCTGCGGCAACCAGCAGCAGACCACAGGCCCGACCCTGATTCCCCAGCGAAGGAAGAGCTTTCCCCGAGGTTTTCGGCACGAAGCGGACCGCGCCTCGCTGCTGCTTCCTCGCTCCGGCTTTGGGCGTTCGCTCTCTCGTGTCAGGGGAGAAGTGCTGCGGGAGAGTCGGTGCTTCTGGGGCCTCGCTTCCCGGGGCCCAGGTGCGGACCCTGGGCTCCCAGGGCCTCGCCGATGTCGGGAGACGCGGCCTCCTCCGTGCAGCAGCGTGTGTCGCCCGGGGTGGCCCCTCTGCGCAGACGGCCTTCTCCCGGGCTCGCCGGGGCCTGGCCTCTTCCTCTCGCGTTCAGGCCGACTCGGGAAGAGGCCCGCGTCTTCCCGCGCAGAGAGGAGAGGCTCCAGGAGCACTGCGCACCGCCCGGGCCCTGGGACGGGGAGCCTCTGGGGGGAATGTCCCCGCGCCTTCCCCGGCCGCCCCTGCCACCCAGAAAGCTGCCCCACCCTGGAGGGAGACGGGGGCCGACGGCCCGCTGCTCCAAGGAGCGGTTTCTGCACGTTCAGGGGCTGGCGCCTGGGAGCCCCCCCAAGGCTGCCCCAGGGACTGGTGGCCGAGGCCTTGCTGTCGCCCTGGGCCTCGAGGCCCAGGACAGGCCTGCCTTCTGCCCAGACTGCTGGCTCAGACCGGAGCACGCGCCCCTGCCCTCGTCGTCCCCCCGTGTCTCCTTAGCAGCCAGGCTTCCGGTGCCGGGCCCCGTGAGTGGGTGACACTTGTCCCCACCCCCCGACCCACTCGGGCTCAGACGGCAGGCTCTCCTGCTTGGCCTCACTTGTCCCAGTGCAATGCCAACGGCTCGGCTGCCCTGCCGGGGCGGCGTGCTGCGCTCTCCCCAGACATGCTCCTGGGGACCGAGGGGACAGGCGTGTCCCTTTTCTGAAGGCCGGTCCCCCAGGCGCGACCGGGCTCCTGTCTGGGGCAGGCGGGATGTCCCGGCAAGGAGGCGTTCACTCCGGGGTAGTTTCTGCCAGAGCGCTGCTGAGCACTCGGCTGCGGCACCCAGCAGCAGCTCACAGACATGACCCTGATTCCCCAGCGAAGGCAGAGCTTTCGCCTAGGTTTTTCGCACGAAGCGGACCGCGCCTCGCTGCTGCTTCCTCGCGCCGGCTTTGGGCGTTCGCTCTCTCGCTACAGGGGAGAAGTGTTGCGGGAGAGTCGGTGCTTCTGGGGCCTCGCTTCCCGGGGCCCAGGTGCGGACCCTGGGCTCCCAGGGCCTCGCCGATGTCGGGAGACGTGGCGTCCTCCGTGCAGCAGCGTGTGTCGCCCGGGGTGGCCCCTCTGCGCAGACGGCCTTCTCCCGGGCTCGCCGGGGCCTGGCCTCTTCCTTTCGCGTTCAGGCCGACTCGGGAAGAGGCCTGCGGCTTCCCGCGCAGCGAGGAGAGGCTCCAGGAGCACTGCGCACCGCCCGGGCCCTGGGACGGGGAGCCTGTGGGGGGACTGTCCCCGCACCTTCCCCGGCCGCCCCTGCCACCCAGAACGCTGCCCCACCCTGGAGGGAGACGGGGGCCGACGGCCGGCTGCTCCAGGGAGCGGTTTCTGCGCGTTCAGGGGCTGGCGCCTGGGAGCCCCCCCAAGGCTGCCCCAGGGACTGGTGGCCGAGGCCCTGCTGTCGCCCTGGGCCTCGAAGCCCAGGACAGGCCGGCCTTCTGCCCAGACTGCTGGCTCAGACCGGGGCCCGCGCCCCTGCCCACGTCGTCCTCCCGTGTCTCCTTAGCAGGCAGGCTTCCGGCGCCGCGCCCCGTGAGTGGGTGACACTTGTCCCCACCCCCCGACCCACTCGGGCTCAGACGGCAGGCTCTCCTGCTTGGCCTCACTTGCCCCAGCGCAATGCCAACGGCTCGGCTGCCCTGCCGGGGCGGCGTGCTGCGCTCTCCCCGGACAGGCTCCTGGGGACCGAGGGGACAGGCGTGTCCCTTTTCTGAAGGCTGATACCCTAGGCGCGGCCGGGCTCCAGTCTGGGGCAGGCGGGATGTCCCGGCAAGGAGACGTTCACTCCGGGGTAGTTTCTGCCAGAGCGCTGCAGAGCGCTCGGCTGCGGCAACCAGCAGCAGACCACAGGCCCGACCCTGATTCCCCAGCGAAGGAACAGCTTTCCCGGAGGTTTTCCGCACGAAGCGGACCGCGCCTCGCTGCTGCTTCCTCGCTCCGGCTTTGGGCGTTCGCTCTCTCGCGTCAGGGGAGAAGTGTTGCGGGAGAGTCGGTGCTTCTGGGGCCTCGCTTCCCGGGGCCCAGGTGCGGACCCTGGGCTCCCAGGGCCTCGCCGATGTCGGGAGACGCGGCCTCCTCCGTGCAGCAGCGTGTGTCGCCCGGGGTGGCCCCTCTGAGCAGACGGCCTTCTCCCGGGCTCGCCGGGGCCTGGCCTCTTCCTCTCGCGTTCAGGCCGACTCGGGAAGAGGCCCGCGTCTTCCCGCGCAGCGAGGAGAGGCTCCAGGAGCACTGCGCACCGCCCGGGCCCTGGGACGGGGAGCCTGTGGGGGGACTGTCCCCGCGCCGTCCCCGGCCACGCCTGCCACCCAGAACGCTGCCCCACCATGGAGGGAGACGGGGGCCGACGGCCGGCTGCTCCAGGGAGCGGTTTCTGCGCGTTCAGGGGCTGGCGCCTGGGAGCCCCCCCAAGGCTGCCCCAGGGACTGCTGGCCGAGGCCCTGCTGTCGCCCTGGGCCTCGAGGCCCAGGACGGGCCTGCCTTCTGCCCAGACTGCTGGCTCAGACCGGAGCACGCGCCCCTGCCCTCGTCGTCCCCCCGTGTCTCCTTAGCAGCCAGGCTTCCGGCGCCGGGCCCCGTGAGTGGGTGACACTTGTCCCCACCCCCCGACCCACTCGGGCTCAGACGGCAGGCTCTCCTGCTTGGCCTCACTTGCCCCAGCGCAATGCCAACGGCTCGGCTGCCCTGCCGGGGCGGCGTGCTGCGCTCTCCCCAGACATGCTCCTGGGGACCGAGGGGACAGGCGTGTCCCTTTTCTGAAGGCCGGTCCCCCAGGCGCGACCGGGCTCCTGTCTGGGGCAGGCGGGATGTCCCGGCAAGGAGGCGTTCACTCCGGGGTAGTTTCTGCCAGAGCGCTGCTGAGCACTCGGCTGCGGCACCCAGCAGCAGCTCACAGACACGACCCTGATTCCCCAGCGAAGGCAGAGCTTTCGCCTAGGTTTTTCGCACGAAGCGGACCGCGCCTCGCTGCTGCTTCCTCGCTCCGGCTTTGGGCGTTCGCTCTCTCGCGACAGGGGAGAAGTGTTGCGGGAGAGTCGGTGCTTCTGGGGCCTCGCTTCCCGGGGCCCCGGTGCGGACCCTGGGCTCCCAGGGCCTCGCCGATGTCGGGAGACGCGGCCTCCTCCTTGCAGCAGCGTGTGTCGCCCGGGGTGGCCCCTCTGCGCAGACGGCCTTCTCCCGGGCTCGCCGGGGCCTGGCCTCTTCCTCTCGCGTTCAGGCCGACTCGGGAAGAGGCCCGCGTATTCCCGCGCAGAGAGGAGAGGCTCCAGGAGCACTGCGCACCGCCCGGGCCCTGGGACGGGGAGCCTGTGGGGGGACTGTCCCCGCGCCTTCCCCGGCCGCCCCTGCCACCCATAACGCTGCCCCACCCTGGAGGGAGACGGGGGCCGACGGCCGGCTGCTCCAGGGAGCGGTTTCTGCGCGTTCAGGGGCTGGCGCCTGGGAGCCCCCCCAAGGCTGCCCCAGGGACTGCTGGCCGAGGCCCTGCTGTCGCCCTGGGCCTCGAAGCCCAGGACAGGCCGGCCTTCTGCCCAGACTGCTGGCTCAGACCGGGGCCCGCGCCCCTGCCCACGTCGTCCTCCCGTGTCTCCTTAGCAGGCAGGCTTCCGGCGCCGCGCCCCGTGAGTGGGTGACACTTGTCCCCACCCCCGACCCACTCGGGCTCAGACGGCAGGCTCTCCTGCTTGGCCTCACTTGCCCCAGCGCAATGCCAACGGCTCGGCTGCCCTGCCGGGGCGGCGTGCTGCGCTCTCCCCGGACAGGCTCCTGGGGACCGAGGGGACAGGCGTGTCCCTTTTCTGAAGGCTGATACCCTAGGCGCGGCCGGGCTCCAGTCTGGGGCAGGCGGGATGTCCCGGCAAGGAGGCGTTCACTCCGGGGTAGTTTCTGCCAGAGCGCTGCAGAGCGCTCGGCTGCGGCAACCAGCAGCAGACCACAGGCCTGACCCTGATTCCCCAGCGAAGGAAGAGCTTTCCCCGAGGTTTTCGGCACGAAGCGGACCGCGCCTCGCTGCTGCTTCCTCGCTCCGGCTTTGGGCGTTCGCTCTCTCGCGTCAGGGGAGAAGTGCTGCGGGAGAGTCGGTGCTTCTGGGGCCTCGCTTCCCGGGGCCCAGGTGCGGACCCTGGGCTCCCAGGGCCTCGCCGATGTCGGGAGACGCGGCCTCCTCCGTGCAGCAGCGTGTGTCGCCCGGGGTGGCCCCTCTGCGCAGACGGCCTTCTCCCGGGCTCGCCGGGGCCTGGCCTCTTCCTCTCGCGTTCAGGCCGACTCGGGAAGAGGCCCGCGTCTTCCCGCGCAGAGAGGAGAGGCTCCAGGAGCACTGCGCACCGCCCGGGCCCTGGGACGGGGAGCCTCTGGGGGGAATGTCCCCGCGCCTTCCCCGGCCGCCCCTGCCACCCAGAAAGCTGCCCCACCCTGGAGGGAGACGGGGGCCGACGGCCCGCTGCTCCAAGGAGCGGTTTCTGCGCGTTCAGGGGCTGGCGCCTGGGAGCCCCCCCAAGGCTGCCCCAGGGACTGGTGGCCGAGGCCTTGCTGTCGCCCTGGACCTCGAGGCCCAGGACAGGCCTGCCTTCTGCCCAGACTGCTGGCTCAGACCGGAGCACGCGCCCCTGCCCTCGTCGTCCCCCCGTGTCTCCTTAGCAGCCAGGCTTCCGGTGCCGGGCCCCGTGAGTGGGTGACACTTGTCCCCACCCCCCGACCCACTCGGGCTCAGACGGCAGGCTCTCCTGCTTGGCCTCACTTGCCCCAGTGCAATGCCAACGGCTCGGCTGCCCTGCCGGGGCGGCGTGCTGCGCTCTCCCCAGACATGCTCCTGGGGACCGAGGGGACAGTCGTGTCCCTTTTCTGAAGGCCGGTCCCCCAGGCGCGACCGGGCTCCTGTCTGGGGCAGGCGGGATGTCCCGGCAAGGAGGCGTTCACTCCGGGGTAGTTTCTGCCAGAGCGCTGCTGAGCACTCGGCTGCGGCACCCAGCAGCAGCTCACAGACATGACCCTGATTCCCCAGCGAAGGCAGAGCTTTCGCCTAGGTTTTTCGCACGAAGCGGACCGCGCCTCGCTGCTGCTTCCTCGTGCCGGCTTTGGGCGTTCGCTCTCTCGCGACAGGGGAGAAGTGTTGCGGGAGAGTCGGTGCTTCTGGGGCCTCGCTTCCCGGGGCCCAGGTGCGGACCCTGGGCTCCCAGGGCCTCGCCGATGTCGGGAGACGTGGCGTCCTCCGTGCAGCAGCGTGTGTCGCCCGGGGTGGCCCCTCTGCGCAGACGGCCTTCTCCCGGGCTCGCCGGGGCCTGGCCTCTTCCTTTCGCGTTCAGGCCGACTCGGGAAGAGGCCTGCGGCTTCCCGCGCAGCGAGGAGAGGCTCCAGGAGCACTGCGCACCGCCCGGGCCCTGGGACGGGGAGCCTGTGGGGGGACTGTCCCCGCGCCTTCCCCGGCCGCCCCTGCCACCCAGAACGCTGCCCCACCCTGGAGGGAGACGGGGGCCGACGGCCGGCTGCTCCAGGGAGCGGTTTCTGCGCGTTCAGGGGCTGGCGCCTGGGAGCCCCCCAAGGCTGCCCCAGGGACTGGTGGCCGAGGCCCTGCTGTCGCCCTGGGCCTCGAAGCCCAGGACAGGCCGGCCTTCTGCCCAGACTGCTGGCTCAGACCGGGGCCCGCGCCCCTGCCCACGTCGTCCTCCCGTGTCTCCTTAGCAGGCAGGCTTCCGGCGCCGCGCCCCGTGAATGGGTGACACTTGTCCCCACCCCCCGACCCACTCGGGCTCAGACGGCAGGCTCTCCTGCTTGGCCTCACTTGCCCCAGCGCAATGCCAACGGCTCGGCTGCCCTGCCGGGGCGGCGTGCTGCGCTCTCCCCGGACAGGCTCCTGGGGACCGAGGGGACAGGCGTGTCCCTTTTCTGAAGGCTGATACCCTAGGCGCGGCCGGGCTCCAGTCTGGGGCAGGCGGGATGTCCCGGCAAGGAGGCGTTCACTCCGGGGTAGTTTCTGCCAGAGCGCTGCAGAGCGCTCGGCTGCGGCAACCAGCAGCAGACCACAGGCCCGACCCTGATTCCCCAGCGAAGGAAGAGCTTTCCCGGAGGTTTTCCGCACGAAGCGGACCGCGCCTCGCTGCTGCTTCCTCGCTCCGGCTTTGGGCGTTCGCTCTCTCGCGTCAGGGGAGAAGTGTTGCGGGAGAGTCGGTGCTTCTGGGGCCTCGCTTCCCGGGGCCCAGGTGCGGACCCTGGGCTCCCAGGGCCTCGCCGATATCGGGAGACGCGGCCTCCTCCGTGCAGCAGCGTGTGTCGCCCGGGGTGGCCCCTCTGAGCAGACGGCCTTCTCCCGGGCTCGCCGGGGCCTGGCCTCTTCCTCTCGCGTTCAGGCCGACTCGGGAAGAGGCCCGCGTCTTCCCGTGCAGAGAGGAGAGGCTCCAGGAGCACTGCGCACCGCCCGGGCCCTGGGACGGGGAGCCTGTGGGGGGACTGTCCCCGCGCCTTCCCCGGCCGCCCCCGCCACCCAGAAAGCTGCCCCACCCTGGAGGGACACGGGGGCCGACGGCCCGCTGCTCAAAGGAGCGGTTTCTGCGCGTTCAGGGGCTGGCGCCTGGGAGCCCCCGCAAGGCTCCCCCAGGGACTGGTGGCCGAGGCCCTGCTGTCGCCCTGGGCCTCGAGGCCCAGGACAGACCTGCCTTCTGCCCAGACTGCTGGCTCAGACCGGAGCACGCGCCCCTGCCCTCGTCGTCCCCCCGTGTCTCCTTAGCAGCCAGGCTTCCGGCGCCGGGCCCCGTGAGTGGGTGACACTTGTCCCCACCCCCCGACCCACTCGGGCTCAGACGGCAGGCTCTCCTGCTTGGCTTCACTTGCCCCAGCGCCATGCCAACGGCTCGGCTGCCCTGCCGGGGCAAGGTGCTGCGCTCTACCCAGACAGGCTCCTGGGGACCAAGGGGACAGGCGTGTCCCTTTTCTGCAGGCTGGTCCCCCAGGCGCGACCGGGCTCCAGTCTGGGGGAGGCGGGATGTCCCGGCAAGGAGGCGTTCACTCCGGGGTAGTTTCTGCCAGAGCGCTGCAGAGCGCTCGGCTGCGGCAACCAGCAGCAGACCACAGGCCCGACCCTGATTCCCCAGTGAAGGCAGAGCTTTCCCCGAGGTTTTCGGCACGAAGCGGACCGCGCCTCGCTGCTGTTTCCTCGCTCTGACTTTGGGCGTTCGCTCTCTCGCGTCAGGGGAGAAGTGCTGCGGGAGAGTCGGTGCTTCTGGGGCCTCGCTTCCCGGGGCCCAGGTGCGGACCCTGGGCTCCCAGGGCCTCGCCATGTCGGGAGACGCGGCCTCCCCCGTGCAGCAGCGTGTGTCGCCCGGGGTGGCCCCTCTGCGCAGACGGCCTTCTCCCAGGCTCGCCGGGGCCTGGCCTCTTCCTCTCGCGTTCAGGCCGACTCGGGAAGAGGCCCGCGTCTTCCCGCGCAGAGAGGAGAGGCTCCAGGAGCACTGCGCACCGCCCGGGCCCTGGGACGGGGAGCCTGTGGGGGGACTGTCCCCGTGTCTTCCCCGGCCGCCCCTGCCACCCAGAATGCTGCCCCACCCTGGAGGGAGACAGGGGCCGACGGCCCGCTGCTCCAAGGAGCGGTTTCTGCGCGTTCAGGGGCTGGCGCCTGGGAGCCCCCCCAAGGCTGCCCCAGGGACTGGTGGCCGAGGCCCTGCTGTCGTCCTGGGCCTCGAGGCCCAGGACAGGCCTGCCTTCTTCCCAGACTGCTGGCTCAGACCGGGGCCCGCGCCCCTGCCCACGTCGTCCTCCCGTGTCTCCTTAGCAGCCAGGCTTCCGGCGCCGGGCCCCTTGAGTGGGTGACACTTGTCCCCACCCCCCGACCCACTCGGGCTCAGACGGCAGGCTCTCCTGCTTGGCCTCACTTGCCCCAGCGCAATGCCAACGGCTCGGCTGCCCTGCCGGGGCGGCGTGCTGCGCTCTCCCCAGACATGCTCCTGGGGACCGAGGGGACAGGCGTGTCCCTTTTCTGAAGGCCGGTCCCCCAGGCGCGACCGGGCTCCTGTCTGGGGCAGGCGGGATGTCCCGGCAAGGAGGCGTTCACTCCGGGGTAGTTTCTGCCAGAACGCTGCAGAGCGCTCGGCTGCGGCAACCAGCAGCAGCCCACAGACCCGACCCTGATTCCCCAGCGAAGGCATAGCTTTCGCCTAGGTTTTCCGCACGAAGCGGACCGCGCCTCGCTGCTGCTTCCTCGCTCCGGCTTTGGGCGTTCGCTCTCTCGCGTCAGGGGAGATGTGTGGCGGGAGAGTCGGTGCTTCTGGGGCCTCGCTTCCCGGGGCCCCGGTGCGGACCCTGGGCTCCCAGGGCCTCGCCGATGTCGGGAGACGCGGCCTCCTCCGTGCAGCAGCGTGTGTCGCCCGGGGTGGCCCCTCTGCGCAGACGGCCTTCTCCCGGGCTCGCCGGGGCCTGGCCTCTTCCTCTCGCGTTCAGGCCGACTCGGGAAGAGGCCTGCGGCTTCCCGCGCAGCGAGGAGAGGCTCCAGGAGCACTGCGCACCGCCCGGGCCCTGGGACGGGGAGCCTGTGGGGGGACTGTCCCCGCGCCGTCCCCGGCCACGCCTGCCACCCAGAACGCTGCCCCACCCTGGAGGGAGACGGGGGCCGACGGCCGGCTGCTCCAGGGAGCGGTTTCTGCGCGTTCAGGGGCTGGCGCCTGGGAGCCCCCCCAAGGCTGCCCCAGGGACTGGTGGCCGAGGCCCTGCTGTCGCCCTGGGCCTCGAGGCCCAGGACGGGCCTGCCTTCTGCCCAGACTGCTGGCTCAGACCGGAGCACGCGCCCCTGCCCTCGTCGTCCCCCCGTGTCTCCTTAGCAGCCAGGCTTCCGGCGCCGGGCCCCGTGAGTGGGTGACACTTGTCCCCACCGCCCGACCCACTCGGGCTCAGACGGCAGGCTCTCCTGCTTGGCCTCACTTGCCCCAGCGCAATGCCAACGGCTCGGCTGCCCTGCCGGGGCGGCGTGCTGCGCTCTCCCCAGACATGCTCCTGGGGACCGAGGGGACAGGCGTGTCCCTTTTCTGAAGGCTGATCCCCTAGGCGCGGCCGGGCTCCAGTCTGGGGCAGGCGGGATGTCCCGGCAAGGAGGCGTTCACTCCGGGATAGTTTCTGCCAGAGCGCTGCAGAGCGCTCGGCTGCGGCAACCAGCAGCAGCCCACAGGCCCGACCCTGATTCCCCAGCGAAGGCAGAGCTTTCGCCGAGGTTTTCGGCACGAAGCGGACCGCGCCTCGCTGCTGCTTCCTCGCTCCGGCTTTGGGCGTTCGCTCTCTCGCGTCAGGGGAGAAGTGTTGCGGGAGAGTCGGTGCTTCTGGGGCCTCGCTTCCCGGGGCCCCGGTGCGGACCCTGGGCTCCCAGGGCCTCGCCGATGTCGGGAGACGCGGCCTCCTCCGTGCAGCAGCGTGTGTCGCCCGGGGTGGCCCCTCTGCGCAGACGGCCTTCTCCCGGGCTCGCCGGGGCCTGGCCTCTTCCTCTCGCGTTCAGGCCGACTCGGGAAGAGGCCTGCGGCTTCCCGCGCAGCGAGGAGAGGCTCCAGGAGCACTGCGCACCGCCCGGGCCCTGGGACGGGGAGCCTGTGGGGGGACTGTCCCCGCGCCGTCCCCGGCCACGCCTGCCACCCAGAACGCTGCCCCACCCTGGAGGGAGACGGGGGCCGACGGCCGGCTGCTCCAGGGAGCGGTTTCTGCGCGTTCAGGGGCTGGCGCCTGGGAGCCCCCCCAAGGCTGCCCCAGGGACTGGTGGCCGAGGCCCTGCTGTCGCCCTGGGCCTCGAGGCCCAGGACGGGCCTGCCTTCTGCCCAGACTGCTGGCTCAGACCGGAGCACGCGCCCCTGCCCTCGTCGTCCCCCCGTGTCTCCTTAGCAGCCAGGCTTCCGGCGCCGGGCCCCGTGAGTGGGTGACACTTGTCCCCACCCCCCGACCCACTCGGGCTCAGACGGCAGGCTCTCCTGCTTGGCCTCACTTGCCCCAGCGCAATGCCAACGGCTCGGCTGCCCTGCCGGGGCGGCGTGCTGCGCTCTCCCCAGACATGCTCCTGGGGACCGAGGCGACAGGCGTGTCCCTTTTCTGAAGGCCGGTCCCCCAGGCGCGACCGGGCTCCTGTCTGGGGCAGGCGGGATGTCCCGGCAAGGAGGCGTTCACTCCGGGGTAGTTTCTGCCAGAGCGCTGCTGAGCACTCGGCTGCGGCACCCAGCAGCAGCTCACAGACACGACCCTGATTCCCCAGCGAAGGCAGAGCTTTCGCCTAGGTTTTCCGCACGAAGCGGACCGCGCCTCGCTGCTGCTTCCTCGCTCCGGCTTTGGGCGTTCGCTCTCTCGCGACAGGGGAGAAGTGTTGCGGGAGAGTCGGTGCTTCTGGGGCCTCGCTTCCCGGGGCCCCGGTGCGGACCCTGGGCTCCCAGGGCCTCGCCGATGTCGGGAGACGCGGCCTCCTCCTTGCAGCAGCGTGTGTCGCCCGGGGTGGCCCCTCTGCGCAGACGGCCTTCTCCCGGGCTCGCCGGGGCCTGGCCTCTTCCTCTCGCGTTCAGGCCGACTCGGGAAGAGGCCCGCGTATTCCCGCGCAGAGAGGAGAGGCTCCAGGAGCACTGCGCACCGCCCGGGCCCTGGGACGGGGAGCCTGTGGGGGGACTGTCCCCGCGCCGTCCCCGGCCGCCCCTGCCACCCAGAACGCTGCCCCACCCTGGAGGGAGACGGGGGCCGACGGCCGGCTGCTCCAGGGAGCGGTTTCTGCGCGTTCAGGGGCTGGCGCCTGGGAGCCCCCCCAAGGCTGCCCCAGGGACTGCTGGCCGAGGCCCTGCTGTCGCCCTGGGCCTCGAGGCCCAGGACGGGCCTGCCTTCTGCCCAGACTGCTGGCTCAGACCGGAGCACGCGCCCCTGCCCTCGTCGTCCCCCCGTGTCTCCTTAGCAGCCAGGCTTCCGGCGCCGGGCCCCGTGAGTGGGTGACACTTGTCCCCACCCCCCGACCCACTCGGGCTCAGACGGCAGGCTCTCCTGCTTGGCCTCACTTGCCCCAGCGCAATGCCAACGGCTCGGCTGCCCTGCCGGGGCGGCGTGCTGCGCTCTCCCCGGACATGCTCCTGGGGACCGAGGGGACAGGCGTGTCCCTTTTCTGAAGGCTGATACCCTAGGCGCGGCCGGGCTCCAGTCTGGGGCAGGCGGGATGTCCCGGCAAGGAGGCATTCACTCCGGGGTAGTTTCTGCCAGAGCGCTGCAGAGCGCTCGGCTGCGGCAACCAGCAGCAGACCACAGGCCCGACCCTGATTCCCCAGCGAAGGAAGAGCTTTCCCCGAGGTTTTCGGCACGAAGCGGACCGCGCCTCGCTGCTGCTTCCTCGCTCCGGCTTTGGGCGTTCGCTCTCTCGCGTCAGGGGAGAAGTGCTGCGGGAGAGTCGGTGCTTCTGGGGCCTCGCTTCCCGGGGCCCAGGTGCGGACCCTGGGCTCCCAGGGCCTCGCCGATGTCGGGAGACGCGGCCTCCTCCTTGCAGCAGCGTGTGTCGCCCGGGGTGGCCCCTCTGCGCAGACGGCCTTCTCCCGGGCTCGCCGGGGCCTGGCCTCTTCCTCTCGCGTTCAGGCCGACTCGGGAAGAGGCCCGCGTCTTCCCGCGCAGAGAGGAGAGGCTCCAGGAGCACTGCGCACCGCCCGGGCCCTGGGACGGGGAGCCTCTGGGGGGAATGTCCCCGCGCCTTCCCCGGCCGCCCCTGCCACCCAGAAAGCTGCCCCACCCTGGAGGGAGACGGGGGCCGACGGCCCGCTGCTCCAAGGAGCGGTTTCTGCACGTTCAGGGGCTGGCGCCTGGGAGCCCCCCCAAGGCTGCCCCAGGGACTGCTGGCCGAGCCCTGCTGTCGCCCTGGGCCTCGAGGCCCAGGACAGGCCTGCCTTCTGCCCAGACTGCTGGCTCAGACCGGAGCACGCGCCCCTGCCCTCGTCGTCCCCCCGTGTCTCCTTAGCAGCCTGGCTTCCGGCGCCGGGCCCCGTGAGTGGGTGACACTTGTCCCCACCGCCCGACCCACTCGGGCTCAGACGGCAGGCTCTCCTGCTTGGCCTCACTTGCCCCAGCGCAATGCCAACGGCTCGGCTGCACTGCCGGGGCGGCGTGCTGCGCTCTCCCCAGACATGCTCCTGGGGACCGAGGGGACAGGCGTGTCCCTTTTCTGAAGGCCGGTCCCCCAGGCGCGACCGGGCTCCTGTCTGGGGCAGGCGGGATGTCCCGTCAAGGAGGCGTTCACTCCGGGGTAGTTTCTGACAGAGCGCTGCAGAGCACTCGGCTGCGGCACCCAGCAGCAGCCCACAGACCCGACCCTGATTCCCCAGCGAAGGCAGAGCTTTCGCCTAGGTTTTCCGCACGAAGCGGACCGCGCCTCGCTGCTGCTTCCTCGCTCCGGCTTTGGGCGTTCGCTCTCTCGCGACAGGGGAGAAGTGTTGCGGGAGAGTCGGTGCTTCTGGGGCCTCGCTTCCCGGGGCCAGGTGCGGACCCTGGGCTCCCAGGGCCTCGCCGATGTCGGGAGACGCGGCCTCCTCCTTGCAGCAGCGTGTGTCGCCCGGGGTGGCCCCTCTGCGCAGACGGCCTTCTCCCGGGCTCGCCGGGGCCTGGCCTCTTCCTCTCGCGTTCCGGCCGACTCGGGAAGAGGCCTGGGGCTTCCCGCGCAGAGAGGAGAGGCTCCAGGAGCACTGCGCACCGCCCGGGCCCTGGGACGGGGAGCCTGTGGGGGGACTGTCCCCGCGCCTTCCCCGGCCGCCCCTGCCACCCAGAACGCTGCCCCACCCTGGAGGGAGACGGGGGCCGACGGCCCGCTGCTCCAGGGAGTGGTTTCTGCGCTTTCAGGGGCTGGCGCCTGGGAGCCCCCCCAAGGCTGCCCCAGGGACTGCTGGCCGAGGCCCTGCTGTCGCCCTGGGCCTCGAGGCCCAGGACGGGCCTGCCTTCTGCCCAGACTGCTGGCTCAGACCGGAGCACGCGCCCCTGCCCTCATCATCCCCCCGTGTCTCCTTGGCAGCCAGGCTTCCGGCGCCGGGCCCCGTGAGTGGGTGACACTTGTCCCCACCCCCCGACCCACTCGGGCTCAGACGGCAGGCTCTCCTGCTTGGCCTCACTTGCCCCAGCGCAATGCCAACGGCTCGGCTGCACTGCCGGGGCGGCGTGCTGCGCTCTCCCCAGACATGCTCCTGGGGACCGAGGGGACAGGCGTGTCCCTTTTCTGAAGGCCGGTCCCCCAGGCGCGACCGGGCTCCTGTCTGGGGCAGGCGGGATGTCCCGGCAAGGAGGCGTTCACTCCGGGGTAGTTTCTGCCAGAGCGCTGCTGAGCACTCGGCTGCGGCACCCAGCAGCAGCTCACAGACACGACCCTGATTCCCCAGCGAAGGCAGAGCTTTCGCCTAGGTTTTTCGCACGAAGCGGACCGCGCCTCGCTGCTGCTTCCTCGCTCCGGCTTTGGGCGTTCGCTCTCTCGCGACAGGGGAGAAGTGTTGCGGGAGAGTCGGTGCTTCTGGGGCCTCGCTTCCCGGGGCCCCGGTGCGGACCCTGGGCTCCCAGGGCCTCGCCGATGTCGGGAGACGCGGCCTCCTCCTTGCAGCAGCGTGTGTCGCCCGGGGTGGCCCCTCTGCGCAGACGGCCTTCTCCCGGGCTCGCCGGGGCCTGGCCTCTTCCTCTCGCGTTCAGGCCGACTCGGGAAGAGGCCCGCGTATTCCCGCGCAGAGAGGAGAGGCTCCAGGAGCACTGCGCACCGCCCGGGCCCTGGGACGGGGAGCCTGTGGGGGGACTGTCCCCGCGACTTCCCCGGCCGCCCCTGCCACCCATAACGCTGCCCCACCCTGGAGGGAGACGGGGGCCGACGGCCCGCTGCTCCAGGGAGCGGTTTCTGCGCGTTCAGGGGCTGGCGCCTGGGAGCCCCCCCAAGGCTGCCCCAGGGACTGCTGGCCGAGGCCCTGCTGTCGCCCTGGGCCTCGAAGCCCAGGACAGGCCGGCCTTCTGCCCAGACTGCTGGCTCAGACCGGGGCCCGTGCCCCTGCCCACGTCGTCCTCCCGTGTCTCCTTAGCAGGCAGGCTTCCGGCGCCGCGCCCCGTGAGTGGGTGACACTTGTCCCCACCCCCCGACCCACTCGGGCTCAGACGGCAGGCTCTCCTGCTTGGCCTCACTTGCCCCAGCGCAATGCCAACGGCTCGGCTGCCCTGCCGGGGCGGCGTGCTGCGCTCTCCCCGGACAGGCTCCTGGGGACCGAGGGGACAGGCGTGTCCCTTTTCTGAAGGCTGATACCCTAGGCGCGGCCGGGCTCCAGTCTGGGGCAGGCGGGATGTCCCGGCAAGGAGGCGTTCACTCCGGGGTAGTTTCTGCCAGAGCGCTGCAGAGCGCTCGGCTGCGGCAACCAGCAGCAAACACAGGCCCGACCCTGATTCCCCAGCGAAGGAAGAGCTTTCCCCGAGGTTTTCCGCACGAAGCGGACCGCGCCTCGCTGCTGCTTCCTCGCTCCGGCTTTGGGCGTTCGCTCTCTCGCGTCAGGGGAGAAGTGCTGCGGGAGAGTCGGTGCTTCTGGGGCCTCGCTTCCCGGGGCCCAGGTGCGGACCCTGGGCTCCCAGGGCCTCGCCGATGTCGGGAGACGCGGCCTCCTCCGTGCAGCAGCGTGTGTCGCCCGGGGTGGCCCCTCTGCGCAGACGGCCTTCTCCCGGGCTCGCCGGGGCCTGGCCTCTTCCTCTCGCGTTCAGGCCGACTCGGGAAGAGGCCCGCGTCTTCCCGCGCAGAGAGGAGAGGCTCCAGGAGCACTGCGCACCGCCCGGGCCCTGGGACGGGGAGCCTCTGGGGGGAATGTCCCCGCGCCTTCCCCGGCCGCCCCTGCCACCCAGAAAGCTGCCCCACCCTGGAGGGAGACGGGGGCCGACGGCCCGCTGCTCCAAGGAGCGGTTTCTGCACGTTCAGGGGCTGGCGCCTGGGAGCCCCCCCAAGGCTGCCCCAGGGACTGGTGGCCGAGGCCTTGCTGTCGCCCTGGGCCTCGAGGCCCAGGACAGGCCTGCCTTCTGCCCAGACTGCTGGCTCAGACCGGAGCACGCGCCCCTGCCCTCGTCGTCCCCCCGTGTCTCCTTAGCAGCCAGGCTTCCGGTGCCGGGCCCCGTGAGTGGGTGACACTTGTCCCCACCCCCCGACCCACTCGGGCTCAGACGGCAGGCTCTCCTGCTTGGCCTCACTTGCCCCAGTGCAATGCCAACGGCTCGGCTGCCCTGCCGGGGCGGCGTGCTGCGCTCTCCCCAGACATGCTCCTGGGGACCGAGGGGACAGGCGTGTCCCTTTTCTGAAGGCCGGTCCCCCAGGCGCGACCGGGCTCCTGTCTGGGGCAGGCGGGATGTCCCGGCAAGGAGGCGTTCACTCCGGGGTAGTTTCTGCCAGAGCGCTGCTGAGCACTCGGCTGCGGCACCCAGCAGCAGCTCACAGACATGACCCTGATTCCCCAGCGAAGGCAGAGCTTTCGCCTAGGTTTTTCGCACGAAGCGGACCGAGCCTCGCTGCTGCTTCCTCGCGCCGGCTTTGGGCGTTCGCTCTCTCGCTACAGGGGAGAAGTGTTGCGGGAGAGTCGGTGCTTCTGGGGCCTCGCTTCCCGGGGCCCAGGTGCGGACCCTGGGCTCCCAGGGCCTCGCCGATGTCGGGAGACGTGGCGTCCTCCGTGCAGCAGCGTGTGTCGCCCGGGGTGGCCCCTCTGCGCAGACGGCCTTCTCCCGGGCTCGCCGGGGCCTGGCCTCTTCCTTTCGCGTTCAGGCCGACTCGGGAAGAGGCCTGCGGCTTCCCGCGCAGCGAGGAGAGGCTCCAGGAGCACTGCGCACCGCCCGGGCCGTGGGACGGGGAGCCTGTGGGGGGACTGTCCCCGCGCCTTCCCCGGCCGCCCCTGCCACCCAGAACGCTGCCCCACCCTGGAGGGAGACGGGGGCCGACGGCCGGCTGCTCCAGGGAGCGGTTTCTGCGCGTTCAGGGGCTGGCGCCTGGGAGCCCCCCCAAGGCTGCCCCAGGGACTGCTGGCCGAGCCCTGCTGTCGCCCTGGGCCTCGAGGCCCAGGACGGGCCTGCCTTCTGCCCAGACTGCTGGCTCAGACCGGAGCACGCGCCCCTGCCCTCGTCGTCCCCCCGTGTCTCCTTAGCAGCCAGGCTTCCGGCGCCGGGCCCCGTGAGTGGGTGACACTTGTCCCCACCGCCCGACCCACTCGGGCTCAGACGGCAGGCTCTCCTGCTTGGCCTCACTTGCCCCAGCGCAATGCCAACGGCTCGGCTGCCCTGCCGGGGCGGCGTGCTGCGCTCTCCCCAGACATGCTCCTGGGGACCGAGGGGACAGGCGTGTCCCTTTTCTGAAGGCCGGTCCCCCAGGCGCGACCGGGCTCCTGTCTGGGGCAGGCGGGATGTCCCGGCAAGGAGGCGTTCACTCCGGGGTAGTTTCTGCCAGAGCGCTGCTGAGCACTCGGCTGCGGCACCCAGCAGCAGCTCACAGACACGACCCTGATTCCCCAGCGAAGGCAGAGCTTTCGCCTAGGTTTTTCGCACGAAGCGGACCGCGCCTCGCTGCTGCTTCCTCGCTCCGGCTTTGGGCGTTCGCTCTCTCGCGACAGGGGAGAAGTGTTGCGGGAGAGTCGGTGCTTCTGGGGCCTCGCTTCCCGGGGCCCAGGTGCGGACCCTGGGCTCCCAGGGCCTCGCCGATGTCGGGAGACGCGGCCTCCTCCTTGCAGCAGCGTGTGTCGCCCGGGGTGGCCCCTCTGCGCAGACGGCCTTCTCCCGGGCTCGCCGGGGCCTGGCCTCTTCCTCTCGCGTTCAGGCCGACTCGGGAAGAGGCCTGGGGCTTCCCGCGCAGAGAGGAGAGGCTCCAGGAGCACTGCGCACCGCCCGGGCCCTGGGACGGGGAGCCTGTGGGGGGACTGTCCCCGCGCCTTCCCCGGCCGCCCCTGCCACCCAGAAAGCTGCCCCACCCTGGAGGGAGACGGGGGCCGACGGCCCGCTGCTCCAAGGAGCGGTTTCTGCACGTTCAGGGGCTGGCGCCTGGGAGCCCCCCCAAGGCTGCCCCAGGGACTGCTGGCCGAGCCCTGCTGTCGCCCTGGGCCTCGAGGCCCAGGACAGGCCTGCCTTCTGCCCAGACTGCTGGCTCAGACCGGAGCACGCGCCCCTGCCCTCGTCGTCCCCCCGTGTCTCCTTAGCAGCCTGGCTTCCGGCGCCGGGCCCCGTGAGTGGGTGACACTTGTCCCCACCGCCCGACCCACTCGGGCTCAGACGGCAGGCTCTCCTGCTTGGCCTCACTTGCCCCAGCGCAATGCCAACGGCTCGGCTGCACTGCCGGGGCGGCGTGCTGCGCTCTCCCCAGACATGCTCCTGGGGACCGAGGGGACAGGCGTGTCCCTTTTCTGAAGGCCGGTCCCCCAGGCGCGACCGGGCTCCTGTCTGGGGCAGGCGGGATGTCCCGTCAAGGAGGCGTTCACTCCGGGGTAGTTTCTGCCAGAGCGCTGCAGAGCGCTCGGCTGCGGCACCCAGCAGCAGCCCACAGACCCGACCCTGATTCCCCAGCGAAGGCAGAGCTTTCGCCTAGGTTTTCCGCACGAAGCGGACCGCGCCTCGCTGCTGCTTCCTCGCTCCGGCTTTGGGCGTTCGCTCTCTCGCGACAGGGGAGAAGTGTTGCGGGAGAGTCGGTGCTTCTGGGGCCTCGCTTCCCGGGGCCAGGTGCGGACCCTGGGCTCCCAGGGCCTCGCCGATGTCGGGAGACGCGGCCTCCTCCTTGCAGCAGCGTGTGTCGCCCGGGGTGGCCCCTCTGCGCAGACGGCCTTCTCCCGGGCTCGCCGGGGCCTGGCCTCTTCCTCTCGCGTTCCGGCCGACTCGGGAAGAGGCCTGGGGCTTCCCGCGCAGAGAGGAGAGGCTCCAGGAGCACTGCGCACCGCCCGGGCCCTGGGACGGGGAGCCTGTGGGGGGACTGTCCCCGTGCCTTCCCCGGCCGCCCCTGCCACCCAGAACGCTGCCCCACCCTGGAGGGAGACGGGGGCCGACGGCCCGCTGCTCCAGGGAGTGGTTTCTGCGCTTTCAGGGGCTGGCGCCTGGGAGCCCCCCCAAGGCTGCCCCAGGGACTGCTGGCCGAGGCCCTGCTGTCGCCCTGGGCCTCGAGGCCCAGGACGGGCCTGCCTTCTGCCCAGACTGCTGGCTCAGACCGGAGCACGCGCCCCTGCCCTCATCATCCCCCCGTGTCTCCTTGGCAGCCAGGCTTCCGGCGCCGGGCCACGTGAGTGGGTGACACTTGTCCCCACCCCCCGACCCACTCGGGCTCAGACGGCAGGCTCTCCTGCTTGGCCTCACTTGCCCCAGCGCAATGCCAACGGCTCTGCTGCCCTGCCGGGTTGGCGTGCTGCGCTCTCCCCAGACATGCTCCTGGGGACCGAGGGGACAGGCGTGTCCCTTTTCTGAAGGCCGGTCCCCCAGGCGCGACCGGGCTCCTGTCTGGGGCAGGCGGGATGTCCCGGCAAGGAGGCGTTCACTCCGGGGTAGTTTCTGCCAGAGCGCTGCTGAGCACTCGGCTGCGGCACCCAGCAGCAGCTCACAGACACGACCCTGATTCCCCAGCGAAGGCAGAGCTTTCGCCTAGGTTTTTCGCACGAAGCGGACCGCGCCTCGCTGCTGCTTCCTCGCTCCGGCTTTGGGCGTTCGCTCTCTCGCGACAGGGGAGAAGTGTTGCGGGAGAGTCGGTGCTTCTGGGGCCTCGCTTCCCGGGGCCCCGGTGCGGACCCTGGGCTCCCAGGGCCTCGCCGATGTCGGGAGACGCGGCCTCCTCCTTGCAGCAGCGTGTGTCGCCCGGGGTGGCCCCTCTGCGCAGACGGCCTTCTCCCGGGCTCGCCGGGGCCTGGCCTCTTCCTCTCGCGTTCAGGCCGACTCGGGAAGAGGCCCGCGTATTCCCGCGCAGAGAGGAGAGGCTCCAGGAGCACTGCGCACCGCCCGGGCCCTGGGACGGGGAGCCTGTGGGGGGACTGTCCCCGCGACTTCCCCGGCCGCCCCTGCCACCCATAACGCTGCCCCACCCTGGAGGGAGACGGGGGCCGACGGCCCGCTGCTCCAGGGAGCGGTTTCTGCGCGTTCAGGGGCTGGCGCCTGGGAGCCCCCCCAAGGCTGCCCCAGGGACTGCTGGCCGAGGCCCTGCTGTCGCCCTGGGCCTCGAAGCCCAGGACAGGCGGGCCTTCTGCCCAGACTGCTGGCTCAGACCGGGGCCCGTGCCCCTGCCCACGTCGTCCTCCCGTGTCTCCTTAGCAGGCAGGCTTCCGGCGCCGCGCCCCGTGAGTGGGTGACACTTGTCCCCACCCCCCGACCCACTCGGGCTCAGACGGCAGGCTCTCCTGCTTGGCCTCACTTGCCCCAGCGCAATGCCAACGGCTCGGCTGCCCTGCCGGGGCGGCGTGCTGCGCTCTCCCCGGACAGGCTCCTGGGGACCGAGGGGACAGGCGTGTCCCTTTTCTGAAGGCTGATACCCTAGGCGCGGCCGGGCTCCAGTCTGGGGCAGGCGGGATGTCCCGGCAAGGAGGCGTTCACTCCGGGGTAGTTTCTGCCAGAGCGCTGCAGAGCGCTCGGCTGCGGCAACCAGCAGCAAACACAGGCCCGACCCTGATTCCCCAGCGAAGGAAGAGCTTTCCCCGAGGTTTTCCGCACGAAGCGGACCGCGCCTCGCTGCTGCTTCCTCGCTCCGGCTTTGGGCGTTCGCTCTCTCGCGTCAGGGGAGAAGTGCTGCGGGAGAGTCGGTGCTTCTGGGGCCTCGCTTCCCGGGGCCCAGGTGCGGACCCTGGGCTCCCAGGGCCTCGCCGATGTCGGGAGACGCGGCCTCCTCCGTGCAGCAGCGTGTGTCGCCCGGGGTGGCCCCTCTGCGCAGACGGCCTTCTCCCGGGCTCGCCGGGGCCTGGCCTCTTCCTCTCGCGTTCAGGCCGACTCGGGAAGAGGCCCGCGTCTTCCCGCGCAGAGAGGAGAGGCTCCAGGAGCACTGCGCACCGCCCGGGCCCTGGGACGGGGAGCCTCTGGGGGGAATGTCCCCGCGCCTTCCCCGGCCGCCCCTGCCACCCAGAAAGCTGCCCCACCCTGGAGGGAGACGGGGGCCGACGGCCCGCTGCTCCAAGGAGCGGTTTCTGCACGTTCAGGGGCTGGCGCCTGGGAGCCCCCCCAAGGCTGCCCCAGGGACTGGTGGCCGAGGCCTTGCTGTCGCCCTGGGCCTCGAGGCCCAGGACAGGCCTGCCTTCTGCCCAGACTGCTGGCTCAGACCGGAGCACGCGCCCCTGCCCTCGTCGTCCCCCCGTGTCTCCTTAGCAGCCAGGCTTCCGGTGCCGGGCCCCGTGAGTGGGTGACACTTGTCCCCACCCCCCGACCCACTCGGGCTCAGACGGCAGGCTCTCCTGCTTGGCCTCACTTGCCCCAGTGCAATGCCAACGGCTCGGCTGCCCTGCCGGGGCGGCGTGCTGCGCTCTCCCCAGACATGCTCCTGGGGACCGAGGGGACAGGCGTGTCCCTTTTCTGAAGGCCGGTCCCCCAGGCGCGACCGGGCTCCTGTCTGGGGCAGGCGGGATGTCCCGGCAAGGAGGCGTTCACTCCGGGGTAGTTTCTCCCAGAGCGCTGCTGAGCACTCGGCTGCGGCACCCAGCAGCAGCTCACAGACATGACCCTGATTCCCCAGCGAAGGCAGAGCTTTCGCCTAGGTTTTTCGCACGAAGCGGACCGCGCCTCGCTGCTGCTTCCTCGCGCCGGCTTTGGGCGTTCGCTCTCTCGCTACAGGGGAGAAGTGTTGCGGGAGAGTCGGTGCTTCTGGGGCCTCGCTTCCCGGGGCCCAGGTGCGGACCCTGGGCTCCCAGGGCCTCGCCGATGTCGGGAGACGCGGCCTCCTCCTTGCAGCAGCGTGTGTCGCCCGGGGTGGCCCCTCTGCGCAGACGGCCTTCTCCCGCGCTCGCCGGGGCCTGGCCTCTTCCTCTCGCGTTCAGGCCGACTCGGGAAGAGGCCTGCGGCTTCCCGCGCAGCGAGGAGAGGCTCCAGGAGCACTGCGCACCGCCCGGGCCCTGGGACGGGGAGCCTGTGGGGGGACTGTCCCCGCGCCGTCCCCGGCCACGCCTGCCACCCAGAACGCTGCCCCACCATGGAGGGAGACGGGGGCCGACGGCCGGCTGCTCCAGGGAGCGGTTTCTGCGCGTTCAGGGGCTGGCGCCTGGGAGCCCCCCCAAGGCTGCCCCAGGGACTGCTGGCCGAGGCCCTGCTGTCGCCCTGGGCCTCGAGGCCCAGGACGGGCCTGCCTTCTGCCCAGACTGCTGGCTCAGACCGGAGCACGCGCCCCTGCCCTCGTCGTCCCCCCGTGTCTCCTTAGCAGCCAGGCTTCCGGCGCCGGGCCCCGTGAGTGGGTGACACTTGTCCCCACCCCCCGACCCACTCGGGCTCAGACGGCAGGCTCTCCTGCTTGGCCTCACTTGCCCCAGCGCAATGCCAACGGCTCGGCTGCCCTGCCGGGGCGGCGTGCTGCGCTCTCCCCAGACATGCTCCTGGGGACCGAGGGGACAGGCGTGTCCCTTTTCTGAAGGCCGGTCCCCCAGGCGCGACCGGGCTCCTGTCTGGGGCAGGCGGGATGTCCCGGCAAGGAGGCGTTCACTCCGGGGTAGTTTCTGCCAGAGCGCTGCTGAGCACTCGGCTGCGGCACCCAGCAGCAGCTCACAGACACGACCCTGATTCCCCAGCGAAGGCAGAGCTTTCGCCTAGGTTTTTCGCACGAAGCGGACCGCGCCTCGCTGCTGCTTCCTCGCTCCGGCTTTGGGCGTTCGCTCTCTCGCGACAGGGGAGAAGTGTTGCGGGAGAGTCGGTGCTTCTGGGGCCTCGCTTCCCGGGGCCCCGGTGCGGACCCTGGGCTCCCAGGGCCTCGCCGATGTCGGGAGACGCGGCCTCCTCCTTGCAGCAGCGTGTGTCGCCCGGGGTGGCCCCTCTGCGCAGACGGCCTTCTCCCGGGCTCGCCGGGGCCTGGCCTCTTCCTCTCGCGTTCAGG
Source organism: Martes martes (assembly GCF_963455335.1). NCBI lineage: Eukaryota > Metazoa > Chordata > Mammalia > Carnivora > Mustelidae > Martes > Martes martes. The sequence goes on along the minus strand of NC_137899.1, from coordinate 16,397,476 downwards.
CCGACTCGGGAAGAGGCCCGCGTATTCCCGCGCAGAGAGGAGAGGCTCCAGGAGCACTGCGCACCGCCCGGGCCCTGGGACGGGGAGCCTGTGGGGGGACTGTCCCCGCGCCTTCCCCGGCCGCCCCTGCCACCCATAACGCTGCCCCACCCTGGAGGGAGACGGGGGCCGACGGCCCGCTGCTCCAGGGAGCGGTTTCTGCGCGTTCAGGGGCTGGCGCCTGGGAGCCCCCCCAAGGCTGCCCCAGGGACTGGTGGCCGAGGCCCTGCTGTCGCCCTGGGCCTCGAAGCCCAGGACAGGCCGGCCTTCTGCCCAGACTGCTGGCTCAGACCGGGGCCCGTGCCCCTGCCCACGTCGTCCTCCCGTGTCTCCTTAGCAGGCAGGCTTCCGGCGCCGCGTCCCGTGAGTGGGTGACACTTGTCCCCACCCCCCGACCCACTCGGGCTCAGACGGCAGGCTCTCCTGCTTGGCCTCACTTGCCCCAGCGCAATGCCAACGGCTCGGCTGCCCTGCCGGGGCGGCGTGCTGCGCTCTCCCCGGACAGGCTCCTGGGGACCGAGGGGACAGGCGTGTCCCTTTTCTGAAGGCTGATACCCTAGGCGCGGCCGGGCTCCAGTCTGGGGCAGGCGTGATGTCCCGGCAAGGAGGCATTCACTCCGGGGTAGTTTCTGCCAGAGCGCTGCAGAGCGCTCGGCTGCGGCAACCAGCAGCAGACCACAGGCCCGACCCTGATTCCCCAGCGAAGGAAGAGCTTTCCCCGAGGTTTTCGGCACGAAGCGGACCGCGCCTCGCTGCTGCTTCCTCGCTCCGGCTTTGGGCGTTCGCTCTCTCGTGTCAGGGGAGAAGTGCTGCGGGAGAGTCGGTGCTTCTGGGGCCTCGCTTCCCGGGGCCCAGGTGCGGACCCTGGGCTCCCAGGGCCTCGCCGATGTCGGGAGACGCGGCCTCCTCCGTGCAGCAGCGTGTGTCGCCCGGGGTGGCCCCTCTGCGCAGACGGCCTTCTCCCGGGCTCGCCGGGGCCTGGCCTCTTCCTCTCGCGTTCAGGCCGACTCGGGAAGAGGCCCGCGTCTTCCCGCGCAGAGAGGAGAGGCTCCAGGAGCACTGCGCACCGCCCGGGCCCTGGGACGGGGAGCCTCTGGGGGGAATGTCCCCGCGCCTTCCCCGGCCGCCCCTGCCACCCAGAAAGCTGCCCCACCCTGGAGGGAGACGGGGGCCGACGGCCCGCTGCTCCAAGGAGCGGTTTCTGCACGTTCAGGGGCTGGCGCCTGGGAGCCCCCCCAAGGCTGCCCCAGGGACTGGTGGCCGAGGCCTTGCTGTCGCCCTGGGCCTCGAGGCCCAGGACAGGCCTGCCTTCTGCCCAGACTGCTGGCTCAGACCGGAGCACGCGCCCCTGCCCTCGTCGTCCCCCCGTGTCTCCTTAGCAGCCAGGCTTCCGGTGCCGGGCCCCGTGAGTGGGTGACACTTGTCCCCACCCCCCGACCCACTCGGGCTCAGACGGCAGGCTCTCCTGCTTGGCCTCACTTGTCCCAGTGCAATGCCAACGGCTCGGCTGCCCTGCCGGGGCGGCGTGCTGCGCTCTCCCCAGACATGCTCCTGGGGACCGAGGGGACAGGCGTGTCCCTTTTCTGAAGGCCGGTCCCCCAGGCGCGACCGGGCTCCTGTCTGGGGCAGGCGGGATGTCCCGGCAAGGAGGCGTTCACTCCGGGGTAGTTTCTGCCAGAGCGCTGCTGAGCACTCGGCTGCGGCACCCAGCAGCAGCTCACAGACATGACCCTGATTCCCCAGCGAAGGCAGAGCTTTCGCCTAGGTTTTTCGCACGAAGCGGACCGCGCCTCGCTGCTGCTTCCTCGCGCCGGCTTTGGGCGTTCGCTCTCTCGCTACAGGGGAGAAGTGTTGCGGGAGAGTCGGTGCTTCTGGGGCCTCGCTTCCCGGGGCCCAGGTGCGGACCCTGGGCTCCCAGGGCCTCGCCGATGTCGGGAGACGTGGCGTCCTCGTGCAGCAGCGTGTGTCGCCCGGGGTGGCCCCTCTGCGCAGACGGCCTTCTCCCGGGCTCGCCGGGGCCTGGCCTCTTCCTTTCGCGTTCAGGCCGACTCGGGAAGAGGCCTGCGGCTTCCCGCGCAGCGAGGAGAGGCTCCAGGAGCACTGCGCACCGCCCGGGCCCTGGGACGGGGAGCCTGTGGGGGGACTGTCCCCGCACCTTCCCCGGCCGCCCCTGCCACCCAGAACGCTGCCCCACCCTGGAGGGAGACGGGGGCCGACGGCCGGCTGCTCCAGGGAGCGGTTTCTGCGCGTTCAGGGGCTGGCGCCTGGGAGCCCCCCCAAGGCTGCCCCAGGGACTGGTGGCCGAGGCCCTGCTGTCGCCCTGGGCCTCGAAGCCCAGGACAGGCCGGCTTTCTGCCCAGACTGCTGGCTCAGACCGGGGCCCGCGCCCCTGCCCACGTCGTCCTCCCGTGTCTCCTTAGCAGGCAGGCTTCCGGCGCCGCGCCCCGTGAGTGGGTGACACTTGTCCCCACCCCCCGACCCACTCGGGCTCAGACGGCAGGCTCTCCTGCTTGGCCTCACTTGCCCCAGCGCAATGCCAACGGCTCGGCTGCCCTGCCGGGGCGGCGTGCTGCGCTCTCCCCGGACAGGCTCCTGGGGACCGAGGGGACAGGCGTGTCCCTTTTCTGAAGGCTGATACCCTAGGCGCGGCCGGGCTCCAGTCTGGGGCAGGCGGGATGTCCCGGCAAGGAGACGTTCACTCCGGGGTAGTTTCTGCCAGAGCGCTGCAGAGCGCTCGGCTGCGGCAACCAGCAGCAGACCACAGGCCCGACCCTGATTCCCCAGCGAAGGAACAGCTTTCCCGGAGGTTTTCCGCACGAAGCGGACCGCGCCTCGCTGCTGCTTCCTCGCTCCGGCTTTGGGCGTTCGCTCTCTCGCGTCAGGGGAGAAGTGTTGCGGGAGAGTCGGTGCTTCTGGGGCCTCGCTTCCCGGGGCCCAGGTGCGGACCCTGGGCTCCCAGGGCCTCGCCGATGTCGGGAGACGCGGCCTCCTCCGTGCAGCAGCGTGTGTCGCCCGGGGTGGCCCCTCTGAGCAGACGGCCTTCTCCCGGGCTCGCCGGGGCCTGGCCTCTTCCTCTCGCGTTCAGGCCGACTCGGGAAGAGGCCCGCGTCTTCCCGTGCAGAGAGGAGAGGCTCCAGGAGCACTGCGCACCGCCCGGGCCCTGGGACGGGGAGCCTGTGGGGGGACTGTCCCCGCGCCTTCCCCGGCCGCCCCTGCCACCCAGAAAGCTGCCCCACCCTGGAGGGACACGGGGGCCGACGGCCCGCTGCTCCAAGGAGCGGTTTCTGCGCGTTCAGGGGCTGGCGCCTGGGAGCCCCCGCAAGGCTCCCCCAGGGACTGGTGGCCGAGGCCCTGCTGTCGCCCTGGGCCTCGAGGCCCAGGACAGACCTGCCTTCTGCCCAGACTGCTGGCTCAGACCGGAGCACGCGCCCCTGCCCTCGTCGTCCCCCCGTGTCTCCTTAGCAGCCAGGCTTCCGGCGCCGGGCCCCTTGAGTGGGTGACACTTGTCCCCACCCCCCGACCCACTCGGGCTCAGACGGCAGGCTCTCCTGCTTGGCTTCACTTGCCCCAGCGCCATGCCAACGGCTCGGCTGCCCTGCCGGGGCGGCGTGCTGCGCTCTCCCCAGACATGCTCCTGGGGACCGAGGGGACAGGCGTGTCCCTTTTCTGAAGGCCGGTCCCCCAGGCGCGACCGGGCTCCTGTCTGGGGCAGGCGGGATGTGCCGGCAAGGAGGCGTTCACTCCGGGGTAGTTTCTGCCAGAGCGCTGCAGAGCGCTCGGCTGCGGCAACCAGCAGCAGCCCACAGACCCGACCCTGATTCCCCAGCGAAGGCATAGCTTTCGCCTAGGTTTTCCGCACGAAGCGGACCGCGCCTCGCTGCTGCTTCCTCGCTCCGGCTTTGGGCGTTCGCTCTCTCACGTCAGGGGAGATGTGTGGCGGGAGAGTCGGTGCTTCTGGGGCCTCGCTTCCCGGGGCCCCGGTGCGGACCCTGGGCTCCCAGGGCCTCGCCGATGTCGGGAGACGCGGCCTCCTCCTTGCAGCAGCGTGTGTCGCCCGGGGTGGCCCCTCTGCGCAGACGGCCTTCTCCCGGGCTCGCCGGGGCCTGGCCTCTTCCTCTCGCGTTCAGGCCGACTCGGGAAGAGGCCTGCGGCTTCCCGCGCAGCGAGGAGAGGCTCCAGGAGCACTGCGCACCGCCCGGGCCCTGGGACGGGGAGCCTGTGGGGGGACTGTCCCCGCGCCGTCCCCGGCCACGCCTGCCACCCAGAACGCTGCCCCACCATGGAGGGAGACGGGGGCCGACGGCCGGCTGCTCCAGGGAGCGGTTTCTGCGCGTTCAGGGGCTGGCGCCTGGGAGCCCCCCCAAGGCTGCCCCAGGGACTGCTGGCCGAGGCCCTGCTGTCGCCCTGGGCCTCGAGGCCCAGGACGGGCCTGCCTTCTGCCCAGACTGCTGGCTCAGACCGGAGCACGCGCCCCTGCCCTCGTCGTCCCCCCGTGTCTCCTTAGCAGCCAGGCTTCCGGCGCCGGGCCCCGTGAGTGGGTGACACTTGTCCCCACCCCCCGACCCACTCGGGCTCAGACGGCAGGCTCTCCTGCTTGGCCTCACTTGCCCCAGCGCAATGCCAACGGCTCGGCTGCCCTGCCGGGGCGGCGTGCTGCGCTCTCCCCAGACATGCTCCTGGGGACCGAGGGGACAGGCGTGTCCCTTTTCTGAAGGCCGGTCCCCCAGGCGCGACCGGGCTCCTGTCTGGGGCAGGCGGGATGTCCCGGCAAGGAGGCGTTCACTCCGGGGTAGTTTCTGCCAGAGCGCTGCTGAGCACTCGGCTGCGGCACCCAGCAGCAGCTCACAGACACGACCCTGATTCCCCAGCGAAGGCAGAGCTTTCGCCTAGGTTTTTCGCACGAAGCGGACCGCGCCTCGCTGCTGCTTCCTCGCTCCGGCTTTGGGCGTTCGCTCTCTCGCGACAGGGGAGAAGTGTTGCGGGAGAGTCGGTGCTTCTGGGGCCTCGCTTCCCGGGGCCCCGGTGCGGACCCTGGGCTCCCAGGGCCTCGCCGATGTCGGGAGACGCGGCCTCCTCCTTGCAGCAGCGTGTGTCGCCCGGGGTGGCCCCTCTGCGCAGACGGCCTTCTCCCGGGCTCGCCGGGGCCTGGCCTCTTCCTCTCGCGTTCAGGCCGACTCGGGAAGAGGCCCGCGTATTCCCGCGCAGAGAGGAGAGGCTCCAGGAGCACTGCGCACCGCCCGGGCCCTGGGACGGGGAGCCTGTGGGGGGACTGTCCCCGCGCCTTCCCCGGCCGCCCCTGCCACCCATAACGCTGCCCCACCCTGGAGGGAGACGGGGGCCGACGGCCCGCTGCTCCAGGGAGCGGTTTCTGCGCGTTCAGGGGCTGGCGCCTGGGAGCCCCCCCAAGGCTGCCCCAGGGACTGGTGGCCGAGGCCCTGCTGTCGCCCTGGGCCTCGAAGCCCAGGACAGGCCGGCCTTCTGCCCAGACTGCTGGCTCAGACCGGGGCCCGTGCCCCTGCCCACGTCGTCCTCCCGTGTCTCCTTAGCAGGCAGGCTTCCGGCGCCGCGCCCCGTGAGTGGGTGACACTTGTCCCCACCCCCCGACCCACTCGGGCTCAGACGGCAGGCTCTCCTGCTTGGCCTCACTTGCCCCAGCGCAATGCCAACGGCTCGGCTGCCCTGCCGGGGCGGCGTGCTGCGCTCTCCCCGGACAGGCTCCTGGGGACCGAGGGGACAGGCGTGTCCCTTTTCTGAAGGCTGATACCCTAGGCGCGGCCGGGCTCCAGTCTGGGGCAGGCGGGATGTCCCGGCAAGGAGGCATTCACTCCGGGGTAGTTTCTGCCAGAGCGCTGCAGAGCGCTCGGCTGCGGCAACCAGCAGCAGACCACAGGCCCGACCCTGATTCCCCAGCGAAGGAAGAGCTTTCCCCGAGGTTTTCGGCACGAAGCGGACCGCGCCTCGCTGCTGCTTCCTCGCTCCGGCTTTGGGCGTTCGCTCTCTCGTGTCAGGGGAGAAGTGCTGCGGGAGAGTCGGTGCTTCTGGGGCCTCGCTTCCCGGGGCCCAGGTGCGGACCCTGGGCTCCCAGGGCCTCGCCGATGTCGGGAGACGCGGCCTCCTCCGTGCAGCAGCGTGTGTCGCCCGGGGTGGCCCCTCTGCGCAGACGGCCTTCTCCCGGGCTCGCCGGGGCCTGGCCTCTTCCTCTCGCGTTCAGGCCGACTCGGGAAGAGGCCCGCGTCTTCCCGCGCAGAGAGGAGAGGCTCCAGGAGCACTGCGCACCGCCCGGGCCCTGGGACGGGGAGCCTCTGGGGGGAATGTCCCCGCGCCTTCCCCGGCCGCCCCTGCCACCCAGAAAGCTGCCCCACCCTGGAGGGAGACGGGGGCCGACGGCCCGCTGCTCCAAGGAGCGGTTTCTGCACGTTCAGGGGCTGGCGCCTGGGAGCCCCCCCAAGGCTGCCCCAGGGACTGGTGGCCGAGGCCTTGCTGTCGCCCTGGGCCTCGAGGCCCAGGACAGGCCTGCCTTCTGCCCAGACTGCTGGCTCAGACCGGAGCACGCGCCCCTGCCCTCGTCGTCCCCCCGTGTCTCCTTAGCAGCCAGGCTTCCGGTGCCGGGCCCCGTGAGTGGGTGACACTTGTCCCCACCCCCCGACCCACTCGGGCTCAGACGGCAGGCTCTCCTGCTTGGCCTCACTTGTCCCAGTGCAATGCCAACGGCTCGGCTGCCCTGCCGGGGCGGCGTGCTGCGCTCTCCCCAGACATGCTCCTGGGGACCGAGGGGACAGGCGTGTCCCTTTTCTGAAGGCCGGTCCCCCAGGCGCGACCGGGCTCCTGTCTGGGGCAGGCGGGATGTCCCGGCAAGGAGGCGTTCACTCCGGGGTAGTTTCTGCCAGAGCGCTGCTGAGCACTCGGCTGCGGCACCCAGCAGCAGCTCACAGACATGACCCTGATTCCCCAGCGAAGGCAGAGCTTTCGCCTAGGTTTTTCGCACGAAGCGGACCGCGCCTCGCTGCTGCTTCCTCGCGCCGGCTTTGGGCGTTCGCTCTCTCGCTACAGGGGAGAAGTGTTGCGGGAGAGTCGGTGCTTCTGGGGCCTCGCTTCCCGGGGCCCAGGTGCGGACCCTGGGCTCCCAGGGCCTCGCCGATGTCGGGAGACGTGGCGTCCTCGTGCAGCAGCGTGTGTCGCCCGGGGTGGCCCCTCTGCGCAGACGGCCTTCTCCCGGGCTCGCCGGGGCCTGGCCTCTTCCTTTCGCGTTCAGGCCGACTCGGGAAGAGGCCTGCGGCTTCCCGCGCAGCGAGGAGAGGCTCCAGGAGCACTGCGCACCGCCCGGGCCCTGGGACGGGGAGCCTGTGGGGGGACTGTCCCCGCACCTTCCCCGGCCGCCCCTGCCACCCAGAACGCTGCCCCACCCTGGAGGGAGACGGGGGCCGACGGCCGGCTGCTCCAGGGAGCGGTTTCTGCGCGTTCAGGGGCTGGCGCCTGGGAGCCCCCCCAAGGCTGCCCCAGGGACTGGTGGCCGAGGCCCTGCTGTCGCCCTGGGCCTCGAAGCCCAGGACAGGCCGGCCTTCTGCCCAGACTGCTGGCTCAGACCGGGGCCCGCGCCCCTGCCCACGTCGTCCTCCCGTGTCTCCTTAGCAGGCAGGCTTCCGGCGCCGCGCCCCGTGAGTGGGTGACACTTGTCCCCACCCCCCGACCCACTCGGGCTCAGACGGCAGGCTCTCCTGCTTGGCCTCACTTGCCCCAGCGCAATGCCAACGGCTCGGCTGCCCTGCCGGGGCGGCGTGCTGCGCTCTCCCCGGACAGGCTCCTGGGGACCGAGGGGACAGGCGTGTCCCTTTTCTGAAGGCTGATACCCTAGGCGCGGCCGGGCTCCAGTCTGGGGCAGGCGGGATGTCCCGGCAAGGAGACGTTCACTCCGGGGTAGTTTCTGCCAGAGCGCTGCAGAGCGCTCGGCTGCGGCAACCAGCAGCAGACCACAGGCCCGACCCTGATTCCCCAGCGAAGGAACAGCTTTCCCGGAGGTTTTCCGCACGAAGCGGACCGCGCCTCGCTGCTGCTTCCTCGCTCCGGCTTTGGGCGTTCGCTCTCTCGCGTCAGGGGAGATGTGTGGCGGGAGAGTCGGTGCTTCTGGGGCCTCGCTTCCCGGGGCCCCGGTGCGGACCCTGGGCTCCCAGGGCCTCGCCGATGTCGGGAGACGCGGCCTCCTCCGTGCAGCAGCGTGTGTCGCCCGGGGTGGCCCCTCTGAGCAGACGGCCTTCTCCCGGGCTCGCCGGGGCCTGGCCTCTTCCTCTCGCGTTCAGGCCGACTCGGGAAGAGGCCCGCGTCTTCCCGTGCAGAGAGGAGAGGCTCCAGGAGCACTGCGCACCGCCCGGGCCCTGGGACGGGGAGCCTGTGGGGGGACTGTCCCCGTGCCTTCCCCGGCCGCCCCTGCCACCCAGAAAGCTGCCCCACCCTGGAGGGACACGGGGGCCGACGGCCCGCTGCTCCAAGGAGCGGTTTCTGCGCGTTCAGGGGCTGGCGCCTGGGAGCCCCCGCAAGGCTCCCCCAGGGACTGGTGGCCGAGGCCCTGCTGTCGCCCTGGGCCTCGAGGCCCAGGACAGACCTGCCTTCTGCCCAGACTGCTGGCTCAGACCGGAGCACGCGCCCCTGCCCTCGTCGTCCCCCCGTGTCTCCTTAGCAGCCAGGCTTCCGGCGCCGGGCCCCTTGAGTGGGTGACACTTGTCCCCACCCCCCGACCCACTCGGGCTCAGACGGCAGGCTCTCCTGCTTGGCTTCACTTGCCCCAGCGCCATGCCAACGGCTCGGCTGCCCTGCCGGGGCGGCGTGCTGCGCTCTCCCCAGACATGCTCCTGGGGACCGAGGGGACAGGCGTGTCCCTTTTCTGAAGGCCGGTCCCCCAGGCGCGACCGGGCTCCTGTCTGGGGCAGGCGGGATGTCCCGGCAAGGAGGCGTTCACTCCGGGGTAGTTTCTGCCAGAGCGCTGCAGAGCGCTCGGCTGCGGCAACCAGCAGCAGCCCACAGACCCGACCCTGATTCCCCAGCGAAGGCATAGCTTTCGCCTAGGTTTTCCGCACGAAGCGGACCGCGCCTCGCTGCTGCTTCCTCGCTCCGGCTTTGGGCGTTCGCTCTCTCACGTCAGGGGAGATGTGTGGCGGGAGAGTCGGTGCTTCTGGGGCCTCGCTTCCCGGGGCCCCGGTGCGGACCCTGGGCTCCCAGGGCCTCGCCGATGTCGGGAGACGCGGCCTCCTCCTTGCAGCAGCGTGTGTCGCCCGGGGTGGCCCCTCTGCGCAGACGGCCTTCTCCCGGGCTCGCCGGGGCCTGGCCTCTTCCTCTCGCGTTCAGGCCGACTCGGGAAGAGGCCTGCGGCTTCCCGCGCAGCGAGGAGAGGCTCCAGGAGCACTGCGCACCGCCCGGGCCCTGGGACGGGGAGCCTGTGGGGGGACTGTCCCCGCGCCGTCCCCGGCCACGCCTGCCACCCAGAACGCTGCCCCACCATGGAGGGAGACGGGGGCCGACGGCCGGCTGCTCCAGGGAGCGGTTTCTGCGCGTTCAGGGGCTGGCGCCTGGGAGCCCCCCCAAGGCTGCCCCAGGGACTGCTGGCCGAGGCCCTGCTGTCGCCCTGGGCCTCGAGGCCCAGGACGGGCCTGCCTTCTGCCCAGACTGCTGGCTCAGACCGGAGCACGCGCCCCTGCCCTCGTCGTCCCCCCGTGTCTCCTTAGCAGCCAGGCTTCCGGCGCCGGGCCCCGTGAGTGGGTGACACTTGTCCCCACCCCCCGACCCACTCGGGCTCAGACGGCAGGCTCTCCTGCTTGGCCTCACTTGCCCCAGCGCAATGCCAACGGCTCGGCTGCCCTGCCGGGGCGGCGTGCTGCGCTCTCCCCAGACATGCTCCTGGGGACCGAGGGGACAGGCGTGTCCCTTTTCTGAAGGCCGGTCCCCCAGGCGCGACCGGGCTCCTGTCTGGGGCAGGCGGGATGTCCCGGCAAGGAGGCGTTCACTCCGGGGTAGTTTCTGCCAGAGCGCTGCTGAGCACTCGGCTGCGGCACCCAGCAGCAGCTCACAGACACGACCCTGATTCCCCAGCGAAGGCAGAGCTTTCGCCTAGGTTTTTCGCACGAAGCGGACCGCGCCTCGCTGCTGCTTCCTCGCTCCGGCTTTGGGCGTTCGCTCTCTCGCGACAGGGGAGAAGTGTTGCGGGAGAGTCGGTGCTTCTGGGGCCTCGCTTCCCGGGGCCCCGGTGCGGACCCTGGGCTCCCAGGGCCTCGCCGATGTCGGGAGACGCGGCCTCCTCCTTGCAGCAGCGTGTGTCGCCCGGGGTGGCCCCTCTGCGCAGACGGCCTTCTCCCGGGCTCGCCGGGGCCTGGCCTCTTCCTCTCGCGTTCAGGCCGACTCGGGAAGAGGCCCGCGTATTCCCGCGCAGAGAGGAGAGGCTCCAGGAGCACTGCGCACCGCCCGGGCCCTGGGACGGGGAGCCTGTGGGGGGACTGTCCCCGCGCCTTCCCCGGCCGCCCCTGCCACCCATAACGCTGCCCCACCCTGGAGGGAGACGGGGGCCGACGGCCCGCTGCTCCAGGGAGCGGTTTCTGCGCGTTCAGGGGCTGGCGCCTGGGAGCCCCCCCAAGGCTGCCCCAGGGACTGGTGGCCGAGGCCCTGCTGTCGCCCTGGGCCTCGAAGCCCAGGACAGGCCGGCCTTCTGCCCAGACTGCTGGCTCAGACCGGGGCCCGTGCCCCTGCCCACGTCGTCCTCCCGTGTCTCCTTAGCAGGCAGGCTTCCGGCGCCGCGCCCCGTGAGTGGGTGACACTTGTCCCCACCCCCCGACCCACTCGGGCTCAGACGGCAGGCTCTCCTGCTTGGCCTCACTTGCCCCAGCGCAATGCCAACGGCTCGGCTGCCCTGCCGGGGCGGCGTGCTGCGCTCTCCCCGGACAGGCTCCTGGGGACCGAGGGGACAGGCGTGTCCCTTTTCTGAAGGCTGATACCCTAGGCGCGGCCGGGCTCCAGTCTGGGGCAGGCGGGATGTCCCGGCAAGGAGGCATTCACTCCGGGGTAGTTTCTGCCAGAGCGCTGCAGAGCGCTCGGCTGCGGCAACCAGCAGCAGACCACAGGCCCGACCCTGATTCCCCAGCGAAGGAAGAGCTTTCCCCGAGGTTTTCGGCACGAAGCGGACCGCGCCTCGCTGCTGCTTCCTCGCTCCGGCTTTGTGCGTTCGCTCTCTCGCGTCAGGGGAGAAGTGCTGCGGGAGAGTCGGTGCTTCTGGGGCCTCGCTTCCCGGGGCCCAGGTGCGGACCCTGGGCTCCCAGGGCCTCGCCGATGTCGGGAGACGCGGCCTCCTCCGTGCAGCAGCGTGTGTCGCCCGGGGTGGCCCCTCTGCGCAGACGGCCTTCTCCCGGGCTCGCCGGGGCCTGGCCTCTTCCTCTCGCGTTCAGGCCGACTCGGGAAGAGGCCCGCGTCTTCCCGCGCAGAGAGGAGAGGCTCCAGGAGCACTGCGCACCGCCCGGGCCCTGGGACGGGGAGCCTCTGGGGGGAATGTCCCCGCGCCTTCCCCGGCCGCCCCTGCCACCCAGAAAGCTGCCCCACCCTGGAGGGAGACGGGGGCCGACGGCCCGCTGCTCCAAGGAGCGGTTTCTGCGCGTTCAGGGGCTGGCGCCTGGGAGCCCCCCCAAGGCTGCCCCAGGGACTGGTGGCCGAGGCCTTGCTGTCGTCCTGGGCCTCGAGGCCCAGGACAGGCCTGCCTTCTGCCCAGACTGCTGGCTCAGACCGGAGCACGCGCCCCTGCCCTCGTCGTCCCCCCGTGTCTCCTTAGCAGCCAGGCTTCCGGTGCCGGGCCCCGTGAGTGGGTGACACTTGTCCCCACCCCCCGACCCACTCGGGCTCAGACGGCAGGCTCTCCTGCTTGGCCTCACTTGTCCCAGTGCAATGCCAACGGCTCGGCTGCCCTGCCGGGGCGGCGTGCTGCGCTCTCCCCAGACATGCTCCTGGGGACCGAGGGGACAGGCGTGTCCCTTTTCTGAAGGCCGGTCCCCCAGGCGCGACCGGGCTCCTGTCTGGGGCAGGCGGGATGTCCCGGCAAGGAGGCGTTCACTCCGGGGTAGTTTCTGCCAGAGCGCTGCTGAGCACTCGGCTGCGGCACCCAGCAGCAGCTCACAGACATGACCCTGATTCCCCAGCGAAGGCAGAGCTTTCGCCTAGGTTTTTCGCACGAAGCGGACCGCGCCTCGCTGCTGCTTCCTCGCGCCGGCTTTGGGCGTTCGCTCTCTCGCTACAGGGGAGAAGTGTTGCGGGAGAGTCGGTGCTTCTGGGGCCTCGCTTCCCGGGGCCCAGGTGCGGACCCTGGGCTCCCAGGGCCTCGCCGATGTCGGGAGACGTGGCGTCCTCGTGCAGCAGCGTGTGTCGCCCGGGGTGGCCCCTCTGCGCAGACGGCCTTCTCCCGGGCTCGCCGGGGCCTGGCCTCTTCCTTTCGCGTTCAGGCCGACTCGGGAAGAGGCCTGCGGCTTCCCGCGCAGCGAGGAGAGGCTCCAGGAGCACTGCGCACCGCCCGGGCCCTGGGACGGGGAGCCTGTGGGGGGACTGTCCCCGCACCTTCCCCGGCCGCCCCTGCCACCCAGAACGCTGCCCCACCCTGGAGGGAGACGGGGGCCGACGGCCGGCTGCTCCAGGGAGCGGTTTCTGCGCGTTCAGGGGCTGGCGCCTGGGAGCCCCCCCAAGGCTGCCCCAGGGACTGGTGGCCGAGGCCCTGCTGTCGCCCTGGGCCTCGAAGCCCAGGACAGGCCGGCCTTCTGCCCAGACTGCTGGCTCAGACCGGGGCCCGCGCCCCTGCCCACGTCGTCCTCCCGTGTCTCCTTAGCAGGCAGGCTTCCGGCGCCGCGCCCCGTGAGTGGGTGACACTTGTCCCCACCCCCCGACCCACTCGGGCTCAGACGGCAGGCTCTCCTGCTTGGCCTCACTTGCCCCAGCGCAATGCCAACGGCTCGGCTGCCCTGCCGGGGCGGCGTGCTGCGCTCTCCCCGGACAGGCTCCTGGGGACCGAGGGGACAGGCGTGTCCCTTTTCTGAAGGCTGATACCCTAGGCGCGGCCGGGCTCCAGTCTGGGGCAGGCGGGATGTCCCGGCAAGGAGACGTTCACTCCGGGGTAGTTTCTGCCAGAGCGCTGCAGAGCGCTCGGCTGCGGCAACCAGCAGCAGACCACAGGCCCGACCCTGATTCCCCAGCGAAGGAACAGCTTTCCCGTAGGTTTTCCGCACGAAGCGGACCGCGCCTCGCTGCTGCTTCCTCGCTCCGGCTTTGGGCGTTCGCTCTCTCGCGTCAGGGGAGAAGTGTTGCGGGAGAGTCGGTGCTTCTGGGGCCTCGCTTCCCGGGGCCCAGGTGCGGACCCTGGGCTCCCAGGGCCTCGCCGATGTCGGGAGACGCGGCCTCCTCCGTGCAGCAGCGTGTGTCGCCCGGGGTGGCCCCTCTGAGCAGACGGCCTTCTCCCGGGCTCGCCGGGGCCTGGCCTCTTCCTCTCGCGTTCAGGCCGACTCGGGAAGAGGCCCGCGTCTTCCCGTGCAGAGAGGAGAGGCTCCAGGAGCACTGCGCACCGCCCGGGCCCTGGGACGGGGAGCCTGTGGGGGGACTGTCCCCGCGCCTTCCCCGGCCGCCCCTGCCACCCAGAAAGCTGCCCCACCCTGGAGGGACACGGGGGCCGACGGCCCGCTGCTCCAAGGAGCGGTTTCTGCGCGTTCAGGGGCTGGCGCCTGGGAGCCCCCGCAAGGCTCCCCCAGGGACTGGTGGCCGAGGCCCTGCTGTCGCCCTGGGCCTCGAGGCCCAGGACAGACCTGCCTTCTGCCCAGACTGCTGGCTCAGACCGGAGCACGCGCCCCTGCCCTCGTCGTCCCCCCGTGTCTCCTTAGCAGCCAGGCTTCCGGCGCCGGGCCCCTTGAGTGGGTGACACTTGTCCCCACCCCCCGACCCACTCGGGCTCAGACGGCAGGCTCTCCTGCTTGGCTTCACTTGCCCCAGCGCCATGCCAACGGCTCGGCTGCCCTGCCGGGGCGGCGTGCTGCGCTCTCCCCAGACATGCTCCTGGGGACCGAGGGGACAGGCGTGTCCCTTTTCTGAAGGCCGGTCCCCCAGGCGCGACCGGGCTCCTGTCTGGGGCAGGCGGGATGTCCCGGCAAGGAGGCGTTCACTCCGGGGTAGTTTCTGCCAGAGCGCTGCAGAGCGCTCGGCTGCGGCAACCAGCAGCAGCCCACAGACCCGACCCTGATTCCCCAGCGAAGGCATAGCTTTCGCCTAGGTTTTCCGCACGAAGCGGACCGCGCCTCGCTGCTGCTTCCTCGCTCCGGCTTTGGGCGTTCGCTCTCTCACGTCAGGGGAGATGTGTGGCGGGAGAGTCGGTGCTTCTGGGGCCTCGCTTCCCGGGGCCCCGGTGCGGACCCTGGGCTCCCAGAGCCTCGCCGATGTCGGGAGACGCGGCCTCCTCCTTGCAGCAGCGTGTGTCGCCCGGGGTGGCCCCTCTGCGCAGACGGCCTTCTCCCGGGCTCGCCGGGGCCTGGCCTCTTCCTCTCGCGTTCAGGCCGACTCGGGAAGAGGCCTGCGGCTTCCCGCGCAGCGAGGAGAGGCTCCAGGAGCACTGCGCACCGCCCGGGCCCTGGGACGGGGAGCCTGTGGGGGGACTGTCCCCGCGCCGTCCCCGGCCACGCCTGCCACCCAGAACGCTGCCCCACCATGGAGGGAGACGGGGGCCGACGGCCGGCTGCTCCAGGGAGCGGTTTCTGCGCGTTCAGGGGCTGGCGCCTGGGAGCCCCCCCAAGGCTGCCCCAGGGACTGCTGGCCGAGGCCCTGCTGTCGCCCTGGGCCTCGAGGCCCAGGACGGGCCTGCCTTCTGCCCAGACTGCTGGCTCAGACCGGAGCACGCGCCCCTGCCCTCGTCGTCCCCCCGTGTCTCCTTAGCAGCCAGGCTTCCGGCGCCGGGCCCCGTGAGTGGGTGACACTTGTCCCCACCCCCCGACCCACTCGGGCTCAGACGGCAGGCTCTCCTGCTTGGCCTCACTTGCCCCAGCGCAATGCCAACGGCTCGGCTGCCCTGCCGGGGCGGCGTGCTGCGCTCTCCCCAGACATGCTCCTGGGGACCGAGGGGACAGGCGTGTCCCTTTTCTGAAGGCCGGTCCCCCAGGCGCGACCGGGCTCCTGTCTGGGGCAGGCGGGATGTCCCGGCAAGGAGGCGTTCACTCCGGGGTAGTTTCTGCCAGAGCGCTGCTGAGCACTCGGCTGCGGCACCCAGCAGCAGCTCACAGACACGACCCTGATTCCCCAGCGAAGGCAGAGCTTTCGCCTAGGTTTTTCGCACGAAGCGGACCGCGCCTCGCTGCTGCTTCCTCGCTCCGGCTTTGGGCGTTCGCTCTCTCGCGACAGGGGAGAAGTGTTGCGGGAGAGTCGGTGCTTCTGGGGCCTCGCTTCCCGGGGCCCCGGTGCGGACCCTGGGCTCCCAGGGCCTCGCCGATGTCGGGAGACGCGGCCTCCTCCTTGCAGCAGCGTGTGTCGCCCGGGGTGGCCCCTCTGCGCAGACGGCCTTCTCCCGGGCTCGCCGGGGCCTGGCCTCTTCCTCTCGCGTTCAGGCCGACTCGGGAAGAGGCCCGCGTATTCCCGCGCAGAGAGGAGAGGCTCCAGGAGCACTGCGCACCGCCCGGGCCCTGGGACGGGGAGCCTGTGGGGGGACTGTCCCCGCGCCTTCCCCGGCCGCCCCTGCCACCCATAACGCTGCCCCACCCTGGAGGGAGACGGGGGCCGACGGCCCGCTGCTCCAGGGAGCGGTTTCTGCGCGTTCAGGGGCTGGCGCCTGGGAGCCCCCCCAAGGCTGCCCCAGGGACTGGTGGCCGAGGCCCTGCTGTCGCCCTGGGCCTCGAAGCCCAGGACAGGCCGGCCTTCTGCCCAGACTGCTGGCTCAGACCGGGGCCCGTGCCCCTGCCCACGTCGTCCTCCCGTGTCTCCTTAGCAGGCAGGCTTCCGGCGCCGCGCCCCGTGAGTGGGTGACACTTGTCCCCACCCCCCGACCCACTCGGGCTCAGACGGCAGGCTCTCCTGCTTGGCCTCACTTGCCCCAGCGCAATGCCAACGGCTCGGCTGCCCTGCCGGGGCGGCGTGCTGCGCTCTCCCCGGACAGGCTCCTGGGGACCGAGGGGACAGGCGTGTCCCTTTTCTGAAGGCTGATACCCTAGGCGCGGCCGGGCTCCAGTCTGGGGCAGGCGGGATGTCCCGGCAAGGAGGCATTCACTCCGGGGTAGTTTCTGCCAGAGCGCTGCAGAGCGCTCGGCTGCGGCAACCAGCAGCAGACCACAGGCCCGACCCTGATTCCCCAGCGAAGGAAGAGCTTTCCCCGAGGTTTTCGGCACGAAGCGGACCGCGCCTCGCTGCTGCTTCCTCGCTCCGGCTTTGGGCGTTCGCTCTCTCGCGTCAGGGGAGAAGTGCTGCGGGAGAGTCGGTGCTTCTGGGGCCTCGCTTCCCGGGGCCCAGGTGCGGACCCTGGGCTCCCAGGGCCTCGCCGATGTCGGGAGACGCGGCCTCCTCCGTGCAGCAGCGTGTGTCGCCCGGGGTGGCCCCTCTGCGCAGACGGCCTTCTCCCGGGCTCGCCGGGGCCTGGCCTCTTCCTCTCGCGTTCAGGCCGACTCGGGAAGAGGCCCGCGTCTTCCCGCGCAGAGAGGAGAGGCTCCAGGAGCACTGCGCACCGCCCGGGCCCTGGGACGGGGAGCCTCTGGGGGGAATGTCCCCGCGCCTTCCCCGGCCGCCCCTGCCACCCAGAAAGCTGCCCCACCCTGGAGGGAGACGGGGGCCGACGGCCCGCTGCTCCAAGGAGCGGTTTCTGCGCGTTCAGGGGCTGGCGCCTGGGAGCCCCCCCAAGGCTGCCCCAGGGACTGGTGGCCGAGGCCTTGCTGTCGCCCTGGGCCTCGAGGCCCAGGACAGGCCTGCCTTCTGCCCAGACTGCTGGCTCAGACCGGAGCACGCGCCCCTGCCCTCGTCGTCCCCCCGTGTCTCCTTAGCAGCCAGGCTTCCGGTGCCGGGCCCCGTGAGTGGGTGACACTTGTCCCCACCCCCCGACCCACTCGGGCTCAGACGGCAGGCTCTCCTGCTTGGCCTCACTTGTCCCAGTGCAATGCCAACGGCTCGGCTGCCCTGCCGGGGCGGCGTGCTGCGCTCTCCCCAGACATGCTCCTGGGGACCGAGGGGACAGGCGTGTCCCTTTTCTGAAGGCCGGTCCCCCAGGCGCGACCGGGCTCCTGTCTGGGGCAGGCGGGATGTCCCGGCAAGGAGGCGTTCACTCCGGGGTAGTTTCTGCCAGAGCGCTGCTGAGCACTCGGCTGCGGCACCCAGCAGCAGCTCACAGACATGACCCTGATTCCCCAGCGAAGGCAGAGCTTTCGCCTAGGTTTTTCGCACGAAGCGGACCGCGCCTCGCTGCTGCTTCCTCGCGCCGGCTTTGGGCGTTCGCTCTCTCGCTACAGGGGAGAAGTGTTGCGGGAGAGTCGGTGCTTCTGGGGCCTCGCTTCCCGGGGCCCAGGTGCGGACCCTGGGCTCCCAGGGCCTCGCCGATGTCGGGAGACGTGGCGTCCTCGTGCAGCAGCGTGTGTCGCCCGGGGTGGCCCCTCTGCGCAGACGGCCTTCTCCCGGGCTCGCCGGGGCCTGGCCTCTTCCTTTCGCGTTCAGGCCGACTCGGGAAGAGGCCTGCGGCTTCCCGCGCAGCGAGGAGAGGCTCCAGGAGCACTGCGCACCGCCCGGGCCCTGGGACGGGGAGCCTGTGGGGGGACTGTCCCCGCACCTTCCCCGGCCGCCCCTGCCACCCAGAAAGCTGCCCCACCCTGGAGGGAGACGGGGGCCGACGGCCCGCTGCTCCAAGGAGCGGTTTCTGCGCGTTCAGGGGCTGGCGCCTGGGAGCCCCCCCAAGGCTGCCCCAGGGACTGGTGGCCGAGGCCTTGCTGTCGCCCTGGGCCTCGAGGCCCAGGACAGGCCTGCCTTCTGCCCAGACTGCTGGCTCAGACCGGAGCACGCGCCCCTGCCCTCGTCGTCCCCCCGTGTCTCCTTAGCAGCCAGGCTTCCGGTGCCGGGCCCCGTGAGTGGGTGACACTTGTCCCCACCCCCCGACCCACTCGGGCTCAGACGGCAGGCTCTCCTGCTTGGCCTCACTTGTCCCAGTGCAATGCCAACGGCTCGGCTGCCCTGCCGGGGCGGCGTGCTGCGCTCTCCCCAGACATGCTCCTGGGGACCGAGGGGACAGGCGTGTCCCTTTTCTGAAGGCCGGTCCCCCAGGCGCGACCGGGCTCCTGTCTGGGGCAGGCGGGATGTCCCGGCAAGGAGGCGTTCACTCCGGGGTAGTTTCTGCCAGAGCGCTGCTGAGCACTCGGCTGCGGCACCCAGCAGCAGCTCACAGACATGACCCTGATTCCCCAGCGAAGGCAGAGCTTTCGCCTAGGTTTTTCGCACGAAGCGGACCGCGCCTCGCTGCTGCTTCCTCGCGCCGGCTTTGGGCGTTCGCTCTCTCGCTACAGGGGAGAAGTGTTGCGGGAGAGTCGGTGCTTCTGGGGCCTCGCTTCCCGGGGCCCAGGTGCGGACCCTGGGCTCCCAGGGCCTCGCCGATGTCGGGAGACGTGGCGTCCTCGTGCAGCAGCGTGTGTCGCCCGGGGTGGCCCCTCTGCGCAGACGGCCTTCTCCCGGGCTCGCCGGGGCCTGGCCTCTTCCTTTCGCGTTCAGGCCGACTCGGGAAGAGGCCTGCGGCTTCCCGCGCAGCGAGGAGAGGCTCCAGGAGCACTGCGCACCGCCCGGGCCCTGGGACGGGGAGCCTGTGGGGGGACTGTCCCCGCACCTTCCCCGGCCGCCCCTGCCACCCAGAACGCTGCCCCACCCTGGAGGGAGACGGGGGCCGACGGCCGGCTGCTCCAGGGAGCGGTTTCTGCGCGTTCAGGGGCTGGCGCCTGGGAGCCCCCCCAAGGCTGCCCCAGGGACTGGTGGCCGAGGCCCTGCTGTCGCCCTGGGCCTCGAAGCCCAGGACAGGCCGGCCTTCTGCCCAGACTGCTGGCTCAGACCGGGGCCCGCGCCCCTGCCCACGTCGTCCTCCCGTGTCTCCTTAGCAGGCAGGCTTCCGGCGCCGCGCCCCGTGAGTGGGTGACACTTGTCCCCACCCCCCGACCCACTCGGGCTCAGACGGCAGGCTCTCCTGCTTGGCCTCACTTGCCCCAGCGCAATGCCAACGGCTCGGCTGCCCTGCCGGGGCGGCGTGCTGCGCTCTCCCCGGACAGGCTCCTGGGGACCGAGGGGACAGGCGTGTCCCTTTTCTGAAGGCTGATACCCTAGGCGCGGCCGGGCTCCAGTCTGGGGCAGGCGGGATGTCCCGGCAAGGAGACGTTCACTCCGGGGTAGTTTCTGCCAGAGCGCTGCAGAGCGCTCGGCTGCGGCAACCAGCAGCAGACCACAGGCCCGACCCTGATTCCCCAGCGAAGGAACAGCTTTCCCGTAGGTTTTCCGCACGAAGCGGACCGCGCCTCGCTGCTGCTTCCTCGCTCCGGCTTTGGGCGTTCGCTCTCTCGCGTCAGGGGAGAAGTGTTGCGGGAGAGTCGGTGCTTCTGGGGCCTCGCTTCCCGGGGCCCAGGTGCGGACCCTGGGCTCCCAGGGCCTCGCCGATGTCGGGAGACGCGGCCTCCTCCGTGCAGCAGCGTGTGTCGCCCGGGGTGGCCCCTCTGAGCAGACGGCCTTCTCCCGGGCTCGCCGGGGCCTGGCCTCTTCCTCTCGCGTTCAGGCCGACTCGGGAAGAGGCCCGCGTCTTCCCGTGCAGAGAGGAGAGGCTCCAGGAGCACTGCGCACCGCCCGGGCCCTGGGACGGGGAGCCTGTGGGGGGACTGTCCCCGCGCCTTCCCCGGCCGCCCCTGCCACCCAGAAAGCTGCCCCACCCTGGAGGGACACGGGGGCCGACGGCCCGCTGCTCCAAGGAGCGGTTTCTGCGCGTTCAGGGGCTGGCGCCTGGGAGCCCCCGCAAGGCTCCCCCAGGGACTGGTGGCCGAGGCCCTGCTGTCGCCCTGGGCCTCGAGGCCCAGGACAGACCTGCCTTCTGCCCAGACTGCTGGCTCAGACCGGAGCACGCGCCCCTGCCCTCGTCGTCCCCCCGTGTCTCCTTAGCAGCCAGGCTTCCGGCGCCGGGCCCCTTGAGTGGGTGACACTTGTCCCCACCCCCCGACCCACTCGGGCTCAGACGGCAGGCTCTCCTGCTTGGCTTCACTTGCCCCAGCGCCATGCCAACGGCTCGGCTGCCCTGCCGGGGCGGCGTGCTGCGCTCTCCCCAGACATGCTCCTGGGGACCGAGGGGACAGGCGTGTCCCTTTTCTGAAGGCCGGTCCCCCAGGCGCGACCGGGCTCCTGTCTGGGGCAGGCGGGATGTCCCGGCAAGGAGGCGTTCACTCCGGGGTAGTTTCTGCCAGAGCGCTGCAGAGCGCTCGGCTGCGGCAACCAGCAGCAGCCCACAGACCCGACCCTGATTCCCCAGCGAAGGCATAGCTTTCGCCTAGGTTTTCCGCACGAAGCGGACCGCGCCTCGCTGCTGCTTCCTCGCTCCGGCTTTGGGCGTTCGCTCTCTCACGTCAGGGGAGATGTGTGGCGGGAGAGTCGGTGCTTCTGGGGCCTCGCTTCCCGGGGCCCCGGTGCGGACCCTGGGCTCCCAGGGCCTCGCCGATGTCGGGAGACGCGGCCTCCTCCTTGCAGCAGCGTGTGTCGCCCGGGGTGGCCCCTCTGCGCAGACGGCCTTCTCCCGGGCTCGCCGGGGCCTGGCCTCTTCCTCTCGCGTTCAGGCCGACTCGGGAAGAGGCCTGCGGCTTCCCGCGCAGCGAGGAGAGGCTCCAGGAGCACTGCGCACCGCCCGGGCCCTGGGACGGGGAGCCTGTGGGGGGACTGTCCCCGCGCCGTCCCCGGCCACGCCTGCCACCCAGAACGCTGCCCCACCATGGAGGGAGACGGGGGCCGACGGCCGGCTGCTCCAGGGAGCGGTTTCTGCGCGTTCAGGGGCTGGCGCCTGGGAGCCCCCCCAAGGCTGCCCCAGGGACTGCTGGCCGAGGCCCTGCTGTCGCCCTGGGCCTCGAGGCCCAGGACGGGCCTGCCTTCTGCCCAGACTGCTGGCTCAGACCGGAGCACGCGCCCCTGCCCTCGTCGTCCCCCCGTGTCTCCTTAGCAGCCAGGCTTCCGGCGCCGGGCCCCGTGAGTGGGTGACACTTGTCCCCACCCCCCGACCCACTCGGGCTCAGACGGCAGGCTCTCCTGCTTGGCCTCACTTGCCCCAGCGCAATGCCAACGGCTCGGCTGCCCTGCCGGGGCGGCGTGCTGCGCTCTCCCCAGACATGCTCCTGGGGACCGAGGGGACAGGCGTGTCCCTTTTCTGAAGGCCGGTCCCCCAGGCGCGACCGGGCTCCTGTCTGGGGCAGGCGGGATGTCCCGGCAAGGAGGCGTTCACTCCGGGGTAGTTTCTGCCAGAGCGCTGCTGAGCACTCGGCTGCGGCACCCAGCAGCAGCTCACAGACACGACCCTGATTCCCCAGCGAAGGCAGAGCTTTCGCCTAGGTTTTTCGCACGAAGCGGACCGCGCCTCGCTGCTGCTTCCTCGCTCCGGCTTTGGGCGTTCGCTCTCTCGCGACAGGGGAGAAGTGTTGCGGGAGAGTCGGTGCTTCTGGGGCCTCGCTTCCCGGGGCCCCGGTGCGGACCCTGGGCTCCCAGGGCCTCGCCGATGTCGGGAGACGCGGCCTCCTCCTTGCAGCAGCGTGTGTCGCCCGGGGTGGCCCCTCTGCGCAGACGGCCTTCTCCCGGGCTCGCCGGGGCCTGGCCTCTTCCTCTCGCGTTCAGGCCGACTCGGGAAGAGGCCCGCGTATTCCCGCGCAGAGAGGAGAGGCTCCAGGAGCACTGCGCACCGCCCGGGCCCTGGGACGGGGAGCCTGTGGGGGGACTGTCCCCGCGCCTTCCCCGGCCGCCCCTGCCACCCATAACGCTGCCCCACCCTGGAGGGAGACGGGGGCCGACGGCCCGCTGCTCCAGGGAGCGGTTTCTGCGCGTTCAGGGGCTGGCGCCTGGGAGCCCCCCCAAGGCTGCCCCAGGGACTGGTGGCCGAGGCCCTGCTGTCGCCCTGGGCCTCGAAGCCCAGGACAGGCCGGCCTTCTGCCCAGACTGCTGGCTCAGACCGGGGCCCGTGCCCCTGCCCACGTCGTCCTCCCGTGTCTCCTTAGCAGGCAGGCTTCCGGCGCCGCGCCCCGTGAGTGGGTGACACTTGTCCCCACCCCCCGACCCACTCGGGCTCAGACGGCAGGCTCTCCTGCTTGGCCTCACTTGCCCCAGCGCAATGCCAACGGCTCGGCTGCCCTGCCGGGGCGGCGTGCTGCGCTCTCCCCGGACAGGCTCCTGGGGACCGAGGGGACAGGCGTGTCCCTTTTCTGAAGGCTGATACCCTAGGCGCGGCCGGGCTCCAGTCTGGGGCAGGCGGGATGTCCCGGCAAGGAGGCATTCACTCCGGGGTAGTTTCTGCCAGAGCGCTGCAGAGCGCTCGGCTGCGGCAACCAGCAGCAGACCACAGGCCCGACCCTGATTCCCCAGCGAAGGAAGAGCTTTCCCCGAGGTTTTCGGCACGAAGCGGACCGCGCCTCGCTGCTGCTTCCTCGCTCCGGCTTTGGGCGTTCGCTCTCTCGCGTCAGGGGAGAAGTGCTGCGGGAGAGTCGGTGCTTCTGGGGCCTCGCTTCCCGGGGCCCAGGTGCGGACCCTGGGCTCCCAGGGCCTCGCCGATGTCGGGAGACGCGGCCTCCTCCGTGCAGCAGCGTGTGTCGCCCGGGGTGGCCCCTCTGCGCAGACGGCCTTCTCCCGGGCTCGCCGGGGCCTGGCCTCTTCCTCTCGCGTTCAGGCCGACTCGGGAAGAGGCCCGCGTCTTCCCGCGCAGAGAGGAGAGGCTCCAGGAGCACTGCGCACCGCCCGGGCCCTGGGACGGGGAGCCTCTGGGGGGAATGTCCCCGCGCCTTCCCCGGCCGCCCCTGCCACCCAGAAAGCTGCCCCACCCTGGAGGGAGACGGGGGCCGACGGCCCGCTGCTCCAAGGAGCGGTTTCTGCGCGTTCAGGGGCTGGCGCCTGGGAGCCCCCCCAAGGCTGCCCCAGGGACTGGTGGCCGAGGCCTTGCTGTCGCCCTGGGCCTCGAGGCCCAGGACAGGCCTGCCTTCTGCCCAGACTGCTGGCTCAGACCGGAGCACGCGCCCCTGCCCTCGTCGTCCCCCCGTGTCTCCTTAGCAGCCAGGCTTCCGGTGCCGGGCCCCGTGAGTGGGTGACACTTGTCCCCACCCCCCGACCCACTCGGGCTCAGACGGCAGGCTCTCCTGCTTGGCCTCACTTGTCCCAGTGCAATGCCAACGGCTCGGCTGCCCTGCCGGGGCGGCGTGCTGCGCTCTCCCCAGACATGCTCCTGGGGACCGAGGGGACAGGCGTGTCCCTTTTCTGAAGGCCGGTCCCCCAGGCGCGACCGGGCTCCTGTCTGGGGCAGGCGGGATGTCCCGGCAAGGAGGCGTTCACTCCGGGGTAGTTTCTGCCAGAGCGCTGCTGAGCACTCGGCTGCGGCACCCAGCAGCAGCTCACAGACATGACCCTGATTCCCCAGCGAAGGCAGAGCTTTCGCCTAGGTTTTTCGCACGAAGCGGACCGCGCCTCGCTGCTGCTTCCTCGCGCCGGCTTTGGGCGTTCGCTCTCTCGCTACAGGGGAGAAGTGTTGCGGGAGAGTCGGTGCTTCTGGGGCCTCGCTTCCCGGGGCCCAGGTGCGGACCCTGGGCTCCCAGGGCCTCGCCGATGTCGGGAGACGTGGCGTCCTCGTGCAGCAGCGTGTGTCGCCCGGGGTGGCCCCTCTGCGCAGACGGCCTTCTCCCGGGCTCGCCGGGGCCTGGCCTCTTCCTTTCGCGTTCAGGCCGACTCGGGAAGAGGCCTGCGGCTTCCCGCGCAGCGAGGAGAGGCTCCAGGAGCACTGCGCACCGCCCGGGCCCTGGGACGGGGAGCCTGTGGGGGGACTGTCCCCGCACCTTCCCCGGCCGCCCCTGCCACCCAGAAAGCTGCCCCACCCTGGAGGGAGACGGGGGCCGACGGCCCGCTGCTCCAAGGAGCGGTTTCTGCGCGTTCAGGGGCTGGCGCCTGGGAGCCCCCCCAAGGCTGCCCCAGGGACTGGTGGCCGAGGCCTTGCTGTCGCCCTGGGCCTCGAGGCCCAGGACAGGCCTGCCTTCTGCCCAGACTGCTGGCTCAGACCGGAGCACGCGCCCCTGCCCTCGTCGTCCCCCCGTGTCTCCTTAGCAGCCAGGCTTCCGGTGCCGGGCCCCGTGAGTGGGTGACACTTGTCCCCACCCCCCGACCCACTCGGGCTCAGACGGCAGGCTCTCCTGCTTGGCCTCACTTGTCCCAGTGCAATGCCAACGGCTCGGCTGCCCTGCCGGGGCGGCGTGCTGCGCTCTCCCCAGACATGCTCCTGGGGACCGAGGGGACAGGCGTGTCCCTTTTCTGAAGGCCGGTCCCCCAGGCGCGACCGGGCTCCTGTCTGGGGCAGGCGGGATGTCCCGGCAAGGAGGCGTTCACTCCGGGGTAGTTTCTGCCAGAGCGCTGCTGAGCACTCGGCTGCGGCACCCAGCAGCAGCTCACAGACATGACCCTGATTCCCCAGCGAAGGCAGAGCTTTCGCCTAGGTTTTTCGCACGAAGCGGACCGCGCCTCGCTGCTGCTTCCTCGCGCCGGCTTTGGGCGTTCGCTCTCTCGCTACAGGGGAGAAGTGTTGCGGGAGAGTCGGTGCTTCTGGGGCCTCGCTTCCCGGGGCCCAGGTGCGGACCCTGGGCTCCCAGGGCCTCGCCGATGTCGGGAGACGTGGCGTCCTCGTGCAGCAGCGTGTGTCGCCCGGGGTGGCCCCTCTGCGCAGACGGCCTTCTCCCGGGCTCGCCGGGGCCTGGCCTCTTCCTTTCGCGTTCAGGCCGACTCGGGAAGAGGCCTGCGGCTTCCCGCGCAGCGAGGAGAGGCTCCAGGAGCACTGCGCACCGCCCGGGCCCTGGGACGGGGAGCCTGTGGGGGGACTGTCCCCGCACCTTCCCCGGCCGCCCCTGCCACCCAGAACGCTGCCCCACCCTGGAGGGAGACGGGGGCCGACGGCCGGCTGCTCCAGGGAGCGGTTTCTGCGCGTTCAGGGGCTGGCGCCTGGGAGCCCCCCCAAGGCTGCCCCAGGGACTGGTGGCCGAGGCCCTGCTGTCGCCCTGGGCCTCGAAGCCCAGGACAGGCCGGCCTTCTGCCCAGACTGCTGGCTCAGACCGGGGCCCGCGCCCCTGCCCACGTCGTCCTCCCGTGTCTCCTTAGCAGGCAGGCTTCCGGCGCCGCGCCCCGTGAGTGGGTGACACTTGTCCCCACCCCCCGACCCACTCGGGCTCAGACGGCAGGCTCTCCTGCTTGGCCTCACTTGCCCCAGCGCAATGCCAACGGCTCGGCTGCCCTGCCGGGGCGGCGTGCTGCGCTCTCCCCGGACAGGCTCCTGGGGACCGAGGGGACAGGCGTGTCCCTTTTCTGAAGGCTGATACCCTAGGCGCGGCCGGGCTCCAGTCTGGGGCAGGCGGGATGTCCCGGCAAGGAGACGTTCACTCCGGGGTAGTTTCTGCCAGAGCGCTGCAGAGCGCTCGGCTGCGGCAACCAGCAGCAGACCACAGGCCCGACCCTGATTCCCCAGCGAAGGAACAGCTTTCCCGTAGGTTTTCCGCACGAAGCGGACCGCGCCTCGCTGCTGCTTCCTCGCTCCGGCTTTGGGCGTTCGCTCTCTCGCGTCAGGGGAGAAGTGTTGCGGGAGAGTCGGTGCTTCTGGGGCCTCGCTTCCCGGGGCCCAGGTGCGGACCCTGGGCTCCCAGGGCCTCGCCGATGTCGGGAGACGCGGCCTCCTCCGTGCAGCAGCGTGTGTCGCCCGGGGTGGCCCCTCTGAGCAGACGGCCTTCTCCCGGGCTCGCCGGGGCCTGGCCTCTTCCTCTCGCGTTCAGGCCGACTCGGGAAGAGGCCCGCGTCTTCCCGTGCAGAGAGGAGAGGCTCCAGGAGCACTGCGCACCGCCCGGGCCCTGGGACGGGGAGCCTGTGGGGGGACTGTCCCCGCGCCTTCCCCGGCCGCCCCTGCCACCCAGAAAGCTGCCCCACCCTGGAGGGACACGGGGGCCGACGGCCCGCTGCTCCAAGGAGCGGTTTCTGCGCGTTCAGGGGCTGGCGCCTGGGAGCCCCCGCAAGGCTCCCCCAGGGACTGGTGGCCGAGGCCCTGCTGTCGCCCTGGGCCTCGAGGCCCAGGACAGACCTGCCTTCTGCCCAGACTGCTGGCTCAGACCGGAGCACGCGCCCCTGCCCTCGTCGTCCCCCCGTGTCTCCTTAGCAGCCAGGCTTCCGGCGCCGGGCCCCTTGAGTGGGTGACACTTGTCCCCACCCCCCGACCCACTCGGGCTCAGACGGCAGGCTCTCCTGCTTGGCTTCACTTGCCCCAGCGCCATGCCAACGGCTCGGCTGCCCTGCCGGGGCGGCGTGCTGCGCTCTCCCCAGACATGCTCCTGGGGACCGAGGGGACAGGCGTGTCCCTTTTCTGAAGGCCGGTCCCCCAGGCGCGACCGGGCTCCTGTCTGGGGCAGGCGGGATGTCCCGGCAAGGAGGCGTTCACTCCGGGGTAGTTTCTGCCAGAGCGCTGCAGAGCGCTCGGCTGCGGCAACCAGCAGCAGCCCACAGACCCGACCCTGATTCCCCAGCGAAGGCATAGCTTTCGCCTAGGTTTTCCGCACGAAGCGGACCGCGCCTCGCTGCTGCTTCCTCGCTCCGGCTTTGGGCGTTCGCTCTCTCACGTCAGGGGAGATGTGTGGCGGGAGAGTCGGTGCTTCTGGGGCCTCGCTTCCCGGGGCCCCGGTGCGGACCCTGGGCTCCCAGGGCCTCGCCGATGTCGGGAGACGCGGCCTCCTCCTTGCAGCAGCGTGTGTCGCCCGGGGTGGCCCCTCTGCGCAGACGGCCTTCTCCCGGGCTCGCCGGGGCCTGGCCTCTTCCTCTCGCGTTCAGGCCGACTCGGGAAGAGGCCTGCGGCTTCCCGCGCAGCGAGGAGAGGCTCCAGGAGCACTGCGCACCGCCCGGGCCCTGGGACGGGGAGCCTGTGGGGGGACTGTCCCCGCGCCGTCCCCGGCCACGCCTGCCACCCAGAACGCTGCCCCACCATGGAGGGAGACGGGGGCCGACGGCCGGCTGCTCCAGGGAGCGGTTTCTGCGCGTTCAGGGGCTGGCGCCTGGGAGCCCCCCCAAGGCTGCCCCAGGGACTGCTGGCCGAGGCCCTGCTGTCGCCCTGGGCCTCGAGGCCCAGGACGGGCCTGCCTTCTGCCCAGACTGCTGGCTCAGACCGGAGCACGCGCCCCTGCCCTCGTCGTCCCCCCGTGTCTCCTTAGCAGCCAGGCTTCCGGCGCCGGGCCCCGTGAGTGGGTGACACTTGTCCCCACCCCCCGACCCACTCGGGCTCAGACGGCAGGCTCTCCTGCTTGGCCTCACTTGCCCCAGCGCAATGCCAACGGCTCGGCTGCCCTGCCGGGGCGGCGTGCTGCGCTCTCCCCAGACATGCTCCTGGGGACCGAGGGGACAGGCGTGTCCCTTTTCTGAAGGCCGGTCCCCCAGGCGCGACCGGGCTCCTGTCTGGGGCAGGCGGGATGTCCCGGCAAGGAGGCGTTCACTCCGGGGTAGTTTCTGCCAGAGCGCTGCTGAGCACTCGGCTGCGGCACCCAGCAGCAGCTCACAGACACGACCCTGATTCCCCAGCGAAGGCAGAGCTTTCGCCTAGGTTTTTCGCACGAAGCGGACCGCGCCTCGCTGCTGCTTCCTCGCTCCGGCTTTGGGCGTTCGCTCTCTCGCGACAGGGGAGAAGTGTTGCGGGAGAGTCGGTGCTTCTGGGGCCTCGCTTCCCGGGGCCCCGGTGCGGACCCTGGGCTCCCAGGGCCTCGCCGATGTCGGGAGACGCGGCCTCCTCCTTGCAGCAGCGTGTGTCGCCCGGGGTGGCCCCTCTGCGCAGACGGCCTTCTCCCGGGCTCGCCGGGGCCTGGCCTCTTCCTCTCGCGTTCAGGCCGACTCGGGAAGAGGCCCGCGTATTCCCGCGCAGAGAGGAGAGGCTCCAGGAGCACTGCGCACCGCCCGGGCCCTGGGACGGGGAGCCTGTGGGGGGACTGTCCCCGCGCCTTCCCCGGCCGCCCCTGCCACCCATAACGCTGCCCCACCCTGGAGGGAGACGGGGGCCGACGGCCCGCTGCTCCAGGGAGCGGTTTCTGCGCGTTCAGGGGCTGGCGCCTGGGAGCCCCCCCAAGGCTGCCCCAGGGACTGGTGGCCGAGGCCCTGCTGTCGCCCTGGGCCTCGAAGCCCAGGACAGGCCGGCCTTCTGCCCAGACTGCTGGCTCAGACCGGGGCCCGTGCCCCTGCCCACGTCGTCCTCCCGTGTCTCCTTAGCAGGCAGGCTTCCGGCGCCGCGCCCCGTGAGTGGGTGACACTTGTCCCCACCCCCCGACCCACTCGGGCTCAGACGGCAGGCTCTCCTGCTTGGCCTCACTTGCCCCAGCGCAATGCCAACGGCTCGGCTGCCCTGCCGGGGCGGCGTGCTGCGCTCTCCCCGGACAGGCTCCTGGGGACCGAGGGGACAGGCGTGTCCCTTTTCTGAAGGCTGATACCCTAGGCGCGGCCGGGCTCCAGTCTGGGGCAGGCGGGATGTCCCGGCAAGGAGGCATTCACTCCGGGGTAGTTTCTGCCAGAGCGCTGCAGAGCGCTCGGCTGCGGCAACCAGCAGCAGACCACAGGCCCGACCCTGATTCCCCAGCGAAGGAAGAGCTTTCCCCGAGGTTTTCGGCACGAAGCGGACCGCGCCTCGCTGCTGCTTCCTCGCTCCGGCTTTGGGCGTTCGCTCTCTCGCGTCAGGGGAGAAGTGCTGCGGGAGAGTCGGTGCTTCTGGGGCCTCGCTTCCCGGGGCCCAGGTGCGGACCCTGGGCTCCCAGGGCCTCGCCGATGTCGGGAGACGCGGCCTCCTCCGTGCAGCAGCGTGTGTCGCCCGGGGTGGCCCCTCTGCGCAGACGGCCTTCTCCCGGGCTCGCCGGGGCCTGGCCTCTTCCTCTCGCGTTCAGGCCGACTCGGGAAGAGGCCCGCGTCTTCCCGCGCAGAGAGGAGAGGCTCCAGGAGCACTGCGCACCGCCCGGGCCCTGGGACGGGGAGCCTCTGGGGGGAATGTCCCCGCGCCTTCCCCGGCCGCCCCTGCCACCCAGAAAGCTGCCCCACCCTGGAGGGAGACGGGGGCCGACGGCCCGCTGCTCCAAGGAGCGGTTTCTGCGCGTTCAGGGGCTGGCGCCTGGGAGCCCCCCCAAGGCTGCCCCAGGGACTGGTGGCCGAGGCCTTGCTGTCGCCCTGGGCCTCGAGGCCCAGGACAGGCCTGCCTTCTGCCCAGACTGCTGGCTCAGACCGGAGCACGCGCCCCTGCCCTCGTCGTCCCCCCGTGTCTCCTTAGCAGCCAGGCTTCCGGTGCCGGGCCCCGTGAGTGGGTGACACTTGTCCCCACCCCCCGACCCACTCGGGCTCAGACGGCAGGCTCTCCTGCTTGGCCTCACTTGTCCCAGTGCAATGCCAACGGCTCGGCTGCCCTGCCGGGGCGGCGTGCTGCGCTCTCCCCAGACATGCTCCTGGGGACCGAGGGGACAGGCGTGTCCCTTTTCTGAAGGCCGGTCCCCCAGGCGCGACCGGGCTCCTGTCTGGGGCAGGCGGGATGTCCCGGCAAGGAGGCGTTCACTCCGGGGTAGTTTCTGCCAGAGCGCTGCTGAGCACTCGGCTGCGGCACCCAGCAGCAGCTCACAGACATGACCCTGATTCCCCAGCGAAGGCAGAGCTTTCGCCTAGGTTTTTCGCACGAAGCGGACCGCGCCTCGCTGCTGCTTCCTCGCGCCGGCTTTGGGCGTTCGCTCTCTCGCTACAGGGGAGAAGTGTTGCGGGAGAGTCGGTGCTTCTGGGGCCTCGCTTCCCGGGGCCCAGGTGCGGACCCTGGGCTCCCAGGGCCTCGCCGATGTCGGGAGACGTGGCGTCCTCGTGCAGCAGCGTGTGTCGCCCGGGGTGGCCCCTCTGCGCAGACGGCCTTCTCCCGGGCTCGCCGGGGCCTGGCCTCTTCCTTTCGCGTTCAGGCCGACTCGGGAAGAGGCCTGCGGCTTCCCGCGCAGCGAGGAGAGGCTCCAGGAGCACTGCGCACCGCCCGGGCCCTGGGACGGGGAGCCTGTGGGGGGACTGTCCCCGCACCTTCCCCGGCCGCCCCTGCCACCCAGAACGCTGCCCCACCCTGGAGGGAGACGGGGGCCGACGGCCGGCTGCTCCAGGGAGCGGTTTCTGCGCGTTCAGGGGCTGGCGCCTGGGAGCCCCCCCAAGGCTGCCCCAGGGACTGGTGGCCGAGGCCCTGCTGTCGCCCTGGGCCTCGAAGCCCAGGACAGGCCGGCCTTCTGCCCAGACTGCTGGCTCAGACCGGGGCCCGCGCCCCTGCCCACGTCGTCCTCCCGTGTCTCCTTAGCAGGCAGGCTTCCGGCGCCGCGCCCCGTGAGTGGGTGACACTTGTCCCCACCCCCCGACCCACTCGGGCTCAGACGGCAGGCTCTCCTGCTTGGCCTCACTTGCCCCAGCGCAATGCCAACGGCTCGGCTGCCCTGCCGGGGCGGCGTGCTGCGCTCTCCCCGGACAGGCTCCTGGGGACCGAGGGGACAGGCGTGTCCCTTTTCTGAAGGCTGATACCCTAGGCGCGGCCGGGCTCCAGTCTGGGGCAGGCGGGATGTCCCGGCAAGGAGACGTTCACTCCGGGGTAGTTTCTGCCAGAGCGCTGCAGAGCGCTCGGCTGCGGCAACCAGCAGCAGACCACAGGCCCGACCCTGATTCCCCAGCGAAGGAACAGCTTTCCCGTAGGTTTTCCGCACGAAGCGGACCGCGCCTCGCTGCTGCTTCCTCGCTCCGGCTTTGGGCGTTCGCTCTCTCGCGTCAGGGGAGAAGTGTTGCGGGAGAGTCGGTGCTTCTGGGGCCTCGCTTCCCGGGGCCCAGGTGCGGACCCTGGGCTCCCAGGGCCTCGCCGATGTCGGGAGACGCGGCCTCCTCCGTGCAGCAGCGTGTGTCGCCCGGGGTGGCCCCTCTGAGCAGACGGCCTTCTCCCGGGCTCGCCGGGGCCTGGCCTCTTCCTCTCGCGTTCAGGCCGACTCGGGAAGAGGCCCGCGTCTTCCCGTGCAGAGAGGAGAGGCTCCAGGAGCACTGCGCACCGCCCGGGCCCTGGGACGGGGAGCCTGTGGGGGGACTGTCCCCGCGCCTTCCCCGGCCGCCCCTGCCACCCAGAAAGCTGCCCCACCCTGGAGGGACACGGGGGCCGACGGCCCGCTGCTCCAAGGAGCGGTTTCTGCGCGTTCAGGGGCTGGCGCCTGGGAGCCCCCGCAAGGCTCCCCCAGGGACTGGTGGCCGAGGCCCTGCTGTCGCCCTGGGCCTCGAGGCCCAGGACAGACCTGCCTTCTGCCCAGACTGCTGGCTCAGACCGGAGCACGCGCCCCTGCCCTCGTCGTCCCCCCGTGTCTCCTTAGCAGCCAGGCTTCCGGCGCCGGGCCCCTTGAGTGGGTGACACTTGTCCCCACCCCCCGACCCACTCGGGCTCAGACGGCAGGCTCTCCTGCTTGGCTTCACTTGCCCCAGCGCCATGCCAACGGCTCGGCTGCCCTGCCGGGGCGGCGTGCTGCGCTCTCCCCAGACATGCTCCTGGGGACCGAGGGGACAGGCGTGTCCCTTTTCTGAAGGCCGGTCCCCCAGGCGCGACCGGGCTCCTGTCTGGGGCAGGCGGGATGTCCCGGCAAGGAGGCGTTCACTCCGGGGTAGTTTCTGCCAGAGCGCTGCAGAGCGCTCGGCTGCGGCAACCAGCAGCAGCCCACAGACCCGACCCTGATTCCCCAGCGAAGGCATAGCTTTCGCCTAGGTTTTCCGCACGAAGCGGACCGCGCCTCGCTGCTGCTTCCTCGCTCCGGCTTTGGGCGTTCGCTCTCTCACGTCAGGGGAGATGTGTGGCGGGAGAGTCGGTGCTTCTGGGGCCTCGCTTCCCGGGGCCCCGGTGCGGACCCTGGGCTCCCAGGGCCTCGCCGATGTCGGGAGACGCGGCCTCCTCCTTGCAGCAGCGTGTGTCGCCCGGGGTGGCCCCTCTGCGCAGACGGCCTTCTCCCGGGCTCGCCGGGGCCTGGCCTCTTCCTCTCGCGTTCAGGCCGACTCGGGAAGAGGCCTGCGGCTTCCCGCGCAGCGAGGAGAGGCTCCAGGAGCACTGCGCACCGCCCGGGCCCTGGGACGGGGAGCCTGTGGGGGGACTGTCCCCGCGCCGTCCCCGGCCACGCCTGCCACCCAGAACGCTGCCCCACCATGGAGGGAGACGGGGGCCGACGGCCGGCTGCTCCAGGGAGCGGTTTCTGCGCGTTCAGGGGCTGGCGCCTGGGAGCCCCCCCAAGGCTGCCCCAGGGACTGCTGGCCGAGGCCCTGCTGTCGCCCTGGGCCTCGAGGCCCAGGACGGGCCTGCCTTCTGCCCAGACTGCTGGCTCAGACCGGAGCACGCGCCCCTGCCCTCGTCGTCCCCCCGTGTCTCCTTAGCAGCCAGGCTTCCGGCGCCGGGCCCCGTGAGTGGGTGACACTTGTCCCCACCCCCCGACCCACTCGGGCTCAGACGGCAGGCTCTCCTGCTTGGCCTCACTTGCCCCAGCGCAATGCCAACGGCTCGGCTGCCCTGCCGGGGCGGCGTGCTGCGCTCTCCCCAGACATGCTCCTGGGGACCGAGGGGACAGGCGTGTCCCTTTTCTGAAGGCCGGTCCCCCAGGCGCGACCGGGCTCCTGTCTGGGGCAGGCGGGATGTCCCGGCAAGGAGGCGTTCACTCCGGGGTAGTTTCTGCCAGAGCGCTGCTGAGCACTCGGCTGCGGCACCCAGCAGCAGCTCACAGACACGACCCTGATTCCCCAGCGAAGGCAGAGCTTTCGCCTAGGTTTTTCGCACGAAGCGGACCGCGCCTCGCTGCTGCTTCCTCGCTCCGGCTTTGGGCGTTCGCTCTCTCGCGACAGGGGAGAAGTGTTGCGGGAGAGTCGGTGCTTCTGGGGCCTCGCTTCCCGGGGCCCCGGTGCGGACCCTGGGCTCCCAGGGCCTCGCCGATGTCGGGAGACGCGGCCTCCTCCTTGCAGCAGCGTGTGTCGCCCGGGGTGGCCCCTCTGCGCAGACGGCCTTCTCCCGGGCTCGCCGGGGCCTGGCCTCTTCCTCTCGCGTTCAGGCCGACTCGGGAAGAGGCCCGCGTATTCCCGCGCAGAGAGGAGAGGCTCCAGGAGCACTGCGCACCGCCCGGGCCCTGGGACGGGGAGCCTGTGGGGGGACTGTCCCCGCGCCTTCCCCGGCCGCCCCTGCCACCCATAACGCTGCCCCACCCTGGAGGGAGACGGGGGCCGACGGCCCGCTGCTCCAGGGAGCGGTTTCTGCGCGTTCAGGGGCTGGCGCCTGGGAGCCCCCCCAAGGCTGCCCCAGGGACTGGTGGCCGAGGCCCTGCTGTCGCCCTGGGCCTCGAAGCCCAGGACAGGCCGGCCTTCTGCCCAGACTGCTGGCTCAGACCGGGGCCCGTGCCCCTGCCCACGTCGTCCTCCCGTGTCTCCTTAGCAGGCAGGCTTCCGGCGCCGCGCCCCGTGAGTGGGTGACACTTGTCCCCACCCCCCGACCCACTCGGGCTCAGACGGCAGGCTCTCCTGCTTGGCCTCACTTGCCCCAGCGCAATGCCAACGGCTCGGCTGCCCTGCCGGGGCGGCGTGCTGCGCTCTCCCCGGACAGGCTCCTGGGGACCGAGGGGACAGGCGTGTCCCTTTTCTGAAGGCTGATACCCTAGGCGCGGCCGGGCTCCAGTCTGGGGCAGGCGGGATGTCCCGGCAAGGAGGCATTCACTCCGGGGTAGTTTCTGCCAGAGCGCTGCAGAGCGCTCGGCTGCGGCAACCAGCAGCAGACCACAGGCCCGACCCTGATTCCCCAGCGAAGGAAGAGCTTTCCCCGAGGTTTTCGGCACGAAGCGGACCGCGCCTCGCTGCTGCTTCCTCGCTCCGGCTTTGGGCGTTCGCTCTCTCGCGTCAGGGGAGAAGTGCTGCGGGAGAGTCGGTGCTTCTGGGGCCTCGCTTCCCGGGGCCCAGGTGCGGACCCTGGGCTCCCAGGGCCTCGCCGATGTCGGGAGACGCGGCCTCCTCCGTGCAGCAGCGTGTGTCGCCCGGGGTGGCCCCTCTGCGCAGACGGCCTTCTCCCGGGCTCGCCGGGGCCTGGCCTCTTCCTCTCGCGTTCAGGCCGACTCGGGAAGAGGCCCGCGTCTTCCCGCGCAGAGAGGAGAGGCTCCAGGAGCACTGCGCACCGCCCGGGCCCTGGGACGGGGAGCCTCTGGGGGGAATGTCCCCGCGCCTTCCCCGGCCGCCCCTGCCACCCAGAAAGCTGCCCCACCCTGGAGGGAGACGGGGGCCGAAGGCCCGCTGCTCCAAGGAGCGGTTTCTGCGCGTTCAGGGGCTGGCGCCTGGGAGCCCCCCCAAGGCTGCCCCAGGGACTGGTGGCCGAGGCCTTGCTGTCGCCCTGGGCCTCGAGGCCCAGGACAGGCCTGCCTTCTGCCCAGACTGCTGGCTCAGACCGGAGCACGCGCCCCTGCCCTCGTCGTCCCCCCGTGTCTCCTTAGCAGCCAGGCTTCCGGTGCCGGGCCCCGTGAGTGGGTGACACTTGTCCCCACCCCCCGACCCACTCGGGCTCAGACGGCAGGCTCTCCTGCTTGGCCTCACTTGCCCCAGTGCAATGCCAACGGCTCGGCTGCCCTGCCGGGGCGGCGTGCTGCGCTCTCCCCAGACATGCTCCTGGGGACCGAGGGGACAGGCGTGTCCCTTTTCTGAAGGCCGGTCCCCCAGGCGCGACCGGGCTCCTGTCTGGGGCACGCGGGATGTCCCGGCAAGGAGGCGTTCACTCCGGGGTAGTTTCTGCCAGAGCGCTGCTGAGCACTCGGCTGCGGCACCCAGCAGCAGCTCACAGACATGACCCTGATTCCCCAGCGAAGGCAGAGCTTTCGCCTAGGTTTTTCGCACGAAGCGGACCGCGCCTCGCTGCTGCTTCCTCGCGCCGGCTTTGGGCGTTCGCTCTCTCGCTACAGGGGAGAAGTGTTGCGGGAGAGTCGGTGCTTCTGGGGCCTCGCTTCCCGGGGCCCAGGTGCGGACCCTGGGCTCCCAGGGCCTCGCCGATGTCGGGAGACGTGGCGTCCTCCGTGCAGCAGCGTGTGTCGCCCGGGGTGGCCCCTCTGCGCAGACGGCCTTCTCCCGGGCTCGCCGGGGCCTGGCCTCTTCCTTTCGCGTTCAGGCCGACTCGGGAAGAGGCCTGCGGCTTCCCGCGCAGCGAGGAGAGGCTCCAGGAGCACTGCGCACCGCCCGGGCCCTGGGACGGGGAGCCTGTGGGGGGACTGTCCCCGCGCCTTCCCCGGCCGCCCCTGCCACCCAGAACGCTGCCCCACCCTGGAGGGAGACGGGGGCCGACGGCCCGCTGCTCCAGGGAGTGGTTTCTGCGCTTTCAGGGGCTGGCGCCTGGGAGCCCCCCCAAGGCTGCCCCAGGGACTGCTGGCCGAGGCCCTGCTGTCGCCCTGGGCCTCGAGGCCCAGGACGGGCCTGCCTTCTGCCCAGACTGCTGGCTCAGACCGGAGCACGCGCCCCTGCCCTCATCATCCCCCCGTGTCTCCTTGGCAGCCAGGCTTCCGGCGCCGGGCCCCGTGAGTGGGTGACACTTGTCCCCACCCCCCGACCCACTCGGGCTCAGACGGCAGGCTCTCCTGCTTGGCCTCACTTGCCCCAGCGCAATGCCAACGGCTCGGCTGCCCTGCCGGGTTGGCGTGCTGCGCTCTCCCCAGACATGCTCCTGGGGACCGAGGGGACAGGCGTGTCCCTTTTCTGAAGGCCGGTCCCCCAGGCGCGTCCGGGCTCCTGTCTGGGGCAGGCGGGATGTCCCGGCAAGGAGGCGTTCACTCCGGGGTAGTTTCTGCCAGAGCGCTGCTGAGCACTCGGCTGCGGCACCCAGCAGCAGC
This sequence comes from Martes martes, assembly GCF_963455335.1. Classification (NCBI taxonomy): domain Eukaryota; kingdom Metazoa; phylum Chordata; class Mammalia; order Carnivora; family Mustelidae; genus Martes; species Martes martes. Next base: position 16,361,342 of record NC_137899.1, on the reverse strand, counting down.
TCACAGACACGACCCTGATTCCCCAGCGAAGGCAGAGCTTTCGCCTAGGTTTTTCGCACGAAGCGGACCGCGCCTCGCTGCTGCTTCCTCGCTCCGGCTTTGGGCGTTCGCTCTCTCGCGACAGGGGAGAAGTGTTGCGGGAGAGTCGGTGCTTCTGGGGCCTCGCTTCCCGGGGCCCCGGTGCGGACCCTGGGCTCCCAGGGCCTCGCCGATGTCGGGAGACGCGGCCTCCTCCTTGCAGCAGCGTGTGTCGCCCGGGGTGGCCCCTCTGCGCAGACGGCCTTCTCCCGGGCTCGCCGGGGCCTGGCCTCTTCCTCTCGCGTTCAGGCCGACTCGGGAAGAGGCCCGCGTATTCCCGCGCAGAGAGGAGAGGCTCCAGGAGCACTGCGCACCGCCCGGGCCCTGGGACGGGGAGCCTGTGGGGGGACTGTCCCCGCGCCTTCCCCGGCCGCCCCTGCCACCCATAACGCTGCCCCACCCTGGAGGGAGACGGGGGCCGACGGCCCGCTGCTCCAGGGAGCGGTTTCTGCGCGTTCAGGGGCTGGCGCCTGGGAGCCCCCCCAAGGCTGCCCCAGGGACTGGTGGCCGAGGCCCTGCTGTCGCCCTGGGCCTCGAAGCCCAGGACAGGCCGGCCTTCTGCCCAGACTGCTGGCTCAGACCGGGGCCCGTGCCCCTGCCCACGTCGTCCTCCCGTGTCTCCTTAGCAGGCAGGCTTCCGGCGCCGCGCCCCGTGAGTGGGTGACACTTGTCCCCACCCCCCGACCCACTCGGGCTCAGACGGCAGGCTCTCCTGCTTGGCCTCACTTGCCCCAGCGCAATGCCAACGGCTCGGCTGCCCTGCCGGGGCGGCGTGCTGCGCTCTCCCCGGACAGGCTCCTGGGGACCGAGGGGACAGGCGTGTCCCTTTTCTGAAGGCTGATACCCTAGGCGCGGCCGGGCTCCAGTCTGGGGCAGGCGGGATGTCCCGGCAAGGAGGCATTCACTCCGGGGTAGTTTCTGCCAGAGCGCTGCAGAGCGCTCGGCTGCGGCAACCAGCAGCAGACCACAGGCCCGACCCTGATTCCCCAGCGAAGGAAGAGCTTTCCCCGAGGTTTTCGGCACGAAGCGGACCGCGCCTCGCTGCTGCTTCCTCGCTCCGGCTTTGGGCGTTCGCTCTCTCGCGTCAGGGGAGAAGTGCTGCGGGAGAGTCGGTGCTTCTGGGGCCTCGCTTCCCGGGGCCCAGGTGCGGACCCTGGGCTCCCAGGGCCTCGCCGATGTCGGGAGACGCGGCCTCCTCCGTGCAGCAGCGTGTGTTGCCCGGGGTGGCCCCTCTGCGCAGACGGCCTTCTCCCGGGCTCGCCGGGGCCTGGCCTCTTCCTCTCGCGTTCAGGCCGACTGGGGAAGAGGCCCGCGTCTTCCCGCGCAGAGAGGAGAGGCTCCAGGAGCACTGCGCACCGCCCGGGCCCTGGGACGGGGAGCCTCTGGGGGGAATGTCCCCGCGCCTTACCCGGCCGCCCCTGCCACCCAGAAAGCTGCCCCACCCTGGAGGGAGACGGGGGCCGACGGCCCGCTGCTCCAAGGAGCGGTTTCTGCGCGTTCAGGGGCTGGCGCCTGGGAGCCCCCCCAAGGCTGCCCCAGGGACTGGTGGCCGAGGCCTTGCTGTCGCCCTGGGCCTCGAGGCCCAGGACAGGCCTGCCTTCTGCCCAGACTGCTGGCTCAGACCGGAGCACGCGCCCCTGCCCTCGTCGTCCCCCCGTGTCTCCTTAGCAGCCAGGCTTCCGGCGCCGGGCCCCGTGAGTGGGTGACACTTGTCCCCACCGCCCGACCCACTCGGGCTCAGACGGCAGGCTCTCCTGCTTGGCCTCACTTGCCCCAGCGCAATGCCAACGGCTCGGCTGCACTGCCGGGGCGGCGTGCTGCGCTCTCCCCAGACATGCTCCTGGGGACCGAGGGGACAGGCGTGTCCCTTTTCTGAAGGCCGGTCCCCCAGGCGCGACCGGGCTCCTGTCTGGGGCAGGCGGGATGTCCCGGCAAGGAGGCGTTCACTCCGGGGTAGTTTCTGCCAGAGCGCTGCAGAGCACTCGGCTGCGGCACCCAGCAGCAGCCCACAGACCCGACCCTGATTCCCCAGCGAAGGCAGAGCTTTCGCCTAGGTTTTCCGCACGAAGCGGACCGCGCCTCGCTGCTGCTTCCTGGCTCCGGCTTTGGGCGTTCGCTCTCTCGCGACAGGGGAGAAGTGTTGCGGGAGAGTCGGTGCTTCTGGGGCCTCGCTTCCCGGGGCCCAGGTGCGGACCCTGGGCTCCCAGGGCCTCGCCGATGTCGGGAGACGCGGCCTCCTCCTTGCAGCAGCGTGTGTCGCCCGGGGTGGCCCCTCTGCGCAGACGGCCTTCTCCCGGGCTCGCCGGGGCCTGGCCTCTTCCTCTCGCGTTCAGGCCGACTCGGGAAGAGGCCTGGGGCTTCCCGCGCAGAGAGGAGAGGCTCCAGGAGCACTGCGCACCGCCCGGGCCCTGGGACGGGGAGCCTGTGGGGGGACTGTCCCCGCGCCTTCCCCGGCCGCCCCTGCCACCCAGAACGCTGCCCCACCCTGGAGGGAGACGGGGGCCGACGGCCCGCTGCTCCAGGGAGTGGTTTCTGCGCTTTCAGGGGCTGGCGCCTGGGAGCCCCCCCAAGGCTGCCCCAGGGACTGCTGGCCGAGGCCCTGCTGTCGCCCTGGGCCTCGAGGCCCAGGACGGGCCTGCCTTCTGCCCAGACTGCTGGCTCAGACCGGAGCACGCGCCCCTGCCCTCATCATCCCCCCGTGTCTCCTTGGCAGCCAGGCTTCCGGCGCCGGGCCCCGTGAGTGGGTGACACTTGTCCCCACCCCCCGACCCACTCGGGCTCAGACGGCAGGCTCTCCTGCTTGGCCTCACTTGCCCCAGCGCAATGCCAACGGCTCGGCTGCCCTGCCGGGTTGGCGTGCTGCGCTCTCCCCAGCCATGCTCCTGGGGACCGAGGGGACAGGCGTGTCCCTTTTCTGAAGGCCGGTCCCCCAGGCGCGACCGGGCTCCTGTCTGGGGCAGGCGGGATGTCCCGGCAAGGAGGCGTTCACTCCGGGGTAGTTTCTGCCAGAGCGCTGCTGAGCACTCGGCTGCGGCACCCAGCAGCAGCTCACAGACACGACCCTGATTCCCCAGCGAAGGCAGAGCTTTCGCCTAGGTTTTTCGCACGAAGCGGACCGCGCCTCGCTGCTGCTTCCTCGCTCCGGCTTTGGGCGTTCGCTCTCTCGCGACAGGGGAGAAGTGTTGCGGGAGAGTCGGTGCTTCTGGGGCCTCGCTTCCCGGGGCCCCGGTGCGGACCCTGGGCTCCCAGGGCCTCGCCGATGTCGGGAGACGCGGCCTCCTCCTTGCAGCAGCGTGTGTCGCCCGGGGTGGCCCCTCTGCGCAGACGGCCTTCTCCCGGGCTCGCCGGGGCCTGGCCTCTTCCTCTCGCGTTCAGGCCGACTCGGGAAGAGGCCCGCGTCTTCCCGCGCAGAGAGGAGAGGCTCCAGGAGCACTGCGCACCGCCCGGGCCCTGGGACGGGGAGCCTGTGGGGGGACTGTCCCCGCGCCTTCCCCGGCCGCCCCTGCCACCCATAACGCTGCCCCACCCTGGAGGGAGACGGAGGCCGACGGCCGGCTGCTCCAGGGAGCGGTTTCTGCGCGTTCAGGGGCTGGCGCCTGGGAGCCCCCCCAAGGCTGCCCCAGGGACTGGTGGCCGAGGCCCTGCTGTCGCCCTGGGCCTCGAAGCCCAGGACAGGCCGGCCTTCTGCCCAGACTGCTGGCTCAGACCGGGGCCCGTGCCCCTGCCCACGTCGTCCTCCCGTGTCTCCTTAGCAGGCAGGCTTCCGGCGCCGCGCCCCGTGAGTGGGTGACACTTGTCCCCACCCCCCGACCCACTCGGGCTCAGACGGCAGGCTCTCCTGCTTGGCCTCACTTGCCCCAGCGCAATGCCAACGGCTCGGCTGCCCTGCCGGGGCGGCGTGCTGCGCTCTCCCCGGACAGGCTCCTGGGGACCGAGGGGACAGGCGTGTCCCTTTTCTGAAGGCTGATACCCTAGGCGCGGCCGGGCTCCAGTCTGGGGCAGGCGGGATGTCCCGGCAAGGAGGCATTCACTCCGGGGTAGTTTCTGCCAGAGCGCTGCAGAGCGCTCGGCTGCGGCAACCAGCAGCAGACCACAGGCCCGACCCTGATTCCCCAGCGAAGGAAGAGCTTTCCCCGAGGTTTTCGGCACGAAGCGGACCGCGCCTCGCTGCTGCTTCCTCGCTCCGGCTTTGGGCGTTCGCTCTCTCGCGTCAGGGGAGAAGTGCTGCGGGAGAGTCGGTGCTTCTGGGGCCTCGCTTCCCGGGGCCCAGGTGCGGACCCTGGGCTCCCAGGGCCTCGCCGATGTCGGGAGACGCGGCCTCCTCCGTGCAGCAGCGTGTGTTGCCCGGGGTGGCCCCTCTGCGCAGACGGCCTTCTCCCGGGCTCGCCGGGGCCTGGCCTCTTCCTCTCGCGTTCAGGCCGACTGGGGAAGAGGCCCGCGTCTTCCCGCGCAGAGAGGAGAGGCTCCAGGAGCACTGCGCACCGCCCGGGCCCTGGGACGGGGAGCCTCTGGGGGGAATGTCCCCGCGCCTTACCCGGCCGCCCCTGCCACCCAGAAAGCTGCCCCACCCTGGAGGGAGACGGGGGCCGACGGCCCGCTGCTCCAAGGAGCGGTTTCTGCGCGTTCAGGGGCTGGCGCCTGGGAGCCCCCCCAAGGCTGCCCCAGGGACTGGTGGCCGAGGCCTTGCTGTCGCCCTGGGCCTCGAGGCCCAGGACAGGCCTGCCTTCTGCCCAGACTGCTGGCTCAGACCGGAGCACGCGCCCCTGCCCTCGTCGTCCCCCCGTGTCTCCTTAGCAGCCAGGCTTCCGGTGCCGGGCCCCGTGAGTGGGTGACACTTGTCCCCACCCCCCGACCCACTCGGGCTCAGACGGCAGGCTCTCCTGCTTGGCCTCACTTGCCCCAGTGCAATGCCAACGGCTCGGCTGCCCTGCCGGGGCGGCGTGCTGCGCTCTCCCCAGACATGCTCCTGGGGACCGAGGGGACAGGCGTGTCCCTTTTCTGAAGGCCGGTCCCCCAGGCGCGACCGGGCTCCTGTCTGGGGCAGGCGGGATGTCCCGGCAAGGAGGCGTTCACTCCGGGGTAGTTTCTGCCAGAGCGCTGCTGAGCACTCGGCTGCGGCACCCAGCAGCAGCTCACAGACATGACCCTGATTCCCCAGCGAAGGCAGAGCTTTCGCCTAGGTTTTTCGCACGAAGCGGACCGAGCCTCGCTGCTGCTTCCTCGCGCCGGCTTTGGGCGTTCGCTCTCTCGCTACAGGGGAGAAGTGTTGCGGGAGAGTCGGTGCTTCTGGGGCCTCGCTTCCCGGGGCCCAGGTGCGGACCCTGGGCTCCCAGGGCCTCGCCGATGTCGGGAGACGTGGCGTCCTCCGTGCAGCAGCGTGTGTCGCCCGGGGTGGCCCCTCTGCGCAGACGGCCTTCTCCCGGGCTCGCCGGGGCCTGGCCTCTTCCTTTCGCGTTCAGGCCGACTCGGGAAGAGGCCTGCGGCTTCCCGCGCAGCGAGGAGAGGCTCCAGGAGCACTGCGCACCGCCCGGGCCGTGGGACGGGGAGCCTGTGGGGGGACTGTCCCCGCGCCTTCCCCGGCCGCCCCTGCCACCCAGAACGCTGCCCCACCCTGGAGGGAGACGGGGGCCGACGGCCGGCTGCTCCAGGGAGCGGTTTCTGCGCGTTCAGGGGCTGGCGCCTGGGAGCCCCCCCAAGGCTGCCCCAGGGACTGCTGGCCGAGCCCTGCTGTCGCCCTGGGCCTCGAGGCCCAGGACAGGCCTGCCTTCTGCCCAGACTGCTGGCTCAGACCGGAGCACGCGCCCCTGCCCTCGTCGTCCCCCCGTGTCTCCTTAGCAGCCAGGCTTCCGGCGCCGGGCCCCGTGAGTGGGTGACACTTGTCCCCACCGCCCGACCCACTCGGGCTCAGACGGCAGGCTCTCCTGCTTGGCCTCACTTGCCCCAGCGCAATGCCAACGGCTCGGCTGCCCTGCCGGGGCGGCGTGCTGCGCTCTCCCCAGACATGCTCCTGGGGACCGAGGGGACAGGCGTGTCCCTTTTCTGAAGGCCGGTCCCCCAGGCGCGACCGGGCTCCTGTCTGGGGCAGGCGGGATGTCCCGGCAAGGAGGCGTTCACTCCGGGGTAGTTTCTGCCAGAGCGCTGCTGAGCACTCGGCTGCGGCACCCAGCAGCAGCTCACAGACACGACCCTGATTCCCCAGCGAAGGCAGAGCTTTCGCCTAGGTTTTTCGCACGAAGCGGACCGCGCCTCGCTGCTGCTTCCTCGCTCCGGCTTTGGGCGTTCGCTCTCTCGCGACAGGGGAGAAGTGTTGCGGGAGAGTCGGTGCTTCTGGGGCCTCGCTTCCCGGGGCCCCGGTGCGGACCCTGGGCTCCCAGGGCCTCGCCGATGTCGGGAGACGCGGCCTCCTCCTTGCAGCAGCGTGTGTCGCCCGGGGTGGCCCCTCTGCGCAGACGGCCTTCTCCCGGGCTCGCCGGGGCCTGGCCTCTTCCTCTCGCGTTCAGGCCGACTCGGGAAGAGGCCCGCGTATTCCCGCGCAGAGAGGAGAGGCTCCAGGAGCACTGCGCACCGCCCGGGCCCTGGGACGGGGAGCCTGTGGGGGGACTGTCCCCGCGCCTTCCCCGGCCGCCCCTGCCACCCATAACGCTGCCCCACCCTGGAGGGAGACGGGGGCCGACGGCCCGCTGCTCCAGGGAGCGGTTTCTGCGCGTTCAGGGGCTGGCGCCTGGGAGCCCCCCCAAGGCTGCCCCAGGGACTGGTGGCCGAGGCCCTGCTGTCGCCCTGGGCCTCGAAGCCCAGGACAGGCCGGCCTTCTGCCCAGACTGCTGGCTCAGACCGGGGCCCGTGCCCCTGCCCACGTCGTCCTCCCGTGTCTCCTTAGCAGGCAGGCTTCCGGCGCCGCGCCCCGTGAGTGGGTGACACTTGTCCCCACCCCCCGACCCACTCGGGCTCAGACGGCAGGCTCTCCTGCTTGGCCTCACTTGCCCCAGCGCAATGCCAACGGCTCGGCTGCCCTGCCGGGGCGGCGTGCTGCGCTCTCCCCGGACAGGCTCCTGGGGACCGAGGGGATAGGCGTGTCCCTTTTCTGAAGGCTGATACCCTAGGCGCGGCCGGGCTCCAGTCTGGGGCAGGCGGGATGTCCCGGCAAGGAGGCATTCACTCCGGGGTAGTTTCTGCCAGAGCGCTGCAGAGCGCTCGGCTGCGGCAACCAGCAGCAGACCACAGGCCCGACCCTGATTCCCCAGCGAAGGAAGAGCTTTCCCCGAGGTTTTCGGCACGAAGCGGACCGCGCCTCGCTGCTGCTTCCTCGCTCCGGCTTTGGGCGTTCGCTCTCTCGCGTCAGGGGAGAAGTGCTGCGGGAGAGTCGGTGCTTCTGGGGCCTCGCTTCCCGGGGCCCAGGTGCGGACCCTGGGCTCCCAGGGCCTCGCCGATGTCGGGAGACGCGGCCTCCTCCGTGCAGCAGCGTGTGTCGCCCGGGGTGGCCCCTCTGCGCAGACGGCCTTCTCCCGGGCTCGCCGGGGCCTGGCCTCTTCCTCTCGCGTTCAGGCCGACTCGGGAAGAGGCCTGGGGCTTCCCGCGCAGAGAGGAGAGGCTCCAGGAGAACTGCGCACCGCCCGGGCCCTGGGACGGGGAGCCTCTGGGGGGAATGTCCCCGCGCCTTCCCCGGCCGCCCCTGCCACCCAGAAAGCTGCCCCACCCTGGAGGGAGACGGGGGCCGACGGCCCGCTGCTCCAAGGAGCGGTTTCTGCACGTTCAGGGGCTGGCGCCTGGGAGCCCCCCCAAGGCTGCCCCAGGGACTGGTGGCCGAGGCCTTGCTGTCGCCCTGGGCCTCGAGGCCCAGGACAGGCCTGCCTTCTGCCCAGACTGCTGGCTCAGACCGGAGCACGCGCCCCTGCCCTCGTCGTCCCCCCGTGTCTCCTTAGCAGCCAGGCTTCCGGTGCCGGGCCCCGTGAGTGGGTGACACTTGTCCCCACCCCCCGACCCACTCGGGCTCAGACGGCAGGCTCTCCTGCTTGGCCTCACTTGCCCCAGTGCAATGCCAACGGCTCGGCTGCCCTGCCGGGGCGGCGTGCTGCGCTCTCCCCAGACATGCTCCTGGGGACCGAGGGGACAGGCGTGTCCCTTTTCTGAAGGCCGGTCCCCCAGGCGCGACCGGGCTCCTGTCTGGGGCAGGCGGGATGTCCCGGCAAGGAGGCGTTCACTCCGGGGTAGTTTCTGCCAGAGCGCTGCTGAGCACTCGGCTGCGGCACCCAGCAGCAGCTCACAGACATGACCCTGATTCCCCAGCGAAGGCAGAGCTTTCGCCTAGGTTTTTCGCACGAAGCGGACCGCGCCTCGCTGCTGCTTCCTCGTGCCGGCTTTGGGCGTTCGCTCTCTCGCTACAGGGGAGAAGTGTTGCGGGAGAGTCGGTGCTTCTGGGGCCTGGCTTCCCGGGGCCCAGGTGCGGACCCTGGGCTCCCAGGGCCTCGCCGATGTCGGGAGACGTGGCGTCCTCGTGCAGCAGCGTGTGTCGCCCGGGGTGGCCCCTCTGCGCAGACGGCCTTCTCCCGGGCTCGCCGGGGCCTGGCCTCTTCCTTTCGCGTTCAGGCCGACTCGGGAAGAGGCCTGCGGCTTCCCGCGCAGCGAGGAGAGGCTCCAGGAGCACTGCGCACCGCCCGGGCCCTGGGACGGGGAGCCTGTGGGGGGACTGTCCCCGCACCTTCCCCGGCCGCCCCTGCCACCCAGAACGCTGCCCCACCCTGGAGGGAGACGGGGGCCGACGGCCGGCTGCTCCAGGGAGCGGTTTCTGCGCGTTCAGGGGCTGGCGCCTGGGAGCCCCCCCAAGGCTGCCCCAGGGACTGGTGGCCGAGGCCCTGCTGTCGCCCTGGGCCTCGAAGCCCAGGACAGGCCGGCCTTCTGCCCAGACTGCTGGCTCAGACCGGGGCCCGCGCCCCTGCCCACGTCGTCCTCCCGTGTCTCCTTAGCAGGCAGGCTTCCGGCGCCGCGCCCCGTGAGTGGGTGACACTTGTCCCCACCCCCCGACCCACTCGGGCTCAGACGGCAGGCTCTCCTGCTTGGCCTCACTTGCCCCAGCGCAATGCCAACGGCTCGGCTGCCCTGCCGGGGCGGCGTGCTGCGCTCTCCCCGGACAGGCTCCTGGGGACCGAGGGGACAGGCGTGTCCCTTTTCTGAAGGCTGATACCCTAGGCGCGGCCGGGCTCCAGTCTGGGGCAGGCGGGATGTCCCGGCAAGGAGACGTTCACTCCGGGGTAGTTTCTGCCAGAGCGCTGCAGAGCGCTCGGCTGCGGCAACCAGCAGCAGACCACAGGCCCGACCCTGATTCCCCAGCGAAGGAAGAGCTTTCCCGGAGGTTTTCCGCACGAAGCGGACCGCGCCTCGCTGCTGCTTCCTCGCTCCGGCTTTGGGCGTTCGCTCTCTCGCGTCAGGGGAGAAGTGTTGCGGGAGAGTCGGTGCTTCTGGGGCCTCGCTTCCCGGGGCCCAGGTGCGGACCCTGGGCTCCCAGGGCCTCGCCGATGTCGGGAGACGCGGCCTCCTCCGTGCAGCAGCGTGTGTCGCCCGGGGTGGCCCCTCTGAGCAGACGGCCTTCTCCCGGGCTCGCCGGGGCCTGGCCTCTTCCTCTCGCGTTCAGGCCGACTCGGGAAGAGGCCCGCGTCTTCCCGGGCAGAGAGGAGAGGCTCCAGGAGCACTGCGCACCGCCCGGGCCCTGGGACGGGGAGCCTGTGGGGGGACTGTCCCCGCGCCTTCCCCGGCCGCCCCTGCCACCCAGAAAGCTGCCCCACCCTGGAGGGACACGGGGGCCGACGGCCCGCTGCTCCAAGGAGCGGTTTCTGCGCGTTCAGGGGCTGGCGCCTGGGAGCCCCCGCAAGGCTCCCCCAGGGACTGGTGGCCGAGGCCCTGCTGTCGCCCTGGGCCTCGAGGCCCAGGACAGACCTGCCTTCTGCCCAGACTGCTGGCTCAGACCGGAGCACGCGCCCCTGCCCTCGTCGTCCCCCCGTGTCTCCTTAGCAGCCAGGCTTCCGGCGCCGGGCCCCTTGAGTGGGTGACACTTGTCCCCACCCCCCGACCCACTCGGGCTCAGACGGCAGGCTCTCCTGCTTGGCTTCACTTGCCCCAGCGCCATGCCAACGGCTCGGCTGCCCTGCCGGGGCGGCGTGCTGCGCTCTCCCCAGACATGCTCCTGGGGACCGAGGGGACAGGCGTGTCCCTTTTCTGAAGGCCGGTCCCCCAGGCGCGACCGGGCTCCTGTCTGGGGCAGGCGGGATGTCCCGGCAAGGAGGCGTTCACTCCGGGGTAGTTTCTGCCAGAGCGCTGCAGAGCGCTCGGCTGCGGCAACCAGCAGCAGCCCACAGACCCGACCCTGATTCCCCAGCGAAGGCATAGCTTTCGCCTAGGTTTTCCGCACGAAGCGGACCGCGCCTCGCTGCTGCTTCCTCGCTCCGGCTTTGGGCGTTCGCTCTCTCGCGTCAGGGGAGATGTGTGGCGGGAGAGTCGGTGCTTCTGGGGCCTCGCTTCCCGGGGCCCCGGTGCGGACCCTGGGCTCCCAGGGCCTCGCCGATGTCGGGAGACGCGGCCTCCTCCTTGCAGCAGCGTGTGTCGCCCGGGGTGGCCCCTCTGCGCAGACGGCCTTCTCCCGCGCTCGCCGGGGCCTGGCCTCTTCCTCTCGCGTTCAGGCCGACTCGGGAAGAGGCCTGCGGCTTCCCGCGCAGCGAGGAGAGGCTCCAGGAGCACTGCGCACCGCCCGGGCCCTGGGACGGGGAGCCTGTGGGGGGACTGTCCCCGCGCCGTCCCCGGCCACGCCTGCCACCCAGAACGCTGCCCCACCATGGAGGGAGACGGGGGCCGACGGCCGGCTGCTCCAGGGAGCGGTTTCTGCGCGTTCAGGGGCTGGCGCCTGGGAGCCCCCCCAAGGCTGCCCCAGGGACTGCTGGCCGAGGCCCTGCTGTCGCCCTGGGCCTCGAGGCCCAGGACGGGCCTGCCTTCTGCCCAGACTGCTGGCTCAGACCGGAGCACGCGCCCCTGCCCTCGTCGTCCCCCCGTGTCTCCTTAGCAGCCAGGCTTCCGGCGCCGGGCCCCGTGAGTGGGTGACACTTGTCCCCACCCCCCGACCCACTCGGGCTCAGACGGCAGGCTCTCCTGCTTGGCCTCACTTGCCCCAGCGCAATGCCAACGGCTCGGCTGCCCTGCCGGGGCGGCGTGCTGCGCTCTCCCCAGACATGCTCCTGGGGACCGAGGGGACAGGCGTGTCCCTTTTCTGAAGGCCGGTCCCCCAGGCGCGACCGGGCTCCTGTCTGGGGCAGGCGGGATGTCCCGGCAAGGAGGCGTTCACTCCGGGGTAGTTTCTGCCAGAGCGCTGCTGAGCACTCGGCTGCGGCACCCAGCAGCAGCTCACAGACACGACCCTGATTCCCCAGCGAAGGCAGAGCTTTCGCCTAGGTTTTTCGCACGAAGCGGACCGCGCCTCGCTGCTGCTTCCTCGCTCCGGCTTTGGGCGTTCGCTCTCTCGCGACAGGGGAGAAGTGTTGCGGGAGAGTCGGTGCTTCTGGGGCCTCGCTTCCCGGGGCCCCGGTGCGGACCCTGGGCTCCCAGGGCCTCGCCGATGTCGGGAGACGCGGCCTCCTCCTTGCAGCAGCGTGTGTCGCCCGGGGTGGCCCCTCTGCGCAGACGGCCTTCTCCCGGGCTCGCCGGGGCCTGGCCTCTTCCTCTCGCGTTCAGGCCGACTCGGGAAGAGGCCCGCGTATTCCCGCGCAGAGAGGAGAGGCTCCAGGAGCACTGCGCACCGCCCGGGCCCTGGGACGGGGAGCCTGTGGGGGGACTGTCCCCGCGCCTTCCCCGGCCGCCCCTGCCACCCATAACGCTGCCCCACCCTGGAGGGAGACGGGGGCCGACGGCCCGCTGCTCCAGGGAGCGGTTTCTGCGCGTTCAGGGGCTGGCGCCTGGGAGCCCCCCCAAGGCTGCCCCAGGGACTGGTGGCCGAGGCCCTGCTGTCGCCCTGGGCCTCGAAGCCCAGGACAGGCCGGCCTTCTGCCCAGACTGCTGGCTCAGACCGGGGCCCGTGCCCCTGCCCACGTCGTCCTCCCGTGTCTCCTTAGCAGGCAGGCTTCCGGCGCCGCGTCCCGTGAGTGGGTGACACTTGTCCCCACCCCCCGACCCACTCGGGCTCAGACGGCAGGCTCTCCTGCTTGGCCTCACTTGCCCCAGCGCAATGCCAACGGCTCGGCTGCCCTGCCGGGGCGGCGTGCTGCGCTCTCCCCGGACAGGCTCCTGGGGACCGAGGGGACAGGCGTGTCCCTTTTCTGAAGGCTGATACCCTAGGCGCGGCCGGGCTCCAGTCTGGGGCAGGCGTGATGTCCCGGCAAGGAGGCATTCACTCCGGGGTAGTTTCTGCCAGAGCGCTGCAGAGCGCTCGGCTGCGGCAACCAGCAGCAGACCACAGGCCCGACCCTGATTCCCCAGCGAAGGAAGAGCTTTCCCCGAGGTTTTCGGCACGAAGCGGACCGCGCCTCGCTGCTGCTTCCTCGCTCCGGCTTTGGGCGTTCGCTCTCTCGTGTCAGGGGAGAAGTGCTGCGGGAGAGTCGGTGCTTCTGGGGCCTCGCTTCCCGGGGCCCAGGTGCGGACCCTGGGCTCCCAGGGCCTCGCCGATGTCGGGAGACGCGGCCTCCTCCGTGCAGCAGCGTGTGTCGCCCGGGGTGGCCCCTCTGCGCAGACGGCCTTCTCCCGGGCTCGCCGGGGCCTGGCCTCTTCCTCTCGCGTTCAGGCCGACTCGGGAAGAGGCCCGCGTCTTCCCGCGCAGAGAGGAGAGGCTCCAGGAGCACTGCGCACCGCCCGGGCCCTGGGACGGGGAGCCTCTGGGGGGAATGTCCCCGCGCCTTCCCCGGCCGCCCCTGCCACCCAGAAAGCTGCCCCACCCTGGAGGGAGACGGGGGCCGACGGCCCGCTGCTCCAAGGAGCGGTTTCTGCGCGTTCAGGGGCTGGCGCCTGGGAGCACCCCCAAGGCTGCCCCAGGGACTGGTGGCCGAGGCCTTGCTGTCGCCCTGGGCCTCGAGGCCCAGGACAGGCCTGCCTTCTGCCCAGACTGCTGGCTCAGACCGGAGCACGCGCCCCTGCCCTCGTCGTCCCCCCGTGTCTCCTTAGCAGCCAGGCTTCCGGTGCCGGGCCCCGTGAGTGGGTGACACTTGTCCCCACCCCCCGACCCACTCGGGCTCAGACGGCAGGCTCTCCTGCTTGGCCTCACTTGTCCCAGTGCAATGCCAACGGCTCGGCTGCCCTGCCGGGGCGGCGTGCTGCGCTCTCCCCAGACATGCTCCTGGGGACCGAGGGGACAGGCGTGTCCCTTTTCTGAAGGCCGGTCCCCCAGGCGCGACCGGGCTCCTGTCTGGGGCAGGCGGGATGTCCCGGCAAGGAGGCGTTCACTCCGGGGTAGTTTCTGCCAGAGCGCTGCTGAGCACTCGGCTGCGGCACCCAGCAGCAGCTCACAGACATGACCCTGATTCCCCAGCGAAGGCAGAGCTTTCGCCTAGGTTTTTCGCACGAAGCGGACCGCGCCTCGCTGCTGCTTCCTCGCGCCGGCTTTGGGCGTTCGCTCTCTCGCTACAGGGGAGAAGTGTTGCGGGAGAGTCGGTGCTTCTGGGGCCTCGCTTCCCGGGGCCCAGGTGCGGACCCTGGGCTCCCAGGGCCTCGCCGATGTCGGGAGACGTGGCGTCCTCGTGCAGCAGCGTGTGTCGCCCGGGGTGGCCCCTCTGCGCAGACGGCCTTCTCCCGGGCTCGCCGGGGCCTGGCCTCTTCCTTTCGCGTTCAGGCCGACTCGGGAAGAGGCCTGCGGCTTCCCGCGCAGCGAGGAGAGGCTCCAGGAGCACTGCGCACCGCCCGGGCCCTGGGACGGGGAGCCTGTGGGGGGACTGTCCCCGCACCTTCCCCGGCCGCCCCTGCCACCCAGAACGCTGCCCCACCCTGGAGGGAGACGGGGGCCGACGGCCGGCTGCTCCAGGGAGCGGTTTCTGCGCGTTCAGGGGCTGGCGCCTGGGAGCCCCCCCAAGGCTGCCCCAGGGACTGGTGGCCGAGGCCCTGCTGTCGCCCTGGGCCTCGAAGCCCAGGACAGGCCGGCCTTCTGCCCAGACTGCTGGCTCAGACCGGGGCCCGCGCCCCTGCCCACGTCGTCCTCCCGTGTCTCCTTAGCAGGCAGGCTTCCGGCGCCGCGCCCCGTGAGTGGGTGACACTTGTCCCCACCCCCCGACCCACTCGGGCTCAGACGGCAGGCTCTCCTGCTTGGCCTCACTTGCCCCAGCGCAATGCCAACGGCTCGGCTGCCCTGCCGGGGCGGCGTGCTGCGCTCTCCCCGGACAGGCTCCTGGGGACCGAGGGGACAGGCGTGTCCCTTTTCTGAAGGCTGATACCCTAGGCGCGGCCGGGCTCCAGTCTGGGGCAGGCGGGATGTCCCGGCAAGGAGACGTTCACTCCGGGGTAGTTTCTGCCAGAGCGCTGCAGAGCGCTCGGCTGCGGCAACCAGCAGCAGACCACAGGCCCGACCCTGATTCCCCAGCGAAGGAAGAGCTTTCCCGGAGGTTTTCCGCACGAAGCGGACCGCGCCTCGCTGCTGCTTCCTCGCTCCGGCTTTGGGCGTTCGCTCTCTCGCGTCAGGGGAGAAGTGTTGCGGGAGAGTCGGTGCTTCTGGGGCCTCGCTTCCCGGGGCCCAGGTGCGGACCCTGGGCTCCCAGGGCCTCGCCGATGTCGGGAGACGCGGCCTCCTCCGTGCAGCAGCGTGTGTCGCCCGGGGTGGCCCCTCTGAGCAGACGGCCTTCTCCCGGGCTCGCCGGGGCCTGGCCTCTTCCTCTCGCGTTCAGGCCGACTCGGGAAGAGGCCCGCGTCTTCCCGTGCAGAGAGGAGAGGCTCCAGGAGCACTGCGCACCGCCCGGGCCCTGGGACGGGGAGCCTGTGGGGGGACTGTCCCCGCGCCTTCCCCGGCCGCCCCTGCCACCCAGAAAGCTGCCCCACCCTGGAGGGACACGGGGGCCGACGGCCCGCTGCTCCAAGGAGCGGTTTCTGCGCGTTCAGGGGCTGGCGCCTGGGAGCCCCCGCAAGGCTCCCCCAGGGACTGGTGGCCGAGGCCCTGCTGTCGCCCTGGGCCTCGAGGCCCAGGACAGACCTGCCTTCTGCCCAGACTGCTGGCTCAGACCGGAGCACGCGCCCCTGCCCTCGTCGTCCCCCCGTGTCTCCTTAGCAGCCAGGCTTCCGGCGCCGGGCCCCTTGAGTGGGTGACACTTGTCCCCACCCCCCGACCCACTCGGGCTCAGACGGCAGGCTCTCCTGCTTGGCTTCACTTGCCCCAGCGCCATGCCAACGGCTCGGCTGCCCTGCCGGGGCGGCGTGCTGCGCTCTCCCCAGACATGCTCCTGGGGACCGAGGGGACAGGCGTGTCCCTTTTCTGAAGGCCGGTCCCCCAGGCGCGACCGGGCTCCTGTCTGGGGCAGGCGGGATGTCCCGGCAAGGAGGCGTTCACTCCGGGGTAGTTTCTGCCAGAGCGCTGCAGAGCGCTCGGCTGCGGCAACCAGCAGCAGCCCACAGACCCGACCCTGATTCCCCAGCGAAGGCATAGCTTTCGCCTAGGTTTTCCGCACGAAGCGGACCGCGCCTCGCTGCTGCTTCCTCGCTCCGGCTTTGGGCGTTCGCTCTCTCACGTCAGGGGAGATGTGTGGCGGGAGAGTCGGTGCTTCTGGGGCCTCGCTTCCCGGGGCCCCGGTGCGGACCCTGGGCTCCCAGGGCCTCGCCGATGTCGGGAGACGCGGCCTCCTCCTTGCAGCAGCGTGTGTCGCCCGGGGTGGCCCCTCTGCGCAGACGGCCTTCTCCCGGGCTCGCCGGGGCCTGGCCTCTTCCTCTCGCGTTCAGGCCGACTCGGGAAGAGGCCTGCGGCTTCCCGCGCAGCGAGGAGAGGCTCCAGGAGCACTGCGCACCGCCCGGGCCCTGGGACGGGGAGCCTGTGGGGGGACTGTCCCCGCGCCGTCCCCGGCCACGCCTGCCACCCAGAACGCTGCCCCACCATGGAGGGAGACGGGGGCCGACGGCCGGCTGCTCCAGGGAGCGGTTTCTGCGCGTTCAGGGGCTGGCGCCTGGGCGCCCCCCCAAGGCTGCCCCAGGGACTGCTGGCCGAGGCCCTGCTGTCGCCCTGGGCCTCGAGGCCCAGGACGGGCCTGCCTTCTGCCCAGACTGCTGGCTCAGACCGGAGCACGCGCCCCTGCCCTCGTCGTCCCCCCGTGTCTCCTTAGCAGCCAGGCTTCCGGCGCCGGGCCCCGTGAGTGGGTGACACTTGTCCCCACCCCCCGACCCACTCGGGCTCAGACGGCAGGCTCTCCTGCTTGGCCTCACTTGCCCCAGCGCAATGCCAACGGCTCGGCTGCCCTGCCGGGGCGGCGTGCTGCGCTCTCCCCAGACATGCTCCTGGGGACCGAGGGGACAGGCGTGTCCCTTTTCTGAAGGCCGGTCCCCCAGGCGCGACCGGGCTCCTGTCTGGGGCAGGCGGGATGTCCCGGCAAGGAGGCGTTCACTCCGGGGTAGTTTCTGCCAGAGCGCTGCTGAGCACTCGGCTGCGGCACCCAGCAGCAGCTCACAGACACGACCCTGATTCCCCAGCGAAGGCAGAGCTTTCGCCTAGGTTTTTCGCACGAAGCGGACCGCGCCTCGCTGCTGCTTCCTCGCTCCGGCTTTGGGCGTTCGCTCTCTCGCGACAGGGGAGAAGTGTTGCGGGAGAGTCGGTGCTTCTGGGGCCTCGCTTCCCGGGGCCCCGGTGCGGACCCTGGGCTCCCAGGGCCTCGCCGATGTCGGGAGACGCGGCCTCCTCCTTGCAGCAGCGTGTGTCGCCCGGGGTGGCCCCTCTGCGCAGACGGCCTTCTCCCGGGCTCGCCGGGGCCTGGCCTCTTCCTCTCGCGTTCAGGCCGACTCGGGAAGAGGCCCGCGTATTCCCGCGCAGAGAGGAGAGGCTCCAGGAGCACTGCGCACCGCCCGGGCCCTGGGACGGGGAGCCTGTGGGGGGACTGTCCCCGCGCCTTCCCCGGCCGCCCCTGCCACCCATAACGCTGCCCCACCCTGGAGGGAGACGGGGGCCGACGGCCCGCTGCTCCAGGGAGCGGTTTCTGCGCGTTCAGGGGCTGGCGCCTGGGAGCCCCCCCAAGGCTGCCCCAGGGACTGGTGGCCGAGGCCCTGCTGTCGCCCTGGGCCTCGAAGCCCAGGACAGGCCGGCCTTCTGCCCAGACTGCTGGCTCAGACCGGGGCCCGTGCCCCTGCCCACGTCGTCCTCCCGTGTCTCCTTAGCAGGCAGGCTTCCGGCGCCGCGCCCCGTGAGTGGGTGGCACTTGTCCCCACCCCCCGACCCACTCGGGCTCAGACGGCAGGCTCTCCTGCTTGGCCTCACTTGCCCCAGCGCAATGCCAACGGCTCGGCTGCCCTGCCGGGGCGGCGTGCTGCGCTCTCCCCGGACAGGCTCCTGGGGACCGAGGGGACAGGCGTGTCCCTTTTCTGAAGGCTGATACCCTAGGCGCGGCCGGGCTCCAGTCTGGGGCAGGCGGGATGTCCCGGCAAGGAGGCATTCACTCCGGGGTAGTTTCTGCCAGAGCGCTGCAGAGCGCTCGGCTGCGGCAACCAGCAGCAGACCACAGGCCCGACCTTGATTCCCCAGCGAAGGAAGAGCTTTCCCCGAGGTTTTCGGCACGAAGCGGACCGCGCCTCGCTGCTGCTTCCTCGCTCCGGCTTTGGGCGTTCGCTCTCTCGCGTCAGGGGAGAAGTGCTGCGGGAGAGTCGGTGCTTCTGGGGCCTCGCTTCCCGGGGCCCAGGTGCGGACCCTGGGCTCCCAGGGCCTCGCCGATGTCGGGAGACGCGGCCTCCTCCGTGCAGCAGCGTGTGTCGCCCGGGGTGGCCCCTCTGCGCAGACGGCCTTCTCCCGGGCTCGCCGGGGCCTGGCCTCTTCCTCTCGCGTTCAGGCCGACTCGGGAAGAGGCCCGCGTCTTCCCGCGCAGAGAGGAGAGGCTCCAGGAGCACTGCGCACCGCCCGGGCCCTGGGACGGGGAGCCTCTGGGGGGAATGTCCCCGCGCCTTCCCCGGCCGCCCCTGCCACCCAGAAAGCTGCCCCACCCTGGAGGGAGACGGGGGCCGAAGGCCCGCTGCTCCAAGGAGCGGTTTCTGCGCGTTCAGGGGCTGGCGCCTGGGAGCCCCCCCAAGGCTGCCCCAGGGACTGGTGGCCGAGGCCTTGCTGTCGCCCTGGGCCTCGAGGCCCAGGACAGGCCTGCCTTCTGCCCAGACTGCTGGCTCAGACCGGAGCACGCGCCCCTGCCCTCGTCGTCCCCCCGTGTCTCCTTAGCAGCCAGGCTTCCGGTGCCGGGCCCCGTGAGTGGGTGACACTTGTCCCCACCCCCCGACCCACTCGGGCTCAGACGGCAGGCTCTCCTGCTTGGCCTCACTTGCCCCAGTGCAATGCCAACGGCTCGGCTGCCCTGCCGGGGCGGCGTGCTGCGCTCTCCCCAGACATGCTCCTGGGGACCGAGGGGACAGGCGTGTCCCTTTTCTGAAGGCCGGTCCCCCAGGCGCGACCGGGCTCCTGTCTGGGGCAGGCGGGATGTCCCGGCAAGGAGGCGTTCACTCCGGGGTAGTTTCTGCCAGAGCGCTGCTGAGCACTCGGCTGCGGCACCCAGCAGCAGCTCACAGACATGACCCTGATTCCCCAGCGAAGGCAGAGCTTTCGCCTAGGTTTTTCGCACGAAGCGGACCGCGCCTCGCTGCTGCTTCCTCGCGCCGGCTTTGGGCGTTCGCTCTCTCGCTACAGGGGAGAAGTGTTGCGGGAGAGTCGGTGCTTCTGGGGCCTCGCTTCCCGGGGCCCAGGTGCGGACCCTGGGCTCCCAGGGCCTCGCCGATGTCGGGAGACGTGGCGTCCTCCGTGCAGCAGCGTGTGTCGCCCGGGGTGGCCCCTCTGCGCAGACGGCCTTCTCCCGGGATCGCCGGGGCCTGGCCTCTTCCTTTCGCGTTCAGGCCGACTCGGGAAGAGGCCTGCGGCTTCCCGCGCAGCGAGGAGAGGCTCCAGGAGCACTGCGCACCGCCCGGGCCCTGGGACGGGGAGCCTGTGGGGGGACTGTCCCCGCGCCTTCCCCGGCCGCCCCTGCCACCCAGAACGCTGCCCCACCCTGGAGGGAGACGGGGGCCGACGGCCCGCTGCTCCAGGGAGTGGTTTCTGCGCTTTCAGGGGCTGACGCCTGGGAGCCCCCCCAAGGCTGCCCCAGGGACTGCTGGCCGAGGCCCTGCTGTCGCCCTGGGCCTCGAGGCCCAGGACGGGCCTGCCTTCTGCCCAGACTGCTGGCTCAGACCGGAGCACGCGCCCCTGCCCTCATCATCCCCCCGTGTCTCCTTGGCAGCCAGGCTTCCGGCGCCGGGCCCCGTGAGTGGGTGACACTTGTCCCCACCCCCCGACCCACTCGGGCTCAGACGGCAGGCTCTCCTGCTTGGCCTCACTTGCCCCAGCGCAATGCCAACGGCTCGGCTGCCCTGCCGGGTTGGCGTGCTGCGCTCTCCCCAGACATGCTCCTGGGGACCGAGGGGACAGGCGTGTCCCTTTTCTGAAGGCCGGTCCCCCAGGCGCGTCCGGGCTCCTGTCTGGGGCAGGCGGGATGTCCCGGCAAGGAGGCGTTCACTCCGGGGTAGTTTCTGCCAGAGCGCTGCTGAGCACTCGGCTGCGGCACCCAGCAGCAGCTCACAGACACGACCCTGATTCCCCAGCGAAGGCAGAGCTTTCGCCTAGGTTTTTCGCACGAAGCGGACCGCGCCTCGCTGCTGCTTCCTCGCTCCGGCTTTGGGCGTTCGCTCTCTCGCGACAGGGGAGAAGTGTTGCGGGAGAGTCGGTGCTTCTGGGGCCTCGCTTCCCGGGGCCCCGGTGCGGACCCTGGGCTCCCAGGGCCTCGCCGATGTCGGGAGACGCGGCCTCCTCCTTGCAGCAGCGTGTGTCGCCCGGGGTGGCCCCTCTGCGCAGACGGCCTTCTCCCGGGCTCGCCGGGGCCTGGCCTCTTCCTCTCGCGTTCAGGCCGACTCGGGAAGAGGCCCGCGTATTCCTGCGCAGAGAGGAGAGGCTCCAGGAGCACTGCGCACCGCCCGGGCCCTGGGACGGGGAGCCTGTGGGGGGACTGTCCCCGCGCCTTCCCCGGCCGCCCCTGCCACCCATAACGCTGCCCCACCCTGGAGGGAGACGGGGGCCGACGGCCCGCTGCTCCAGGGAGCGGTTTCTGCGCGTTCAGGGGCTGGCGCCTGGGAGCCCCCCCAAGGCTGCCCCAGGGACTGGTGGCCGAGGCCCTGCTGTCGCCCTGGGCCTCGAAGCCCAGGACAGGCCGGCCTTCTGCCCAGACTGCTGGCTCAGACCGGGGCCCGTGCCCCTGCCCACGTCGTCCTCCCGTGTCTCCTTAGCAGGCAGGCTTCCGGCGCCGCGCCCCGTGAGTGGGTGACACTTGTCCCCACCCCCCGACCCACTCGGGCTCAGACGGCAGGCTCTCCTGCTTGGCCTCACTTGCCCCAGCGCAATGCCAACGGCTCGGCTGCCCTGCCGGGGCGGCGTGCTGCGCTCTCCCCGGACAGGCTCCTGGGGACCGAGGGGACAGGCGTGTCCCTTTTCTGAAGGCTGATACCCTAGGCGCGGCCGGGCTCCAGTCTGGGGCAGGCGGGATGTCCCGGCAAGGAGGCATTCACTCCGGGGTAGTTTCTGCCAGAGCGCTGCAGAGCGCTCGGCTGCGGCAACCAGCAGCAGACCACAGGCCCGACCCTGATTCCCCAGCGAAGGAAGAGCTTTCCCCGAGGTTTTCGGCACGAAGCGGACCGCGCCTCGCTGCTGCTTCCTCGCTCCGGCTTTGGGCGTTCGCTCTCTCGCGTCAGGGGAGAAGTGCTGCGGGAGAGTCGGTGCTTCTGGGGCCTCGCTTCCCGGGGCCCAGGTGCGGACCCTGGGCTCCCAGGGCCTCGCCGATGTCGGGAGACGCGGCCTCCTCCGTGCAGCAGCGTGTGTTGCCCGGGGTGGCCCCTCTGCGCAGACGGCCTTCTCCCGGGCTCGCCGGGGCCTGGCCTCTTCCTCTCGCGTTCAGGCCGACTGGGGAAGAGGCCCGCGTCTTCCCGCGCAGAGAGGAGAGGCTCCAGGAGCACTGCGCACCGCCCGGGCCCTGGGACGGGGAGCCTCTGGGGGGAATGTCCCCGCGCCTTACCCGGCCGCCCCTGCCACCCAGAAAGCTGCCCCACCCTGGAGGGAGACGGGGGCCGACGGCCCGCTGCTCCAAGGAGCGGTTTCTGCGCGTTCAGGGGCTGGCGCCTGGGAGCCCCCCCAAGGCTGCCCCAGGGACTGGTGGCCGAGGCCTTGCTGTCGCCCTGGGCCTCGAGGCCCAGGACAGGCCTGCCTTCTGCCCAGACTGCTGGCTCAGACCGGAGCACGCGCCCCTGCCCTCGTCGTCCCCCCGTGTCTCCTTAGCAGCCAGGCTTCCGGTGCCGGGCCCCGTGAGTGGGTGACACTTGTCCCCACCCCCCGACCCACTCGGGCTCAGACGGCAGGCTCTCCTGCTTGGCCTCACTTGCCCCAGTGCAATGCCAACGGCTCGGCTGCCCTGCCGGGGCGGCGTGCTGCGCTCTCCCCAGACATGCTCCTGGGGACCGAGGGGACAGGCGTGTCCCTTTTCTGAAGGCCGGTCCCCCAGGCGCGACCGGGCTCCTGTCTGGGGCAGGCGGGATGTCCCGGCAAGGAGGCGTTCACTCCGGGGTAGTTTCTGCCAGAGCGCTGCTGAGCACTCGGCTGCGGCACCCAGCAGCAGCTCACAGACATGACCCTGATTCCCCAGCGAAGGCAGAGCTTTCGCCTAGGTTTTTCGCACGAAGCGGACCGAGCCTCGCTGCTGCTTCCTCGCGCCGGCTTTGGGCGTTCGCTCTCTCGCTACAGGGGAGAAGTGTTGCGGGAGAGTCGGTGCTTCTGGGGCCTCGCTTCCCGGGGCCCAGGTGCGGACCCTGGGCTCCCAGGGCCTCGCCGATGTCGGGAGACGTGGCGTCCTCCGTGCAGCAGCGTGTGTCGCCCGGGGTGGCCCCTCTGCGCAGACGGCCTTCTCCCGGGCTCGCCGGGGCCTGGCCTCTTCCTTTCGCGTTCAGGCCGACTCGGGAAGAGGCCTGCGGCTTCCCGCGCAGCGAGGAGAGGCTCCAGGAGCACTGCGCACCGCCCGGGCCGTGGGACGGGGAGCCTGTGGGGGGACTGTCCCCGCGCCTTCCCCGGCCGCCCCTGCCACCCAGAACGCTGCCCCACCCTGGAGGGAGACGGGGGCCGACGGCCGGCTGCTCCAGGGAGCGGTTTCTGCGCGTTCAGGGGCTGGCGCCTGGGAGCCCCCCCAAGGCTGCCCCAGGGACTGCTGGCCGAGCCCTGCTGTCGCCCTGGGCCTCGAGGCCCAGGACAGGCCTGCCTTCTGCCCAGACTGCTGGCTCAGACCGGAGCACGCGCCCCTGCCCTCGTCGTCCCCCCGTGTCTCCTTAGCAGCCAGGCTTCCGGCGCCGGGCCCCGTGAGTGGGTGACACTTGTCCCCACCGCCCGACCCACTCGGGCTCAGACGGCAGGCTCTCCTGCTTGGCCTCACTTGCCCCAGCGCAATGCCAACGGCTCGGCTGCCCTGCCGGGGCGGCGTGCTGCGCTCTCCCCAGACATGCTCCTGGGGACCGAGGGGACAGGCGTGTCCCTTTTCTGAAGGCCGGTCCCCCAGGCGCGACCGGGCTCCTGTCTGGGGCAGGCGGGATGTCCCGGCAAGGAGGCGTTCACTCCGGGGTAGTTTCTGCCAGAGCGCTGCTGAGCACTCGGCTGCGGCACCCAGCAGCAGCTCACAGACACGACCCTGATTCCCCAGCGAAGGCAGAGCTTTCGCCTAGGTTTTTCGCACGAAGCGGACCGCGCCTCGCTGCTGCTTCCTCGCTCCGGCTTTGGGCGTTCGCTCTCTCGCGACAGGGGAGAAGTGTTGCGGGAGAGTCGGTGCTTCTGGGGCCTCGCTTCCCGGGGCCCCGGTGCGGACCCTGGGCTCCCAGGGCCTCGCCGATGTCGGGAGACGCGGCCTCCTCCTTGCAGCAGCGTGTGTCGCCCGGGGTGGCCCCTCTGCGCAGACGGCCTTCTCCCGGGCTCGCCGGGGCCTGGCCTCTTCCTCTCGCGTTCAGGCCGACTCGGGAAGAGGCCCGCGTATTCCCGCGCAGAGAGGAGAGGCTCCAGGAGCACTGCGCACCGCCCGGGCCCTGGGACGGGGAGCCTGTGGGGGGACTGTCCCCGCGCCTTCCCCGGCCGCCCCTGCCACCCATAACGCTGCCCCACCCTGGAGGGAGACGGGGGCCGACGGCCCGCTGCTCCAGGGAGCGGTTTCTGCGCGTTCAGGGGCTGGCGCCTGGGAGCCCCCCCAAGGCTGCCCCAGGGACTGGTGGCCGAGGCCCTGCTGTCGCCCTGGGCCTCGAAGCCCAGGACAGGCCGGCCTTCTGCCCAGACTGCTGGCTCAGACCGGGGCCCGTGCCCCTGCCCACGTCGTCCTCCCGTGTCTCCTTAGCAGGCAGGCTTCCGGCGCCGCGCCCCGTGAGTGGGTGACACTTGTCCCCACCCCCCGACCCACTCGGGCTCAGACGGCAGGCTCTCCTGCTTGGCCTCACTTGCCCCAGCGCAATGCCAACGGCTCGGCTGCCCTGCCGGGGCGGCGTGCTGCGCTCTCCCCGGACAGGCTCCTGGGGACCGAGGGGATAGGCGTGTCCCTTTTCTGAAGGCTGATACCCTAGGCGCGGCCGGGCTCCAGTCTGGGGCAGGCGGGATGTCCCGGCAAGGAGGCATTCACTCCGGGGTAGTTTCTGCCAGAGCGCTGCAGAGCGCTCGGCTGCGGCAACCAGCAGCAGACCACAGGCCCGACCCTGATTCCCCAGCGAAGGAAGAGCTTTCCCCGAGGTTTTCGGCACGAAGCGGACCGCGCCTCGCTGCTGCTTCCTCGCTCCGGCTTTGGGCGTTCGCTCTCTCGCGTCAGGGGAGAAGTGCTGCGGGAGAGTCGGTGCTTCTGGGGCCTCGCTTCCCGGGGCCCAGGTGCGGACCCTGGGCTCCCAGGGCCTCGCCGATGTCGGGAGACGCGGCCTCCTCCGTGCAGCAGCGTGTGTCGCCCGGGGTGGCCCCTCTGCGCAGACGGCCTTCTCCCGGGCTCGCCGGGGCCTGGCCTCTTCCTCTCGCGTTCAGGCCGACTCGGGAAGAGGCCTGGGGCTTCCCGCGCAGAGAGGAGAGGCTCCAGGAGAACTGCGCACCGCCCGGGCCCTGGGACGGGGAGCCTCTGGGGGGAATGTCCCCGCGCCTTCCCCGGCCGCCCCTGCCACCCAGAAAGCTGCCCCACCCTGGAGGGAGACGGGGGCCGACGGCCCGCTGCTCCAAGGAGCGGTTTCTGCACGTTCAGGGGCTGGCGCCTGGGAGCCCCCCCAAGGCTGCCCCAGGGACTGGTGGCCGAGGCCTTGCTGTCGCCCTGGGCCTCGAGGCCCAGGACAGGCCTGCCTTCTGCCCAGACTGCTGGCTCAGACCGGAGCACGCGCCCCTGCCCTCGTCGTCCCCCCGTGTCTCCTTAGCAGCCAGGCTTCCGGTGCCGGGCCCCGTGAGTGGGTGACACTTGTCCCCACCCCCCGACCCACTCGGGCTCAGACGGCAGGCTCTCCTGCTTGGCCTCACTTGCCCCAGTGCAATGCCAACGGCTCGGCTGCCCTGCCGGGGCGGCGTGCTGCGCTCTCCCCAGACATGCTCCTGGGGACCGAGGGGACAGGCGTGTCCCTTTTCTGAAGGCCGGTCCCCCAGGCGCGACCGGGCTCCTGTCTGGGGCAGGCGGGATGTCCCGGCAAGGAGGCGTTCACTCCGGGGTAGTTTCTGCCAGAGCGCTGCTGAGCACTCGGCTGCGGCACCCAGCAGCAGCTCACAGACATGACCCTGATTCCCCAGCGAAGGCAGAGCTTTCGCCTAGGTTTTTCGCACGAAGCGGACCGCGCCTCGCTGCTGCTTCCTCGTGCCGGCTTTGGGCGTTCGCTCTCTCGCTACAGGGGAGAAGTGTTGCGGGAGAGTCGGTGCTTCTGGGGCCTGGCTTCCCGGGGCCCAGGTGCGGACCCTGGGCTCCCAGGGCCTCGCCGATGTCGGGAGACGTGGCGTCCTCGTGCAGCAGCGTGTGTCGCCCGGGGTGGCCCCTCTGCGCAGACGGCCTTCTCCCGGGCTCGCCGGGGCCTGGCCTCTTCCTTTCGCGTTCAGGCCGACTCGGGAAGAGGCCTGCGGCTTCCCGCGCAGCGAGGAGAGGCTCCAGGAGCACTGCGCACCGCCCGGGCCCTGGGACGGGGAGCCTGTGGGGGGACTGTCCCCGCACCTTCCCCGGCCGCCCCTGCCACCCAGAACGCTGCCCCACCCTGGAGGGAGACGGGGGCCGACGGCCGGCTGCTCCAGGGAGCGGTTTCTGCGCGTTCAGGGGCTGGCGCCTGGGAGCCCCCCCAAGGCTGCCCCAGGGACTGGTGGCCGAGGCCCTGCTGTCGCCCTGGGCCTCGAAGCCCAGGACAGGCCGGCCTTCTGCCCAGACTGCTGGCTCAGACCGGGGCCCGCGCCCCTGCCCACGTCGTCCTCCCGTGTCTCCTTAGCAGGCAGGCTTCCGGCGCCGCGCCCCGTGAGTGGGTGACACTTGTCCCCACCCCCCGACCCACTCGGGCTCAGACGGCAGGCTCTCCTGCTTGGCCTCACTTGCCCCAGCGCAATGCCAACGGCTCGGCTGCCCTGCCGGGGCGGCGTGCTGCGCTCTCCCCGGACAGGCTCCTGGGGACCGAGGGGACAGGCGTGTCCCTTTTCTGAAGGCTGATACCCTAGGCGCGGCCGGGCTCCAGTCTGGGGCAGGCGGGATGTCCCGGCAAGGAGACGTTCACTCCGGGGTAGTTTCTGCCAGAGCGCTGCAGAGCGCTCGGCTGCGGCAACCAGCAGCAGACCACAGGCCCGACCCTGATTCCCCAGCGAAGGAAGAGCTTTCCCGGAGGTTTTCCGCACGAAGCGGACCGCGCCTCGCTGCTGCTTCCTCGCTCCGGCTTTGGGCGTTCGCTCTCTCGCGTCAGGGGAGAAGTGTTGCGGGAGAGTCGGTGCTTCTGGGGCCTCGCTTCCCGGGGCCCAGGTGCGGACCCTGGGCTCCCAGGGCCTCGCCGATGTCGGGAGACGCGGCCTCCTCCGTGCAGCAGCGTGTGTCGCCCGGGGTGGCCCCTCTGAGCAGACGGCCTTCTCCCGGGCTCGCCGGGGCCTGGCCTCTTCCTCTCGCGTTCAGGCCGACTCGGGAAGAGGCCCGCGTCTTCCCGGGCAGAGAGGAGAGGCTCCAGGAGCACTGCGCACCGCCCGGGCCCTGGGACGGGGAGCCTGTGGGGGGACTGTCCCCGCGCCTTCCCCGGCCGCCCCTGCCACCCAGAAAGCTGCCCCACCCTGGAGGGACACGGGGGCCGACGGCCCGCTGCTCCAAGGAGCGGTTTCTGCGCGTTCAGGGGCTGGCGCCTGGGAGCCCCCGCAAGGCTCCCCCAGGGACTGGTGGCCGAGGCCCTGCTGTCGCCCTGGGCCTCGAGGCCCAGGACAGACCTGCCTTCTGCCCAGACTGCTGGCTCAGACCGGAGCACGCGCCCCTGCCCTCGTCGTCCCCCCGTGTCTCCTTAGCAGCCAGGCTTCCGGCGCCGGGCCCCTTGAGTGGGTGACACTTGTCCCCACCCCCCGACCCACTCGGGCTCAGACGGCAGGCTCTCCTGCTTGGCTTCACTTGCCCCAGCGCCATGCCAACGGCTCGGCTGCCCTGCCGGGGCGGCGTGCTGCGCTCTCCCCAGACATGCTCCTGGGGACCGAGGGGACAGGCGTGTCCCTTTTCTGAAGGCCGGTCCCCCAGGCGCGACCGGGCTCCTGTCTGGGGCAGGCGGGATGTCCCGGCAAGGAGGCGTTCACTCCGGGGTAGTTTCTGCCAGAGCGCTGCAGAGCGCTCGGCTGCGGCAACCAGCAGCAGCCCACAGACCCGACCCTGATTCCCCAGCGAAGGCATAGCTTTCGCCTAGGTTTTCCGCACGAAGCGGACCGCGCCTCGCTGCTGCTTCCTCGCTCCGGCTTTGGGCGTTCGCTCTCTCGCGTCAGGGGAGATGTGTGGCGGGAGAGTCGGTGCTTCTGGGGCCTCGCTTCCCGGGGCCCCGGTGCGGACCCTGGGCTCCCAGGGCCTCGCCGATGTCGGGAGACGCGGCCTCCTCCTTGCAGCAGCGTGTGTCGCCCGGGGTGGCCCCTCTGCGCAGACGGCCTTCTCCCGCGCTCGCCGGGGCCTGGCCTCTTCCTCTCGCGTTCAGGCCGACTCGGGAAGAGGCCTGCGGCTTCCCGCGCAGCGAGGAGAGGCTCCAGGAGCACTGCGCACCGCCCGGGCCCTGGGACGGGGAGCCTGTGGGGGGACTGTCCCCGCGCCGTCCCCGGCCACGCCTGCCACCCAGAACGCTGCCCCACCATGGAGGGAGACGGGGGCCGACGGCCGGCTGCTCCAGGGAGCGGTTTCTGCGCGTTCAGGGGCTGGCGCCTGGGAGCCCCCCCAAGGCTGCCCCAGGGACTGCTGGCCGAGGCCCTGCTGTCGCCCTGGGCCTCGAGGCCCAGGACGGGCCTGCCTTCTGCCCAGACTGCTGGCTCAGACCGGAGCACGCGCCCCTGCCCTCGTCGTCCCCCCGTGTCTCCTTAGCAGCCAGGCTTCCGGCGCCGGGCCCCGTGAGTGGGTGACACTTGTCCCCACCCCCCGACCCACTCGGGCTCAGACGGCAGGCTCTCCTGCTTGGCCTCACTTGCCCCAGCGCAATGCCAACGGCTCGGCTGCCCTGCCGGGGCGGCGTGCTGCGCTCTCCCCAGACATGCTCCTGGGGACCGAGGGGACAGGCGTGTCCCTTTTCTGAAGGCCGGTCCCCCAGGCGCGACCGGGCTCCTGTCTGGGGCAGGCGGGATGTCCCGGCAAGGAGGCGTTCACTCCGGGGTAGTTTCTGCCAGAGCGCTGCTGAGCACTCGGCTGCGGCACCCAGCAGCAGCTCACAGACACGACCCTGATTCCCCAGCGAAGGCAGAGCTTTCGCCTAGGTTTTTCGCACGAAGCGGACCGCGCCTCGCTGCTGCTTCCTCGCTCCGGCTTTGGGCGTTCGCTCTCTCGCGACAGGGGAGAAGTGTTGCGGGAGAGTCGGTGCTTCTGGGGCCTCGCTTCCCGGGGCCCCGGTGCGGACCCTGGGCTCCCAGGGCCTCGCCGATGTCGGGAGACGCGGCCTCCTCCTTGCAGCAGCGTGTGTCGCCCGGGGTGGCCCCTCTGCGCAGACGGCCTTCTCCCGGGCTCGCCGGGGCCTGGCCTCTTCCTCTCGCGTTCAGGCCGACTCGGGAAGAGGCCCGCGTATTCCCGCGCAGAGAGGAGAGGCTCCAGGAGCACTGCGCACCGCCCGGGCCCTGGGACGGGGAGCCTGTGGGGGGACTGTCCCCGCGCCTTCCCCGGCCGCCCCTGCCACCCATAACGCTGCCCCACCCTGGAGGGAGACGGGGGCCGACGGCCCGCTGCTCCAGGGAGCGGTTTCTGCGCGTTCAGGGGCTGGCGCCTGGGAGCCCCCCCAAGGCTGCCCCAGGGACTGGTGGCCGAGGCCCTGCTGTCGCCCTGGGCCTCGAAGCCCAGGACAGGCCGGCCTTCTGCCCAGACTGCTGGCTCAGACCGGGGCCCGTGCCCCTGCCCACGTCGTCCTCCCGTGTCTCCTTAGCAGGCAGGCTTCCGGCGCCGCGTCCCGTGAGTGGGTGACACTTGTCCCCACCCCCCGACCCACTCGGGCTCAGACGGCAGGCTCTCCTGCTTGGCCTCACTTGCCCCAGCGCAATGCCAACGGCTCGGCTGCCCTGCCGGGGCGGCGTGCTGCGCTCTCCCCGGACAGGCTCCTGGGGACCGAGGGGACAGGCGTGTCCCTTTTCTGAAGGCTGATACCCTAGGCGCGGCCGGGCTCCAGTCTGGGGCAGGCGTGATGTCCCGGCAAGGAGGCATTCACTCCGGGGTAGTTTCTGCCAGAGCGCTGCAGAGCGCTCGGCTGCGGCAACCAGCAGCAGACCACAGGCCCGACCCTGATTCCCCAGCGAAGGAAGAGCTTTCCCCGAGGTTTTCGGCACGAAGCGGACCGCGCCTCGCTGCTGCTTCCTCGCTCCGGCTTTGGGCGTTCGCTCTCTCGTGTCAGGGGAGAAGTGCTGCGGGAGAGTCGGTGCTTCTGGGGCCTCGCTTCCCGGGGCCCAGGTGCGGACCCTGGGCTCCCAGGGCCTCGCCGATGTCGGGAGACGCGGCCTCCTCCGTGCAGCAGCGTGTGTCGCCCGGGGTGGCCCCTCTGCGCAGACGGCCTTCTCCCGGGCTCGCCGGGGCCTGGCCTCTTCCTCTCGCGTTCAGGCCGACTCGGGAAGAGGCCCGCGTCTTCCCGCGCAGAGAGGAGAGGCTCCAGGAGCACTGCGCACCGCCCGGGCCCTGGGACGGGGAGCCTCTGGGGGGAATGTCCCCGCGCCTTCCCCGGCCGCCCCTGCCACCCAGAAAGCTGCCCCACCCTGGAGGGAGACGGGGGCCGACGGCCCGCTGCTCCAAGGAGCGGTTTCTGCGCGTTCAGGGGCTGGCGCCTGGGAGCACCCCCAAGGCTGCCCCAGGGACTGGTGGCCGAGGCCTTGCTGTCGCCCTGGGCCTCGAGGCCCAGGACAGGCCTGCCTTCTGCCCAGACTGCTGGCTCAGACCGGAGCACGCGCCCCTGCCCTCGTCGTCCCCCCGTGTCTCCTTAGCAGCCAGGCTTCCGGTGCCGGGCCCCGTGAGTGGGTGACACTTGTCCCCACCCCCCGACCCACTCGGGCTCAGACGGCAGGCTCTCCTGCTTGGCCTCACTTGTCCCAGTGCAATGCCAACGGCTCGGCTGCCCTGCCGGGGCGGCGTGCTGCGCTCTCCCCAGACATGCTCCTGGGGACCGAGGGGACAGGCGTGTCCCTTTTCTGAAGGCCGGTCCCCCAGGCGCGACCGGGCTCCTGTCTGGGGCAGGCGGGATGTCCCGGCAAGGAGGCGTTCACTCCGGGGTAGTTTCTGCCAGAGCGCTGCTGAGCACTCGGCTGCGGCACCCAGCAGCAGCTCACAGACATGACCCTGATTCCCCAGCGAAGGCAGAGCTTTCGCCTAGGTTTTTCGCACGAAGCGGACCGCGCCTCGCTGCTGCTTCCTCGCGCCGGCTTTGGGCGTTCGCTCTCTCGCTACAGGGGAGAAGTGTTGCGGGAGAGTCGGTGCTTCTGGGGCCTCGCTTCCCGGGGCCCAGGTGCGGACCCTGGGCTCCCAGGGCCTCGCCGATGTCGGGAGACGTGGCGTCCTCGTGCAGCAGCGTGTGTCGCCCGGGGTGGCCCCTCTGCGCAGACGGCCTTCTCCCGGGCTCGCCGGGGCCTGGCCTCTTCCTTTCGCGTTCAGGCCGACTCGGGAAGAGGCCTGCGGCTTCCCGCGCAGCGAGGAGAGGCTCCAGGAGCACTGCGCACCGCCCGGGCCCTGGGACGGGGAGCCTGTGGGGGGACTGTCCCCGCACCTTCCCCGGCCGCCCCTGCCACCCAGAACGCTGCCCCACCCTGGAGGGAGACGGGGGCCGACGGCCGGCTGCTCCAGGGAGCGGTTTCTGCGCGTTCAGGGGCTGGCGCCTGGGAGCCCCCCCAAGGCTGCCCCAGGGACTGGTGGCCGAGGCCCTGCTGTCGCCCTGGGCCTCGAAGCCCAGGACAGGCCGGCCTTCTGCCCAGACTGCTGGCTCAGACCGGGGCCCGCGCCCCTGCCCACGTCGTCCTCCCGTGTCTCCTTAGCAGGCAGGCTTCCGGCGCCGCGCCCCGTGAGTGGGTGACACTTGTCCCCACCCCCCGACCCACTCGGGCTCAGACGGCAGGCTCTCCTGCTTGGCCTCACTTGCCCCAGCGCAATGCCAACGGCTCGGCTGCCCTGCCGGGGCGGCGTGCTGCGCTCTCCCCGGACAGGCTCCTGGGGACCGAGGGGACAGGCGTGTCCCTTTTCTGAAGGCTGATACCCTAGGCGCGGCCGGGCTCCAGTCTGGGGCAGGCGGGATGTCCCGGCAAGGAGACGTTCACTCCGGGGTAGTTTCTGCCAGAGCGCTGCAGAGCGCTCGGCTGCGGCAACCAGCAGCAGACCACAGGCCCGACCCTGATTCCCCAGCGAAGGAAGAGCTTTCCCGGAGGTTTTCCGCACGAAGCGGACCGCGCCTCGCTGCTGCTTCCTCGCTCCGGCTTTGGGCGTTCGCTCTCTCGCGTCAGGGGAGAAGTGTTGCGGGAGAGTCGGTGCTTCTGGGGCCTCGCTTCCCGGGGCCCAGGTGCGGACCCTGGGCTCCCAGGGCCTCGCCGATGTCGGGAGACGCGGCCTCCTCCGTGCAGCAGCGTGTGTCGCCCGGGGTGGCCCCTCTGAGCAGACGGCCTTCTCCCGGGCTCGCCGGGGCCTGGCCTCTTCCTCTCGCGTTCAGGCCGACTCGGGAAGAGGCCCGCGTCTTCCCGTGCAGAGAGGAGAGGCTCCAGGAGCACTGCGCACCGCCCGGGCCCTGGGACGGGGAGCCTGTGGGGGGACTGTCCCCGCGCCTTCCCCGGCCGCCCCTGCCACCCAGAAAGCTGCCCCACCCTGGAGGGACACGGGGGCCGACGGCCCGCTGCTCCAAGGAGCGGTTTCTGCGCGTTCAGGGGCTGGCGCCTGGGAGCCCCCGCAAGGCTCCCCCAGGGACTGGTGGCCGAGGCCCTGCTGTCGCCCTGGGCCTCGAGGCCCAGGACAGACCTGCCTTCTGCCCAGACTGCTGGCTCAGACCGGAGCACGCGCCCCTGCCCTCGTCGTCCCCCCGTGTCTCCTTAGCAGCCAGGCTTCCGGCGCCGGGCCCCTTGAGTGGGTGACACTTGTCCCCACCCCCCGACCCACTCGGGCTCAGACGGCAGGCTCTCCTGCTTGGCTTCACTTGCCCCAGCGCCATGCCAACGGCTCGGCTGCCCTGCCGGGGCGGCGTGCTGCGCTCTCCCCAGACATGCTCCTGGGGACCGAGGGGACAGGCGTGTCCCTTTTCTGAAGGCCGGTCCCCCAGGCGCGACCGGGCTCCTGTCTGGGGCAGGCGGGATGTCCCGGCAAGGAGGCGTTCACTCCGGGGTAGTTTCTGCCAGAGCGCTGCAGAGCGCTCGGCTGCGGCAACCAGCAGCAGCCCACAGACCCGACCCTGATTCCCCAGCGAAGGCATAGCTTTCGCCTAGGTTTTCCGCACGAAGCGGACCGCGCCTCGCTGCTGCTTCCTCGCTCCGGCTTTGGGCGTTCGCTCTCTCACGTCAGGGGAGATGTGTGGCGGGAGAGTCGGTGCTTCTGGGGCCTCGCTTCCCGGGGCCCCGGTGCGGACCCTGGGCTCCCAGGGCCTCGCCGATGTCGGGAGACGCGGCCTCCTCCTTGCAGCAGCGTGTGTCGCCCGGGGTGGCCCCTCTGCGCAGACGGCCTTCTCCCGGGCTCGCCGGGGCCTGGCCTCTTCCTCTCGCGTTCAGGCCGACTCGGGAAGAGGCCTGCGGCTTCCCGCGCAGCGAGGAGAGGCTCCAGGAGCACTGCGCACCGCCCGGGCCCTGGGACGGGGAGCCTGTGGGGGGACTGTCCCCGCGCCGTCCCCGGCCACGCCTGCCACCCAGAACGCTGCCCCACCATGGAGGGAGACGGGGGCCGACGGCCGGCTGCTCCAGGGAGCGGTTTCTGCGCGTTCAGGGGCTGGCGCCTGGGCGCCCCCCCAAGGCTGCCCCAGGGACTGCTGGCCGAGGCCCTGCTGTCGCCCTGGGCCTCGAGGCCCAGGACGGGCCTGCCTTCTGCCCAGACTGCTGGCTCAGACCGGAGCACGCGCCCCTGCCCTCGTCGTCCCCCCGTGTCTCCTTAGCAGCCAGGCTTCCGGCGCCGGGCCCCGTGAGTGGGTGACACTTGTCCCCACCCCCCGACCCACTCGGGCTCAGACGGCAGGCTCTCCTGCTTGGCCTCACTTGCCCCAGCGCAATGCCAACGGCTCGGCTGCCCTGCCGGGGCGGCGTGCTGCGCTCTCCCCAGACATGCTCCTGGGGACCGAGGGGACAGGCGTGTCCCTTTTCTGAAGGCCGGTCCCCCAGGCGCGACCGGGCTCCTGTCTGGGGCAGGCGGGATGTCCCGGCAAGGAGGCGTTCACTCCGGGGTAGTTTCTGCCAGAGCGCTGCTGAGCACTCGGCTGCGGCACCCAGCAGCAGCTCACAGACACGACCCTGATTCCCCAGCGAAGGCAGAGCTTTCGCCTAGGTTTTTCGCACGAAGCGGACCGCGCCTCGCTGCTGCTTCCTCGCTCCGGCTTTGGGCGTTCGCTCTCTCGCGACAGGGGAGAAGTGTTGCGGGAGAGTCGGTGCTTCTGGGGCCTCGCTTCCCGGGGCCCCGGTGCGGACCCTGGGCTCCCAGGGCCTCGCCGATGTCGGGAGACGCGGCCTCCTCCTTGCAGCAGCGTGTGTCGCCCGGGGTGGCCCCTCTGCGCAGACGGCCTTCTCCCGGGCTCGCCGGGGCCTGGCCTCTTCCTCTCGCGTTCAGGCCGACTCGGGAAGAGGCCCGCGTATTCCCGCGCAGAGAGGAGAGGCTCCAGGAGCACTGCGCACCGCCCGGGCCCTGGGACGGGGAGCCTGTGGGGGGACTGTCCCCGCGCCTTCCCCGGCCGCCCCTGCCACCCATAACGCTGCCCCACCCTGGAGGGAGACGGGGGCCGACGGCCCGCTGCTCCAGGGAGCGGTTTCTGCGCGTTCAGGGGCTGGCGCCTGGGAGCCCCCCCAAGGCTGCCCCAGGGACTGGTGGCCGAGGCCCTGCTGTCGCCCTGGGCCTCGAAGCCCAGGACAGGCCGGCCTTCTGCCCAGACTGCTGGCTCAGACCGGGGCCCGTGCCCCTGCCCACGTCGTCCTCCCGTGTCTCCTTAGCAGGCAGGCTTCCGGCGCCGCGCCCCGTGAGTGGGTGGCACTTGTCCCCACCCCCCGACCCACTCGGGCTCAGACGGCAGGCTCTCCTGCTTGGCCTCACTTGCCCCAGCGCAAT
This sequence comes from Martes martes, assembly GCF_963455335.1. Classification (NCBI taxonomy): domain Eukaryota; kingdom Metazoa; phylum Chordata; class Mammalia; order Carnivora; family Mustelidae; genus Martes; species Martes martes. The sequence goes on along the minus strand of NC_137899.1, from coordinate 16,327,185 downwards.
GCCAACGGCTCGGCTGCCCTGCCGGGGCGGCGTGCTGCGCTCTCCCCGGACAGGCTCCTGGGGACCGAGGGGACAGGCGTGTCCCTTTTCTGAAGGCTGATACCCTAGGCGCGGCCGGGCTCCAGTCTGGGGCAGGCGGGATGTCCCGGCAAGGAGGCATTCACTCCGGGGTAGTTTCTGCCAGAGCGCTGCAGAGCGCTCGGCTGCGGCAACCAGCAGCAGACCACAGGCCCGACCTTGATTCCCCAGCGAAGGAAGAGCTTTCCCCGAGGTTTTCGGCACGAAGCGGACCGCGCCTCGCTGCTGCTTCCTCGCTCCGGCTTTGGGCGTTCGCTCTCTCGCGTCAGGGGAGAAGTGCTGCGGGAGAGTCGGTGCTTCTGGGGCCTCGCTTCCCGGGGCCCAGGTGCGGACCCTGGGCTCCCAGGGCCTCGCCGATGTCGGGAGACGCGGCCTCCTCCGTGCAGCAGCGTGTGTCGCCCGGGGTGGCCCCTCTGCGCAGACGGCCTTCTCCCGGGCTCGCCGGGGCCTGGCCTCTTCCTCTCGCGTTCAGGCCGACTCGGGAAGAGGCCCGCGTCTTCCCGCGCAGAGAGGAGAGGCTCCAGGAGCACTGCGCACCGCCCGGGCCCTGGGACGGGGAGCCTCTGGGGGGAATGTCCCCGCGCCTTCCCCGGCCGCCCCTGCCACCCAGAAAGCTGCCCCACCCTGGAGGGAGACGGGGGCCGAAGGCCCGCTGCTCCAAGGAGCGGTTTCTGCGCGTTCAGGGGCTGGCGCCTGGGAGCCCCCCCAAGGCTGCCCCAGGGACTGGTGGCCGAGGCCTTGCTGTCGCCCTGGGCCTCGAGGCCCAGGACAGGCCTGCCTTCTGCCCAGACTGCTGGCTCAGACCGGAGCACGCGCCCCTGCCCTCGTCGTCCCCCCGTGTCTCCTTAGCAGCCAGGCTTCCGGTGCCGGGCCCCGTGAGTGGGTGACACTTGTCCCCACCCCCCGACCCACTCGGGCTCAGACGGCAGGCTCTCCTGCTTGGCCTCACTTGCCCCAGTGCAATGCCAACGGCTCGGCTGCCCTGCCGGGGCGGCGTGCTGCGCTCTCCCCAGACATGCTCCTGGGGACCGAGGGGACAGGCGTGTCCCTTTTCTGAAGGCCGGTCCCCCAGGCGCGACCGGGCTCCTGTCTGGGGCAGGCGGGATGTCCCGGCAAGGAGGCGTTCACTCCGGGGTAGTTTCTGCCAGAGCGCTGCTGAGCACTCGGCTGCGGCACCCAGCAGCAGCTCACAGACATGACCCTGATTCCCCAGCGAAGGCAGAGCTTTCGCCTAGGTTTTTCGCACGAAGCGGACCGCGCCTCGCTGCTGCTTCCTCGCGCCGGCTTTGGGCGTTCGCTCTCTCGCTACAGGGGAGAAGTGTTGCGGGAGAGTCGGTGCTTCTGGGGCCTCGCTTCCCGGGGCCCAGGTGCGGACCCTGGGCTCCCAGGGCCTCGCCGATGTCGGGAGACGTGGCGTCCTCCGTGCAGCAGCGTGTGTCGCCCGGGGTGGCCCCTCTGCGCAGACGGCCTTCTCCCGGGATCGCCGGGGCCTGGCCTCTTCCTTTCGCGTTCAGGCCGACTCGGGAAGAGGCCTGCGGCTTCCCGCGCAGCGAGGAGAGGCTCCAGGAGCACTGCGCACCGCCCGGGCCCTGGGACGGGGAGCCTGTGGGGGGACTGTCCCCGCGCCTTCCCCGGCCGCCCCTGCCACCCAGAACGCTGCCCCACCCTGGAGGGAGACGGGGGCCGACGGCCCGCTGCTCCAGGGAGTGGTTTCTGCGCTTTCAGGGGCTGACGCCTGGGAGCCCCCCCAAGGCTGCCCCAGGGACTGCTGGCCGAGGCCCTGCTGTCGCCCTGGGCCTCGAGGCCCAGGACGGGCCTGCCTTCTGCCCAGACTGCTGGCTCAGACCGGAGCACGCGCCCCTGCCCTCATCATCCCCCCGTGTCTCCTTGGCAGCCAGGCTTCCGGCGCCGGGCCCCGTGAGTGGGTGACACTTGTCCCCACCCCCCGACCCACTCGGGCTCAGACGGCAGGCTCTCCTGCTTGGCCTCACTTGCCCCAGCGCAATGCCAACGGCTCGGCTGCCCTGCCGGGTTGGCGTGCTGCGCTCTCCCCAGACATGCTCCTGGGGACCGAGGGGACAGGCGTGTCCCTTTTCTGAAGGCCGGTCCCCCAGGCGCGTCCGGGCTCCTGTCTGGGGCAGGCGGGATGTCCCGGCAAGGAGGCGTTCACTCCGGGGTAGTTTCTGCCAGAGCGCTGCTGAGCACTCGGCTGCGGCACCCAGCAGCAGCTCACAGACACGACCCTGATTCCCCAGCGAAGGCAGAGCTTTCGCCTAGGTTTTTCGCACGAAGCGGACCGCGCCTCGCTGCTGCTTCCTCGCTCCGGCTTTGGGCGTTCGCTCTCTCGCGACAGGGGAGAAGTGTTGCGGGAGAGTCGGTGCTTCTGGGGCCTCGCTTCCCGGGGCCCCGGTGCGGACCCTGGGCTCCCAGGGCCTCGCCGATGTCGGGAGACGCGGCCTCCTCCTTGCAGCAGCGTGTGTCGCCCGGGGTGGCCCCTCTGCGCAGACGGCCTTCTCCCGGGCTCGCCGGGGCCTGGCCTCTTCCTCTCGCGTTCAGGCCGACTCGGGAAGAGGCCCGCGTATTCCTGCGCAGAGAGGAGAGGCTCCAGGAGCACTGCGCACCGCCCGGGCCCTGGGACGGGGAGCCTGTGGGGGGACTGTCCCCGCGCCTTCCCCGGCCGCCCCTGCCACCCATAACGCTGCCCCACCCTGGAGGGAGACGGGGGCCGACGGCCCGCTGCTCCAGGGAGCGGTTTCTGCGCGTTCAGGGGCTGGCGCCTGGGAGCCCCCCCAAGGCTGCCCCAGGGACTGGTGGCCGAGGCCCTGCTGTCGCCCTGGGCCTCGAAGCCCAGGACAGGCCGGCCTTCTGCCCAGACTGCTGGCTCAGACCGGGGCCCGTGCCCCTGCCCACGTCGTCCTCCCGTGTCTCCTTAGCAGGCAGGCTTCCGGCGCCGCGCCCCGTGAGTGGGTGACACTTGTCCCCACCCCCCGACCCACTCGGGCTCAGACGGCAGGCTCTCCTGCTTGGCCTCACTTGCCCCAGCGCAATGCCAACGGCTCGGCTGCCCTGCCGGGGCGGCGTGCTGCGCTCTCCCCGGACAGGCTCCTGGGGACCGAGGGGACAGGCGTGTCCCTTTTCTGAAGGCTGATACCCTAGGCGCGGCCGGGCTCCAGTCTGGGGCAGGCGGGATGTCCCGGCAAGGAGGCATTCACTCCGGGGTAGTTTCTGCCAGAGCGCTGCAGAGCGCTCGGCTGCGGCAACCAGCAGCAGACCACAGGCCCGACCCTGATTCCCCAGCGAAGGAAGAGCTTTCCCCGAGGTTTTCGGCACGAAGCGGACCGCGCCTCGCTGCTGCTTCCTCGCTCCGGCTTTGGGCGTTCGCTCTCTCGCGTCAGGGGAGAAGTGCTGCGGGAGAGTCGGTGCTTCTGGGGCCTCGCTTCCCGGGGCCCAGGTGCGGACCCTGGGCTCCCAGGGCCTCGCCGATGTCGGGAGACGCGGCCTCCTCCGTGCAGCAGCGTGTGTCGCCCGGGGTGGCCCCTCTGCGCAGACGGCCTTCTCCCGGGCTCGCCGGGGCCTGGCCTCTTCCTCTCGCGTTCAGGCCGACTCGGGAAGAGGCCCGCGTCTTCCCGCGCAGAGAGGAGAGGCTCCAGGAGCACTGCGCACCGCCCGGGCCCTGGGACGGGGAGCCTCTGGGGGGAATGTCCCCGCGCCTTACCCGGCCGCCCCTGCCACCCAGAAAGCTGCCCCACCCTGGAGGGAGACGGGGGCCGACGGCCCGCTGCTCCAAGGAGCGGTTTCTGCGCGTTCAGGGGCTGGCGCCTGGGAGCCCCCCCAAGGCTGCCCCAGGGACTGGTGGCCGAGGCCTTGCTGTCGCCCTGGGCCTCGAGGCCCAGGACAGGCCTGCCTTCTGCCCAGACTGCTGGCTCAGACCGGAGCACGCGCCCCTGCCCTCGTCGTCCCCCCGTGTCTCCTTAGCAGCCAGGCTTCCGGCGCCGGGCCCCGTGAGTGGGTGACACTTGTCCCCACCGCCCGACCCACTCGGGCTCAGACGGCAGGCTCTCCTGCTTGGCCTCACTTGCCCCAGCGCAATGCCAACGGCTCGGCTGCACTGCCGGGGCGGCGTGCTGCGCTCTCCCCAGACATGCTCCTGGGGACCGAGGGGACAGGCGTGTCCCTTTTCTGAAGGCCGGTCCCCCAGGCGCGACCGGGCTCCTGTCTGGGGCAGGCGGGATGTCCCGGCAAGGAGGCGTTCACTCCGGGGTAGTTTCTGCCAGAGCGCTGCAGAGCACTCGGCTGCGGCACCCAGCAGCAGCCCACAGACCCGACCCTGATTCCCCAGCGAAGGCAGAGCTTTCGCCTAGGTTTTCCGCACGAAGCGGACCGCGCCTCGCTGCTGCTTCCTGGCTCCGGCTTTGGGCGTTCGCTCTGTCGCGACAGGGGAGAAGTGTTGCGGGAGAGTCGGTGCTTCTGGGGCCTCGCTTCCCGGGGCCCAGGTGCGGACCCTGGGCTCCCAGGGCCTCGCCGATGTCGGGAGACGCGGCCTCCTCCTTGCAGCAGCGTGTGTCGCCCGGGGTGGCCCCTCTGCGCAGACGGCCTTCTCCCGGGCTCGCCGGGGCCTGGCCTCTTCCTCTCGCGTTCAGGCCGACTCGGGAAGAGGCCTGGGGCTTCCCGCGCAGAGAGGAGAGGCTCCAGGAGCACTGCGCACCGCCCGGGCCCTGGGACGGGGAGCCTGTGGGGGGACTGTCCCCGCGCCTTCCCCGGCCGCCCCTGCCACCCAGAACGCTGCCCCACCCTGGAGGGAGACGGGGGCCGACGGCCCGCTGCTCCAGGGAGTGGTTTCTGCGCTTTCAGGGGCTGGCGCCTGGGAGCCCCCCCAAGGCTGCCCCAGGGACTGCTGGCCGAGGCCCTGCTGTCGCCCTGGGCCTCGAGGCCCAGGACGGGCCTGCCTTCTGCCCAGACTGCTGGCTCAGACCGGAGCACGCGACCCTGCCCTCATCATCCCCCCGTGTCTCCTTGGCAGCCAGGCTTCCGGCGCCGGGCCCCGTGAGTGGGTGACACTTGTCCCCACCCCCCGACCCACTCGGGCTCAGACGGCAGGCTCTCCTGCTTGGCCTCACTTGCCCCAGCGCAATGCCAACGGCTCGGCTGTCCTGCCGGGTTGGCGTGCTGCGCTCTCCCCAGCCATGCTCCTGGGGACCGAGGGGACAGGCGTGTCCCTTTTCTGAAGGCCGGTCCCCCAGGCGCGACCGGGCTCCTGTCTGGGGCAGGCGGGATGTCCCGGCAAGGAGGCGTTCACTCCGGGGTAGTTTCTGCCAGAGCGCTGCTGAGCACTCGGCTGCGGCACCCAGCAGCAGCTCACAGACACGACCCTGATTCCCCAGCGAAGGCAGAGCTTTCGCCTAGGTTTTTCGCACGAAGCGGACCGCGCCTCGCTGCTGCTTCCTCGCTCCGGCTTTGGGCGTTCGCTCTCTCGCGACAGGGGAGAAGTGTTGCGGGAGAGTCGGTGCTTCTGGGGCCTCGCTTCCCGGGGCCCCGGTGCGGACCCTGGGCTCCCAGGGCCTCGCCGATGTCGGGAGACGCGGCCTCCTCCTTGCAGCAGCGTGTGTCGCCCGGGGTGGCCCCTCTGCGCAGACGGCCTTCTCCCGGGCTCGCCGGGGCCTGGCCTCTTCCTCTCGCGTTCAGGCCGACTCGGGAAGAGGCCCGCGTCTTCCCGCGCAGAGAGGAGAGGCTCCAGGAGCACTGCGCACCGCCCGGGCCCTGGGACGGGGAGCCTGTGGGGGGACTGTCCCCGCGCCTTCCCCGGCCGCCCCTGCCACCCATAACGCTGCCCCACCCTGGAGGGAGACGGAGGCCGACGGCCGGCTGCTCCAGGGAGCGGTTTCTGCGCGTTCAGGGGCTGGCGCCTGGGAGCCCCCCCAAGGCTGCCCCAGGGACTGGTGGCCGAGGCCCTGCTGTCGCCCTGGGCCTCGAAGCCCAGGACAGGCCGGCCTTCTGCCCAGACTGCTGGCTCAGACCGGGGCCCGTGCCCCTGCCCACGTCGTCCTCCCGTGTCTCCTTAGCAGGCAGGCTTCCGGCGCCGCGCCCCGTGAGTGGGTGACACTTGTCCCCACCCCCCGACCCACTCGGGCTCAGACGGCAGGCTCTCCTGCTTGGCCTCACTTGCCCCAGCGCAATGCCAACGGCTCGGCTGCCCTGCCGGGGCGGCGTGCTGCGCTCTCCCCGGACAGGCTCCTGGGGACCGAGGGGACAGGCGTGTCCCTTTTCTGAAGGCTGATACCCTAGGCGCGGCCGGGCTCCAGTCTGGGGCAGGCGGGATGTCCCGGCAAGGAGGCATTCACTCCGGGGTAGTTTCTGCCAGAGCGCTGCAGAGCGCTCGGCTGCGGCAACCAGCAGCAGACCACAGGCCCGACCCTGATTCCCCAGCGAAGGAAGAGCTTTCCCCGAGGTTTTCGGCACGAAGCGGACCGCGCCTCGCTGCTGCTTCCTCGCTCCGGCTTTGGGCGTTCGCTCTCTCGCGTCAGGGGAGAAGTGCTGCGGGAGAGTCGGTGCTTCTGGGGCCTCGCTTCCCGGGGCCCAGGTGCGGACCCTGGGCTCCCAGGGCCTCGCCGATGTCGGGAGACGCGGCCTCCTCCGTGCAGCAGCGTGTGTCGCCCGGGGTGGCCCCTCTGCGCAGACGGCCTTCTCCCGGGCTCGCCGGGGCCTGGCCTCTTCCTCTCGCGTTCAGGCCGACTCGGGAAGAGGCCCGCGTCTTCCCGCGCAGAGAGGAGAGGCTCCAGGAGCACTGCGCACCGCCCGGGCCCTGGGACGGGGAGCCTCTGGGGGGAATGTCCCCGCGCCTTCCCCGGCCGCCCCTGCCACCCAGAAAGCTGCCCCACCCTGGAGGGAGACGGGGGCCGACGGCCCGCTGCTCCAAGGAGCGGTTTCTGCGCGTTCAGGGGCTGGCGCCTGGGAGCCCCCCCAAGGCTGCCCCAGGGACTGGTGGCCGAGGCCTTGCTGTCGCCCTGGGCCTCGAGGCCCAGGACAGGCCTGCCTTCTGCCCAGACTGCTGGCTCAGACCGGAGCACGCGCCCCTGCCCTCGTCGTCCCCCCGTGTCTCCTTAGCAGCCAGGCATCCGGTGCCGGGCCCCGTGAGTGGGTGACACTTGTCCCCACCCCCCGACCCACTCGGGCTCAGACGGCAGGCTCTCCTGCTTGGCCTCACTTGCCCCAGTGCAATGCCAACGGCTCGGCTGCCCTGCCGGGGCGGCGTGCTGCGCTCTCCCCAGACATGCTCCTGGGGACCGAGGGGACAGTCGTGTCCCTTTTCTGAAGGCCGGTCCCCCAGGCGCGACCGGGCTCCTGTCTGGGGCAGGCGGGATGTCCCGGCAAGGAGGCGTTCACTCCGGGGTAGTTTCTGCCAGAGCGCTGCTGAGCACTCGGCTGCGGCACCCAGCAGCAGCTCACAGACATGACCCTGATTCCCCAGCGAAGGCAGAGCTTTCGCCTAGGTTTTTCGCACGAAGCGGACCGCGCCTCGCTGCTGCTTCCTCGCGCCGGCTTTGGGCGTTCGCTCTCTCGCTACAGGGGAGAAGTGTTGCGGGAGAGTCGGTGCTTCTGGGGCCTCGCTTCCCGGGGCCCAGGTGCGGACCCTGGGCTCCCAGGGCCTCGCCGATGTCGGGAGACGTGGCGTCCTCCGTGCAGCAGCGTGTGTCGCCCGGGGTGGCCCCTCTGCGCAGACGGCCTTCTCCCGGGCTCGCCGGGGCCTGGCCTCTTCCTTTCGCGTTCAGGCCGACTCGGGAAGAGGCCTGCGGCTTCCCGCGCAGCGAGGAGAGGCTCCAGGAGCACTGCGCACCGCCCGGGCCCTGGGACGGGGAGCCTGTGGGGGGACTGTCCCCGCGCCTTCCCCGGCCGCCCCTGCCACCCAGAACGCTGCCCCACCCTGGAGGGAGACGGGGGCCGACGGCCGGCTGCTCCAGGGAGCGGTTTCTGCGCGTTCAGGGGCTGGCGCCTGGGAGCCCCCCCAAGGCTGCCCCAGGGACTGGTGGCCGAGGCCCTGCTGTCGCCCTGGGCCTCGAAGCCCAGGACAGGCCGGCCTTCTGCCCAGACTGCTGGCTCAGACCGGGGCCCGCGCCCCTGCCCACGTCGTCCTCCCGTGTCTCCTTAGCAGGCAGGCTTCCGGCGCCGCGCCCCGTGAGTGGGTGACACTTGTCCCCACCCCCGACCCACTCGGGCTCAGACGGCAGGCTCTCCTGCTTGGCCTCACTTGCCCCAGCGCAATGCCAACGGCTCGGCTGCCCTGCCGGGGCGGCGTGCTGCGCTCTCCCCGGACAGGCTCCTGGGGACCGAGGGGACAGGCGTGTCCCTTTTCTGAAGGCTGATACCCTAGGCGCGGCCGGGCTCCAGTCTGGGGCAGGCGGGATGTCCCGGCAAGGAGGCGTTCACTCCGGGGTAGTTTCTGCCAGAGCGCTGCAGAGCGCTCGGCTGCGGCAACCAGCAGCAGACCACAGGCCTGACCCTGATTCCCCAGCGAAGGAAGAGCTTTCCCCGAGGTTTTCGGCACGAAGCGGACCGCGCCTCGCTGCTGCTTCCTCGCTCCGGCTTTGGGCGTTCGCTCTCTCGCGTCAGGGGAGAAGTGCTGCGGGAGAGTCGGTGCTTCTGGGGCCTCGCTTCCCGGGGCCCAGGTGCGGACCCTGGGCTCCCAGGGCCTCGCCGATGTCGGGAGACGCGGCCTCCTCCGTGCAGCAGCGTGTGTCGCCCGGGGTGGCCCCTCTGCGCAGACGGCCTTCTCCCGGGCTCGCCGGGGCCTGGCCTCTTCCTCTCGCGTTCAGGCCGACTCGGGAAGAGGCCCGCGTCTTCCCGCGCAGAGAGGAGAGGCTCCAGGAGCACTGCGCACCGCCCGGGCCCTGGGACGGGGAGCCTCTGGGGGGAATGTCCCCGCGCCTTCCCCGGCCGCCCCTGCCACCCAGAAAGCTGCCCCACCCTGGAGGGAGACGGGGGCCGACGGCCCGCTGCTCCAAGGAGCGGTTTCTGCGCGTTCAGGGGCTGGCGCCTGGGAGCCCCCCCAAGGCTGCCCCAGGGACTGGTGGCCGAGGCCTTGCTGTCGCCCTGGACCTCGAGGCCCAGGACAGGCCTGCCTTCTGCCCAGACTGCTGGCTCAGACCGGAGCACGCGCCCCTGCCCTCGTCGTCCCCCCGTGTCTCCTTAGCAGCCAGGCTTCCGGTGCCGGGCCCCGTGAGTGGGTGACACTTGTCCCCACCCCCCGACCCACTCGGGCTCAGACGGCAGGCTCTCCTGCTTGGCCTCACTTGCCCCAGTGCAATGCCAACGGCTCGGCTGCCCTGCCGGGGCGGCGTGCTGCGCTCTCCCCAGACATGCTCCTGGGGACCGAGGGGACAGTCGTGTCCCTTTTCTGAAGGCCGGTCCCCCAGGCGCGACCGGGCTCCTGTCTGGGGCAGGCGGGATGTCCCGGCAAGGAGGCGTTCACTCCGGGGTAGTTTCTGCCAGAGCGCTGCTGAGCACTCGGCTGCGGCACCCAGCAGCAGCTCACAGACATGACCCTGATTCCCCAGCGAAGGCAGAGCTTTCGCCTAGGTTTTTCGCACGAAGCGGACCGCGCCTCGCTGCTGCTTCCTCGTGCCGGCTTTGGGCGTTCGCTCTCTCGCTACAGGGGAGAAGTGTTGCGGGAGAGTCGGTGCTTCTGGGGCCTCGCTTCCCGGGGCCCAGGTGCGGACCCTGGGCTCCCAGGGCCTCGCCGATGTCGGGAGACGTGGCGTCCTCCGTGCAGCAGCGTGTGTCGCCCGGGGTGGCCCCTCTGCGCAGACGGCCTTCTCCCGGGCTCGCCGGGGCCTGGCCTCTTCCTTTCGCGTTCAGGCCGACTCGGGAAGAGGCCTGCGGCTTCCCGCGCAGCGAGGAGAGGCTCCAGGAGCACTGCGCACCGCCCGGGCCCTGGGACGGGGAGCCTGTGGGGGGACTGTCCCCGCGCCTTCCCCGGCCGCCCCTGCCACCCAGAACGCTGCCCCACCCTGGAGGGAGACGGGGGCCGACGGCCGGCTGCTCCAGGGAGCGGTTTCTGCGCGTTCAGGGGCTGGCGCCTGGGAGCCCCCCCAAGGCTGCCCCAGGGACTGGTGGCCGAGGCCCTGCTGTCGCCCTGGGCCTCGAAGCCCAGGACAGGCCGGCCTTCTGCCCAGACTGCTGGCTCAGACCGGGGCCCGCGCCCCTGCCCACGTCGTCCTCCCGTGTCTCCTTAGCAGGCAGGCTTCCGGCGCCGCGCCCCGTGAGTGGGTGACACTTGTCCCCACCCCCCGACCCACTCGGGCTCAGACGGCAGGCTCTCCTGCTTGGCCTCACTTGCCCCAGCGCAATGCCAACGGCTCGGCTGCCCTGCCGGGGCGGCGTGCTGCGCTCTCCCCGGACAGGCTCCTGGGGACCGAGGGGACAGGCGTGTCCCTTTTCTGAAGGCTGATACCCTAGGCGCGGCCGGGCTCCAGTCTGGGGCAGGCGGGATGTCCCGGCAAGGAGGCGTTCACTCCGGGGTAGTTTCTGCCAGAGCGCTGCAGAGCGCTCGGCTGCGGCAACCAGCAGCAGACCACAGGCCCGACCCTGATTCCCCAGCGAAGGAAGAGCTTTCCCGGAGGTTTTCCGCACGAAGCGGACCGCGCCTCGCTGCTGCTTCCTCGCTCCGGCTTTGGGCGTTCGCTCTCTCGCGTCAGGGGAGAAGTGTTGCGGGAGAGTCGGTGCTTCTGGGGCCTCGCTTCCCGGGGCCCAGGTGCGGACCCTGGGCTCCCAGGGCCTCGCCGATATCGGGAGACGCGGCCTCCTCCGTGCAGCAGCGTGTGTCGCCCGGGGTGGCCCCTCTGAGCAGACGGCCTTCTCCCGGGCTCGCCGGGGCCTGGCCTCTTCCTCTCGCGTTCAGGCCGACTCGGGAAGAGGCCCGCGTCTTCCCGTGCAGAGAGGAGAGGCTCCAGGAGCACTGCGCACCGCCCGGGCCCTGGGACGGGGAGCCTGTGGGGGGACTGTCCCCGCGCCTTCCCCGGCCGCCCCTGCCACCCAGAAAGCTGCCCCACCCTGGAGGGACACGGGGGCCGACGGCCCGCTGCTCAAAGGAGCGGTTTCTGCGCGTTCAGGGGCTGGCGCCTGGGAGCCCCCGCAAGGCTCCCCCAGGGACTGGTGGCCGAGGCCCTGCTGTCGCCCTGGGCCTCGAGGCCCAGGACAGACCTGCCTTCTGCCCAGACTGCTGGCTCAGACCGGAGCACGCGCCCCTGCCCTCGTCGTCCCCCCGTGTCTCCTTAGCAGCCAGGCTTCCGGCGCCGGGCCCCGTGAGTGGGTGACACTTGTCCCCACCCCCCGACCCACTCGGGCTCAGACGGCAGGCTCTCCTGCTTGGCTTCACTTGCCCCAGCGCCATGCCAACGGCTCGGCTGCCCTGCCGGGGCAAGGTGCTGCGCTCTACCCAGACAGGCTCCTGGGGACCAAGGGGACAGGCGTGTCCCTTTTCTGCAGGCTGGTCCCCCAGGCGCGACCGGGCTCCAGTCTGGGGGAGGCGGGATGTCCCGGCAAGGAGGCGTTCACTCCGGGGTAGTTTCTGCCAGAGCGCTGCAGAGCGCTCGGCTGCGGCAACCAGCAGCAGACCACAGGCCCGACCCTGATTCCCCAGTGAAGGCAGAGCTTTCCCCGAGGTTTTCGGCACGAAGCGGACCGCGCCTCGCTGCTGTTTCCTCGCTCTGACTTTGGGCGTTCGCTCTCTCGCGTCAGGGGAGAAGTGCTGCGGGAGAGTCGGTGCTTCTGGGGCCTCGCTTCCCGGGGCCCAGGTGCGGACCCTGGGCTCCCAGGGCCTCGCCATGTCGGGAGACGCGGCCTCCCCCGTGCAGCAGCGTGTGTCGCCCGGGGTGGCCCCTCTGCGCAGACGGCCTTCTCCCGGGCTCGCCGGGGCCTGGCCTCTTCCTCTCGCGTTCAGGCCGACTCGGGAAGAGGCCCGCGTCTTCCCGCGCAGAGAGGAGAGGCTCCAGGAGCACTGCGCACCGCCCGGGCCCTGGGACGGGGAGCCTGTGGGGGGACTGTCCCCGTGTCTTCCCCGGCCGCCCCTGCCACCCAGAATGCTGCCCCACCCTGGAGGGAGACAGGGGCCGACGGCCCGCTGCTCCAAGGAGCGGTTTCTGCGCGTTCAGGGGCTGGCGCCTGGGAGCCCCCCCAAGGCTGCCCCAGGGACTGGTGGCCGAGGCCCTGCTGTCGTCCTGGGCCTCGAGGCCCAGGACAGGCCTGCCTTCTTCCCAGACTGCTGGCTCAGACCGGGGCCCGCGCCCCTGCCCACGTCGTCCTCCCGTGTCTCCTTAGCAGCCAGGCTTCCGGCGCCGGGCCCCGTGAGTGGGTGACACTTGTCCCCACCCCCCGACCCACTCGGGCTCAGACGGCAGGCTCTCCTGCTTGGCCTCACTTGCCCCAGCGCAATGCCAACGGCTCGGCTGCCCTGCCGGGGCGGCGTGCTGCGCTCTCCCCAGACATGCTCCTGGGGACCGAGGGGACAGGCGTGTCCCTTTTCTGAAGGCCGGTCCCCCAGGCGCGACCGGGCTCCTGTCTGGGGCAGGCGGGATGTCCCGGCAAGGAGGCGTTCACTCCGGGGTAGTTTCTGCCAGAACGCTGCAGAGCGCTCGGCTGCGGCAACCAGCAGCAGCCCACAGACCCGACCCTGATTCCCCAGCGAAGGCATAGCTTTCGCCTAGGTTTTCCGCACGAAGCGGACCGGGCCTCGCTGCTGCTTCCTCGCTCCGGCTTTGGGCGTTCGCTCTCTCGCGTCAGGGGAGATGTGTGGCGGGAGAGTCGGTGCTTCTGGGGCCTCGCTTCCCGGGGCCCCGGTGCGGACCCTGGGCTCCCAGGGCCTCGCCGATGTCGGGAGACGCGGCCTCCTCCGTGCAGCAGCGTGTGTCGCCCGGGGTGGCCCCTCTGCGCAGACGGCCTTCTCCCGGGCTCGCCGGGGCCTGGCCTCTTCCTCTCGCGTTCAGGCCGACTCGGGAAGAGGCCTGCGGCTTCCCGCGCAGCGAGGAGAGGCTCCAGGAGCACTGCGCACCGCCCGGGCCCTGGGACGGGGAGCCTGTGGGGGGACTGTCCCCGCGCCGTCCCCGGCCACGCCTGCCACCCAGAACGCTGCCCCACCCTGGAGGGAGACGGGGGCCGACGGCCGGCTGCTCCAGGGAGCGGTTTCTGCGCGTTCAGGGGCTGGCGCCTGGGAGCCCCCCCAAGGCTGCCCCAGGGACTGGTGGCCGAGGCCCTGCTGTCGCCCTGGGCCTCGAGGCCCAGGACGGGCCTGCCTTCTGCCCAGACTGCTGGCTCAGACCGGAGCACGCGCCCCTGCCCTCGTCGTCCCCCCGTGTCTCCTTAGCAGCCAGGCTTCCGGCGCCGGGCCCCGTGAGTGGGTGACACTTGTCCCCACCCCCCGACCCACTCGGGCTCAGACGGCAGGCTCTCCTGCTTGGCCTCACTTGCCCCAGCGCAATGCCAACGGCTCGGCTGCCCTGCCGGGGCGGCGTGCTGCGCTCTCCCCAGACATGCTCCTGGGGACCGAGGCGACAAGCGTGTCCCTTTTCTGAAGGCCGGTCCCCCAGGCGCGACCGGGCTCCTGTCTGGGGCAGGCGGGATGTCCCGGCAAGGAGGCGTTCACTCCGGGGTAGTTTCTGCCAGAGCGCTGCTGAGCACTCGGCTGCGGCACCCAGCAGCAGCTCACAGACACGACCCTGATTCCCCAGCGAAGGCAGAGCTTTCGCCTAGGTTTTCCGCACGAAGCGGACCGCGCCTCGCTGCTGCTTCCTCGCTCCGGCTTTGGGCGTTCGCTCTCTCGCGACAGGGGAGAAGTGTTGCGGGAGAGTCGGTGCTTCTGGGGCCTCGCTTCCCGGGGCCCAGGTGCGGACCCTGGGCTCCCAGGGCCTCGCCGATGTCGGGAGACGCGGCCTCCTCCTTGCAGCAGCGTGTGTCGCCCGGGGTGGCCCCTCTGCGCAGACGGCCTTCTCCCGGGCTCGCCGGGGCCTGGCCTCTTCCTCTCGCGTTCAGGCCGACTCGGGAAGAGGCCTGCGGCGTCCCGCGCAGAGAGGAGAGTCTCCAGGAGCACTGCGCACCGCCCGGGCCCTGGGACGGGGAGCCTGTGGGGGGACTGTCCCCGCGCCTTCCCCGGCCGCCCCTGCCACCCAGAACGCTGCCCCACCCTGGAGGGAGACGGGGGCCGACGGCCCGCTGCTCCAGGGAGCGGTTTCTGCGCGTTCAGGCGTTGGCGCCTGGGAGCCCCCCCAAGGCTGCCCCAGGGACTGCTGGCCGAGGCCCTGCTGTCGCCCTGGGCCTCGAGGCCCAGGACGGGCCTGCCTTCTGCCCAGACTGCTGGCTCAGACCGGAGCACGCGCCCCTGCCCTCGTCGTCCCCCCGTGTCTCCTTAGCAGCCAGGCTTCCGGCGCCGGGCCCCGTGAGTGGGTGACACTTGTCCCCACCGCCCGACCCACTCGGGCTCAGACGGCAGGCTCTCCTGCTTGGCCTCACTTGCCCCAGCGCAATGCCAACGGCTCGGCTGCACTGCCGGGGCGGCGTGCTGCGCTCTCCCCAGACATGCTCCTGGGGACCGAGGGGACAGGCGTGTCCCTTTTCTGAAGGCCGGTCCCCCAGGCGCGACCGGGCTCCTGTCTGGGGCAGGCGGGATGTCCCGGCAAGGAGGCGTTCACTCCGGGGTAGTTTCTGCCAGAGCGCTGCAGAGCACTCGGCTGCGGCACCCAGCAGCAGCCCACAGACCCGACCCTGATTCCCCAGCGAAGGCAGAGCTTTCGCCTAGGTTTTCCGCACGAAGCGGACCGCGCCTCGCTGCTGCTTCCTGGCTCCGGCTTTGGGCGTTCGCTCTCTCGCGACAGGGGAGAAGTGTTGCGGGAGAGTCGGTGCTTCTGGGGCCTCGCTTCCCGGGGCCCAGGTGCGGACCCTGGGCTCCCAGGGCCTCGCCGATGTCGGGAGACGCGGCCTCCTCCTTGCAGCAGCGTGTGTCGCCCGGGGTGGCCCCTCTGCGCAGACGGCTTTCTCCCGGGCTCGCCGGGGCCTGGCCTCTTCCTCTCGCGTTCAGGCCGACTCGGGAAGAGGCCTGGGGCTTCCCGGGCAGAGAGGAGAGGCTCCAGGAGCACTGCGCACCGCCCGGGCCCTGGGACGGGGAGCCTGTGGGGGGACTGTCCCCGCGCCTTCCCCGGCCGCCCCTGCCACCCAGAACGCTGCCCCACCCTGGAGGGAGACGGGGGCCGACGGCCCGCTGCTCCAGGGAGTGGTTTCTGCGCTTTCAGGGGCTGGCGCCTGGGAGCCCCCCCAAGGCTGCCCCAGGGACTGGTGGCCGAGGCCCTGCTGTCGCCCTGGGCCTCGAAGCCCAGGACAGGCCGGCCTTCTGCCCAGACTGCTGGCTCAGACCGGGGCCCGTGCCCCTGCCCACGTCGTCCTCCCGTGTCTCCTTAGCAGGCAGGCTTCCGGCGCCGCGCCCCGTGAGTGGGTGACACTTGTCCCCACCCCCCGACCCACTCGGGCTCAGACGGCAGGCTCTCCTGCTTGGCCTCACTTGCCCCAGCGCAATGCCAACGGCTCGGCTGCCCTGCCGGGGCGGCGTGCTGCGCTCTCCCCGGACAGGCTCCTGGGGACCGAGGGGACAGGCGTGTCCCTTTTCTGAAGGCTGATACCCTAGGCGCGGCCGGGCTCCAGTCTGGGGCAGGCGGGATGTCCCGGCAAGGAGGCATTCACTCCGGGGTAGTTTCTGCCAGAGCGCTGCAGAGCGCTCGGCTGCGGCAACCAGCAGCAGACCACAGGCCCGACCCTGATTCCCCAGCGAAGGAAGAGCTTTCCCCGAGGTTTTCGGCACGAAGCGGACCGCGCCTCGCTGCTGCTTCCTCGCTCCGGCTTTGGGCGTTCGCTCTCTCGCGTCAGGGGAGAAGTGCTGCGGGAGAGTCGGTGCTTCTGGGGCCTCGCTTCCCGGGGCCCAGGTGCGGACCCTGGGCTCCCAGGGCCTCGCCGATGTCGGGAGACGCGGCCTCCTCCGTGCAGCAGCGTGTGTCGCCCGGGGTGGCCCCTCTGCGCAGACGGCCTTCTCCCGGGCTCGCCGGGGCCTGGCCTCTTCCTCTCGCGTTCAGGCCGACTCGGGAAGAGGCCCGCGTCTTCCCGCGCAGAGAGGAGAGGCTCCAGGAGCACTGCGCACCGCCCGGGCCCTGGGACGGGGAGCCTCTGGGGGGAATGTCCCCGCGCCTTCCCCGGCCGCCCCTGCCACCCAGAAAGCTGCCCCACCCTGGAGGGAGACGGGGGCCGACGGCCCGCTGCTCCAAGGAGCGGTTTCTGCGCGTTCAGGGGCTGGCGCCTGGGAGCCCCCCCAAGGCTGCCCCAGGGACTGGTGGCCGAGGCCTTGCTGTCGCCCTGGGCCTCGAGGCCCAGGACAGGCCTGCCTTCTGCCCAGACTGCTGGCTCAGACCGGAGCACGCGCCCCTGCCCTCGTCGTCCCCCCGTGTCTCCTTAGCAGCCAGGCATCCGGTGCCGGGCCCCGTGAGTGGGTGACACTTGTCCCCACCCCCGACCCACTCGGGCTCAGACGGCAGGCTCTCCTGCTTGGCCTCACTTGCCCCAGTGCAATGCCAACGGCTCGGCTGCCCTGCCGGGGCGGCGTGCTGCGCTCTCCCCAGACATGCTCCTGGGGACCGAGGGGACAGTCGTGTCCCTTTTCTGAAGGCCGGTCCCCCAGGCGCGACCGGGCTCCTGTCTGGGGCAGGCGGGATGTCCCGGCAAGGAGGCGTTCACTCCGGGGTAGTTTCTGCCAGAGCGCTGCTGAGCACTCGGCTGCGGCACCCAGCAGCAGCTCACAGACATGACCCTGATTCCCCAGCGAAGGCAGAGCTTTCGCCTAGGTTTTTCGCACGAAGCGGACCGCGCCTCGCTGCTGCTTCCTCGCGCCGGCTTTGGGCGTTCGCTCTCTCGCTACAGGGGAGAAGTGTTGCGGGAGAGTCGGTGCTTCTGGGGCCTCGCTTCCCGGGGCCCAGGTGCGGACCCTGGGCTCCCAGGGCCTCGCCGATGTCGGGAGACGTGGCGTCCTCCGTGCAGCAGCGTGTGTCGCCCGGGGTGGCCCCTCTGCGCAGACGGCCTTCTCCCGGGCTCGCCGGGGCCTGGCCTCTTCCTTTCGCGTTCAGGCCGACTCGGGAAGAGGCCTGCGGCTTCCCGCGCAGCGAGGAGAGGCTCCAGGAGCACTGCGCACCGCCCGGGCCCTGGGACGGGGAGCCTGTGGGGGGACTGTCCCCGCGCCTTCCCCGGCCGCCCCTGCCACCCAGAACGCTGCCCCACCCTGGAGGGAGACGGGGGCCGACGGCCGGCTGCTCCAGGGAGCGGTTTCTGCGCGTTCAGGGGCTGGCGCCTGGGAGCCCCCCCAAGGCTGCCCCAGGGACTGGTGGCCGAGGCCCTGCTGTCGCCCTGGGCCTCGAAGCCCAGGACAGGCCGGCCTTCTGCCCAGACTGCTGGCTCAGACCGGGGCCCGCGCCCCTGCCCACGTCGTCCTCCCGTGTCTCCTTAGCAGGCAGGCTTCCGGCGCCGCACCCCGTGAGTGGGTGACACTTGTCCCCACCCCCGACCCACTCGGGCTCAGACGGCAGGCTCTCCTGCTTGGCCTCACTTGCCCCAGCGCAATGCCAACGGCTCGGCTGCCCTGCCGGGGCGGCGTGCTGCGCTCTCCCCGGACAGGCTCCTGGGGACCGAGGGGACAGGCGTGTCCCTTTTCTGAAGGCTGATACCCTAGGCGCGGCCGGGCTCCAGTCTGGGGCAGGCGGGATGTCCCGGCAAGGAGGCGTTCACTCCGGGGTAGTTTCTGCCAGAGCGCTGCAGAGCGCTCGGCTGCGGCAACCAGCAGCAGACCACAGGCCTGACCCTGATTCCCCAGCGAAGGAAGAGCTTTCCCCGAGTTTTTCGGCACGAAGCGGACCGCGCCTCGCTGCTGCTTCCTCGCTCCGGCTTTGGGCGTTCGCTCTCTCGCGTCAGGGGAGAAGTGCTGCGGGAGAGTCGGTGCTTCTGGGGCCTCGCTTCCCGGGGCCCAGGTGCGGACCCTGGGCTCCCAGGGCCTCGCCGATGTCGGGAGACGCGGCCTCCTCCGTGCAGCAGCGTGTGTCGCCCGGGGTGGCCCCTCTGCGCAGACGGCCTTCTCCCGGGCTCGCCGGGGCCTGGCCTCTTCCTCTCGCGTTCAGGCCGACTCGGGAAGAGGCCCGCGTCTTCCCGCGCAGAGAGGAGAGGCTCCAGGAGCACTGCGCACCGCCCGGGCCCTGGGACGGGGAGCCTCTGGGGGGAATGTCCCCGCGCCTTCCCCGGCCGCCCCTGCCACCCAGAAAGCTGCCCCACCCTGGAGGGAGACGGGGGCCGACGGCCCGCTGCTCCAAGGAGCGGTTTCTGCGCGTTCAGGGGCTGGCGCCTGGGAGCCCCCCCAAGGCTGCCCCAGGGACTGGTGGCCGAGGCCTTGCTGTCGCCCTGGACCTCGAGGCCCAGGACAGGCCTGCCTTCTGCCCAGACTGCTGGCTCAGACCGGAGCACGCGCCCCTGCCCTCGTCGTCCCCCCGTGTCTCCTTAGCAGCCAGGCTTCCGGTGCCGGGCCCCGTGAGTGGGTGACACTTGTCCCCACCCCCCGACCCACTCGGGCTCAGACGGCAGGCTCTCCTGCTTGGCCTCACTTGCCCCAGTGCAATGCCAACGGCTCGGCTGCCCTGCCGGGGCGGCGTGCTGCGCTCTCCCCAGACATGCTCCTGGGGACCGAGGGGACAGTCGTGTCCCTTTTCTGAAGGCCGGTCCCCCAGGCGCGACCGGGCTCCTGTCTGGGGCAGGCGGGATGTCCCGGCAAGGAGGCGTTCACTCCGGGGTAGTTTCTGCCAGAGCGCTGCTGAGCACTCGGCTGCGGCACCCAGCAGCAGCTCACAGACATGACCCTGATTCCCCAGCGAAGGCAGAGCTTTCGCCTAGGTTTTTCGCACGAAGCGGACCGCGCCTCGCTGCTGCTTCCTCGTGCCGGCTTTGGGC
The DNA here is from genome assembly GCF_963455335.1 of Martes martes. Lineage (NCBI taxonomy): Eukaryota > Metazoa > Chordata > Mammalia > Carnivora > Mustelidae > Martes > Martes martes. The sequence continues at coordinate 16,308,105 of NC_137899.1, read as the reverse complement.
GTTCGCTCTCTCGCTACAGGGGAGAAGTGTTGCGGGAGAGTCGGTGCTTCTGGGGCCTCGCTTCCCGGGGCCCAGGTGCGGACCCTGGGCTCCCAGGGCCTCGCCGATGTCGGGAGACGTGGCGTCCTCCGTGCAGCAGCGTGTGTCGCCCGGGGTGGCCCCTCTGCGCAGACGGCCTTCTCCCGGGCTCGCCGGGGCCTGGCCTCTTCCTTTCGCGTTCAGGCCGACTCGGGAAGAGGCCTGCGGCTTCCCGCGCAGCGAGGAGAGGCTCCAGGAGCACTGCGCACCGCCCGGGCCCTGGGACGGGGAGCCTGTGGGGGGACTGTCCCCGCGCCTTCCCCGGCCGCCCCTGCCACCCAGAACGCTGCCCCACCCTGGAGGGAGACGGGGGCCGACGGCCGGCTGCTCCAGGGAGCGGTTTCTGCGCGTTCAGGGGCTGGCGCCTGGGAGCCCCCCCAAGGCTGCCCCAGGGACTGGTGGCCGAGGCCCTGCTGTCGCCCTGGGCCTCGAAGCCCAGGACAGGCCGGCCTTCTGCCCAGACTGCTGGCTCAGACCGGGGCCCGCGCCCCTGCCCACGTCGTCCTCCCGTGTCTCCTTAGCAGGCAGGCTTCCGGCGCCGCGCACCGTGAGTGGGTGACACTTGTCCCCACCCCCCGACCCACTCGGGCTCAGACGGCAGGCTCTCCTGCTTGGCCTCACTTGCCCCAGCGCAATGCCAACGGCTCGGCTGCCCTGCCGGGGCGGCGTGCTGCGCTCTCCCCGGACAGGCTCCTGGGGACCGAGGGGACAGGCGTGTCCCTTTTCTGAAGGCTGATACCCTAGGCGCGGCCGGGCTCCAGTCTGGGGCAGGCGGGATGTCCCGGCAAGGAGGCGTTCACTCCGGGGTAGTTTCTGCCAGAGCGCTGCAGAGCGCTCGGCTGCGGCAACCAGCAGCAGACCACAGGCCCGACCCTGATTCCCCAGCGAAGGAAGAGCTTTCCCGGAGGTTTTCCGCACGAAGCGGACCGCGCCTCGCTGCTGCTTCCTCGCTCCGGCTTTGGGCGTTCGCTCTCTCGCGTCAGGGGAGAAGTGTTGCGGGAGAGTCGGTGCTTCTGGGGCCTCGCTTCCCGGGGCCCAGGTGCGGACCCTGGGCTCCCAGGGCCTCGCCGATATCGGGAGACGCGGCCTCCTCCGTGCAGCAGCGTGTGTCGCCCGGGGTGGCCCCTCTGAGCAGACGGCCTTCTCCCGGGCTCGCCGGGGCCTGGCCTCTTCCTCTCGCGTTCAGGCCGACTCGGGAAGAGGCCCGCGTCTTCCCGTGCAGAGAGGAGAGGCTCCAGGAGCACTGCGCACCGCCCGGGCCCTGGGACGGGGAGCCTGTGGGGGGACTGTCCCCGCGCCTTCCCCGGCCGCCCCTGCCACCCAGAAAGCTGCCCCACCCTGGAGGGACACGGGGGCCGACGGCCCGCTGCTCAAAGGAGCGGTTTCTGCGCGTTCAGGGGCTGGCGCCTGGGAGCCCCCGCAAGGCTCCCCCAGGGACTGGTGGCCGAGGCCCTGCTGTCGCCCTGGGCCTCGAGGCCCAGGACAGACCTGCCTTCTGCCCAGACTGCTGGCTCAGACCGGAGCACGCGCCCCTGCCCTCGTCGTCCCCCCGTGTCTCCTTAGCAGCCAGGCTTCCGGCGCCGGGCCCCGTGAGTGGGTGACACTTGTCCCCACCCCCCGACCCACTCGGGCTCAGACGGCAGGCTCTCCTGCTTGGCTTCACTTGCCCCAGCGCCATGCCAACGGCTCGGCTGCCCTGCCGGGGCAAGGTGCTGCGCTCTACCCAGACAGGCTCCTGGGGACCAAGGGGACAGGCGTGTCCCTTTTCTGCAGGCTGGTCCCCCAGGCGCGACCGGGCTCCAGTCTGGGGGAGGCGGGATGTCCCGGCAAGGAGGCGTTCACTCCGGGGTAGTTTCTGCCAGAGCGCTGCAGAGCGCTCGGCTGCGGCAACCAGCAGCAGACCACAGGCCCGACCCTGATTCCCCAGTGAAGGCAGAGCTTTCCCCGAGGTTTTCGGCACGAAGCGGACCGCGCCTCGCTGCTGTTTCCTCGCTCTGACTTTGGGCGTTCGCTCTCTCGCGTCAGGGGAGAAGTGCTGCGGGAGAGTCGGTGCTTCTGGGGCCTCGCTTCCCGGGGCCCAGGTGCGGACCCTGGGCTCCCAGGGCCTCGCCATGTCGGGAGACGCGGCCTCCCCCGTGCAGCAGCGTGTGTCGCCCGGGGTGGCCCCTCTGCGCAGACGGCCTTCTCCCAGGCTCGCCGGGGCCTGGCCTCTTCCTCTCGCGTTCAGGCCGACTCGGGAAGAGGCCCGCGTCTTCCCGCGCAGAGAGGAGAGGCTCCAGGAGCACTGCGCACCGCCCGGGCCCTGGGACGGGGAGCCTGTGGGGGGACTGTCCCCGTGTCTTCCCCGGCCGCCCCTGCCACCCAGAATGCTGCCCCACCCTGGAGGGAGACAGGGGCCGACGGCCCGCTGCTCCAAGGAGCGGTTTCTGCGCGTTCAGGGGCTGGCGCCTGGGAGCCCCCCCAAGGCTGCCCCAGGGACTGGTGGCCGAGGCCCTGCTGTCGTCCTGGGCCTCGAGGCCCAGGACAGGCCTGCCTTCTTCCCAGACTGCTGGCTCAGACCGGGGCCCGCGCCCCTGCCCACGTCGTCCTCCCGTGTCTCCTTAGCAGCCAGGCTTCCGGCGCCGGGCCCCGTGAGTGGGTGACACTTGTCCCCACCCCCCGACCCACTCGGGCTCAGACGGCAGGCTCTCCTGCTTGGCCTCACTTGCCCCAGCGCAATGCCAACGGCTCGGCTGCCCTGCCGGGGCGGCGTGCTGCGCTCTCCCCAGACATGCTCCTGGGGACCGAGGGGACAGGCGTGTCCCTTTTCTGAAGGCCGGTCCCCCAGGCGCGACCGGGCTCCTGTCTGGGGCAGGCGGGATGTCCCGGCAAGGAGGCGTTCACTCCGGGGTAGTTTCTGCCAGAACGCTGCAGAGCGCTCGGCTGCGGCAACCAGCAGCAGCCCACAGACCCGACCCTGATTCCCCAGCGAAGGCATAGCTTTCGCCTAGGTTTTCCGCACGAAGCGGACCGCGCCTCGCTGCTGCTTCCTCGCTCCGGCTTTGGGCGTTCGCTCTCTCGCGTCAGGGGAGATGTGTGGCGGGAGAGTCGGTGCTTCTGGGGCCTCGCTTCCCGGGGCCCCGATGCGGACCCTGGGCTCCCAGGGCCTCGCCGATGTCGGGAGACGCGGCCTCCTCCTTGCAGCAGCGTGTGTCGCCCGGGGTGGCCCCTCTGCGCAGACGGCCTTCTCCCGGGCTCGCCGGGGCCTGGCCTCTTCCTCTCGCGTTCAGGCCGACTCGGGAAGAGGCCTGCGGCTTCCCGCGCAGCGAGGAGAGGCTCCAGGAGCACTGCGCACCGCCCGGGCCCTGGGACGGGGAGCCTGTGGGGGGACTGTCCCCGCGCCGTCCCCGGCCACGCCTGCCACCCAGAACGCTGCCCCACCCTGGAGGGAGACGGGGGCCGACGGCCGGCTGCTCCAGGGAGCGGTTTCTGCGCGTTCAGGGGCTGGCGCCTGGGAGCCCCCCCAAGGCTGCCCCAGGGACTGGTGGCCGAGGCCCTGCTGTCGCCCTGGGCCTCGAGGCCCAGGACGGGCCTGCCTTCTGCCCAGACTGCTGGCTCAGACCGGAGCACGCGCCCCGCCCTCGTCGTCCCCCCGTGTCTCCTTAGCAGCCAGGCTTCCGGCGCCGGGCCCCGTGAGTGGGTGACACTTGTCCCCACCCCCCGACCCACTCGGGCTCAGACGGCAGGCTCTCCTGCTTGGCCTCACTTGCCCCAGCGCAATGCCAACGGCTCGGCTGCCCTGCCGGGGCGGCGTGCTGCGCTCTCCCCAGACATGCTCCTGGGGACCGAGGCGACAGGCGTGTCCCTTTTCTGAAGGCCGGTCCCCCAGGCGCGACCGGGCTCCTGTCTGGGGCAGGCGGGATGTCCCGGCAAGGAGGCGTTCACTCCGGGGTAGTTTCTGCCAGAGCGCTGCTGAGCACTCGGCTGCGGCACCCAGCAGCAGCTCACAGACACGACCCTGATTCCCCAGCGAAGGCAGAGCTTTCGCCTAGGTTTTCCGCACGAAGCGGACCGCGCCTCGCTGCTGCTTCCTCGCTCCGGCTTTGGGCGTTCGCTCTCTCGCGACAGGGGAGAAGTGTTGCGGGAGAGTCGGTGCTTCTGGGGCCTCGCTTCCCGGGGCCCAGGTGCGGACCCTGGGCTCCCAGGGCCTCGCCGATGTCGGGAGACGCGGCCTCCTCCTTGCAGCAGCGTGTGTCGCCCGGGGTGGCCCCTCTGCGCAGACGGCCTTCTCCCGGGCTCGCCGGGGCCTGGCCTCTTCCTCTCGCGTTCAGGCCGACTCGGGAAGAGGCCTGCGGCGTCCCGCGCAGAGAGGAGAGGCTCCAGGAGCACTGCGCACCGCCCGGGCCCTGGGACGGGGAGCCTGTGGGGGGACTGTCCCCGCGCCTTCCCCGGCCGCCCCTGCCACCCAGAACGCTGCCCCACCCTGGAGGGAGACGGGGGCCGACGGCCCGCTGCTCCAGGGAGCGGTTTCTGCGCGTTCAGGCGTTGGCGCCTGGGAGCCCCCCCAAGGCTGCCCCAGGGACTGCTGGCCGAGGCCCTGCTGTCGCCCTGGGCCTCGAGGCCCAGGACGGGCCTGCCTTCTGCCCAGACTGCTGGCTCAGACCGGAGCACGCGCCCCTGCCCTCGTCGTCCCCCCGTGTCTCCTTAGCAGCCAGGCTTCCGGCGCCGGGCCCCGTGAGTGGGTGACACTTGTCCCCACCGCCCGACCCACTCGGGCTCAGACGGCAGGCTCTCCTGCTTGGCCTCACTTGCCCCAGCGCAATGCCAACGGCTCGGCTGCCCTGCCGGGGCGGCGTGCTGCGCTCTCCCCAGACATGCTCCTGGGGACCGAGGGGACAGGCGTGTCCCTTTTCTGAAGGCTGATCCCCTAGGCGCGGCCGGGCTCCAGTCTGGGGCAGGCGGGATGTCCCGGCAAGGAGGCGTTCACTCCGGGATAGTTTCTGCCAGAGCGCTGCAGAGCGCTCGGCTGCGGCAACCAGCAGCAGCCCACAGGCCCGACCCTGATTCCCCAGCGAAGGCAGAGCTTTCGCCGAGGTTTTCGGCACGAAGCGGACCGCGCCTCGCTGCTGCTTCCTCGCTCCGGCTTTGGGCGTTCGCTCTCTCGCGTCAGGGGAGAAGTGTTGCGGGAGAGTCGGTGCTTCTGGGGCCTCGCTTCCCGGGGCCCCGGTGCGGACCCTGGGCTCCCAGGGCCTCGCCGATGTCGGGAGACGCGGCCTCCTCCTTGCAGCAGCGTGTGTCGCCCGGGGTGGCCCCTCTGCGCAGACGGCCTTCTCCCGGGCTCGCCGGGGCCTGGCGTCTTCCTCTCGCGTTCAGGCCGACTCGGGAAGAGGCCTGCGGCTTCCCGCGCAGCGAGGAGAGGCTCCAGGAGCACTGCGCACCGCCCGGGCCCTGGGACGGGGAGCCTGTGGGGGGACTGTCCCCGCGCCGTCCCCGGCCACGCCTGCCACCCAGAACGCTGCCCCACCCTGGAGGGAGACGGGGGCCGACGGCCGGCTGCTCCAGGGAGCGGTTTCTGCGCGTTCAGGGGCTGGCGCCTGGGAGCCCCCCCAAGGCTGCCCCAGGGACTGCTGGCCGAGGCCCTGCTGTCGCCCTGGGCCTCGAGGCCCAGGACGGGCCTGCCTTCTGCCCAGACTGCTGGCTCAGACCGGAGCACGCGCCCCTGCCCTCGTCGTCCCCCCGTGTCTCCTTAGCAGCCAGGCTTCCGGCGCCGGGCCCCGTGAGTGGGTGACACTTGTCCCCACCCCCCGACCCACTCGGGCTCAGACGGCAGGCTCTCCTGCTTGGCCTCACTTGCCCCAGCGCAATGCCAACGGCTCGGCTGCCCTGCCGGGGCGGCGTGCTGCGCTCTCCCCAGACATGCTCCTGGGGACCGAGGCGACAGGCGTGTCCCTTTTCTGAAGGCCGGTCCCCCAGGCGCGACCGGGCTCCTGTCTGGGGCAGGCGGGATGTCCCGGCAAGGAGGCGTTCACTCCGGGGTAGTTTCTGCCAGAGCGCTGCTGAGCACTCGGCTGCGGCACCCAGCAGCAGCTCACAGACACGACCCTGATTCCCCAGCGAAGGCAGAGCTTTCGCCTAGGTTTTCCGCACGAAGCGGACCGCGCCTCGCTGCTGCTTCCTCGCTCCGGCTTTGGGCGTTCGCTCTCTCGCGACAGGGGAGAAGTGTTGCGGGAGAGTCGGTGCTTCTGGGGCCTCGCTTCCCGGGGCCCAGGTGCGGACCCTGGGCTCCCAGGGCCTCGCCGATGTCGGGAGACGCGGCCTCCTCCTTGCAGCAGCGTGTGTCGCCCGGGGTGGCCCCTCTGCGCAGACGGCCTTCTCCCGGGCTCGCCGGGGCCTGGCCTCTTCCTCTCGCGTTCAGGCCGACTCGGGAAGAGGCCTGCGGCGTCCCGCGCAGAGAGGAGAGGCTCCAGGAGCACTGCGCACCGCCCGGGCCCTGGGACGGGGAGCCTGTGGGGGGACTGTCCCCGCGCCTTCCCCGGCCGCCCCTGCCACCCAGAACGCTGCCCCACCCTGGAGGGAGACGGGGGCCGACGGCCCGCTGCTCCAGGGAGCGGTTTCTGCGCGTTCAGGCGTTGGCGCCTGGGAGCCCCCCCAAGGCTGCCCCAGGGACTGCTGGCCGAGGCCCTGCTGTCGCCCTGGGCCTCGAGGCCCAGGACGGGCCTGCCTTCTGCCCAGACTGCTGGCTCAGACCGGAGCACGCGCCCCTGCCCTCGTCGTCCCCCCGTGTCTCCTTAGCAGCCAGGCTTCCGGCGCCGGGCCCCGTGAGTGGGTGACACTTGTCCCCACCGCCCGACCCACTCGGGCTCAGACGGCAGGCTCTCCTGCTTGGCCTCACTTGCCCCAGCGCAATGCCAACGGCTCGGCTGCCCTGCCGGGGCGGCGTGCTGCGCTCTCCCCAGACATGCTCCTGGGGACCGAGGGGACAGGCGTGTCCCTTTTCTGAAGGCTGATCCCCTAGGCGCGGCCGGGCTCCAGTCTGGGGCAGGCGGGATGTCCCGGCAAGGAGGCGTTCACTCCGGGATAGTTTCTGCCAGAGCGCTGCAGAGCGCTCGGCTGCGGCAACCAGCAGCAGACCACAGGCCCGACCCTGATTCCCCAGCGAAGGAAGAGCTTTCCCCGAGGTTTTCGGCACGAAGCGGACCGCGCCTCGCTGCTGCTTCCTCGCTCCGGCTTTGGGCGTTCGCTCTCTCGCGTCAGGGGAGAAGTGCTGCGGGAGAGTCGGTGCTTCTGGGGCCTCGCTTCCCGGGGCCCAGGTGCGGACCCTGGGCTCCCAGGGCCTCGCCGATGTCGGGAGACGCGGCCTCCTACGTGCAGCAGCGTGTGTCGCCCGGGGTGGCCCCTCTGCGCAGACGGCCTTCTCCCGGGCTCGCCGGGGCCTGGCCTCTTCCTCTCGCGTTCAGGCCGACTCGGGAAGAGGCCCGCGTCTTCCCGCGCAGAGAGGAGAGGCTCCAGGAGCACTGCGCACCGCCCGGGCCCTGGGACGGGGAGCCTCTGGGGGGAATGTCCCCGCGCCTTCCCCGGCCGCCCCTGCCACCCAGAAAGCTGCCCCACCCTGGAGGGAGACGGGGGCCGACGGCCCGCTGCTCCAAGGAGCGGTTTCTGCGCGTTCAGGGGCTGGCGCCTGGGAGCCCCCCCAAGGCTGCCCCAGGGACTGCTGGCCGAGGCCTTGCTGTCGCCCTGGGCCTCGAGGCCCAGGACAGGCCTGCCTTCTGCTCAGACTGCTGGCTCAGACCGGAGCACGCGCCCCTGCCCTCGTCGTCCCCCCGTGTCTCCTTAGCAGCCAGGCTTCCGGTGCCGGGCCCCGTGAGTGGGTGACACTTGTCCCCACCCCCCGACCCACTCGGGCTCAGACGGCAGGCTCTCCTGCTTGGCCTCACTTGCCCCAGTGCAATGCCAACGGCTCGGCTGCCCTGCCGGGGCAGCGTGCTGCGCTCTCCCCAGACATGCTCCTGGGGACCGAGGGGACAGGCGTGTCCCTTTTCTGAAGGCCGGTCCCCCAGGCGCGACCGGGCTCCTGTCTGGGGCAGGCGGGATGTCCCGGCAAGGAGGCGTTCACTCCGGGGTAGTTTCTGCCAGAGCGCTGCTGAGCGCTCGGCTGCGGCACCCAGCAGCAGCTCACAGACATGACCCTGATTCCCCAGCGAAGGCAGAGCTTTCGCCTAGGTTTTTCGCACGAAGCAGACCGCGCCTCGCTGCTGCTTCCTCGCGCCGGCTTTGGGCGTTCGCTCTCTCGCTACAGGGGAGAAGTGTTGCGGGAGAGTCGGTGCTTCTGGGGCCTCGCTTCCCGGGGCCCAGGTGCGGACCCTGGGCTCCCAGGGCCTCGCCGATGTCGGGAGACGTGGCGTCCTCCGTGCAGCAGCGTGTGTCGCCCGGGGTGGCCCCTCTGCGCAGACGGCCTTCTCCCGGGCTCGCCGGGGCCTGGCCTCTTCCTTTCGCGTTCAGGCCGACTCGGGAAGAGGCCTGCGGCTTCCCGCGCAGCGAGGAGAGGCTCCAGGAGCACTGCGCACCGCCCGGGCCCTGGGACGGGGAGCCTGTGGGGGGACTGTCCCCGCGCCTTCCCCGGCCGCCCCTGCCACCCAGAACGCTGCCCCACCCTGGAGGGAGACGGGGGCCGACGGCCCGCTGCTCCAGGGAGTGGTTTCTGCGCTTTCAGGGGCTGGCGCCTGGGAGCCCCCCCAAGCCTGCCCCAGGGACTGCTGGCCGAGGCCCTGCTGTCGCCCTGGGCCTCGAGGCCCAGGACGGGACTGCCTTCTGCCCAGACTGCTGGCTCAGACCGGAGCACGCGCCCCTGCCCTCATCATCCCCCCGTGTCTCCTTGGCAGCCAGGCTTCCGGCGCCGGGCCCCGTGAGTGGGTGACACTTGTCCCCACCCCCCGACCCACTCGGGCTCAGACGGCAGGCTCTCCTGCTTGGCCTCACTTGCCCCAGCGCAATGCCAACGGCTCGGCTGCCCTGCCGGGTTGGCGTGCTGCGCTCTCCCCAGACATGCTCCTGGGGACCGAGGGGACAAGCGTGTCCCTTTTCTGAAGGCCGGTCCCCCAGGCGCGACCGGGCTCCTGTCTGGGGCAGGCGGGATGTCCCGGCAAGGAGGCGTTCACTCCGGGGTAGTTTCTGCTAGAGCGCTGCTGAGCACTCGGCTGCGGCACCCAGCAGCAGCTCACAGACACGACCCTGATTCCCCAGCGAAGGAAGAGCTTTCGCCTAGGTTTTTCGCATGAAGCGGACCGCGCCTCGCTGCTGCTTCCTCGCTCCGGCTTTGGGCGTTTGCTCTCTCGCGTCAGGGGAGAAGTGCTGCGGGAGAGTCGGTGCTTCTGGGGCCTCGCTTCCCGGGGCCCAGGTGCGGACCCTGGGCTCCCAGGGCCTCGCCGATGTCGGGAGACGCGGCCTCCTCCGTGCAGCAGCGTGTGTTGCCCGGGGTGGCCCCTCTGCGCAGACGGCCTTCTCCCGGGCTCGCCGGGGCCTGGCCTCTTCCTCTCGCGTTCAGGCCGACTCGGGAAGAGGCCCGCGTCTTCCCGCGCAGAGAGGAGAGGCTCCAGGAGCACTGCGCACCGCCCGGGCCCTGGGACGGGGAGCCTCTGGGGGGAATGTCCCCGCGCCTTCCCCGGCCGCCCCTGCCACCCAGAAAGCTGCCCCACCCTGGAGGGAGACGGGGGCCGACGGCCCGCTGCTCCAAGGAGCGGTTTCTGCGCGTTCAGGGGCTGGCGCCTGGGAGCCCCCCCAAGGCTGCCCCAGGGACTGGTGGCCGAGGCCTTGCTGTCGCCCTGGGCCTCGAGGCCCAGGACAGGCCTGCCTTCTGCCCAGACTGCTGGCTCAGACCGGAGCACGCGCCCCTGCCCTCGTCGTCCCCCCGTGTCTCCTTAGCAGCCAGGCTTCCGGCGCCGGGCCCCGTGAGTGGGTGACACTTGTCCCCACCGCCCGACCCAGTCGGGCTCAGACGGCAGGCTCTCCTGCTTGGCCTCACTTGCCCCAGCGCAATGCCAACGGCTCGGCTGCACTGCCGGGGCGGCGTGCTGCGCTCTCCCCAGACATGCTCCTGGGGACCGAGGGGACAGGCGTGTCCCTTTTCTGAAGGCCGGTCCCCCAGGCGCGACCGGGCTCCTGTCTGGGGCAGGCGGGATGTCCCGTCAAGGAGGCGTTCACTCCGGGGTAGTTTCTGCCAGAGCGCTGCAGAGCACTCGGCTGCGGCACCCAGCAGCAGCCCACAGACCCGACCCTGATTCCCCAGCGAAGGCAGAGCTTTCGCCTAGGTTTTCCGCACGAAGCGGACCGCGCCTCGCTGCTGCTTCCTCGCTCCGGCTTTGGGCGTTCGCTCTCTCGCGACAGGGGAGAAGTGTTGCGGGAGAGTCGGTGCTTCTGGGGCCTCGCTTCCCGGGGCCCAGGTGCGGACCCTGGGCTCCCAGGGCCTCGCCGATGTCGGGAGACGCGGCCTCCTCCTTGCAGCAGCGTGTGTCGCCCGGGGTGGCCCCTCTGCGCAGACGGCCTTCTCCCGGGCTCGCCGGGGCCTGGCCTCTTCCTCTCGCGTTCAGGCCGACTCGGGAAGAGGCCTGGGGCTTCCCGCGCAGAGAGGAGAGGCTCCAGGAGCACTGCGCACCGCCCGGGCCCTGGGACGGGGAGCCTGTGGGGGGACTGTCCCCGCGCCTTCCCCGGCCGCCCCTGCCACCCAGAACGCTGCTCCACCCTGGAGGGAGACGGGGGCCGACGGCCCGCTGCTCCAGGGAGCGGTTTCTGCGCTTTCAGGGGCTGGCGCCTGGGAGCCCCCCCAAGGCTGCCCCAGGGACTGCTGGCCGAGGCCCTGCTGTCGCCCTGGGCCTCGAGGCCCAGGACGGGCCTGCCTTCTGCCCAGACTGCTGGCTCAGACCGGAGCACGCGCCCCTGCCCTCATCATCCCCCCGTGTCTCCTTGGCAGCCAGGCTTCCGGCGCCGGGCCCCGTGAGTGGGTGACACTTGTCCCCACCCCCCGACCCACTCGGGCTCAGACGGCAGGCTCTCCTGCTTGGCCTCACTTGCCCCAGCGCAATGCCAACGGCTCGGCTGCCCTGCCGGGTTGGCGTGCTGCGCTCTCCCCAGACATGCTCCTGGGGACCGAGGGGACAGGCGTGTCCCTTTTCTGAAGGCCGGTCCCCCAGGCGCGACCGGGCTCCTGTCTGGGGCAGGCGGGATGTCCCGGCAAGGAGGCGTTCACTCCGGGGTAGTTTCTGCCAGAGCGCTGCTGAGCACTCGGCTGCGGCACCCAGCAGCAGCTCACAGACACGACCCTGATTCCCCAGCGAAGGCAGAGCTTTCGCCTAGGTTTTTCGCACGAAGCAGACCGCGCCTCGCTGCTGCTTCCTCGCTCCGGCTTTGGGCGTTCGCTCTCTCGCGACAGGGGAGAAGTGTTGCGGGAGAGTCGGTGCTTCTGGGGCCTCGCTTCCCGGGGCCCCGGTGCGGACCCTGGGCTCCCAGGGCCTCGCCGATGTCGGGAGACGCGGCCTCCTCCTTGCAGCAGCGTGTGTCGCCCGGGGTGGCCCCTCTGCGCAGACGGCCTTCTCCCAGGCTCGCCGGGGCCTGGCCTCTTCCTCTCGCGTTCAGGCCGACTCGGGAAGAGGCCCGCGTATTCCCGCGCAGAGAGGAGAGGCTCCAGGAGCACTGCGCACCGCCCGGGCCCTGGGACGGGGAGCCTGTGGGGGGACTGTCCCCGCGCCTTCCCCGGCCGCCCCTGCCACCCATAACGCTGCCCCACCCTGGAGGGAGACGGGGGCCGACGGCCGGCTGCTCCAGGGAGCGGTTTCTGCGCGTTCAGGGGCTGGCGCCTGGGAGCCCCCCCAAGGCTGCCCCAGGGACTGGTGGCCGAGGCCCTGCTGTCGCCCTGGGCCTCGAAGACCAGGACAGGCCGGCCTTCTGCCCAGACTGCTGGCTCAGACCGGGGCCCGTGCCCCTGCCCACGTCGTCCTCCCGTGTCTCCTTAGCAGGCAGGCTTCCGGCGCCGCGCCCCGTGAGTGGGTGACACTTGTCCCCACCCCCCGACCCACTCGGGCTCAGACGGCAGGCTCTCCTGCTTGGCGTCACTTGCCCCAGCGCAATGCCAACGGCTCGGCTGCCCTGCCGGGGCGGCGTGCTGCGCTCTCCCCGGACAGGCTCCTGGGGACCGAGGGGACAGGCGTGTCCCTTTTCTGAAGGCTGATACCCTAGGCGCGGCCGGGCTCCAGTCTGGGGCAGGCGGGATGTCCCGGCAAGGAGGCATTCACTCCGGGGTAGTTTCTGCCAGAGCGCTGCAGAGCGCTCGGCTGCGGCAACCAGCAGCAGACCACAGGCCCGACCCTGATTCCCCAGCGAAGGAAGAGCTTTCCCCGAGGTTTTCGGCACGAAGCGGACCGCGCCTCGCTGCTGCTTCCTCGCTCCGGCTTTGGGCGTTCGCTCTCTCGCGTCAGGGGAGAAGTGCTGCGGGAGAGTCGGTGCTTCTGGGGCCTCGCTTCCCGGGGCCCAGGTGCGGACCCTGGGCTCCCAGGGCCTCGCCGATGTCGGGAGACGCGGCCTCCTCCGTGCAGCAGCGTGTGTCGCCCGGGGTGGCCCCTCTGCGCAGACGGCCTTCTCCCGGGCTCGCCGGGGCCTGGCCTCTTCCTCTCGCGTTCAGGCCGACTCGGGAAGAGGCCCGCGTCTTCCCGCGCAGAGAGGAGAGGCTCCAGGAGCACTGCGCACCGCCCGGGCCCTGGGACGGGGAGCCTCTGGGGGGAATGTCCCCGCGCCTTCCCCGGCCGCCCCTGCCACCCAGAAAGCTGCCCCACCCTGGAGGGAGACGGGGGCCGACGGTCCGCTGCTCCAAGGAGCGGTTTCTGCGCGTTCAGGGGCTGGCGCCTGGGAGCCCCCCAAGGCTGCCCCAGGGACTGGTGGCCGAGGCCTTGCTGTCGCCCTGGGCCTCGAGGCCCAGGACAGGCCTGCCTTCTGCCCAGACTGCTGGCTCAGACCGGAGCACGCGCCCCTGCCCTCGTCGTCCCCCCGTGTCTCCTTAGCAGCCAGGCTTCCGGCGCCGGGCCCCGTGAGTGGGTGACACTTGTCCCCACCGCCCGACCCAGTCGGGCTCAGACGGCAGGCTCTCCTGCTTGGCCTCACTTGCCCCAGCGCAATGCCAACGGCTCGGCTGCACTGCCGGGGCGGCGTGCTGCGCTCTCCCCAGACATGCTCCTGGGGACCGAGGGGACAGGCGTGTCCCTTTTCTGAAGGCCGGTCCCCCAGGCGCGACCGGGCTCCTGTCTGGGGCAGGCGGGATGTCCCGTCAAGGAGGCGTTCACTCCGGGGTAGTTTCTGCCAGAGCGCTGCAGAGCACTCGGCTGCGGCACCCAGCAGCAGCCCACAGACCCGACCCTGATTCCCCAGCGAAGGCAGAGCTTTCGCCTAGGTTTTCCGCACGAAGCGGACCGCGCCTCGCTGCTGCTTCCTCGCTCCGGCTTTGGGCGTTCGCTCTCTCGCGACAGGGGAGAAGTGTTGCGGGAGAGTCGGTGCTTCTGGGGCCTCGCTTCCCGGGGCCCAGGTGCGGACCCTGGGCTCCCAGGGCCTCGCCGATGTCGGGAGACGCGGCCTCCTCCTTGCAGCAGCGTGTGTCGCCCGGGGTGGCCCCTCTGCGCAGACGGCCTTCTCCCGGGCTCGCCGGGGCCTGGCCTCTTCCTCTCGCGTTCAGGCCGACTCGGGAAGAGGCCTGGGGCTTCCCGCGCAGAGAGGAGAGGCTCCAGGAGCACTGCGCACCGCCCGGGCCCTGGGACGGGGAGCCTGTGGGGGGACTGTCCCCGCGCCTTCCCCGGCCGCCCCTGCCACCCAGAACGCTGCTCCACCCTGGAGGGAGACGGGGGCCGACGGCCCGCTGCTCCAGGGAGCGGTTTCTGCGCTTTCAGGGGCTGGCGCCTGGGAGCCCCCCCAAGGCTGCCCCAGGGACTGCTGGCCGAGGCCCTGCTGTCGCCCTGGGCCTCGAGGCCCAGGACGGGCCTGCCTTCTGCCCAGACTGCTGGCTCAGACCGGAGCACGCGCCCCTGCCCTCATCATCCCCCCGTGTCTCCTTGGCAGCCAGGCTTCCGGCGCCGGGCCCCGTGAGTGGGTGACACTTGTCCCCACCCCCCGACCCACTCGGGCTCAGACGGCAGGCTCTCCTGCTTGGCCTCACTTGCCCCAGCGCAATGCCAACGGCTCGGCTGCCCTGCCGGGTTGGCGTGCTGCGCTCTCCCCAGACATGCTCCTGGGGACCGAGGGGACAGGCGTGTCCCTTTTCTGAAGGCCGGTCCCCCAGGCGCGACCGGGCTCCTGTCTGGGGCAGGCGGGATGTCCCGGCAAGGAGGCGTTCACTCCGGGGTAGTTTCTGCCAGAGCGCTGCTGAGCACTCGGCTGCGGCACCCAGCAGCAGCTCACAGACACGACCCTGATTCCCCAGCGAAGGCAGAGCTTTCGCCTAGGTTTTTCGCACGAAGCAGACCGCGCCTCGCTGCTGCTTCCTCGCTCCGGCTTTGGGCGTTCGCTCTCTCGCGACAGGGGAGAAGTGTTGCGGGAGAGTCGGTGCTTCTGGGGCCTCGCTTCCCGGGGCCCCGGTGCGGACCCTGGGCTCCCAGGGCCTCGCCGATGTCGGGAGACGCGGCCTCCTCCTTGCAGCAGCGTGTGTCGCCCGGGGTGGCCCCTCTGCGCAGACGGCCTTCTCCCAGGCTCGCCGGGGCCTGGCCTCTTCCTCTCGCGTTCAGGCCGACTCGGGAAGAGGCCCGCGTATTCCCGCGCAGAGAGGAGAGGCTCCAGGAGCACTGCGCACCGCCCGGGCCCTGGGACGGGGAGCCTGTGGGGGGACTGTCCCCGCGCCTTCCCCGGCCGCCCCTGCCACCCATAACGCTGCCCCACCCTGGAGGGAGACGGGGGCCGACGGCCGGCTGCTCCAGGGAGCGGTTTCTGCGCGTTCAGGGGCTGGCGCCTGGGAGCCCCCCCAAGGCTGCCCCAGGGACTGGTGGCCGAGGCCCTGCTGTCGCCCTGGGCCTCGAAGACCAGGACAGGCCGGCCTTCTGCCCAGACTGCTGGCTCAGACCGGGGCCCGTGCCCCTGCCCACGTCGTCCTCCCGTGTCTCCTTAGCAGGCAGGCTTCCGGCGCCGCGCCCCGTGAGTGGGTGACACTTGTCCCCACCCCCCGACCCACTCGGGCTCAGACGGCAGGCTCTCCTGCTTGGCGTCACTTGCCCCAGCGCAATGCCAACGGCTCGGCTGCCCTGCCGGGGCGGCGTGCTGCGCTCTCCCCGGACAGGCTCCTGGGGACCGAGGGGACAGGCGTGTCCCTTTTCTGAAGGCTGATACCCTAGGCGCGGCCGGGCTCCAGTCTGGGGCAGGCGGGATGTCCCGGCAAGGAGGCATTCACTCCGGGGTAGTTTCTGCCAGAGCGCTGCAGAGCGCTCGGCTGCGGCAACCAGCAGCAGACCACAGGCCCGACCCTGATTCCCCAGCGAAGGAAGAGCTTTCCCCGAGGTTTTCGGCACGAAGCGGACCGCGCCTCGCTGCTGCTTCCTCGCTCCGGCTTTGGGCGTTCGCTCTCTCGCGTCAGGGGAGAAGTGCTGCGGGAGAGTCGGTGCTTCTGGGGCCTCGCTTCCCGGGGCCCAGGTGCGGACCCTGGGCTCCCAGGGCCTCGCCGATGTCGGGAGACGCGGCCTCCTCCGTGCAGCAGCGTGTGTCGCCCGGGGTGGCCCCTCTGCGCAGACGGCCTTCTCCCGGGCTCGCCGGGGCCTGGCCTCTTCCTCTCGCGTTCAGGCCGACTCGGGAAGAGGCCCGCGTCTTCCCGCGCAGAGAGGAGAGGCTCCAGGAGCACTGCGCACCGCCCGGGCCCTGGGACGGGGAGCCTCTGGGGGGAATGTCCCCGCGCCTTCCCCGGCCGCCCCTGCCACCCAGAAAGCTGCCCCACCCTGGAGGGAGACGGGGGCCGACGGTCCGCTGCTCCAAGGAGCGGTTTCTGCGCGTTCAGGGGCTGGCGCCTGGGAGCCCCCCAAGGCTGCCCCAGGGACTGGTGGCCGAGGCCTTGCTGTCGCCCTGGGCCTCGAGGCCCAGGACAGGCCTGCCTTCTGCCCAGACTGCTGGCTCAGACCGGAGCACGCGCCCCTGCCCTCGTCGTCCCCCCGTGTCTCCTTAGCAGCCAGGCTTCCGGTGCCGGGCCCCGTGAGTGGGTGACACTTGTCCCCACCCCCCGACCCACTCGGGCTCAGACGGCAGGCTCTCCTGCTTGGCCTCACTTGCCCCAGTGCAATGCCAACGGCTCGGCTGCCCTGCCGGGGCGGCGTGCTGCGCTCTCCCCAGACATGCTCCTGGGGACCGAGGGGACAGGCGTGTCCCTTTTCTGAAGGCCGGTCCCCCAGGCGCGACCGGGCTCCTGTCTGGGGCAGGCGGGATGTCCCGGCAAGGAGGCGTTCACTCCGGGGTAGTTTCTGCCAGAGCGCTGCTGAGCACTCGGCTGCGGCACCCAGCAGCAGCTCACAGACATGACCCTGATTCCCCAGCGAAGGCAGAGCTTTCACCTAGGTTTTTCGCACGAAGCGGACCGCGCCTCGCTGCTGCTTCCTCGCGCCGGCTTTGGGCGTTCGCTCTCTCGCTACAGGGGAGAAGTGTTGCGGGAGAGTCGGTGCTTCTGGGGCCTCGCTTCCCGGGGCCCAGGTGCGGACCCTGGGCTCCCAGGGCCTCGCCATGTCGGGAGACGCGGCCTCCCCCGTGCAGCAGCGTGTGTCGCCCGGGGTGGCCCCTCTGCGCAGACGGCCTTCTCCCGGGCTCGCCGGGGCCTGGCCTCTTCCTCTCGCGTTCAGGCCGACTCGGGAAGAGGCCCGCGTCTTCCCGTGCAGAGAGGAGAGGCTCCAGGAGCACTGCGCACCGCCCGGGCCCTGGGACGGGGAGCCTGTGGGGGGACTGTCCCCGCGCCTTCCCCGGCCGCCCCTGCCACCCAGAAAGCTGCCCCACCCTGGAGGGACACGGGGGCCGACGGCCCGCTGCTCAAAGGAGCGGTTTCTGCGCGTTCAGGGGCTGGCGCCTGGGAGCCCCCGCAAGGCTCCCCCAGGGACTGGTGGCCGAGGCCCTGCTGTCGCCCTGGGCCTCGAGGCCCAGGACAGACCTGCCTTCTGCCCAGACTGCTGGCTCAGACCAGAGCACGCGCCCCTGCCCTCGTCGTCCCCCCGTGTCTCCTTAGCAGCCAGGCTTCCGGCGCCGGGCCCCGTGAGTGGGTGACACTTGTCCCCACCCCCCGACCCACTCGGGCTCAGACGGCAGGCTCTCCTGCTTGGCTTCACTTGCCCCAGCGCCATGCCAACGGCTCGGCTGCCCTGCCGGGGCAAGGTGCTGCGCTCTACCCAGACAGGCTCCTGGGGACCAAGGGGACAGGCGTGTCCCTTTTCTGCAGGCTGGTCCCCCAGGCGCGACCGGGCTCCAGTCTGGGGGAGGCGGGATGTCCCGGCAAGGAGGCGTTCACTCCGGGGTAGTTTCTGCCAGAGCGCTGCAGAGCGCTCGGCTGCGGCAACCAGCAGCAGACCACAGGCCCGACCCTGATTCCCCAGTGAAGGCAGAGCTTTCCCCGAGGTTTTCGGCACGAAGCGGACCGCGCCTCGCTGCTGTTTCCTCGCTCTGACTTTGGGCGTTCGCTCTCTCGCGTCAGGGGAGAAGTGCTGCGGGAGAGTCGGTGCTTCTGGGGCCTCGCTTCCCGGGGCCCAGGTGCGGACCCTGGGCTCCCAGGGCCTCGCCATGTCGGGTGACGCGGCCTCCCCCGTGCAGCAGCGTGTGTCGCCCGGGGTGGCCCCTCTGCGCAGACGGCCTTCTCCCAGGATCGCCGGGGCCTGGCCTCTTCCTCTCGCGTTCAGGCCGACTCGGGAAGAGGCCCGCGTCTTCCCGCGCAGAGAGGAGAGGCTCCAGGAGCACTGCGCACCGCCCGGGCCCTGGGACGGGGAGCCTGTGGGGGGACTGTCCCCGTGTCTTCCCCGGCCGCCCCTGCCACCCAGAATGCTGCCCCACCCTGGAGGGAGACAGGGGCCGACGGCCCGCTGCTCCAAGGAGCGGTTTCTGCGCGTTCAGGGGCTGGCGCCTGGGAGCCCCCCCAAGGCTGCCCCAGGGACTGGTGGCCGAGGCCCTGCTGTCGTCCTGGGCCTCGAGGCCCAGGACAGGCCTGCCTTCTTCCCAGACTGCTGGCTCAGACCGGGGCCCGCGCCCCTGCCCACGTCGTCCTCCCGTGTCTCCTTAGCAGCCAGGCTTCCGGCGCCGGGCCCCGTGAGTGGGTGACACTTGTCCCCACCCCCCGACCCACTCGGGCTCAGACGGCAGGCTCTCCTGCTTGGCCTCACTTGCCCCAGCGCAATGCCAACGGCTCGGCTGCCCTGCCGGGGCGGCGTGCTGCGCTCTCCCCAGACATGCTCCTGGGGACCGAGGGGACAGGCGTGTCCCTTTTCTGAAGGCCGGTCCCCCAGGCGCGACCGGGCTCCTGTCTGGGGCAGGCGGGATGTCCCGGCAAGGAGGCGTTCACTCCGGGGTAGTTTCTGCCAGAACGCTGCAGAGCGCTCGGCTGCGGCAACCAGCAGCAGCCCACAGACCCGACCCTGATTCCCCAGCGAAGGCATAGCTTTCGCCTAGGTTTTCCGCACGAAGCAGACCGCGCCTCGCTGTTGCTTCCTCGCTCCGGCTTTGGGCGTTCGCTCTCTCGCGACAGGGGAGAAGTGTTGCGGGAGAGTCGGTGCTTCTGGGGCCTCGCTTCCCGGGGCCCCGGTGCGGACCCTGGGCTCCCAGGGCCTCGCCGATGTCGGGAGACGCGGCCTCCTCCGTGCAGCAGCGTGTGTCGCCCGGGGTGGCCCCTCTGCGCAGACGGCCTTCTCCCGGGCTCGCCGGGGCCTGGCCTCTTCCTCTCGCGTTCAGGCCGACTCGGGAAGAGGCCTGCGGCTTCCCGCGCAGCGAGGAGAGGCTCCAGGAGCACTGCGCACCGCCCGGGCCCTGGGACGGGGAGCCTGTGGGGGGACTGTCCCCGCGCCGTCCCCGGCCACGCCTGCCACCCAGAACGCTGCCCCACCCTGGAGGGAGACGGGGGCCGACGGCCGGCTGCTCCAGGGAGCGGTTTCTGCGCGTTCAGGGGCTGGCGCCTGGGAGCCCCCCCAAGGCTGCCCCAGGGACTGGTGGCCGAGGCCCTGCTGTCGCCCTGGGCCTCGAGGCCCAGGACGGGCCTGCCTTCTGCCCAGACTGCTGGCTCAGACCGGAGCACGCGCCCCTGCCCTCGTCGTCCCCCCGTGTCTCCTTAGCAGCCAGGCTTCCGGCGCCGGGCCCCGTGAGTGGGTGACACTTGTCCCCACCCCCCGACCCACTCGGGCTCAGACGGCAGGCTCTCCTGCTTGGCCTCACTTGCCCCAGCGCAATGCCAACGGCTCGGCTGCCCTGCCGGGGCGGCGTGCTGCGCTCTCCCCAGACATGCTCCTGGGGACCGAGGGGACAGGCGTGTCCCTTTTCTGAAGGCCGGTCCCCCAGGCGCGACCGGGCTCCTGTCTGGGGCAGGCGGGATGTCCCGGCAAGGAGGCGTTCACTCCGGGGTAGTTTCTGCCAGAGCGCTGCTGAGCACTCGGCTGCGACACCCAGCAGCAGCTCACAGACACGACCCTGATTCCCCAGCGAAGGCAGAGCTTTCGCCTAGGTTTTCCGCACGAAGCGGACCGCGCCTCGCTGCTGCTTCCTCGCTCCGGCTTTGGGCGTTCGCTCTCTCGCGACAGGGGAGAAGTGTTGCGGGAGAGTCGGTGCTTCTGGGGCCTCGCTTCCCGGGGCCCAGGTGCGGACCCTGGGCTCCCAGGGCCTCGCCGATGTCGGGAGACGCGGCCTCCTCCTTGCAGCAGCGTGTGTCGCCCGGGGTGGCCCCTCTGCGCAGACGGCCTTCTCCCGGGCTCGCCGGGGCCTGGCCTCTTCCTCTCGCGTTCAGGCCGACTCGGGAAGAGGCCTGCGGCGTCCCGCGCAGAGAGGAGAGGCTCCAGGAGCACTGCGCACCGCCCGGGCCCTGGGACGGGGAGCCTGTGGGGGGACTGTCCCCGCGCCGTCCCCGGCCGCGCCTGCCACCCAGAACGCTGCCCCACCCTGGAGGGAGACGGGGGCCGACGGCCCGCTGCTCCAGGGAGCGGTTTCTGCGCGTTCAGGCGTTGGCGCCTGGGAGCCCCCCCAAGGCTGCCCCAGGGACTGCTGGCCGAGGCCCTGCTGTCGCCCTGGGCCTCGAGGCCCAGGACGGGCCTGCCTTCTGCCCAGACTGCTGGCTCAGACCGGAGCACGCGCCCCTGCCCTCGTCGTCCCCCCGTGTCTCCTTAGCAGCCAGGCTTCCGGCGCCGGGCCCCGTGAGTGGGTGACACTTGTCCCCACCGCCCGACCCACTCGGGCTCAGACGGCAGGCTCTCCTGCTTGGCCTCACTTGCCCCAGCGCAATGCCAACGGCTCGGCTGCCCTGCCGGGGCGGCGTGCTGCGCTCTCCCCAGACATGCTCCTGGGGACCGAGGGGACAGGCGTGTCCCTTTTCTGAAGGCTGATCCCCTAGGCGCGGCCGGGCTCCAGTCTGGGGCAGGCGGGATGTCCCGGCAAGGAGGCGTTCACTCCGGGATAGTTTCTGCCAGAGCGCTGCAGAGCGCTCGGCTGCGGCAACCAGCAGCAGCCCACAGGCCCGACCCTGATTCCCCAGCGAAGGCAGAGCTTTCGCCGAGGTTTTCGGCACGAAGCGGACCGCGCCTCGCTGCTGCTTCCTCGCTCCGGCTTTGGGCGTTCGCTCTCTCGCGTCAGGGGAGAAGTGTTGCGGGAGAGTCGGTGCTTCTGGGGCCTCGCTTCCCGGGGCCCCGGTGCGGACCCTGGGCTCCCAGGGCCTCGCCGATGTCGGGAGACGCGGCCTCCTCCTTGCAGCAGCGTGTGTCGCCCGGGGTGGCCCCTCTGCGCAGACGGCCTTCTCCCGGGCTCGCCGGGGCCTGGCCTCTTCCTCTCGCGTTCAGGCCGACTCGGGAAGAGGCCCGCGTATTCCCGCGCAGAGAGGAGAGGCTCCAGGAGCACTGCGCACCGCCCGGGCCCTGGGACGGGGAGCCTGTGGGGGGACTGTCCCCGCGCCTTCCCCGGCCGCCCCTGCCACCCATAACGCTGCCCCACCCTGGAGGGAGACGGGGGCCGACGGCCCGCTGCTCCAGGGAGCGGTTTCTGCGCGTTCAGGGGCTGGCGCCTGGGAGCCCCCCCAAGGCTGCCCCAGGGACTGGTGGCCGAGGCCCTGCTGTCGCCCTGGGCCTCGAAGCCCAGGACAGGCCGGCCTTCTGCCCAGACTGCTGGCTCAGACCGGGGCCCGTGCCCCTGCCCACGTCGTCCTCCCGTGTCTCCTTAGCAGGCAGGCTTCCGGCGCCGCGCCCCGTGAGTGGGTGACACTTGTCCCCACCCCCCGACCCACTCGGGCTCAGACGGCAGGCTCTCCTGCTTGGCCTCACTTGCCCCAGCGCAATGCCAACGGCTCGGCTGCCCTGCCGGGGCGGCGTGCTGCGCTCTCCCCGGACAGGCTCCTGGGGACCGAGGGGACAGGCGTGTCCCTTTTCTGAAGGCTGATACCCTAGGCGCGGCCGGGCTCCAGTCTGGGGCAGGCGGGATGTCCCGGCAAGGAGGCATTCACTCCGGGGTAGTTTCTGCCAGAGCGCTGCAGAGCGCTCGGCTGCGGCAACCAGCAGCAGACCACAGGCCCGACCCTGATTCCCCAGCGAAGGAAGAGCTTTCCCCGAGGTTTTCGGCACGAAGCGGACCGCGCCTCGCTGCTGCTTCCTCGCTCCGGCTTTGGGCGTTCGCTCTCTCGCGTCAGGGGAGAAGTGCTGCGGGAGAGTCGGTGCTTCTGGGGCCTCGCTTCCCGGGGCCCAGGTGCGGACCCTGGGCTCCCAGGGCCTCGCCGATGTCGGGAGACGCGGCCTCCACCGTGCAGCAGCGTGTGTCGCCCGGGGTGGCCCCTCTGCGCAGACGGCCTTCTCCCGGGCTCGCCGGGGCCTGGCCTCTTCCTCTCGCGTTCAGGCCGACTCGGGAAGAGGCCCGCGTCTTCCCGCGCAGAGAGGAGAGGCTCCAGGAGCACTGCGCACCGCCCGGGCCCTGGGACGGGGAGCCTCTGGGGGGAATGTCCCCGCGCCTTCCCCGGCCGCCCCTGCCACCCAGAAAGCTGCCCCACCCTGGAGGGAGACGGGGGCCGACGGCCCGCTGCTCCAAGGAGCGGTTTCTGCGCGTTCAGGGGCTGGCGCCTGGGAGCCCCCCCAAGGCTGCCCCAGGGACTGCTGGCCGAGGCCTTGCTGTCGCCCTGGGCCTCGAGGCCCAGGACAGGCCTGCCTTCTGCCCAGACTGCTGGCTCAGACCGGAGCACGCGCCCCTGCCCTCGTCGTCCCCCCGTGTCTCCTTAGCAGCCAGGCTTCCGGTGCCGGGCCCCGTGAGTGGGTGACACTTGTCCCCACCCCCCGACCCACTCGGGCTCAGACGGCAGGCTCTCCTGCTTGGCCTCACTTGCCCCAGTGCAATGCCAACGGCTCGGCTGCCCTGCCGGGGCGGCGTGCTGCGCTCTCCCCAGACATGCTCCTGGGGACCGAGGGGACAGGCGTGTCCCTTTTCTGAAGGCCGGTCCCCCAGGCGCGACCGGGCTCCTGTCTGGGGCAGGCGGGATGTCCCGGCAAGGAGGCGTTCACTCCGGGGTAGTTTCTGCCAGAGCGCTGCTGAGCACTCGGCTGCGGCACCCAGCAGCAGCTCACAGACATGACCCTGATTCCCCAGCGAAGGCAGAGCTTTCGCCTAGGTTTTTCGCACGAAGCAGACCGCGCCTCGCTGCTGCTTCCTCGCGCCGGCTTTGGGCGTTCGCTCTCTCGCTACAGGGGAGAAGTGTTGCGGGAGAGTCGGTGCTTCTGGGGCCTCGCTTCCCGGGGCCCAGGTGCGGACCCTGGGCTCCCAGGGCCTCGCCGATGTCGGGAGACGTGGCGTCCTCCGTGCAGCAGCGTGTGTCGCCCGGGGTGGCCCCTCTGCGCAGACGGCCTTCTCCCGGGCTCGCCGGGGCCTGGCCTCTTCCTTTCGCGTTCAGGCCGACTCGGGAAGAGGCCTGCGGCTTCCCGCGCAGCGAGGAGAGGCTCCAGGAGCACTGCGCACCGCCCGGGCCCTGGGACGGGGAGCCTGTGGGGGGACTGTCCCCGCGCCTTCCCCGGCCGCCCCTGCCACCCAGAACGCTGCCCCACCCTGGAGGGAGACGGGGGCCGACGGCCCGCTGCTCCAGGGAGTGGTTTCTGCGCTTTCAGGGGCTGGCGCCTGGGAGCCCCCCCAAGGCTGCCCCAGGGACTGCTGGCCGAGGCCCTGCTGTCGCCCTGGGCCTCGAGGCCCAGGACGGGCCTGCCTTCTGCCCAGACTGCTGGCTCAGACCGGAGCACGCGCCCCTGCCCTCATCATTCCCCCGTGTCTCCTTGGCAGCCAGGCTTCCGGCGCCGGGCCCCGTGAGTGGGTGACACTTGTCCCCACCCCCCGACCCACTCGGGCTCAGACGGCAGGCTCTCCTGCTTGGCCTCACTTGCCCCAGCGCAATGCCAACGGCTCGGCTGCCCTGCCGGGGCGGCGTGCTGCGCTCTCCCCAGACATGCTCCTGGGGACCGAGGGGACAGGCGTGTCCCTTTTCTGAAGGCCGGTCCCCCAGGCGCGACCGGGCTCCTGTCTGGGGCAGGCGGGATGTCCCGGCAAGGAGGCGTTCACTCCGGGGTAGTTTCTGCCAGAGCGCTGCTGAGCACTCGGCTGCGGCACCCAGCAGCAGCTCACAGACACGACCCTGATTCCCCAGCGAAGGCAGAGCTTTCGCCTAGGTTTTTCGCACGAAGCGGACCGCGCCTCGCTGCTGCTTCCTCGCTCCGGCTTTGGGCGTTCGCTCTCTCGCGTCAGGGGAGAAGTGCTGCGGGAGAGTCGGTGCTTCTGGGGCCTCGCTTCCCGGGGCCCAGGTGCGGACCCTGGGCTCCCAGGGCCTCGCCGATGTCGGGAGACGCGGCCTCCTCCGTGCAGCAGCGTGTGTTGCCCGGGGTGGCCCCTCTGCGCAGACGGCCTTCTCCCGGGCTCGCCGGGGCCTGGCCTCTTCCTCTCGCGTTCAGGCCGACTCGGGAAGAGGCCCGCGTCTTCCCGCGCAGAGAGGAGAGGCTCCAGGAGCACTGCGCACCGCCCGGGCCCTGGGACGGGGAGCCTCTGGGGGGAATGTCCCCGCGCCTTCCCCGGCCGCCCCTGCCACCCAGAAAGCTGCCCCACCCTGGAGGGAGACGGGGGCCGACGGCCCGCTGCTCCAAGGAGTGGTTTCTGCGCGTTCAGGGGCTGGCGCCTGGGAGCCCCCCCAAGGCTGCCCCAGGGACTGGTGGCCGAGGCCTTGCTGTCGCCCTGGGCCTCGAGGCCCAGGACAGGCCTGCCTTCTGCCCAGACTGCTGGCTCAGACCGGAGCACGCGCCCCTGCCCTCGTCGTCCCCCCGTGTCTCCTTAGCAGCCAGGCTTCCGGTGCCGGGCCCCGTGAGTGGGTGACACTTGTCCCCACCCCCCGACCCACTCGGGCTCAGACGGCAGGCTCTCCTGCTTGGCCTCACTTGCCCCAGTGCAATGCCAACGGCTCGGCTGCCCTGCCGGGGCGGCGTGCTGCGCTCTCCCCAGACATGCTCCTGGGGACCGAGGGGACAGGCGTGTCCCTTTTCTGAAGGCCGGTCCCCCAGGCGCGACCGGGCTCCTGTCTGGGGCAGGCGGGATGTCCCGGCAAGGAGGCGTTCACTCCGGGGTAGTTTCTGCCAGAGCGCTGCTGAGCACTCGGCTGCGGCACCCAGCAGCAGCTCACAGACATGACCCTGATTCCCCAGCGAAGGCAGAGCTTTCGCCTAGGTTTTTCGCACGAAGCGGACCGCGCCTCGCTGCTGCTTCCTCGCGCCGGCTTTGGGCGTTCGCTCTCTCGCTACAGGGGAGAAGTGTTGCGGGAGAGTCGGTGCTTCTGGGGCCTCGCTTCCCGGGGCCCAGGTGCGGACCCTGGGCTCCCAGGGCCTCGCCGATGTCGGGAGACGTGGCGTCCTCCGTGCAGCAGCGTGTGTCGCCCGGGGTGGCCCCTCTGCGCAGACGGCCTTCTCCCGGGCTCGCCGGGGCCTGGCCTCTTCCTTTCGCGTTCAGGCCGACTCGGGAAGAGGCCTGCGGCTTCCCGCGCAGCGAGGAGAGGCTCCAGGAGCACTGCGCACCGCCCGGGCCCTGGGACGGGGAGCCTGTGGGGGGACTGTCCCCGCGCCTTCCCCGGCCGCCCCTGCCACCCAGAACGCTGCCCCACCCTGGAGGGAGACGGGGGTCGACGGCCGGCTGCTCCAGGGAGCGGTTTCTGCGCGTTCAGGGGCTGGCGCCTGGGAGCCCCCCCAAGGCTGCCCCAGGGACTGCTGGCCGAGCCCTGCTGTCGCCCTGGGCCTCGAGGCCCAGGACAGGCCTGCCTTCTGCCCAGACTGCTGGCTCAGACCGGAGCACGCGCCCCTGCCCTCGTCGTCCCCCCGTGTCTCCTTAGCAGCCAGGCTTCCGGCGCCGGGCCCCGTGAGTGGGTGACACTTGTCCCCACCGCCCGACCCACTCGGGCTCAGACGGCAGGCTCTCCTGCTTGGCCTCACTTGCCCCAGCGCAATGCCAACGGCTCGGCTGCACTGCCGGGGCGGCGTGCTGCGCTCTCCCCAGACATGCTCCTGGGGACCGAGGGGACAGGCGTGTCCCTTTTCTGAAGGCCGGTCCCCCAGGCGCGACCGGGCTCCTGTCTGGGGCAGGCGGGATGTCCCGTCAAGGAGGCGTTCACTCCGGGGTAGTTTCTGCCAGAGCGCTACAGAGCACTCGGCTGCGGCACCCAGCAGCAGCCCACAGACCCGACCCTGATTCCCCAGCGAAGGCAGAGCTTTCGCCTAGGTTTTCCGCACGAAGCGGACCGCGCCTCGCTGCTGCTTCCTCGCTCCGGCTTTGGGCGTTCGCTCTCTCGCGACAGGGGAGAAGTGTTGCGGGAGAGTCGGTGCTTCTGGGGCCTCGCTTCCCGGGGCCCAGGTGCGGACCCTGGGCTCCCAGGGCCTCGCCGATGTCGGGAGACGCGGCCTCCTCCTTGCAGCAGCGTGTGTCGCCCGGGGTGGCCCCTCTGCGCAGACGGCCTTCTCCCGGGCTCGCCGGGGCCTGGCCTCTTCCTCTCGCGTTCAGGCCGACTCGGGAAGAGGCCTGGGGCTTCCCGCGCAGAGAGGAGAGGCTCCAGGAGCACTGCGCACCGCCCGGGCCCTGGGACGGGGAGCCTGTGGGGGGACTGTCCCCGCGCCTTCCCCGGCCGCCCCTGCCACCCAGAACGCTGCCCCACCCTGGAGGGAGACGGGGGCCGACGGCCCGCTGCTCCAGGGAGCGGTTTCTGCGCTTTCAGGGGCTGGCGCCTGGGAGCCCCCCCAAGGCTGCCCCAGGGACTGCTGGCCGAGGCCCTGCTGTCGCCCTGGGCCTCGAGGCCCAGGACGGGCCTGCCTTCTGCCCAGACTGCTGGCTCAGACCGGAGCACGCGCCCCTGCCCTCATCATCCCCCCGTGTCTCCTTGGCAGCCAGGCTTCCGGCGCCGGGCCCCGTGAGTGGGTGACACTTGTCCCCACCCCCCGACCCACTCGGGCTCAGACGGCAGGCTCTCCTGCTTGGCCTCACTTGCCCCAGCGCAATGCCAACGGCTCGGCTGCCCTGCCGGGTTGGCGTGCTGCGCTCTCCCCAGACATGCTCCTGGGGACCGAGGGGACAGGCGTGTCCCTTTTCTGAAGGCCGGTCCCCCAGGCGCGACCGGGCTCCTGTCTGGGGCAGGCGGGATGTCCCGGCAAGGAGGCGTTCACTCCGGGGTAGTTTCTGCCAGAGCGCTGCTGAGCACTCGGCTGCGGCACCCAGCAGCAGCTCACAGACACGACCCTGATTCCCCAGCGAAGGCAGAGCTTTCGCCTAGGTTTTTCGCACGAAGCAGACCGCGCCTCGCTGCTGCTTCCTCGCTCCGGCTTTGGGCGTTCGCTCTCTCGCGACAGGGGAGAAGTGTTGCGGGAGAGTCGGTGCTTCTGGGGCCTCGCTTCCCGGGGCCCCGGTGCGGACCCTGGGCTCCCAGGGCCTCGCCGATGTCGGGAGACGCGGCCTCCTCCTTGCAGCAGCGTGTGTCGCCCGGGGTGGCCCCTCTGCGCAGACGGCCTTCTCCCGGGCTCGCCGGGGCCTGGCCTCTTCCTCTCGCGTTCAGGCCGACTCGGGAAGAGGCCCGCGTATTCCCGCGCAGAGAGGAGAGGCTCCAGGAGCACTGCGCACCGCCCGGGCCCTGGGACGGGGAGCCTGTGGGGGGACTGTCCCCGCGCCTTCCCCGGCCGCCCCTGCCACCCATAACGCTGCCCCACCCTGGAGGGAGACGGGGGCCGACGGCCCGCTGCTCCAGGGAGCGGTTTCTGCGCGTTCAGGGGCTGGCGCCTGGGAGCCCCCCCAAGGCTGCCCCAGGGACTGGTGGCCGAGGCCCTGCTGTCGCCCTGGGCCTCGAAGCCCAGGAAAGGCCGGCCTTCTGCCCAGACTGCTGGCTCAGACCGGGGCCCGTGCCCCTGCCCACGTCGTCCTCCCGTGTCTCCTTAGCAGGCAGGCTTCCGGCGCCGCGCCCCGTGAGTGGGTGACACTTGTCCCCACCCCCCGACCCACTCGGGCTCAGACGGCAGGCTCTCCTGCTTGGCCTCACTTGCCCCAGCGCAATGCCAACGGCTCGGCTGCCCTGCCGGGGCGGCGTGCTGCGCTCTCCCCGGACAGGCTCCTGGGGACCGAGGGGACAGGCGTGTCCCTTTTCTGAAGGCTGATACCCTAGGCGCGGCCGGGCTCCAGTCTGGGGCAGGCGGGATGTCCCGGCAAGGAGGCATTCACTCCGGGGTAGTTTCTGCCAGAGCGCTGCAGAGCGCTCGGCTGCGGCAACCAGCAGCAGACCACAGGCCCGACCCTGATTCCCCAGCGAAGGAAGAGCTTTCCCCGAGGTTTTCGGCACGAAGCGGACCGCGCCTCGCTGCTGCCTCCTCGCTCCGGCTTTGGGCGTTCGCACTCTCGCGTCAGGGGAGAAGTGCTGCGGGAGAGTCGGTGCTTCTGGGGCCTCGCTTCCCGGGGCCCAGGTGCGGACCCTGGGCTCCCAGGGCCTCGCCGATGTCGGGAGACGCGGCCTCCTCCGTGCAGCAGCGTGTGTCGCCCGGGGTGGCCCCTCTGCGCAGACGGCCTTCTCCCGGGCTCGCCGGGGCCTGGCCTCTTCCTCTCGCGTTCAGGCCGACTCGGGAAGAGGCCCGCGTCTTCCCGCGCAGAGAGGAGAGGCTCCAGGAGCACTGCGCACCGCCCGGGCCCTGGGACGGGGAGCCTCTGGGGGGAATGTCCCCGCGCCTTCCCCGGCCGCCCCTGCCACCCAGAAAGCTGCCCCACCCTGGAGGGAGACGGGGGCCGACGGCCCGCTGCTCCAAGGAGCGGTTTCTGCGCGTTCAGGGGCTGGCGCCTGGGAGCCCCCCAAGGCTGCCCCAGGGACTGGTGGCCGAGGCCTTGCTGTCGCCCTGGGCCTCGAGGCCCAGGACAGGCCTGCCTTCTGCCCAGACTGCTGGCTCAGACCGGAGCACGCGCCCCTGCCCTCGTCGTCCCCCCGTGTCTCCTTAGCAGCCAGGCTTCCGGCGCCGGGCCCCGTGAGTGGGTGACACTTGTCCCCACCCCCCGACCCACTCGGGCTCAGACGGCAGGCTCTCCTGCTTGGCCTCACTTGCCCCAGTGCAATGCCAACGGCTCGGCTGCCCTGCCGGGGCGGCGTGCTGCGCTCTCCCCAGACATGCTCCTGGGGACCGAGGGGACAGGCGTGTCCCTTTTCTGAAGGCCGGTCCCCCAGGCGCGACCGGGCTCCTGTCTGGGGCAGGCGGGATGTCCCGGCAAGGAGGCGTTCACTCCGGGGTAGTTTCTGCCAGAGCGCTGCTGAGCACTCGGCTGCGGCACCCAGCAGCAGCTCACAGACATGACCCTGATTCCCCAGCGAAGGCAGAGCTTTCGCCTAGGTTTTTCGCACGAAGCGGACCGCGCCTCGCTGCTGCTTCCTCGCGCCGGCTTTGGGCGTTCGCTCTCTCGCTACAGGGGAGAAGTGTTGCGGGAGAGTCGGTGCTTCTGGGGCCTCGCTTCCCGGGGCCCAGGTGCGGACCCTGGGCTCCCAGGGCCTCGCCATGTCGGGAGACGCGGCCTCCCCCGTGCAGCAGCGTGTGTCGCCCGGGGTGGCCCCTCTGCGCAGACGGCCTTCTCCCGGGCTCGCCGGGGCCTGGCCTCTTCCTCTCGCGTTCAGGCCGACTCGGGAAGAGGCCCGCGTCTTCCCGTGCAGAGAGGAGAGGCTCCAGGAGCACTGCGCACCGCCCGGGCCCTGGGACGGGGAGCCTGTGGGGGGACTGTCCCCGCGCCTTCCCCGGCCGCCCCTGCCACCCAGAAAGCTGCCCCACCCTGGAGGGACACGGGGGCCGACGGCCCGCTGCTCAAAGGAGCGGTTTCTGCGCGTTCAGGGGCTGGCGCCTGGGAGCCCCCGCAAGGCTCCCCCAGGGACTGGTGGCCGAGGCCCTGCTGTCGCCCTGGGCCTCGAGGCCCAGGACAGACCTGCCTTCTGCCCAGACTGCTGGCTCAGACCGGAGCACGCGCCCCTGCCCTCGTCGTCCCCCCGTGTCTCCTTAGCAGCCAGGCTTCCGGCGCCGGGCCCCGTGAGTGGGTGACACTTGTCCCCACCCCCCGACCCACTCGGGCTCAGACGGCAGGCTCTCCTGCTTGGCTTCACTTGCCCCAGCGCCATGCCAACGGCTCGGCTGCCCTGCCGGGGCAAGGTGCTGCGCTCTACCCAGACAGGCTCCTGGGGACCAAGGGGACAGGCGTGTCCCTTTTCTGCAGGCTGGTCCCCCAGGCGCGACCGGGCTCCAGTCTGGGGGAGGCGGGATGTCCCGGCAAGGAGGCGTTCACTCCGGGGTAGTTTCTGCCAGAGCGCTGCAGAGCGCTCGGCTGCGGCAACCAGCAGCAGACCACAGGCCCGACCCTGATTCCCCAGTGAAGGCAGAGCTTTCCCCGAGGTTTTCGGCACGAAGCGGACCGCGCCTCGCTGCTGTTTCCTCGCTCTGACTTTGGGCGTTCGCTCTCTCGCGTCAGGGGAGAAGTGCTGCGGGAGAGTCGGTGCTTCTGGGGCCTCGCTTCCCGGGGCCCAGGTGCGGACCCTGGGCTCCCAGGGCCTCGCCATGTCGGGAGACGCGGCCTCCCCCGTGCAGCAGCGTGTGTCGCCCGGGGTGGCCCCTCTGCGCAGACGGCCTTCTCCCAGGCTCGCCGGGGCCTGGCCTCTTCCTCTCGCGTTCAGGCCGACTCGGGAAGAGGCCCGCGTCTTCCCGCGCAGAGAGGAGAGGCTCCAGGAGCACTGCGCACCGCCCGGGCCCTGGGACGGGGAGCCTGTGGGGGGACTGTCCCCGTGTCTTCCCCGGCCGCCCCTGCCACCCAGAATGCTGCCCCACCCTGGAGGGAGACAGGGGCCGACGGCCCGCTGCTCCAAGGAGCGGTTTCTGCGCGTTCAGGGGCTGGCGCCTGGGAGCCCCCCCAAGGCTGCCCCAGGGACTGGTGGCCGAGGCCCTGCTGTCGTCCTGGGCCTCGAGGCCCAGGACAGGCCTGCCTTCTTCCCAGACTGCTGGCTCAGACCGGGGCCCGCGCCCCTGCCCACGTCGTCCTCCCGTGTCTCCTTAGCAGCCAGGCTTCCGGCGCCGGGCCCCGTGAGTGGGTGACACTTGTCCCCACCCCCCGACCCACTCGGGCTCAGACGGCAGGCTCTCCTGCTTGGCCTCACTTGCCCCAGCGCAATGCCAACGGCTCGGCTGCCCTGCCGGGGCGGCGTGCTGCGCTCTCCCCAGACATGCTCCTGGGGACCGAGGGGACAGGCGTGTCCCTTTTCTGAAGGCCGGTCCCCCAGGCGCGACCGGGCTCCTGTCTGGGGCAGGCGGGATGTCCCGGCAAGGAGGCGTTCACTCCGGGGTAGTTTCTGCCAGAACGCTGCAGAGCGCTCGGCTGCGGCAACCAGCAGCAGCCCACAGACCCGACCCTGATTCCCCAGCGAAGGCATAGCTTTCGCCTAGGTTTTCCGCACGAAGCGGACCGCGCCTCGCTGCTGCTTCCTCGCTCCGGCTTTGGGCGTTCGCTCTCTCGCGTCAGGGGAGATGTGTGGCGGGAGAGTCGGTGCTTCTGGGGCCTCGCTTCCCGGGGCCCCGGTGCGGACCCTGGGCTCCCAGGGCCTCGCCGATGTCGGGAGACGCGGCCTCCTCCATGCAGCAGCGTGTGTCGCCCGGGGTGGCCCCTCTGCGCAGACGGCCTTCTCCCGGGCTCGCCGGGGCCTGGCCTCTTCCTCTCGCGTTCAGGCCGACTCGGGAAGAGGCCTGCGGCTTCCCGCGCAGCGAGGAGAGGCTCCAGGAGCACTGCGCACCGCCCGGGCCCTGGGACGGGGAGCCTGTGGGGGGACTGTCCCCGCGCCGTCCCCGGCCACGCCTGCCACCCAGAACGCTGCCCCACCCTGGAGGGAGACGGGGGCCGACGGCCGGCTGCTCCAGGGAGCGGTTTCTGCGCGTTCAGGGGCTGGCGCCTGGGAGCCCCCCCAAGGCTGCCCCAGGGACTGGTGGCCGAGGCCCTGCTGTCGCCCTGGGCCTCGAGGCCCAGGACGGGCCTGCCTTCTGCCCAGACTGCTGGCTCAGACCGGAGCACGCGCCCCTGCCCTCGTCGTCCCCCCGTGTCTCCTTAGCAGCCAGGCTTCCGGCGCCGGGCCCCGTGAGTGGGTGACACTTGTCCCCACCCCCCGACCCACTCGGGCTCAGACGGCAGGCTCTCCTGCTTGGCCTCACTTGCCCCAGCGCAATGCCAACGGCTCGGCTGCCCTGCCGGGGCGGCGTGCTGCGCTCTCCCCAGACATGCTCCTGGGGACCGAGGGGACAGGCGTGTCCCTTTTCTGAAGGCCGGTCCCCCAGGCGCGACCGGGCTCCTGTCTGGGGCAGGCGGGATGTCCCGGCAAGGAGGCGTTCACTCCGGGGTAGTTTCTGCCAGAGCGCTGCTGAGCACTCGGCTGCGACACCCAGCAGCAGCTCACAGACACGACCCTGATTCCCCAGCGAAGGCAGAGCTTTCGCCTAGGTTTTCCGCACGAAGCGGACCGCGCCTCGCTGCTGCTTCCTCGCTCCGGCTTTGGGCGTTCGCTCTCTCGCGACAGGGGAGAAGTGTTGCGGGAGAGTCGGTGCTTCTGGGGCCTCGCTTCCCGGGGCCCAGGTGCGGACCCTGGGCTCCCAGGGCCTCGCCGATGTCGGGAGACGCGGCCTCCTCCTTGCAGCAGCGTGTGTCGCCCGGGGTGGCCCCTCTGCGCAGACGGCCTTCTCCCGGGCTCGCCGGGGCCTGGCCTCTTCCTCTCGCGTTCAGGCCGACTCGGGAAGAGGCCTGCGGCGTCCCGCGCAGAGAGGAGAGGCTCCAGGAGCACTGCGCACCGCCCGGGCCCTGGGACGGGGAGCCTGTGGGGGGACTGTCCCCGCGCCGTCCCCGGCCGCGCCTGCCACCCAGAACGCTGCCCCACCCTGGAGGGAGACGGGGGCCGACGGCCCGCTGCTCCAGGGAGCGGTTTCTGCGCGTTCAGGCGTTGGCGCCTGGGAGCCCCCCCAAGGCTGCCCCAGGGACTGCTGGCCGAGGCCCTGCTGTCGCCCTGGGCCTCGAGGCCCAGGACGGGCCTGCCTTCTGCCCAGACTGCTGGCTCAGACCGGAGCACGCGCCCCTGCCCTCGTCGTCCCCCCGTGTCTCCTTAGCAGCCAGGCTTCCGGCGCCGGGCCCCGTGAGTGGGTGACACTTGTCCCCACCGCCCGACCCACTCGGGCTCAGACGGCAGGCTCTCCTGCTTGGCCTCACTTGCCCCAGCGCAATGCCAACGGCTCGGCTGCCCTGCCGGGGCGGCGTGCTGCGCTCTCCCCAGACATGCTCCTGGGGACCGAGGGGACAGGCGTGTCCCTTTTCTGAAGGCTGATCCCCTAGGCGCGGCCGGGCTCCAGTCTGGGGCAGGCGGGATGTCCCGGCAAGGAGGCGTTCACTCCGGGATAGTTTCTGCCAGAGCGCTGCAGAGCGCTCGGCTGCGGCAACCAGCAGCAGCCCACAGGCCCGACCCTGATTCCCCAGCGAAGGCAGAGCTTTCGCCGAGGTTTTCGGCACGAAGCGGACCGCGCCTCGCTGCTGCTTCCTCGCTCCGGCTTTGGGCGTTCGCTCTCTCGCGTCAGGGGAGAAGTGTTGCGGGAGAGTCGGTGCTTCTGGGGCCTCGCTTCCCGGGGCCCCGGTGCGGACCCTGGGCTCCCAGGGCCTCGCCGATGTCGGGAGACGCGGCCTCCTCCTTGCAGCAGCGTGTGTCGCCCGGGGTGGCCCCTCTGCGCAGACGGCCTTCTCCCGGGCTCGCCGGGGCCTGGCCTCTTCCTCTCGCGTTCAGGCCGACTCGGGAAGAGGCCCGCGTATTCCCGCGCAGAGAGGAGAGGCTCCAGGAGCACTGCGCACCGCCCGGGCCCTGGGACGGGGAGCCTGTGGGGGGACTGTCCCCGCGCCTTCCCCGGCCGCCCCTGCCACCCATAACGCTGCCCCACCCTGGAGGGAGACGGGGGCCGACGGCCCGCTGCTCCAGGGAGCGGTTTCTGCGCGTTCAGGGGCTGGTGCCTAGGAGCCCCCCCAAGGCTGCCCCAGGGACTGGTGGCCGAGGCCCTGCTGTCGCCCTGGGCCTCGAAGCCCAGGACAGGCCGGCCTTCTGCCCAGACTGCTGGCTCAGACCGGGGCCCGTGCCCCTGCCCACGTCGTCCTCCCGTGTCTCCTTAGCAGGCAGGCTTCCGGCGCCGCGCCCCGTGAGTGGGTGACACTTGTCCCCACCCCCCGACCCACTCGGGCTCAGACGGCAGGCTCTCCTGCTTGGCCTCACTTGCCCCAGCGCAATGCCAACGGCTCGGCTGCCCTGCCGGGGCGGCGTGCTGCGCTCTCCCCGGACAGGCTCCTGGGGACCGAGGGGACAGGCGTGTCCCTTTTCTGAAGGCTGATACCCTAGGCGCGGCCGGGCTCCAGTCTGGGGCCGGCGGGATGTCCCGGCAAGGAGGCATTCACTCCGGGGTAGTTTCTGCCAGAGCGCTGCAGAGCGCTCGGCTGCGGCAACCAGCAGCAGACCACAGGCCCGACCCTGATTCCCCAGCGAAGGAAGAGCTTTCCCCGAGGTTTTCGGCACGAAGCGGACCGCGCCTCGCTGCTGCTTCCTCGCTCCGGCTTTGGGCGTTCGCTCTCTCGCGTCAGGGGAGAAGTGCTGCGGGAGAGTCGGTGCTTCTGGGGCCTCGCTTCCCGGGGCCCAGGTGCGGACCCTGGGCTCCCAGGGCCTCGCCGATGTCGGGAGACGCGGCCTCCTCCGTGCAGCAGCGTGTGTCGCCCGGGGTGGCCCCTCTGCGCAGACGGCCTTCTCCCGGGCTCGCCGGTGCCTGGCCTCTTCCTCTCGCGTTCAGGCCGACTCGGGAAGAGGCCCGCGTCTTCCCGCGCAGAGAGGAGAGGCTCCAGGAGCACTGCGCACCGCCCGGGCCCTGGGACGGGGAGCCTCTGGGGGGAATGTCCCCGCGCCTTCCCCGGCCGCCCCTGCCACCCAGAAAGCTGCCCCACCCTGGAGGGAGACGGGGGCCGACGGCCCGCTGCTCCAAGGAGCGGTTTCTGCGCGTTCAGGGGCTGGCGCCTGGGAGCCCCCCCAAGGCTGCCCCAGGGACTGCTGGCCGAGGCCTTGCTGTCGCCCTGGGCCTCGAGGCCCAGGACAGGCCTGCCTTCTGCCCAGACTGCTGGCTCAGACCGGAGCACGCGCCCCTGCCCTCGTCGTCCCCCCGTGTCTCCTTAGCAGCCAGGCTTCCGGTGCCGGGCCCCGTGAGTGGGTGACACTTGTCCCCACCCCCCGACCCACTCGGGCTCAGACGGCAGGCTCTCCTGCTTGGCCTCACTTGCCCCAGTGCAATGCCAACGGCTCGGCTGCCCTGCCGGGGCGGCGTGCTGCGCTCTCCCCAGACATGCTCCTGGGGACCGAGGGGACAGGCGTGTCCCTTTTCTGAAGGCCGGTCCCCCAGGCGCGACCGGGCTCCTGTCTGGGGCAGGCGGGATGTCCCGGCAAGGAGGCGTTCACTCCGGGGTAGTTTCTGCCAGAGCGCTGCTGTGCACTCGGCTGCGGCACCCAGCAGCAGCTCACAGACATGACCCTGATTCCCCAGCGAAGGCAGAGCTTTCGCCTAGGTTTTTCGCACGAAGCGGACCGCGCCTCGCTGCTGCTTCCTCGCGCCGGCTTTGGGCGTTCGCTCTCTCGCTACAGGGGAGAAGTGTTGCGGGAGAGTCGGTGCTTCTGGGGCCTCGCTTCCCGGGGCCCAGGTGCGGACCCTGGGCTCCCAGGGCCTCGCCGATGTCGGGAGACGTGGCGTCCTCCGTGCAGCAGCGTGTGTCGCCCGGGGTGGCCCCTCTGCGCAGACGGCCTTCTCCCGGGCTCGCCGGGGCCTGGCCTCTTCCTTTCGCGTTCAGGCCGACTCGGGAAGAGGCCTGCGGCTTCCCGCGCAGCGAGGAGAGGCTCCAGGAGCACTGCGCACCGCCCGGGCCCTGGGACGGGGAGCCTGTGGGGGGACTGTCCCCGCGCCTTCCCCGGCCGCCCCTGCCACCCAGAACGCTGCCCCACCCTGGAGGGAGACGGGGGCCGACGGCCCGCTGCTCCAGGGAGTGGTTTCTGCGCTTTCAGGGGCTGGCGCCTGGGAGCCCCCCCAAGGCTGCCCCAGGGACTGCTGGCCGAGGCCCTGCTGTCGCCCTGGGCCTCGAGGCCCAGGACGGGCCTGCCTTCTGCCCAGACTGCTGGCTCAGACCGGAGCACGCGCCCCTGCCCTCATCATTCCCCCGTGTCTCCTTGGCAGCCAGGCTTCCGGCGCCGGGCCCCGTGAGTGGGTGACACTTGTCCCCACCCCCCGACCCACTCGGGCTCAGACGGCAGGCTCTCCTGCTTGGCCTCACTTGCCCCAGCGCAATGCCAACGGCTCGGCTGCCCTGCCGGGTTGGCGTGCTGCGCTCTCCCCAGACATGCTCCTGGGGACCGAGGGGACAGGCGTGTCCCTTTTCTGAAGGCCGGTCCCCCAGGCGCGACCGGGCTCCTGTCTGGGGCAGGCGGGATGTCCCGGCAAGGAGGCGTTCACTCCGGGGTAGTTTCTGCCAGAGCGCTGCTGAGCACTCGGCTGCGGCACCCAGCAGCAGCTCACAGACACGACCCTGATTCCCCAGCGAAGGCAGAGCTTTCGCCTAGGTTTTTCGCACGAAGCGGACCGCGCCTCGCTGCTGCTTCCTCGCTCCGGCTTTGGGCGTTCGCTCTCTCGCGTCAGGGGAGAAGTGCTGCGGGAGAGTCGGTGCTTCTGGGGCCTCGCTTCCCGGGGCCCAGGTGCGGACCCTGGGCTCCCAGGGCCTCGCCGATGTCGGGAGACGCGGCCTCCTCCGTGCAGCAGCGTGTGTTGCCCGGGGTGGCCCCTCTGCGCAGACGGCCTTCTCCCGGGCTCGCCGGGGCCTGGCCTCTTCCTCTCGCGTTCAGGCCGACTCGGGAAGAGGCCCGCGTCTTCCCGCGCAGAGAGGAGAGGCTCCAGGAGCACTGCGCACCGCCCGGGCCCTGGGACGGGGAGCCTCTGGGGGGAATGTCCCCGCGCCTTCCCCGGCCGCCCCTGCCACCCAGAAAGCTGCCCCACCCTGGAGGGAGACGGGGGCCGACGGCCCGCTGCTCCAAGGAGCGGTTTCTGCGCGTTCAGGGGCTGGCGCCTGGGAGCCCCCCCAAGGCTGCCCCAGGGACTGGTGGCCGAGGCCTTGCTGTCGCCCTGGGCCTCGAGGCCCAGGACAGGCCTGCCTTCTGCCCAGACTGCTGGCTCAGACCGGAGCACGCGCCCCTGCCCTCGTCGTCCCCCCGTGTCTCCTTAGCAGCCAGGCTTCCGGTGCCGGGCCCCGTGAGTGGGTGACACTTGTCCCCACACCCCGACCCACTCGGGCTCAGACGGCAGGCTCTCCTGCTTGGCCTCACTTGCCCCAGTGCAATGCCAACGGCTCGGCTGCCCTGCCGGGGCGGCGTGCTGCGCTCTCCCCAGACATGCTCCTGGGGACCGAGGGGACAGGCGTGTCCCTTTTCTGAAGGCCGGTCCCCCAGGCGCGACCGGGCTCCTGTCTGGGGCAGGCGGGATGTCCCGGCAAGGAGGCGTTCACTCCGGGGTAGTTTCTGCCAGAGCGCTGCTGAGCACTCGGCTGCGGCACCCAGCAGCAGCTCACAGACATGACCCTGATTCCCCAGCGAAGGCAGAGCTTTCGCCTAGGTTTTTCGCACGAAGCGGACCGCGCCTCGCTGCTGCTTCCTCGCGCCGGCTTTGGGCGTTCGCTCTCTCGCTACAGGGGAGAAGTGTTGCGGGAGAGTCGGTGCTTCTGGGGCCTCGCTTCCCGGGGCCCAGGTGCGGACCCTGGGCTCCCAGGGCCTCGCCGATGTCGGGAGACGCGGCCTCCTCCTTGCAGCAGCGTGTGTCGCCCGGGGTGGCCCCTCTGCGCAGACGGCCTTCTCCCGGGCTCGCCGGGGCCTGGCCTCTTCCTCTCGCGTTCAGGCCGACTCGGGAAGAGGCCCGCGTATTCCCGCGCAGAGAGGAGAGGCTCCAGGAGCACTGCGCACCGCCCGGGCCCTGGGACGGGGAGCCTGTGGGGGGACTGTCCCCGCGCCTTCCCCGGCCGCCCCTGCCACCCATAACGCTGCCCCACCCTGGAGGGAGACGGGGGCCGACGGCCCGCTGCTCCAGGGAGCGGTTTCTGCGCGTTCAGGGGCTGGCGCCTGGGAGCCCCCCCAAGGCTGCCCCAGGGACTGGTGGCCGAGGCCCTGCTGTCGCCCTGGGCCTCGAAGCCCAGGACAGGCCGGCCTTCTGCCCAGACTGCTGGCTCAGACCGGGGCCCGTGCCCCTGCCCACGTCGTCCTCCCGTGTCTCCTTAGCAGGCAGGCTTCCGGCGCCGCGCCCCGTGAGTGGGTGACACTTGTCCCCACCCCCCGACCCACTCGGGCTCAGACGGCAGGCTCTCCTGCTTGGCCTCACTTGCCCCAGCGCAATGCCAACGGCTCGGCTGCCCTGCCGGGGCGGCGTGCTGCGCTCTCCCCGGACAGGCTCCTGGGGACCGAGGGGACAGGCGTGTCCCTTTTCTGAAGGCTGATACCCTAGGCGCGGCCGGGCTCCAGTCTGGGGCAGGCGGGATGTCCCGGCAAGGAGGCATTCACTCCGGGGTAGTTTCTGCCAGAGCGCTGCAGAGCGCTCGGCTGCGGCAACCAGCAGCAGACCACAGGCCCGACCCTGATTCCCCAGCGAAGGAAGAGCTTTCCCCGAGGTTTTCGGCACGAAGCGGACCGCGCCTCGCTGCTGCTTCCTCGCTCCGGCTTTGGGCGTTCGCTCTCTCGCGTCAGGGGAGAAGTGCTGCGGGAGAGTCGGTGCTTCTGGGGCCTCGCTTCCCGGGGCCCAGGTGCGGACCCTGGGCTCCCAGGGCCTCGCCGATGTCGGGAGACGCGGCCTCCTCCGTGCAGCAGCGTGTGTCGCCCGGGGTGGCCCCTCTGCGCAGACGGCCTTCTCCCGGGCTCGCCGGGGCCTGGCCTCTTCCTCTCGCGTTCAGGCCGACTCGGGAAGAGGCCCGCGTCTTCCCGCGCAGAGAGGAGAGGCTCCAGGAGCACTGCGCACCGCCCGGGCCCTGGGACGGGGAGCCTCTGGGGGGAATGTCCCCGCGCCTTCCCCAGCCGCCCCTGCCACCCAGAAAGCTGCCCCACCCTGGAGGGAGACGGGGGCCGACGGCCCGCTGCTCCAAGGAGCGGTTTCTGCGCGTTCAGGGGCTGGCGCCTGGGAGCCCCCCCAAGGCTGCCCCAGGGACTGGTGGCCGAGGCCTTGCTGTCGCCCTGGGCCTCGAGGCCCAGGACAGGCCTGCCTTCTGCCCAGACTGCTGGCTCAGACCGGAGCACGCGCCCCTGCCCTCGTCGTCCCCCCGTGTCTCCTTAGCAGCCAGGCTTCCGGTGCCGGGCCCCGTGAGTGGGTGACACTTGTCCCCACCCCCCGACCCACTCGGGCTCAGACGGCAGGCTCTCCTGCTTGGCCTCACTTGCCCCAGTGCAATGCCAACGGCTCGGCTGCCCTGCCGGGGCGGCGTGCTGCGCTCTCCCCAGACATGCTCCTGGGGACCGAGGGGACAGGCGTGTCCCTTTTCTGAAGGCCGGTCCCCCAGGCGCGACCGGGCTCCTGTCTGGGGCAGGCGGGATGTCCCGGCAAGGAGGCGTTCACTCCGGGGTAGTTTCTGCCAGAGCGCTGCTGAGCACTCGGCTGCGGCACCCAGCAGCAGCTCACAGACATGACCCTGATTCCCCAGCGAAGGCAGAGCTTTCGCCTAGGTTTTTCGCACGAAGCGGACCGCGCCTCGCTGCTGCTTCCTCGCGCCGGCTTTGGGCGTTCGCTCTCTCGCTACAGGGGAGAAGTGTTGCGGGAGAGTCGGTGCTTCTGGGGCATCGCTTCCCGGGGCCCAGGTGCGGACCCTGGGCTCCCAGGGCCTCGCCGATGTCGGGAGACGTGGCGTCCTCCTTGCAGCAGCGTGTGTCGCCCGGGGTGGCCCCTCTGCGCAGACGGCCTTCTCCCGGGCTCGCCGGGGCCTGGCCTCTTCCTTTCGCGTTCAGGCCGACTCGGGAAGAGGCCTGCGGCTTCCCGCGCAGCGAGGAGAGGCTCCAGGAGCACTGCGCACCGCCCGGGCCCTGGGACGGGGAGCCTGTGGGGGGACTGTCCCCGCGCCTTCCCCGGCCGCCCCTGCCACCCAGAACGCTGCCCCACCCTGGAGGGAGACGGGGGCCGACGGCCGGCTGCTCCAGGGAGCGGTTTCTGCGCGTTCAGGGGCTGGCGCCTGGGAGCCCCCCCAAGGCTGCCCCAGGGACTGCTGGCCGAGCCCTGCTGTCGCCCTGGGCCTCGAGGCCCAGGACAGGCCTGCCTTCTGCCCAGACTGCTGGCTCAGACCGGAGCACGCGCCCCTGCCCTCGTCGTCCCCCCGTGTCTCCTTAGCAGCCAGGCTTCCGGCGCCGGGCCCCGTGAGTGGGTGACACTTGTCCCCACCGCCCGACCCACTCGGGCTCAGACGGCAGGCTCTCCTGCTTGGCCTCACTTGCCCCAGCGCAATGCCAACGGCTCGGCTGCACTGCCGGGGCGGCGTGCTGCGCTCTCCCCAGACATGCTCCTGGGGACCGAGGGGACAGGCGTGTCCCTTTTCTGAAGGCCGGTCCCCCAGGCGCGACCGGGCTCCTGTCTGGGGCAGGCGGGATGTCCCGTCAAGGAGGCGTTCACTCCGGGGTAGTTTCTGCCAGAGCGCTGCTGAGCACTCGGCTGCGGCACCCAGCAGCAGCCCACAGACCCGACCCTGATTCCCCAGCGAAGGCAGAGCTTTCGCCTAGGTTTTCCGCACGAAGCGGACCGCGCCTCGCTGCTGCTTCCTCGCTCCGGCTTTGGGCGTTCGCTCTCTCGCGACAGGGGAGAAGTGTTGCGGGAGAGTCGGTGCTTCTGGGGCCTCGCTTCCCGGGGCCCAGGTGCGGACCCTGGGCTCCCAGGGCCTCGCCGATGTCGGGAGACGCGGCCTCCTCCTTGCAGCAGCGTGTGTCGCCCGGGGTGGCCCCTCTGCGCAGACGGCCTTCTCCCGGGCTCGCCGGGGCCTGGCCTCTTCCTCTCGCGTTCAGGCCGACTCGGGAAGAGGCCTGGGGCTTCCCGCGCAGAGAGGAGAGGCTCCAGGAGCACTGCGCACCGCCCGGGCCCTGGGACGGGGAGCCTGTGGGGGGACTGTCCCCGCGCCTTCCCCGGCCGCCCCTGCCACCCAGAACGCTGCCCCACCCTGGAGGGAGACGGGGGCCGACGGCCCGCTGCTCCAGGGAGCGGTTTCTGCGCTTTCAGGGGCTGGCGCCTGGGAGCCCCCCCAAGGCGGCCCCAGGGACTGCTGGCCGAGGCCCTGCTGTCGCCCTGGGCCTCGAGGCCCAGGACGGGCCTGCCTTCTGCCCAGACTGCTGGCTCAGACCGGAGCACGCGCCCCTGCCCTCATCATCCCCCCGTGTCTCCTTGGCAGCCAGGCTTCCGGCGCCGGGCCCCGTGAGTGGGTGACACTTGTCCCCACCCCCCGACCCACTCGGGCTCAGACGGCAGGCTCTCCTGCTTGGCCTCACTTGCCCCAGCGCAATGCCAACGGCTCGGCTGCCCTGCCGGGTTGGCGTGCTGCGCTCTCCCCAGACATGCTCCTGGGGACCGAGGGGACAGGCGTGTCCCTTTTCTGAAGGCCGGTCCCCCAGGCGCGACCGGGCTCCTGTCTGGGGCAGGCGGGATGTCCCGGCAAGGAGGCGTTCACTCCGGGGTAGTTTCTGCCAGAGCGCTGCTGAGCACTCGGCTGCGGCACCCAGCAGCAGCTCACAGACACGACCCTGATTCCCCAGCGAAGGCAGAGCTTTCGCCTAGGTTTTTCGCACGAAGCGGACCGCGCCTCGCTGCTGCTTCCTCGCTCCGGCTTTGGGCGTTCGCTCTCTCGCGACAGGGGAGAAGTGTTGCGGGAGAGTCGGTGCTTCTGGGGCCTCGCTTCCCGGGGCCCCGGTGCGGACCCTGGGCTCCCA
This sequence comes from Martes martes, assembly GCF_963455335.1. Taxonomy (NCBI): domain Eukaryota; kingdom Metazoa; phylum Chordata; class Mammalia; order Carnivora; family Mustelidae; genus Martes; species Martes martes. The sequence continues at coordinate 16,266,341 of NC_137899.1, read as the reverse complement.
GGGCCTCGCCGATGTCGGGAGACGCGGCCTCCTCCTTGCAGCAGCGTGTGTCGCCCGGGGTGGCCCCTCTGCGCAGACGGCCTTCTCCCGGGCTCGCCGGGGCCTGGCCTCTTCCTCTCGCGTTCAGGCCGACTCGGGAAGAGGCCCGCGTCTTCCCGCGCAGAGAGGAGAGGCTCCAGGAGCACTGCGCACCGCCCGGGCCCTGGGACGGGGAGCCTGTGGGGGGACTGTCCCCGCGCCTTCCCCGGCCGCCCCTGCCACCCATAACGCTGCCCCACCCTGGAGGGAGACGGGGGCCGACGGCCCGCTGCTCCAGGGAGCGGTTTCTGCGCGTTCAGGGGCTGGCGCCTGGGAGCCCCCCCAAGGCTGCCCCAGGGACTGGTGGCCGAGGCCCTGCTGTCGCCCTGGGCCTCGAAGCCCAGGACAGGCCGGCCTTCTGCCCAGACTGCTGGCTCAGACCGGGGCCCGTGCCCCTGCCCACGTCGTCCTCCCGTGTCTCCTTAGCAGGCAGGCTTCCGGCGCCGCGCCCCGTGAGTGGGTGACACTTGTCCCCACCCCCCGACCCACTCGGGCTCAGACGGCAGGCTCTCCTGCTTGGCCTCACTTGCCCCAGCGCAATGCCAACGGCTCGGCTGCCCTGCCAGGGCGGCGTGCTGCGCTCTCCCCGGACAGGCTCCTGGGGACCGAGGGGACAGGCGTGTCCCTTTTCTGAAGGCTGATACCCTAGACGCGGCCGGGCTCCAGTCTGGGGCAGGCGGGATGTCCCGGCAAGGAGGCATTCACTCCGGGGTAGTTTCTGCCAGAGCGCTGCAGAGCGCTCGGCTGCGGCAACCAGCAGCAGACCACAGGCCCGACCCTGATTCCCCAGCGAAGGAAGAGCTTTCCCCGAGGTTTTCGGCACGAAGCGGACCGCGCCTCGCTGCTGCTTCCTCGCTCCGGCTTTGGGCGTTCGCTCTCTCGCGTCAGGGGAGAAGTGCTGCGGGAGAGTCGGTGCTTCTGGGGCCTCGCTTCCCGGGGCCCAGGTGCGGACCCTGGGCTCCCAGGGCCTCGCCGATGTCGGGAGACGCGGCCTCCTCCGTGCAGCAGCGTGTGTCGCCCGGGGTGGCCCCTCTGCGCAGACGGCCTTCTCCCGGGCTCGCCGGGGCCTGGCCTCTTCCTCTCGCGTTCAGGCCGACTCGGGAAGAGGCCCGCGTCTTCCCGCGCAGAGAGGAGAGGCTCCAGGAGCACTGCGCACCGCCCGGGCCCTGGGACGGGGAGCCTCTGGGGGGAATGTCCCCGCGCCTTCCCCGGCCGCCCCTGCCACCCAGAAAGCTGCCCCACCCTGGAGGGAGACGGGGGCCGACGGCCCGCTGCTCCAGGGAGCGGTTTCTGCGCGTTCAGGGGCTGGCGCCTGGGAGCCCCCCCAAGGCTGCCCCAGGGACTGGTGGCCGAGGCCCTTCTGTCGCCCTGGGCCTCGAGGCCCAGGACGGGCCTGCCTTCTGCCCAGACTGCTGGCTCAGACCGGAGCACGCGCCCCTGCCCTCGTCGTCCCCCCGTGTCTCCTTAGCAGCCAGGCTTCCGGCGCCGGGCCCCGTGAGTGGGTGACACTTGTCCCCACCCCCCGACCCACTCTGGCTCAGACGGCAGGCTCTCCTGCTTGGCCTCACTTGCCCCAGCGCAATGCCAACGGCTCGGCTGCCCTCCCGGGGCGGCGTGCTGCGCTCTCCCCAGACATGCTCCTGGGGACCGAGGGGACAGGCGTGTCCCTTTTCTGAAGGCCGGTCCCCCAGGCGCGACCGGGCTCCTGTCTGGGGCAGGCGGGATGTCCCGGCAAGGAGGCGTTCACTCCGGTGTAGTTTCTGCCAGAGCGCTGCAGAGCACTCGGCTGCGGCACCCAGCAGCAGCCCACAGACCCGACCCTGATTCCCCAGCGAAGGCAGAGCTTTCGCCTAGGTTTTCCGCACGAAGCAGACCGCGCCTCGCTGTTGCTTCCTCGCTCCGGCTTTGGGCGTTCGCTCTCTCGCGACAGGGGAGAAGTGTTGCGGGAGAGTCGGTGCTTCTGGGGCCTCGCTTCCCGGGGCCCAGGTGCGGACCCTGGGCTCCCAGGGCCTCGCCGATGTCGGGAGACGCGGCCTCCTCCTTGCAGCAGCGTGTGTCGCCCGGGGTGGCCCCTCTGCGCAGACGGCCTTCTCCCGGGCTCGCCGGGGCCTGGCCTCTTCCTCTCGCGTTCAGGCCGACTCGGGAAGAGGCCTGCGGCGTCCCGCGCAGAGAGGAGAGGCTCCAGGAGCACTGCGCACCGCCCGGGCCCTGGGACGGGGAGCCTGTGGGGGGACTGTCCCCGCGCCGTCCCCGGCCACGCCTGCCACCCAGAACGCTGCCCCACCCTGGAGGGAGACGGGGGCCGACGGCCCGCTGCTCCAGGGAGCGGTTTCTGCGCGTTCAGGGGCTGGCGCCTGGGAGCCCCCCCAAGGCTGCCCCAGGGACTGGTGGCCGAGGCCCTGCTGTCGCCCTGGGCCTCGAGGCCCAAGACAGGCCTGCCTTCTGCCCAGACTGCTGGCTCAGACCGGAGCACGCGCCCCTGCCCTCGTCGTCCCCCCGTGTCTCCTTAGCAGCCAGGCTTCCGGGGCCGGGCCCTAGAGTGGGTGACACTTGTCCCCACCCCCCGACCCACTCGGGCTCAGAAGGCAGGCTCTCCTGCTTGGCTTCACTTGCCCCAGCGCCATGCCAACGGCTCGGCTGCCCTGCCGGTGCAGCGTGCTGCGCTCTCCCCAGACATGCTCCTGGGGACCGAGGGGACAGGCGTGTCCCTTTTCTGCAGGCTGGTCCCCCAGGCGCGACCGGGCTCCAGTCTGGGGGAGGCGGGATGTCCCGGCAAGGAGGCGTTCACTCCGGGGTAGTTTCTGCCAGAGCGCTGCAGAGCGCTCGGCTGCGGCAACCAGCAGCAGACCACAGGCCCGACCCTGATTCCCCAGCGAAGGCAGAGCTTTCCCCGAGGTTTTCGGCACGAAGCGGACCGCGCCTCGCTGCTGCTTCCTCGCTCCAGCTTTGGGCGTTCGCTCTCTCGCGTCAGGGGAGAAGTGCTGCGGGAGAGTCGGTGCTTCTGGGGCCTCGCTTCCCGGGGCCCAGGTGCGGACCCTGGGCTCCCAGGGCCTCGCCGATGTCGGGAGACGCGGCCTCCTCCGTGCAGCAGCGTGTGTCGCCCGGGGTGGCCCCTCTGCGCAGACGGCCTTCTCCCGGGCTCGCCGGGGCCTGGCCTCTTCCTCTCGCGTTCAGGCCGACTCGGGAAGAGGCCCGCGTCTTCCCGCGCAGAGAGGAGAGGCTCCAGGAGCACTGCGCACCGCCCGGGCCCTGGGACGGGGAGCCTGTGGGGGGAATGTCCCCGCGCCTTCCCCGGCCGCCCCTGCCACCCAGAAAGCTGCCCCACCCTGGAGGGACACGGGGGCCGACGGCCCGCTGCTCAAAGGAGCGGTTTCTGCGCGTTCAGGGGCTGGCGCCTGGGAGCCCCCGCAAGGCTCCCCCAGGGACTGGTGGCCGAGGCCCTGCTGTCGCCCTGGGCCTCGAGGCCCAGGACGGGCCTGCCTTCTGCCCAGACTGCTGGCTCAGACCGGAGCACGCGCCCCTGCCCTCGTCGTCCCCCCGTGTCTCCTTAGCAGCCAGGCTTCCGGCGCCGGGCCCCGTGAGTGGGTGACACTTGTCCCCACCCCCCGACCCACTCGGGCTCAGACGGCAGGCTCTCCTGCTTGGCTTCACTTGCCCCAGCGCCATGCCAACGGCTCGGCTGCCCTGCCGGGGCAGCGTGCTGCGCTCTACCCAGACAGGCTCCTGGGGACCAAGGGGACAGGCGTGTCCCTTTTCTGCAGGCTGGTCCCCCAGGCGCGACCGGGCTCCAGTCTGGGGGAGGCGGGATGTCCCGGCAAGGAGGCGTTCACTCCGGGGTAGTTTCTGCCAGAGCGCTGCAGAGCGCTCGGCTGCGGCAACCAGCAGCAGACCACAGGCCCGACCCTGATTCCCCAGTGAAGGCAGAGCTTTCGCCTAGGTTTTCCGCACGAAGCGGACCGCGCCTCGCTGTTGCTTCCTCGCTCCGGCTTTGGGCGTTCGCTCTCTCGCGACAGGGGAGAAGTGTTGCGGGAGAGTCGGTGCTTCTGGGGCCTCGCTTCCCGGGGCCCAGGTGCGGACCCTGGGCTCCCAGGGCCTCGCCGATGTCGGGAGACGCGGCCTCCTCCTTGCAGCAGCGTGTGTCGCCCGGGGTGGCCCCTCTGCGCAGACGGCCTTCTCCCGGGCTCGCCGGGGCCTGGCCTCTTCCTCTCGCGTTCAGGCCGACTCGGGAAGAGGCCTGCGGCGTCCCGCGCAGAGAGGAGAGGCTCCAGGAGCACTGCGCACCGCCCGGGCCCTGGGACGGGGAGCCTGTGGGGGGACTGTCCCCGCGCCGTCCCCGGCCGCCCCTGCCACCCAGAACGCTGCCCCACCCTGGAGGGAGACGGGGGCCGACGGCCCGCTGCTCCAGGGAGCGGTTTCTGCGCTTTCAGGGGCTGGCGCCTGGGAGCCCCCCCAAGGCTGCCCCAGGGACTGCTGGCCGAGGCCCTGCTGTCGCCCTGGGCCTCGAGGCCCAGGACGGGCCTGCCTTCTGCCCAGACTGCTGGCTCAGACCGGAGCACGCGCCCCTGCCCTCATCATCCCCCCGTGTCTCCTTGGCAGCCAGGCTTCCGGCGCCGGGCCCCGTGAGTGGGTGACACTTGTCCCCACCCCCCGACCCACTCTGGCTCAGACGGCAGGCTCTCCTGCTTGGCCTCACTTGCCCCAGCGCAATGCCAACGGCTCGGCTGCCCTGCCGGGTTGGCGTGCTGCGCTCTCCCCAGACATGCTCCTGGGGACCGAGGGGACAGGCGTGTCCCTTTTCTGAAGGCCGGTCCCCCAGGCGCGACCGGGCTCCTGTCTGGGGCAGGCGGGATGTCCCGGCAAGGAGGCGTTCACTCCGGGGTAGTTTCTGCCAGAGCGCTGCTGAGCACTCGGCTGCGGCACCCAGCAGCAGCTCACAGACACGACCCTGATTCCCCAGCGAAGGCAGAGCTTTCGCCTAGGTTTTTCGCACGAAGCGGACCGCGCCTCGCTGCTGCTTCCTCGCTCCGGCTTTGGGCGTTCGCTCTCTCGCGACAGGGGAGAAGTGTTGCGGGAGAGTCGGTGCTTCTGGGGCCTCGCTTCCCGGGGCCCCGGTGCGGACCCTGGGCTCCCAGGGCCTCGCCGATGTCGGGAGACGCGGCCTCCTCCTTGCAGCAGCGTGTGTCGCCCGGGGTGGCCCCTCTGCGCAGACGGCCTTCTCCCGGGCTCGCCGGGGCCTGGCCTCTTCCTCTCGCGTTCAGGCCGACTCGGGAAGAGGCCCGCGTATTCCCGCGCAGAGAGGAGAGGCTCCAGGAGCACTGCGCACCGCCCGGGCCCTGGGACGGGGAGCCTGTGGGGGGACTGTCCCCGCGCCTTCCCCGGCCGCCCCTGCCACCCATAACGCTGCCCCACCCTGGAGGGAGACGGGGGCCGACGGCCCGCTGCTCCAGGGAGCGGTTTCTGCGCGTTCAGGGGCTGGCGCCTGGGAGCCCCCCCAAGGCTGCCCCAGGGACTGGTGGCCGAGGCCCTGCTGTCGCCCTGGGCCTCGAAGCCCAGGACTGGCCGGCCTTCTGCCCAGACTGCTGGCTCAGACCGGGGCCCGTGCCCCTGCCCACGTCGTCCTCCCGTGTCTCCTTAGCAGGCAGGCTTCCGGCGCCGCGCCCCGTGAGTGGGTGACACTTGTCCCCACCCCCCGACCCACTCGGGCTCAGACGGCAGGCTCTCCTGCTTGGCCTCACTTGCCCCAGCGCAATGCCAACGGCTCGGCTGCCCTGCCGGGGCGGCGTGCTGCGCTCTCCCCGGACAGGCTCCTGGGGACCGAGGGGACAGGCGTGTCCCTTTTCTGAAGGCTGATACCCTAGACGCGGCCGGGCTCCAGTCTGGGGCAGGCGGGATGTCCCGGCAAGGAGGCATTCACTCCGGGGTAGTTTCTGCCAGAGCGCTGCAGAGCGCTCGGCTGCGGCAACCAGCAGCAGACCACAGGCCCGACCCTGATTCCCCAGCGAAGGAAGAGCTTTCCCCGAGGTTTTCGGCACGAAGCGGACCGCGCCTCGCTGCTGCTTCCTCGCTCCGGCTTTGGGCGTTCGCTCTCTCGCGTCAGGGGAGAAGTGCTGCGGGAGAGTCGGTGCTTCTGGGGCCTCGCTTCCCGGGGCCCAGGTGCGGACCCTGGGCTCCCAGGGCCTCGCCGATGTCGGGAGACGCGGCCTCCTCCGTGCAGCAGCGTGTGTCGCCCGGGGTGGCCCCTCTGCGCAGACGGCCTTCTCCCGGGCTCGCCGGGGCCTGGCCTCTTCCTCTCGCGTTCAGGCCGACTCGGGAAGAGGCCCGCGTCTTCCCGCGCAGAGAGGAGAGGCTCCAGGAGCACTGCGCACCGCCCGGGCCCTGGGACGGGGAGCCTCTGGGGGGAATGTCCCCGCGCCTTCCCCGGCCGCCCCTGCCACCCAGAAAGCTGCCCCACCCTGGAGGGAGACGGGGGCCGACGGCCCGCTGCTCCAGGGAGCGGTTTCTGCGCGTTCAGGGGCTGGCGCCTGGGAGCCCCCCCAAGGCTGCCCCAGGGACTGGTGGCCGAGGCCTTGCTGTCGCCCTGGGCCTCGAGGCCCAGGACAGGCCTGCCTTCTGCCCAGACTGCTGGCTCAGACCGGAGCACGCGCCCCTGCCCTCGTCGTCCCCCCGTGTCTCCTTAGCAGCCAGGCTTCCGGCGCCGGGCCCCGTGAGTGGGTGACACTTGTCCCCACCGCCCGACCCACTCGGGCTCAGACGGCAGGCTCTCCTGCTTGGCCTCACTTGCCCCAGCGCAATGCCAACGGCTCGGCTGCACTGCCGGGGCGGCGTGCTGCGCTCTCCCCAGACATGCTCCTGGGGACCGAGGGGACAGGCGTGTCCCTTTTCTGAAGGCCGGTCCCCCAGGCGCGACCGGGCTCCTGTCTGGGGCAGGCGGGATGTCCCGTCAAGGAGGCGTTCACTCCGGGGTAGTTTCTGCCAGAGCGCTGCAGAGCACTCGGCTGCGGCACCCAGCAGCAGCCCACAGACCCGACCCTGATTCCCCAGCGAAGGCAGAGCTTTCGCCTAGGTTTTCCGCACGAAGCGGACCGCGCCTCGCTGCTGCTTCCTCGCTCCGGCTTTGGGCGTTCGCTCTCTCGCGACAGGGGAGAAGTGTTGCGGGAGAGTCGGTGCTTCTGGGGCCTCGCTTCCCGGGGCCCAGGTGCGGACCCTGGGCTCCCAGGGCCTCGCCGATGTCGGGAGACGCGGCCTCCTCCTTGCAGCAGCGTGTGTCGCCCGGGGTGGCCCCTCTGCGCAGACGGCCTTCTCCCGGGCTCGCCGGGGCCTGGCCTCTTCCTCTCGCGTTCAGGCCGACTCGGGAAGAGGCCTGCGGCTTCCCGCGCAGCGAGGAGAGGCTCCAGGAGCACTGCGCACCGCCCGGGCCCTGGGACGGGGAGCCTGTGGGGGGACTGTCCCCGCGCCGTCCCCGGCCACGCCTGCCACCCAGAACGCTGCCCCACCCTGGAGGGAGACGGGGGCCGACGGCCGGCTGCTCCAGGGAGCGGTTTCTGCGCGTTCAGGGGCTGGCGCCTGGGAGCCCCCCCAAGGCTGCCCCAGGGACTGGTGGCCGAGGCCCTTCTGTCGCCCTGGGCCTCGAGGCCCAGGACGGGCCTGCCTTCTGCCCAGACTGCTGGCTCAGACCGGAGCACGCGCCCCTGCCCTCGTCGTCCCCCCGTGTCTCCTTAGCAGCCAGGCTTCCGGCGCCGGGCCCCGTGAGTGGGTGACACTTGTCCCCACCCCCCGACCCACTCTGGCTCAGACGGCAGGCTCTCCTGCTTGGCCTCACTTGCCCCAGCGCAATGCCAACGGCTCGGCTGCCCTCCCGGGGCGGCGTGCTGCGCTCTCCCCAGACATGCTCCTGGGGACCGAGGGGACAGGCGTGTCCCTTTTCTGAAGGCCGGTCCCCCAGGCGCGACCGGGCTCCTGTCTGGGGCAGGCGGGATGTCCCGGCAAGGAGGCGTTCACTCCGGTGTAGTTTCTGCCAGAGCGCTGCAGAGCACTCGGCTGCGGCACCCAGCAGCAGCCCACAGACCCGACCCTGATTCCCCAGCGAAGGCAGAGCTTTCGCCTAGGTTTTCCGCACGAAGCAGACCGCGCCTCGCTGTTGCTTCCTCGCTCCGGCTTTGGGCGTTCGCTCTCTCGCGACAGGGGAGAAGTGTTGCGGGAGAGTCGGTGCTTCTGGGGCCTCGCTTCCCGGGGCCCAGGTGCGGACCCTGGGCTCCCAGGGCCTCGCCGATGTCGGGAGACGCGGCCTCCTCCTTGCAGCAGCGTGTGTCGCCCGGGGTGGCCCCTCTGCGCAGACGGCCTTCTCCCGGGCTCGCCGGGGCCTGGCCTCTTCCTCTCGCGTTCAGGCCGACTCGGGAAGAGGCCTGCGGCGTCCCGCGCAGAGAGGAGAGGCTCCAGGAGCACTGCGCACCGCCCGGGCCCTGGGACGGGGAGCCTGTGGGGGGACTGTCCCCGCGCCGTCCCCGGCCACGCCTGCCACCCAGAACGCTGCCCCACCCTGGAGGGAGACGGGGGCCGACGGCCCGCTGCTCCAGGGAGCGGTTTCTGCGCGTTCAGGGGCTGGCGCCTGGGAGCCCCCCCAAGGCTGCCCCAGGGACTGGTGGCCGAGGCCCTGCTGTCGCCCTGGGCCTCGAGGCCCAAGACAGGCCTGCCTTCTGCCCAGACTGCTGGCTCAGACCGGAGCACGCGCCCCTGCCCTCGTCGTCCCCCCGTGTCTCCTTAGCAGCCAGGCTTCCGGGGCCGGGCCCTCTGAGTGGGTGACACTTGTCCCCACCCCCCGACCCACTCGGGCTCAGAAGGCAGGCTCTCCTGCTTGGCTTCACTTGCCCCAGCGCCATGCCAACGGCTCGGCTGCCCTGCCGGGGCAGCGTGCTGCGCTCTCCCCAGACATGCTCCTGGGGACCGAGGGGACAGGCGTGTCCCTTTTCTGCAGGCTGGTCCCCCAGGCGCGACCGGGCTCCAGTCTGGGGGAGGCGGGATGTCCCGGCAAGGAGGCGTTCACTCCGGGGTAGTTTCTGCCAGAGCGCTGCAGAGCGCTCGGCTGCGGCAACCAGCAGCAGACCACAGGCCCGACCCTGATTCCCCAGCGAAGGCAGAGCTTTCCCCGAGGTTTTCGGCACGAAGCGGACCGCGCCTCGCTGCTGCTTCCTCGCTCCAGCTTTGGGCGTTCGCTCTCTCGCGTCAGGGGAGAAGTGCTGCGGGAGAGTCGGTGCTTCTGGGGCCTCGCTTCCCGGGGCCCAGGTGCGGACCCTGGGCTCCCAGGGCCTCGCCGATGTCGGGAGACGCGGCCTCCTCCGTGCAGCAGCGTGTGTCGCCCGGGGTGGCCCCTCTGCGCAGACGGCCTTCTCCCGGGCTCGCCGGGGCCTGGCCTCTTCCTCTCGCGTTCAGGCCGACTCGGGAAGAGGCCCGCGTCTTCCCGCGCAGAGAGGAGAGGCTCCAGGAGCACTGCGCACCGCCCGGGCCCTGGGACGGGGAGCCTGTGGGGGGAATGTCCCCGCGCCTTCCCCGGCCGCCCCTGCCACCCAGAACGCTGCCCCACCCTGGAGGGACACGGGGGCCGACGGCCCGCTGCTCAAAGGAGCGGTTTCTGCGCGTTCAGGGGCTGGCGCCTGGGAGCCCCCGCAAGGCTCCCCCAGGGACTGGTGGCCGAGGCCCTGCTGTCGCCCTGGGCCTCGAGGCCCAGGACAGGCCTGCCTTCTGCCCAGACTGCTGGCTCAGACCGGAGCACGCGCCCCTGCCCTCGTCGTCCCCCCGTGTCTCCTTAGCAGCCAGGCTTCCGGCGCCGGGCCCCGTGAGTGGGTGACACTTGTCCCCACCCCCCGACCCACTCGGGCTCAGACGGCAGGCTCTCCTGCTTGGCCTCACTTGCCCCAGCGCCATGCCAACGGCTCGGCTGCCCTGCCGGGGCGGCGTGCTGAGCTCTCCCCAGACAGGCTCCTGGGGACCGAGGGGACAGGCGTGTCCCTTTTCTGAAGGCTGATCCTCTAGGCAGGACCGGGCTCCAGTCTGGGGCAGGCGGGATGTCCGGCAAGGAGGCGTTCACTCCGGGGTAGTTTCTGCCAGAGCGCTGCAGAGCAATCGGCTGCGACAACCAGCAGCAGACCACAGGCCCGACCCTGATTCCCCAGTGAAGGCAGAGCTTTCCCCGAGGTTTTCGGCACGAAGCGGACCGCGCCTCGCTGCTGCTTCCTCGCTCCGGCTTTGGGCGTTCGCTCTCTCGCGACAGGGGAGAAGTGTTGCGGGAGAGTCGGTGCTTCTGGGGCCTCGCTTCCCGGGGCCCAGGTGGGGACCCTGGGCTCCCAGGGCCTCGCCGATGTCGGGAGACGCGGCCTCCTCCTTGCAGCAGCGTGTGTCGCCCGGGTTGGCCCCTCTGCGCAGACGGCCTTCTCCCGGGCTCGCCGGGGCCTGGCCTCTTCCTCTCGCGTTCAGGCCGACTCGGGAAGAGGCCTGGGGCTTCCCGCGCAGAGAGGAGAGGCTCCAGGAGCACTGCGCACCGCCCGGGCCCTGGGACGGGGAGCCTGTGGGGGGACTGTCCCCGCGCCTTCCCCGGCCGCCCCTGCCACCCAGAACGCTGCCCCACCCTGGAGGGAGACGGGGGCCGACGGCCGGCTGCTCCAGGGAGTGGTTTCTGCGCGTTCAGGGGCTGGCGCCTGGGAGCCCCCCCAAGGCTGCCCCAGGGACTGCTGGCCGAGGCCCTGCTGTCGCCCTGGGCCTCGAGGCCCAGGACGGGCCTGCCTTCTGCCCAGACTGCTGGCTCAGACCGGAGCACGCGCCCCTGCCCTCATCATCCCCCCGTGTCTCCTTGGCAGCCAGGCTTCCGGCGCCGGGCCCCGTGAGTGGGTGACACTTGTCCCCACCCCCCGACCCACTCGGGCTCAGACGGCAGGCTCTCCTGCTTGGCCTCACTTGCCCCAGTGCAATGCCAACGGCTCGGCTGCCCTGCCGGGGCGGCGTGCTGCGCTCTCCCCAGACATGCTCCTGGGGACCGAGGGGACAGGCGTGTCCCTTTTCTGAAGGCCGGTCCCCCAGGCGCGACCGGGCTCCTGTCTGGGGCAGGCGGGATGTCCCGGCAAGGAGGCGTTCACTCCGGGGTAGTTTCTGCCAGAGCGCTGCTGAGCACTCGGCTGCGGCACCCAGCAGCAGCTCACAGACACGACCCTGATTCCCCAGCGAAGGCAGAGCTTTCGCCTAGGTTTTCCGCACGAAGCGGACCGCGCCTCGCTGCTGCTTCCTCGCTCCGGCTTTGGGCGTTCGCTCTCTCGCGACAGGGGAGAAGTGTTGCGGGAGAGTCGGTGCTTCTGGGGCCTCGCTTCCCGGGGCCCAGGTGCGGACCCTGGGCTCCCAGGGCCTCGCCGATGTCGGGAGACGCGGCCTCCTCCGTGCAGCAGCGTGTGTCGCCCGGGGTGGCCCCTCTGCGCAGACGGCCTTCTCCCGGGCTCGCCGGGGCCTGGCCTCTTCCTCTTGCGTTCAGGCCGACTCGGGAATAGACCTGCGGCTTCCCGCGCAGAGAGGAGAGGCTCCAGGAGCACTGCGCACCGCCCGGGCCCTGGGACGGGGAGCCTGTGGGGGGACTGTCCCCGCGCCTTCCCCGGCCGCCCCTGCCACCCAGAACGCTGCCCCACCCTGGAGGGAGACGGGGGCCGACGGCCGGCTGCTCCAGGGAGCGGTTTCTGCGCGTTCAGGGGCTGGCGCCTGGGAGCCCCCCAAGGCTGCCCCAGGGACTGCTGGCCGAGCCCTGCTGTCGCCCTGGGCCTCGAGGCCCAGGACAGGCCTGCCTTCTGCCCAGACTGCTGGCTCAGACCGGAGCACGCGCCCCTGCCCTCGTCGTCCCCCCGTGTCTCCTTAGCAGCCAGGCTTCCGGCGCCGGGCCCCGTGAGTGGGTGACACTTGTCCCCACCGCCCGACCCACTCGGGCTCAGACGGCAGGCTCTCCTGCTTGGCCTCACTTGCCCCAGCGCAATGCCAACGGCTCGGCTGCACTGCCGGGGCGGCGTGCTGCGCTCTCCCCAGACATGCTCCTAGGGACCGAGGGGACAGGCGTGTCCCTTTTCTGAAGGCCGGTCCCCCAGGCGCGACCGGGCTCCTGTCTGGGGCAGGCGGGATGTCCCGTCAAGGAGGCGTTCACTCCGGGGTAGTTTCTGCCAGAGCGCTGCAGAGCACTCGGCTGCGGCACCCAGCAGCAGCCCACAGACCCGACCCTGATTCCCCAGCGAAGGCAGAGCTTTCGCCTAGGTTTTCCGCACGAAGCGGACCGCGCCTCGCTGCTGCTTCCTCGCTCCGGCTTTGGGCGTTCGCTCTCTCGCGACAGGGGAGAAGTGTTGCGGGAGAGTCGGTGCTTCTGGGGCCTCGCTTCCCGGGGCCCAGGTGCGGACCCTGGGCTCCCAGGGCCTCGCCGATGTCGGGAGACGCGGCCTCCTCCTTGCAGCAGCGTGTGTCGCCCGGGGTGGCCCCTCTGCGCAGACGGCCTTCTCCCGGGCTCGCCGGGGCCTGGCCTCTTCCTCTCGCGTTCAGGCCGACTCGGGAAGAGGCCCGCGTATTCCCGCGCAGAGAGGAGAGGCTCCAGGAGCACTGCGCACCGCCCGGGCCCTGGGACGGGGAGCCTGTGGGGGGACTGTCCCCGCGCCTTCCCCGGCCGCCCCTGCCACCCAGAACGCTGCCCCACCCTGGAGGGAGACGGGGGCCGACGGCCCGCTGCTCCAGGGAGCGGTTTCTGCGCTTTCAGGGGCTGGCGCCTGGGAGCCCCCGCAAGGCTCCCCCAGGGACTGGTGGCCGAGGCCCTGCTGTCGCCCTGGGCCTCGAGGCCCAGGACGGGCCTGCCTTCTGCCCAGACTGCTGGCTCAGACCTGAGCACGCGCCCCTGCCCTCGTCGTCCCCCCGTGTCTCCTTAGCAGCCAGGCTTCCGGCGCCGGGCCCCGTGAGTGGGTGACACTTGTCCCCACCCCCCGACCCACTCGGGCTCAGACGGCAGGCTCTCCTGCTTGGCTTCACTTGCCCCAGCGCCATGCCAACGGCTCGGCTGCCCTGCCGGGGCAGCGTGCTGCGCTCTACCCAGACAGGCTCCTGGGGACCAAGGGGACAGGCGTGTCCCTTTTCTGCAGGCTGGTCCCCCAGGCGCGACCGGGCTCCAGTCTGGGGGAGGCGGGATGTCCCGGCAAGGAGGCGTTCACTCCGGGGTAGTTTCTGCCAGAGCGCTGCAGAGCGCTCGGCTGCGGCAACCAGCAGCAGACCACAGGCCCGACCCTGATTCCCCAGTGAAGGCAGAGCTTTCGCCTAGGTTTTCCGCACGAAGCGGACCGCGCCTCGCTGTTGCTTCCTCGCTCCGGCTTTGGGCGTTCGCTCTCTCGCGACAGGGGAGAAGTGTTGCGGGAGAGTCGGTGCTTCTGGGGCCTCGCTTCCCGGGGCCCAGGTGCGGACCCTGGGCTCCCAGGGCCTCGCCGATGTCGGGAGACGCGGCCTCCTCCTTGCAGCAGCGTGTGTCGCCCGGGGTGGCCCCTCTGCGCAGACGGCCTTCTCCCGGGCTCGCCGGGGCCTGGCCTCTTCCTCTCGCGTTCAGGCCGACTCGGGAAGAGGCCTGCGGCGTCCCGCGCAGAGAGGAGAGGCTCCAGGAGCACTGCGCACCGCCCGGGCCCTGGGACGGGGAGCCTGTGGGGGGACTGTCCCCGCGCCGTCCCCGGCCACGCCTGCCACCCAGAACGCTGCCCCACCCTGGAGGGAGACGGGGGCCGACGGCCCGCTGCTCCAGGGAGCGGTTTCTGCGCGTTCAGGGGCTGGCGCCTGGGAGCCCCCCCAAGGCTGCCCCAGGGACTGGTGGCCGAGGCCTTGCTGTCGCCCTGGGCCTCGAGGCCCAAGACAGGCCTGCCTTCTGCCCAGACTGCTGGCTCAGACCGGAGCACGCGCCCCTGCCCTCGTCGTCCCCCCGTGTCTCCTTAGCAGCCAGGCTTCCGGGGCCGGGCCCTCTGAGTGGGTGACACTTGTCCCCACCCCCCGACCCACTCGGGCTCAGACGGCAGGCTCTCCTGCTTGGCTTCACTTGCCCCAGCGCCATGCCAACGGCTCGGCTGCCCTGCCGGGGCAGCGTGCTGCGCTCTCCCCAGACATGCTCCTGGGGACCGAGGGGACAGGCGTGTCCCTTTTCTGCAGGCTGGTCCCCCAGGCGCGACAGGGCTCCAGTCTGGGGGAGGCGGGATGTCCCGGCAAGGAGGCGTTCACTCCGGGGTAGTTTCTGCCAGAGCGCTGCAGAGCGCTCGGCTGCGGCAACCAGCAGCAGACCACAGGCCCGACCCTGATTCCCCAGCGAAGGCAGAGCTTTCCCCGAGGTTTTCGGCACGAAGCGGACCGCGCCTCGCTGCTGCTTCCTCGCTCCAGCTTTGGGCGTTCGCTCTCTCGCGTCAGGGGAGAAGTGCTGCGGGAGAGTCGGTGCTTCTGGGGCCTCGCTTCCCGGGGCCCAGGTGCGGACCCTGGGCTCCCAGGGCCTCGCCGATGTCGGGAGACGCGGCCTCCTCCGTGCAGCAGTGTGTGTCGCCCGGGGTGGCCCCTCTGCGCAGACGGCCTTCTCCCGGGCTCGCCGGGGCCTGGCCTCTTCCTCTCGCGTTCAGGCCGACTCGGGAAGAGGCCCGCGTCTTCCCGCGCAGAGAGGAGAGGCTCCAGGAGCACTGCGCACCGCCCGGGCCCTGGGACGGGGAGCCTGTGGGGGGACTGTCCCCGCGCCTTCCCCGGCCGCCCCTGCCACCCAGAAAGCTGCCCCACCCTGGAGGGACACGGGGGCCGACGGCCCGCTGCTCAAAGGAGCGGTTTCTGCGCGTTCAGGGGCTGGCGCCTGGGAGCCCCCGCAAGGCTCCCCCAGGGACTGGTGGCCGAGGCCCTGCTGTCGCCCTGGGCCTCGAGGCCCAGGACAGGCCTGCCTTCTGCCCAGACTGCTGGCTCAGACCGGAGCACGCGCCCCTGCCCTCGTCGTCCCCCCGTGTCTCCTTAGCAGCCAGGCTTCCGGCGCCGGGCCCCGTGAGTGGGTGACACTTGTCCCCACCCCCCGACCCACTCGGGCTCAGACGGCAGGCTCTCCTGCTTGGCCTCACTTGCCCCAGCGCCATGCCAACGGCTCGGCTGCCCTGCCGGGGCGGCGTGCTGAGCTCTCCCCAGACAGGCTCCTGGGGACCGAGGGGACAGGCGTGTCCCTTTTCTGAAGGCTGATCCTCTAGGCAGGACCGGGCTCCAGTCTGGGGCAGGCGGGATGTCCGGCAAGGAGGCGTTCACTCCGGGGTAGTTTCTGCCAGAGCGCTGCAGAGCAATCGGCTGCGACAACCAGCAGCAGACCACAGGCCCGACCCTGATTCCCCAGTGAAGGCAGAGCTTTCCCAGAGGTTTTCGGCACGAAGCGGACCGCGCCTCGCTGCTGCTTCCTCGCTCTGGCTTTGGGCGTTCGCTCTCTCGCGACAGGGGAGAAGTGTTGCGGGAGAGTCGGTGCTTCTGGGGCCTCGCTTCCCGGGGCCCAGGTGCGGACCCTGGGCTCCCAGGGCCTCGCCGATGTCGGGAGACGCGGCCTCCTCCTTGCAGCAGCGTGTGTCGCCCGGGTTGGCCCCTCTGCGCAGACGGCCTTCTCCCGGGCTCGCCGGGGCCTGGCCTCTTCCTCTCGCGTTCAGGCCGACTCGGGAAGAGGCCTGGGGCTTCCCGCGCAGAGAGGAGAGGCTCCAGGAGCACTGCGCACCGCCCGGGCCCTGGGACGGGGAGCCTGTGGGGGGACTGTCCCCGCGCCTTCCCCGGCCGCCCCTGCCACCCAGAACGCTGCCCCACCCTGGAGGGAGACGGGGGCCGACGGCCGGCTGCTCCAGGGAGTGGTTTCTGCGCGTTCAGGGGCTGGCGCCTGGGAGCCCCCCCAAGGCTGCCCCAGGGACTGCTGGCCGAGGCCCTGGTGTCGCCCTGGGCCTCGAGGCCCAGGACGGGCCTGCCTTCTGCCCAGACTGCTGGCTCAGACCGGAGCACGCGCCCCTGCCCTCATCATCCCCCTGTGTCTCCTTGGCAGCCAGGCTTCCGGCGCCGGGCCCCGTGAGTGGGTGACACTTGTCCCCACCCCCCGACCCACTCGGGCTCAGACGGCAGGCTCTCCTGCTTGGCCTCACTTGCCCCAGTGCAATGCCAACGGCTCGGCTGCCCTGCCGGGGCGGCGTGCTGCGCTCTCCCCAGACATGCTCCTGGGGACCGAGGGGACAGGCGTGTCCCTTTTCTGAAGGCCGGTCCCCCAGGCGCGACCGGGCTCCTGTCTGGGGCAGGCGGGATGTCCCGGCAAGGAGGCGTTCACTCCGGGGTAGTTTCTGCCAGAGCGCTGCTGAGCACTCGGCTGCGGCACCCAGCAGCAGCTCACAGACACGACCCTGATTCCCCAGCGAAGGCAGAGCTTTCGCCTAGGTTTTCCGCACGAAGCGGACCGCGCCTCGCTGCTGCTTCCTCGCTCCGGCTTTGGGCGTTCGCTCTCTCGCGACAGGGGAGAAGTGTTGCGGGAGAGTCGGTGCTTCTGGGGCCTCGCTTCCCGGGGCCCAGGTGCGGACCCTGGGCTCCCAGGGCCTCGCCGATGTCGGGAGACGCGGCCTCCTCCGTGCAGCAGCGTGTGTCGCCCGGGGTGGCCCCTCTGCGCAGACGGCCTTCTCCCGGGCTCGCCGGGGCCTGGCCTCTTCCTCTTGCGTTCAGGCCGACTCGGGAATAGACCTGCGGCTTCCCGCGCAGAGAGGAGAGGCTCCAGGAGCACTGCGCACCGCCCGGGCCCTGGGACGGGGAGCCTGTGGGGGGACTGTCCCCGCGCCTTCCCCGGCCGCCCCTGCCACCCAGAACGCTGCCCCACCCTGGAGGGAGACGGGGGCCGACGGCCGGCTGCTCCAGGGAGCGGTTTCTGCGCGTTCAGGGGCTGGCGCCTGGGAGCCCCCCCAAGGCTGCCCCAGGGACTGCTGGCCGAGCCCTGCTGTCGCCCTGGGCCTCGAGGCCCAGGACAGGCCTGCCTTCTGCCCAGACTGCTGGCTCAGACCGGAGCACGCGCCCCTGCCCTCGTCGTCCCCCCGTGTCTCCTTAGCAGCCAGGCTTCCGGCGCCGGGCCCCGTGAGTGGGTGACACTTGTACCCACCGCCCGACCCACTCGGGCTCAGACGGCAGGCTCTCCTGCTTGGCCTCACTTGCCCCAGCGCAAT
The DNA here is from genome assembly GCF_963455335.1 of Martes martes. Lineage (NCBI taxonomy): Eukaryota > Metazoa > Chordata > Mammalia > Carnivora > Mustelidae > Martes > Martes martes. The sequence continues at coordinate 16,249,056 of NC_137899.1, read as the reverse complement.
GCCAACGGCTCGGCTGCACTGCCGGGGCGGCGTGCTGCGCTCTCCCCAGACATGCTCCTGGGGACCGAGGGGACAGGCGTGTCCCTTTTCTGAAGGCCGGTCCCCCAGGCGCGACCGGGCTCCTGTCTGGGGCAGGCGGGATGTCCCGGCAAGGAGGCGTTCACTCCGGGGTAGTTTCTGCCAGAGCGCTGCAGAGCACTCGGCTGCGGCACCCAGCAGCAGCCCACAGACCCGACCCTGATTCCCCAGCGAAGGCAGAGCTTTCGCCTAGGTTTTCCGCACGAAGCGGACCGCGCCTCGCTGCTGCTTCCTCGCTCCGGCTTTGGGCGTTCGCTCTCTCGCGACAGGGGAGAAGTGTTGCGGGAGAGTCGGTGCTTCTGGGGCCTCGCTTCCCGGGGCCCAGGTGCGGACCCTGGGCTCCCAGGGCCTCGCCGATGTCGGGAGACGCGGCCTCCTCCTTGCAGCAGCGTGTGTCGCCCGGGGTGGCCCCTCTGCGCAGACGGCCTTCTCCCGGGCTCGCCGGGGCCTGGCCTCTTCCTCTCGCGTTCAGGCCGACTCGGGAAGAGGCCTGGGGCTTCCCGCGCAGAGAGGAGAGGCTCCAGGAGCACTGCGCACCGCCCGGGCCCTGGGACGGGGAGCCTGTGGGGGGACTGTCCCCGCGCCTTCCCCGGCCGCCCCTGCCACCCAGAACGCTGCCCCACCCTGGAGGGAGACGGGGGCCGACGGCCCGCTGCTCCAGGGAGCGGTTTCTGCGCTTTCAGGGGCTGGCGCCTGGGAGCCCCCCCAAGGCTGCCCCAGGGACTGCTGGCCGAGGCCCTGCTGTCGCCCTGGGCCTCGAGGCCCAGGACGGGCCTGCCTTCTGCCCAGACTGCTGGCTCAGACCGGAGCACGCGCCCCTGCCCTCATCATCCCCCCGTGTCTCCTTGGCAGCCAGGCTTCCGGCGCCGGGCCCCGTGAGTGGGTGACACTTGTCCCCACCCCCCGACCCACTCGGGCTCAGACGGCAGGCTCTCCTGCTTGGCCTCACTTGCCCCAGCGCAATGCCAACGGCTCGGCTGCCCTGCCGGGTTGGCGTGCTGCGCTCTCCCCAGACATGCTCCTGGGGACCGAGGGGACAGGCGTGTCCCTTTTCTGAAGGCCGGTCCCCCAGGCGCGACCGGGCTCCTGTCTGGGGCAGGCGGGATGTCCCGGCAAGGAGGCGTTCACTCCGGGGTAGTTTCTGCCAGAGCGCTGCTGAGCACTCGGCTGCGGCACCCAGCAGCAGCTCACAGACACGACCCTGATTCCCCAGCGAAGGCAGAGCTTTCGCCTAGGTTTTTCGCACGAAGCGGACCGCGCCTCGCTGCTGCTTCCTGGCTCCGGCTTTGGGCGTTCGCTCTCTCGCGACAGGGGAGAAGTGTTGCGGGAGAGTCGGTGCTTCTGGGGCCTCGCTTCCCGGGGCCCCGGTGCGGACCCTGGGCTCCCAGGGCCTCGCCGATGTCGGGAGACGCGGCTTCCTCCTTGCAGCAGCGTGTGTCGCCCGGGGTGGCCCCTCTGCGCAGACGGCCTTCTCCCGGGCTCGCCGGGGCCTGGCCTCTTCCTCTCGCGTTCAGGCCGACTCGGGAAGAGGCCCGCGTATTCCCGCGCAGAGAGGAGAGGCTCCAGGAGCACTGCGCACCGCCCGGGCCCTGGGACGGGGAGCCTGTGGGGGGACTGTCCCCGCGCCTTCCCCGGCCGCCCCTGCCACCCATAACGCTGCCCCACCCTGGAGGGAGACGGGGGCCGACGGCCCGCTGCTCCAGGGAGCGGTTTCTGCGCGTTCAGGGGCTGGCGCCTGGGAGCCCCCCCAAGGCTGCCCCAGGGACTGGTGGCCGAGGCCCTGCTGTCGCCCTGGGCCTCGAAGCCCAGGACAGGCCGGCCTTCTGCCCAGACTGCTGGCTCAGACCGGGGCCCGTGCCCCTGCCCACGTCGTCCTCCCGTGTCTCCTTAGCAGGCAGGCTTCCGGCGCCGCGCCCCGTGAGTGGGTGACACTTGTCCCCACCCCCCGACCCACTCGGGCTCAGACGGCAGGCTCTCCTGCTTGGCCTCACTTGCCCCAGCGCAATGCCAACGGCTCGGCTGCCCTGCCAGGGCGGCGTGCTGCGCTCTCCCCGGACAGGCTCCTGGGGACCGAGGGGACAGGCGTGTCCCTTTTCTGAAGGCTGATACCCTAGACGCGGCCGGGCTCCAGTCTGGGGCAGGCGGGATGTCCCGGCAAGGAGGCATTCACTCCGGGGTAGTTTCTGCCAGAGCGCTGCAGAGCGCTCGGCTGCGGCAACCAGCAGCAGACCACAGGCCCGACCCTGATTCCCCAGCGAAGGAAGAGCTTTCCCCGAGGTTTTCGGCACGAAGCGGACCGCGCCTCGCTGTTGCTTCCTCGCTCCGGCTTTGGGCGTTCGCTCTCTCGCGTCAGGGGAGAAGTGCTGCGGGAGAGTCGGTGCTTCTGGGGCCTCGCTTCCCGGGGCCCAGGTGCGGACCCTGGGCTCCCAGGGCCTCGCCGATGTCGGGAGACGCGGCCTCCTCCTTGCAGCAGCGTGTGTCGCCCGGGGTGGCCCCTCTGCGCAGACGGCCTTCTCCCGGGCTCGCCGGGGCCTGGCCTCTTCCTCTCGCGTTCAGGCCGACTCGGGAAGAGGCCCGCGTCTTCCCGCGCAGAGAGGAGAGGCTCCAGGAGCACTGCGCACCGCCCGGGCCCTGGGACGGGGAGCCTCTGGGGGGAATGTCCCCGCGCCTTCCCCGGCCGCCCCTGCCACCCAGAAAGCTGCCCCACCCTGGAGGGAGACGGGGGCCGACGGCCCGCTGCTCCAGGGAGCGGTTTCTGCGCGTTCAGGGGCTGGCGCCTGGGAGCCCCCCCAAGGCTGCCCCAGGGACTGGTGGCCGAGGCCTTGCTGTCGCCCTGGGCCTCGAGGCCCAGGACAGGCCTGCCTTCTGCCCAGACTGCTGGCTCAGACCGGAGCACGCGCCCCTGCCCTCGTCGTCCCCCCGTGTCTCCTTAGCAGCCAGGCTTCCGGCGCCGGGCCCCGTGAGTGGGTGACACTTGTCCCCACCGCCCGACCCACTCGGGCTCAGACGGCAGGCTCTCCTGCTTGGCCTCACTTGCCCCAGCGCAATGCCAACGGCTCGGCTGCACTGCCGGGGCGGCGTGCTGCGCTCTCCCCAGACATGCTCCTGGGGACCGAGGGGACAGGCGTGTCCCTTTTCTGAAGGCCGGTCCCCCAGGCGCGACCGGGCTCCTGTCTGGGGCAGGCGGGATGTCCCGTCAAGGAGGCGTTCACTCCGGGGTAGTTTCTGCCAGAGCGCTGCAGAGCACTCGGCTGCGGCACCCAGCAGCAGCCCACAGACCCGACCCTGATTCCCCAGCGAAGGCAGAGCTTTCGCCTAGGTTTTCCGCACGAAGCGGACCGCGCCTCGCTGCTGCTTCCTCGCTCCGGCTTTGGGCGTTCGCTCTCTCGCGACAGGGAAGAAGTGTTGCGGGAGAGTCGGTGCTTCTGGGGCCTCGCTTCCCGGGGCCCAGGTGCGGACCCTGGGCTCCCAGGGCCTCGCCGATGTCGGGAGACGCGGCCTCCTCCTTGCAGCAGCGTGTGTCGCCCGGGGTGGCCCCTCTGCGCAGACGGCCTTCTCCCGGGCTCGCCGGGGCCTGGCCTCTTCCTCTCGCGTTCAGGCCGACTCGGGAAGAGGCCTGCGGCTTCCCGCGCAGCGAGGAGAGGCTCCAGGAGCACTGCGCACCGCCCGGGCCCTGGGACGGGGAGCCTGTGGGGGGACTGTCCCCGCGCCGTCCCCGGCCACGCCTGCCACCCAGAACGCTGCCCCACCCTGGAGGGAGACGGGGGCCGACGGCCGGCTGCTCCAGGGAGCGGTTTCTGCGCGTTCAGGGGCTGGCGCCTGGGAGCCCCCGCAAGGCTCCCCCAGGGACTGGTGGCCGAGGCCCTGCTGTCGCCCTGGGCCTCGAGGCCCAGGACGGGCCTGCCTTCTGCCCAGACTGCTGGCTCAGACCGGAGCACGCGCCCCTGCCCTCGTCGTCCCCCCGTGTCTCCTTAGCAGCCAGGCTTCCGGCGCCGGGCCCCGTGAGTGGGTGACACTTGTCCCCACCCCCCGACCCACTCGGGCTCAGACGGCAGGCTCTCCTGCTTGGCTTCACTTGCCCCAGCGCCATGCCAACGGCTCGGCTGCCCTGCCGGGGCAGCGTGCTGCGCTCTACCCAGACAGGCTCCTGGGGACCAAGGGGACAGGCGTGTCCCTTTTCTGCAGGCTGGTCCCCCAGGCGCGACCGGGCTCCAGTCTGGGGGAGGCGGGATGTCCCGGCAAGGAGGCGTTCACTCCGGGGTAGTTTCTGCCAGAGCGCTGCAGAGCGCTCGGCTGCGGCAACCAGCAGCAGACCACAGGCCCGACCCTGATTCCCCAGTGAAGGCAGAGCTTTCGCCTAGGTTTTCCGCACGAAGCGGACCGCGCCTCGCTGTTGCTTCCTCGCTCCGGCTTTGGGCGTTCGCTCTCTCGCGACAGGGGAGAAGTGTTGCGGGAGAGTCGGTGCTTCTGGGGCCTCGCTTCCCGGGGCCCAGGTGCGGACCCTGGGCTCCCAGGGCCTCGCCGATGTCGGGAGACGCGGCCTCCTCCTTGCAGCAGCGTGTGTCGCCCGGGGTGGCCCCTCTGCGCAGACGGCCTTCTCCCGGGCTCGCCGGGGCCTGGCCTCTTCCTCTCGCGTTCAGGCCGACTCGGGAAGAGGCCTGCGGCGTCCCGCGCAGAGAGGAGAGGCGCCAGGAGCACTGCGCACCGCCCGGGCCCTGGGACGGGGAGCCTGTGGGGGGACTGTCCCCGCGCCGTCCCCGGCCACGCCTGCCACCCAGAACGCTGCCCCACCCTGGAGGGAGACGGGGGCCGACGGCCCGCTGCTCCAGGGAGCGGTTTCTGCGCGTTCAGGGGCTGGCGCCTGGGAGCCCCCCCAAGGCTGCCCCAGGGACTGGTGGCCGAGGCCTTGCTGTCGCCCTGGGCCTCGAGGCCCAAGACAGGCCTGCCTTCTGCCCAGACTGCTGGCTCAGACCGGAGCACGCGCCCCTGCCCTCGTCGTCCCCCCGTGTCTCCTTAGCAGCCAGGCTTCCGGGGCCGGGCCCTCTGAGTGGGTGACACTTGTCCCCACCCCCCGACCCACTCGGGCTCAGACGGCAGGCTCTCCTGCTTGGCTTCACTTGCCCCAGCGCCATGCCAACGGCTCGGCTGCCCTGCCGGGGCAGCGTGCTGCGCTCTCCCCAGACATGCTCCTGGGGACCGAGGGGACAGGCGTGTCCCTTTTCTGCAGGCTGGTCCCCCAGGCGCGACAGGGCTCCAGTCTGGGGGAGGCGGGATGTCCCGGCAAGGAGGCGTTCACTCCGGGGTAGTTTCTGCCAGAGCGCTGCAGAGCGCTCGGCTGCGGCAACCAGCAGCAGACCACAGGCCCGACCCTGATTCCCCAGCGAAGGCAGAGCTTTCCCCGAGGTTTTCGGCACGAAGCGGACCGCGCCTCGCTGCTGCTTCCTCGCTCCAGCTTTGGGCGTTCGCTCTCTCGCGTCAGGGGAGAAGTGCTGCGGGAGAGTCGGTGCTTCTGGGGCCTCGCTTCCCGGGGCCCAGGTGCGGACCCTGGGCTCCCAGGGCCTCGCCGATGTCGGGAGACGCGGCCTCCTCCGTGCAGCAGTGTGTGTCGCCCGGGGTGGCCCCTCTGCGCAGACGGCCTTCTCCCGGGCTCGCCGGGGCCTGGCCTCTTCCTCTCGCGTTCAGGCCGACTCGGGAAGAGGCCCGCGTCTTCCCGCGCAGAGAGGAGAGGCTCCAGGAGCACTGCGCACCGCCCGGGCCCTGGGACGGGGAGCCTGTGGGGGGACTGTCCCCGCGCCTTCCCCGGCCGCCCCTGCCACCCAGAAAGCTGCCCCACCCTGGAGGGACACGGGGGCCGACGGCCCGCTGCTCAAAGGAGCGGTTTCTGCGCGTTCAGGGGCTGGCGCCTGGGAGCCCCCGCAAGGCTCCCCCAGGGACTGGTGGCCGAGGCCCTGCTGTCGCCCTGGGCCTCGAGGCCCAGGACAGGCCTGCCTTCTGCCCAGACTGCTGGCTCAGACCGGAGCACGCGCCCCTGCCCTCGTCGTCCCCCCGTGTCTCCTTAGCAGCCAGGCTTCCGGCGCCGGGCCCCGTGAGTGGGTGACACTTGTCCCCACCCCCCGACCCACTCGGGCTCAGACGGCAGGCTCTCCTGCTTGGCCTCACTTGCCCCAGCGCCATGCCAACGTCTCGGCTGCCCTGCCGGGGCGGCGTGCTGAGCTCTCCCCAGACAGGCTCCTGGGGACCGAGGGGACAGGCGTGTCCCTTTTCTGAAGGCTGATCCTCTAGGCAGGACCGGGCTCCAGTCTGGGGCAGGCGGGATGTCCGGCAAGGAGGCGTTCACTCCGGGGTAGTTTCTGCCAGAGCGCTGCAGAGCAATCGGCTGCGACAACCAGCAGCAGACCACAGGCCCGACCCTGATTCCCCAGTGAAGGCAGAGCTTTCCCCGAGGTTTTCGGCACGAAGCGGACCGCGCCTCGCTGCTGCTTCCTCGCTCCGGCTTTGGGCGTTCGCTCTCTCGCGACAGGGGAGAAGTGTTGCGGGAGAGTCGGTGCTTCTGGGGCCTCGCTTCCCGGGGCCCAGGTGCGGACCCTGGGCTCCCAGGGCCTCGCCGATGTCGGGAGACGCGGCCTCCTCCTTGCAGCAGCGTGTGTCGCCCGGGTTGGCCCCTCTGCGCAGACGGCCTTCTCCCGGGCTCGCCGGGGCCTGGCCTCTTCCTCTCGCGTTCAGGCCGACTCGGGAAGAGGCCTGGGGCTTCCCGCGCAGAGAGGAGAGGCTCCAGGAGCACTGCGCACCGCCCGGGCCCTGGGACGGGGAGCCTGTGGGGGGACTGTCCCCGCGCCTTCCCCGGCCGCCCCTGCCACCCAGAACGCTGCCCCACCCTGGAGGGAGACGGGGGCCGACGGCCGGCTGCTCCAGGGAGTGGTTTCTGCGCGTTCAGGGGCTGGCGCCTGGGAGCCCCCCCAAGGCTGCCCCAGGGACTGCTGGCCGAGGCCCTGCTGTCGCCCTGGGCCTCGAGGCCCAGGACGGGCCTGCCTTCTGCCCAGACTGCTGGCTCAGACCGGAGCACGCGCCCCTGCCCTCATCATCCCCCCGTGTCTCCTTGGCAGCCAGGCTTCCGGCGCCGGGCCCCGTGAGTGGGTGACACTTGTCCCCACCCCCCGACCCACTCGGGCTCAGACGGCAGGCTCTCCTGCTTGGCCTCACTTGCCCCAGTGCAATGCCAACGGCTCGGCTGCCCTGCCGGGGCGGCGTGCTGCGCTCTCCCCAGACATGCTCCTGGGGACCGAGGGGACAGGCGTGTCCCTTTTCTGAAGGCCGGTCCCCCAGGAGCGACCGGGCTCCTGTCTGGGGCAGGCGGGATGTCCCGGCAAGGAGGCGTTCACTCCGGGGTAGTTTCTGCCAGAGCGCTGCTGAGCACTCGGCTGTGGCACCCAGCAGCAGCTCACAGACACGACCCTGATTCCCCAGCGAAGGCAGAGCTTTCGCCTAGGTTTTCCGCACGAAGCGGACCGCGCCTCGCTGCTGCTTCCTCGCTCCGGCTTTGGGCGTTCGCTCTCTCGCGACAGGGGAGAAGTGTTGCGGGAGAGTCGGTGCTTCTGGGGCCTCGCTTCCCGGGGCCCAGGTGCGGACCCTGGGCTCCCAGGGCCTCGCCGATGTCGGGAGACGCGGCCTCCTCCGTGCAGCAGCGTGTGTCGCCCGGGGTGGCCCCTCTGCGCAGACGGCCTTCTCCCGGGCTCGCCGGGGCCTGGCCTCTTCCTCTTGCGTTCAGGCCGACTCGGGAATAGACCTGCGGCTTCCCGCGCAGAGAGGAGAGGCTCCAGGAGCACTGCGCACCGCCCGGGCCCTGGGACGGGGAGCCTGTGGGGGGACTGTCCCCGCGCCTTCCCCGGCCGCCCCTGCCACCCAGAACGCTGCCCCACCCTGGAGGGAGACGGGGGCCGACGGCCGGCTGCTCCAGGGAGCGGTTTCTGCGCGTTCAGGGGCTGGCGCCTGGGAGCCCCCCCAAGGCTGCCCCAGGGACTGCTGGCCGAGCCCTGCTGTCGCCCTGGGCCTCGAGGCCCAGGACAGGCCTGCCTTCTGCCCAGACTGCTGGCTCAGACCGGAGCACGCGCCCCTGCCCTCGTCGTCCCCCCGTGTCTCCTTAGCAGCCAGGCTTCCGGCGCCGGGCCCCGTGAGTGGGTGACACTTGTCCCCACCGCCCGACCCACTCGGGCTCAGACGGCAGGCTCTCCTGCTTGGCCTCACTTGCCCCAGCGCAATGCCAACGGCTCGGCTGCACTGCCGGGGCGGCGTGCTGCGCTCTCCCCAGACATGCTCCTGGGGACCGAGGGGACAGGCGTGTCCCTTTTCTGAAGGCCGGTCCCCCAGGCGCGACCGGGCTCCTGTCTGGGGCAGGCGGGATGTCCCGTCAAGGAGGCGTTCACTCCGGGGTAGTTTCTGCCAGAGCGCTGCAGAGCACTCGGCTGCGGCACCCAGCAGCAGCCCACAGACCCGACCCTGATTCCCCAGCGAAGGCAGAGCTTTCGCCTAGGTTTTCCGCACGAAGCGGACCGCGCCTCGCTGCTGCTTCCTCGCTCCGGCTTTGGGCGTTCGCTCTCTCGCGACAGGGGAGAAGTGTTGCGGGAGAGTCGGTGCTTCTGGGGCCTCGCTTCCCGGGGCCCAGGTGCGGACCCTGGGCTCCCAGGGCCTCGCCGATGTCGGGAGACGCGGCCTCCTCCTTGCAGCAGCGTGTGTCGCCCGGGGTGGCCCCTCTGCGCAGACGGCCTTCTCCCGGGCTCGCCGGGGCCTGGCCTCTTCCTCTCGCGTTCAGGCCGACTCGGGAAGAGGCCTGGGGCTTCCCGCGCAGAGAGGAGAGGCTCCAGGAGCACTGCGCACCGCCCGGGCCCTGGGACGGGGAGCCTGTGGGGGGACTGTCCCCGCGCCTTCCCCGGCCGCCCCTGCCACCCAGAACGCTGCCCCACCCTGGAGGGAGACGGGGGCCGACGGCCCGCTGCTCCAGGGAGCGGTTTCTGCGCTTTCAGGGGCTGGCGCCTGGGAGCCCCCCCAAGGCTGCCCCAGGGACTGCTGGCCGAGGCCCTGCTGTCGCCCTGGGCCTCGAGGCCCAGGACGGGCCTGCCTTCTGCCCAGACTGCTGGCTCAGACCGGAGCACGCGCCCCTGCCCTCATCATCCCCCCGTGTCTCCTTGGCAGCCAGGCTTCCGGCGCCGGGCCCCGTGAGTGGGTGACACTTGTCCCCACCCCCCGACCCACTCGGGCTCAGACGGCAGGCTCTCCTGCTTGGCCTCACTTGCCCCAGCGCAATGCCAACGGCTCGGCTGCCCTGCCGGGTTGGCGTGCTGCGCTCTCCCCAGACATGCTCCTGGGGACCGAGGGGACAGGCGTGTCCCTTTTCTGAAGGCCGGTCCCCCAGGCGCGACCGGGCTCCTGTCTGGGGCAGGCGGGATGTCCCGGCAAGGAGGCGTTCACTCCGGGGTAGTTTCTGCCAGAGCGCTGCTGAGCACTCGGCTGCGGCACCCAGCAGCAGCTCACAGACACGACCCTGATTCCCCAGCGAAGGCAGAGCTTTCGCCTAGGTTTTTCGCACGAAGCGGACCGCGCCTCGCTGCTGCTTCCTGGCTCCGGCTTTGGGCGTTCGCTCTCTCGCGACAGGGGAGAAGTGTTGCGGGAGAGTCGGTGCTTCTGGGGCCTCGCTTCCCGGGGCCCCGGTGCGGACCCTGGGCTCCCAGGGCCTCGCCGATGTCGGGAGACGCGGCCTCCTCCTTGCAGCAGCGTGTGTCGCCCGGGGTGGCCCCTCTGCGCAGACGGCCTTCTCCCGGGCTCGCCGGGGCCTGGCCTCTTCCTCTCGCGTTCAGGCCGACTCGGGAAGAGGCCCGCGTATTCCCGCGCAGAGAGGAGAGGCTCCAGGAGCACTGCGCACCGCCCGGGCCCTGGGACGGGGAGCCTGTGGGGGGACTGTCCCCGCGCCTTCCCCGGCCGCCCCTGCCACCCATAACGCTGCCCCACCCTGGAGGGAGACGGGGGCCGACGGCCCGCTGCTCCAGGGAGCGGTTTCTGCGCGTTCAGGGGCTGGCGCCTGGGAGCCCCCCCAAGGCTGCCCCAGGGACTGGTGGCCGAGGCCCTGCTGTCGCCCTGGGCCTCGAAGCCCAGGACAGGCCGGCCTTCTGCCCAGACTGCTGGCTCAGACCGGGGCCCGTGCCCCTGCCCACGTCGTCCTCCCGTGTCTCCTTAGCAGGCAGGCTTCCGGCGCCGCGCCCCGTGAGTGGGTGACACTTGTCCCCACCCCCCGACCCACTCGGGCTCAGACGGCAGGCTCTCCTGCTTGGCCTCACTTGCCCCAGCGCAATGCCAACGGCTCGGCTGCCCTGCCAGGGCGGCGTGCTGCGCTCTCCCCGGACAGGCCCCTGGGGACCGAGGGGACAGGCGTGTCCCTTTTCTGAAGGCTGATACCCTAGACGCGGCCGGGCTCCAGTCTGGGGCAGGCGGGATGTCCCGGCAAGGAGGCATTCACTCCGGGGTAGTTTCTGCCAGAGCGCTGCAGAGCGCTCGGCTGCGGCAACCAGCAGCAGACCACAGGCCCGACCCTGATTCCCCAGCGAAGGAAGAGCTTTCCCCGAGGTTTTCGGCACGAAGCGGACCGCGCCTCGCTGCTGCTTCCTCGCTCCGGCTTTGGGCGTTCGCTCTCTCGCGTCAGGGGAGAAGTGCTGCGGGAGAGTCGGTGCTTCTGGGGCCTCGCTTCCCGGGGCCCAGGTGCGGACCCTGGGCTCCCAGGGCCTCGCCGATGTCGGGAGACGCGGCCTCCTCCGTGCAGCAGCGTGTGTCGCCCGGGGTGGCCCCTCTGCGCAGACGGCCTTCTCCCGGGCTCGCCGGGGCCTGGCCTCTTCCTCTCGCGTTCAGGCCGACTCGGGAAGAGGCCCGCGTCTTCCCGCGCAGAGAGGAGAGGCTCCAGGAGCACTGCGCACCGCCCGGGCCCTGGGACGGGGAGCCTCTGGGGGGACTGTCCCCGCGCCTTCCCCGGCCGCCCCTGCCACCCAGAACGCTGCCCCACCCTGGAGGGAGACGGGGGCCGACGGCCGGCTGCTCCAGGGAGCGGTTTCTGCGCGTTCAGGGGCTGGCGCCTGGGAGCCCCCCCAAGGCTGCCCCAGGGACTGCTGGCCGAGCCCTGCTGTCGCCCTGGGCCTCGAGGCCCAGGACAGGCCTGCCTTCTGCCCAGACTCCTGGCTCAGACCGGAGCACGCGCCCCTGCCCTCGTCGTCCCCCCGTGTCTCCTTAGCAGCCAGGCTTCCGGCGCCGGGCCCCGTGAGTGGGTGACACTTGTCCCCACCGCCCGACCCACTCGGGCTCAGACGGCAGGCTCTCCTGCTTGGCCTCACTTGCCCCAGCGCAATGCCAACGGCTCGGCTGCACTGCCGGGGCGGCGTGCTGCGCTCTCCCCAGACATGCTCCTGGGGACCGAGGGGACAGGCGTGTCCCTTTTCTGAAGGCCGGTCCCCCAGGCGCGACCGGGCTCCTGTCTGGGGCAGGCGGGATGTCCCGTCAAGGAGGCGTTCACTCCGGGGTAGTTTCTGCCAGAGCGCTGCAGAGCACTCGGCTGCGGCACCCAGCAGCAGCCCACAGACCCGACCCTGATTCCCCAGCGAAGGCAGAGCTTTCGCCTAGGTTTTCCGCACGAAGCGGACCGCGCCTCGCTGCTGCTTCCTCGCTCCGGCTTTGGGCGTTCGCTCTCTCGCGACAGGGGAGAAGTGTTGCGGGAGAGTCGGTGCTTCTGGGGCCTCGCTTCCCGGGGCCCAGGTGCGGACCCTGGGCTCCCAGGGCCTCGCCGATGTCGGGAGACGCGGCCTCCTCCTTGCAGCAGCGTGTGTCGCCCGGGGTGGCCCCTCTGCGCAGACGGCCTTCTCCCGGGCTCGCCGGGGCCTGGCCTCTTCCTCTCGCGTTCAGGCCGACTCGGGAAGAGGCCTGGGGCTTCCCGCGCAGAGAGGAGAGGCTCCAGGAGCACTGCGCACCGCCCGGGCCCTGGGACGGGGAGCCTGTGGGGGGACTGTCCCCGCGCCTTCCCCGGCCGCCCCTGCCACCCAGAACGCTGCCCCACCCTGGAGGGAGACGGGGGCCGACGGCCCGCTGCTCCAGGGAGCGGTTTCTGCGCTTTCAGGGGCTGGCGCCTGGGAGCCCCCCCAAGGCTGCCCCAGGGACTGCTGGCCGAGGCCCTGCTGTCGCCCTGGGCCTCGAGGCCCAGGACGGGCCTGCCTTCTGCCCAGACTGCTGGCTCAGACCGGAGCACGCGCCCCTGCCCTCATCATCCCCCCGTGTCTCCTTGGCAGCCAGGCTTCCGGCGCCGGGCCCCGTGAGTGGGTGACACTTGTCCCCACCCCCCGACCCACTCGGGCTCAGACGGCAGGCTCTCCTGCTTGGCCTCACTTGCCCCAGCGCAATGCCAACGGCTCGGCTGCCCTGCCGGGTTGGCGTGCTGCGCTCTCCCCAGACATGCTCCTGGGGACCGAGGGGACAGGCGTGTCCCTTTTCTGAAGGCCGGTCCCCCAGGCGCGACCGGGCTCCTGTCTGGGGCAGGCGGGATGTCCCGGCAAGGAGGCGTTCACTCCGGGGTAGTTTCTGCCAGAGCGCTGCTGAGCACTCGGCTGCGGCACCCAGCAGCAGCTCACAGACACGACCCTGATTCCCCAGCGAAGGCAGAGCTTTCGCCTAGGTTTTTCGCACGAAGCGGACCGCGCCTCGCTGCTGCTTCCTCGCTCCGGCTTTGGGCGTTCGCTCTCTCGCGACAGGGGAGAAGTGTTGCGGGAGAGTCGGTGCTTCTGGGGCCTCGCTTCCCGGGGCCCCGGTGCGGACCCTGGGCTCCCAGGGCCTCGCCGATGTCGGGAGACGCGGCCTCCTCCTTGCAGCAGCGTGTGTCGCCCGGGGTGGCCCCTCTGCGCAGACGGCCTTCTCCCGGGCTCGCCGGGGCCTGGCCTCTTCCTCTCGCGTTCAGGCCGACTCGGGAAGAGGCCCGCGTATTCCCGCGCAGAGAGGAGAGGCTCCAGGAGCACTGCGCACCGCCCGGGCCCTGGGACGGGGAGCCTGTGGGGGGACTGTCCCCGCGCCTTCCCCGGCCGCCCCTGCCACCCATAACGCTGCACCACCCTGGAGGGAGACGGGGGCCGACGGCCCGCTGCTCCAGGGAGCGGTTTCTGCGCGTTCAGGGGCTGGCGCCTGGGAGCCCCCCCAAGGCTGCCCCAGGGACTGGTGGCCGAGGCCCTGCTGTCGCCCTGGGCCTCGAAGCCCAGGACAGGCCGGCCTTCTGCCCAGACTGCTGGCTCAGACCGGGGCCCGTGCCCCTGCCCACGTCGTCCTCCCGTGTCTCCTTAGCAGGCAGGCTTCCGGCGCCGCGCCCCGTGAGTGGGTGACACTTGTCCCCACCCCCCGACCCACTCGGGCTCAGACGGCAGGCTCTCCTGCTTGGCCTCACTTGCCCCAGCGCAATGCCAACGGCTCGGCTGCCCTGCCAGGGCGGCGTGCTGCGCTCTCCCCGGACAGGCTCCTGGGGACCGAGGGGACAGGCGTGTCCCTTTTCTGAAGGCTGATACCCTAGACGCGGCCGGGCTCCAGTCTGGGGCAGGCGGGATGTACCGGCAAGGAGGCATTCACTCCGGGGTAGTTTCTGCCAGAGCGCTGCAGAGCGCTCGGCTGCGGCAACCAGCAGCAGACCACAGGCCCGACCCTGATTCCCCAGCGAAGGAAGAGCTTTCCCCGAGGTTTTCGGCACGAAGCGGACCGCGCCTCGCTGCTGCTTCCTCGCTCCGGCTTTGGGCGTTCGCTCTCTCGCGTCAGGGGAGAAGTGCTGCGGGAGAGTCGGTGCTTCTGGGGCCTCGCTTCCCGGGGCCCAGGTGCGGACCCTGGGCTCCCAGGGCCTCGCCGATGTCGGGAGACGCGGCCTCCTCCGTGCAGCAGCGTGTGTCGCCCGGGGTGGCCCCTCTGCGCAGACGGCCTTCTCCCGGGCTCGCCGGGGCCTGGCCTCTTCCTCTCGCGTTCAGGCCGACTCGGGAAGAGGCCCGCGTCTTCCCGCGCAGAGAGGAGAGGCTCCAGGAGCACTGCGCACCGCCCGGGCCCTGGGACGGGGAGCCTGTGGGGGGACTGTCCCCGCGCCTTCCCCGGCCGCCCCTGCCACCCAGAAAGCTGCCCCACCCTGGAGGGAGACGGGGGCCGACGGCCCGCTGCTCCAGGGAGCGGTTTCTGCGCGTTCAGGGGCTGGCGCCTGGGAGCCCCCCCAAGGCTGCCCCAGGGACTGGTGGCCGAGGCCTTGCTGTCGCCCTGGGCCTCGAGGCCCAGGACAGGCCTGCCTTCTGCCCAGACTGCTGGCTCAGACCGGAGCACGCGCCCCTGCCCTCGTCGTCCCCCCGTGTCTCCTTAGCAGCCAGGCTTCCGGCGCCGGGCCCCGTGAGTGGGTGACACTTGTCCCCACCGCCCGACCCACTCGGGCTCAGACGGCAGGCTCTCCTGCTTGGCCTCACTTGCCCCAGCGCAATGCCAACGGCTCGGCTGCACTGCCGGGGCGGCGTGCTGCGCTCTCCCCAGACATGCTCCTGGGGACCGAGGGGACAGGCGTGTCCCTTTTCTGAAGGCCGGTCCCCCAGGCGCGACCGGGCTCCTGTCTGGGGCAGGCGGGATGTCCCGTCAAGGAGGCGTTCACTCCGGGGTAGTTTCTGCCAGAGCGCTGCAGAGCACTCGGCTGCGGCACCCAGCAGCAGCCCACAGACCCGACCCTGATTCCCCAGCGAAGGCAGAGCTTTCGCCTAGGTTTTCCGCACGAAGCGGACCGCGCCTCGCTGCTGCTTCCTCGCTCCGGCTTTGGGCGTTCGCTCTCTCGCGACAGGGGAGAAGTGTTGCGGGAGAGTCGGTGCTTCTGGGGCCTCGCTTCCCGGGGCCCAGGTGCGGACCCTGGGCTCCCAGGGCCTCGCCGATGTCGGGAGACGCGGCCTCCTCCTTGCAGCAGCGTGTGTCGCCCGGGGTGGCCCCTCTGCGCAGACGGCCTTCTCCCGGGCTCGCCGGGGCCTGGCCTCTTCCTCTCGCGTTCAGGCCGACTCGGGAAGAGGCCTGCGGCTTCCCGCGCAGCGAGGAGAGGCTCCAGGAGCACTGCGCACCGCCCGGGCCCTGGGACGGGGAGCCTGTGGGGGGACTGTCCCCGCGCCGTCCCCGGCCACGCCTGCCACCCAGAACGCTGCCCCACCCTGGAGGGAGACGGGGGCCGACGGCCGGCTGCTCCAGGGAGCGGTTTCTGCGCGTTCAGGGGCTGGCGCCTGGGAGCCCCCCCAAGGCTGCCCCAGGGACTGGTGGCCGAGGCCCTTCTGTCGCCCTGGGCCTCGAGGCCCAGGACGGGCCTGCCTTCTGCCCAGACTGCTGGCTCAGACCGGAGCACGCGCCCCTGCCCTCGTCGTCCCCCCGTGTCTCCTTAGCAGCCAGGCTTCCGGCGCCGGGCCCCGTGAGTGGGTGACACTTGTCCCCACCCCCCGACCCACTCTGGCTCAGACGGCAGGCTCTCCTGCTTGGCCTCACTTGCCCCAGCGCAATGCCAACGGCTCGGCTGCCCTCCCGGGGCGGCGTGCTGCGCTCTCCCCAGACATGCTCCTGGGGACCGAGGGGACAGGCGTGTCCCTTTTCTGAAGGCCGGTCCCCCAGGCGCGACCGGGCTCCTGTCTGGGGCAGGCGGGATGTCCCGGCAAGGAGGCGTTCACTCCGGTGTAGTTTCTGCCAGAGCGCTGCAGAGCACTCGGCTGCGGCACCCAGCAGCAGCCCACAGACCCGACCCTGATTCCCCAGCGAAGGCAGAGCTTTCGCCTAGGTTTTCCGCACGAAGCAGACCGCGCCTCGCTGTTGCTTCCTCGCTCCGGCTTTGGGCGTTCGCTCTCTCGCGACAGGGGAGAAGTGTTGCGGGAGAGTCGGTGCTTCTGGGGCCTCGCTTCCCGGGGCCCAGGTGCGGACCCTGGGCTCCCAGGGCCTCGCCGATGTCGGGAGACGCGGCCTCCTCCTTGCAGCAGCGTGTGTCGCCCGGGGTGGCCCCTCTGCGCAGACGGCCTTCTCCCGGGCTCGCCGGGGCCTGGCCTCTTCCTCTCGCGTTCAGGCCGACTCGGGAAGAGGCCTGCGGCTTCCCGCGCAGCGAGGAGAGGCTCCAGGAGCACTGCGCACCGCCCGGGCCCTGGGACGGGGAGCCTGTGGGGGGACTGTCCCCGCGCCGTCCCCGGCCACGCCTGCCACCCAGAACGCTGCCCCACCCTGGAGGGAGACGGGGGCCGACGGCCGGCTGCTCCAGGGAGCGGTTTCTGCGCGTTCAGGGGCTGGCGCCTGGGAGCCCCCCCAAGGCTGCCCCAGGGACTGGTGGCCGAGGCCCTTCTGTCGCCCTGGGCCTCGAGGCCCAGGACGGGCCTGCCTTCTGCCCAGACTGCTGGCTCAGACCGGAGCACGCGCCCCTGCCCTCGTCGTCCCCCCGTGTCTCCTTAGCAGCCAGGCTTCCGGCGCCGGGCCCCGTGAGTGGGTGACACTTGTCCCCACCCCCCGACCCACTCTGGCTCAGACGGCAGGCTCTCCTGCTTGGCCTCACTTGCCCCAGCGCAATGCCAACGGCTCGGCTGCCCTCCCGGGGCGGCGTGCTGCGCTCTCCCCAGACATGCTCCTGGGGACCGAGGGGACAGGCGTGTCCCTTTTCTGAAGGCCGGTCCCCCAGGCGCGACCGGGCTCCTGTCTGGGGCAGGCGGGATGTCCCGGCAAGGAGGCGTTCACTCCGGTGTAGTTTCTGCCAGAGCGCTGCAGAGCACTCGGCTGCGGCACCCAGCAGCAGCCCACAGACCCGACCCTGATTCCCCAGCGAAGGCAGAGCTTTCGCCTAGGTTTTCCGCACGAAGCAGACCGCGCCTCGCTGTTGCTTCCTCGCTCCGGCTTTGGGCGTTCGCTCTCTCGCGACAGGGGAGAAGTGTTGCGGGAGAGTCGGTGCTTCTGGGGCCTCGCTTCCCGGGGCCCAGGTGCGGACCCTGGGCTCCCAGGGCCTCGCCGATGTCGGGAGACGCGGCCTCCTCCTTGCAGCAGCGTGTGTCGCCCGGGGTGGCCCCTCTGCGCAGACGGCCTTCTCCCGGGCTCGCCGGGGCCTGGCCTCTTCCTCTCGCGTTCAGGCCGACTCGGGAAGAGGCCTGCGGCGTCCCGCGCAGAGAGGAGAGGCTCCAGGAGCACTGCGCACCGCCCGGGCCCTGGGACGGGGAGCCTGTGGGGGGACTGTCCCCGCGCCGTCCCCGGCCACGCCTGCCACCCAGAACGCTGCCCCACCCTGGAGGGAGACGGGGGCCGACGGCCCGCTGCTCCAGGGAGCGGTTTCTGCGCGTTCAGGGGCTGGCGCCTGGGAGCCCCCCCAAGGCTGCCCCAGGGACTGGTGGCCGAGGCCCTGCTGTCGCCCTGGGCCTCGAGGCCCAAGACAGGCCTGCCTTCTGCCCAGACTGCTGGCTCAGACCGGAGCACGCGCCCCTGCCCTCGTCGTCCCCCCGTGTCTCCTTAGCAGCCAGGCTTCCGGGGCCGGGCCCTCTGAGTGGGTGACACTTGTCCCCACCCCCCGACCCACTCGGGCTCAGACGGCAGGCTCTCCTGCTTGGCTTCACTTGCCCCAGCGCCATGCCAACGGCTCGGCTGCCCTGCCGGGGCAGCGTGCTGCGCTCTCCCCAGACATGCTCCTGGGGACCGAGGGGACAGGCGTGTCCCTTTTCTGCAGGCTGGTCCCCCAGGCGCGACCGGGCTCCAGTCTGGGGGAGGCGGGATGTCCCGGCAAGGAGGCGTTCACTCCGGGGTAGTTTCTGCCAGAGCGCTGCAGAGCGCTCGGCTGCGGCAACCAGCAGTAGACCACAGGCCCGACCCTGATTCCCCAGCGAAGGCAGAGCTTTCCCCGAGGTTTTCGGCACGAAGCGGACCGCGCCTCGCTGCTGCTTCCTCGCTCCAGCTTTGGGCGTTCGCTCTCTCGCGTCAGGGGAGAAGTGCTGCGGGAGAGTCGGTGCTTCTGGGGCCTCGCTTCCCGGGGCCCAGGTGCGGACCCTGGGCTCCCAGGGCCTCGCCGATGTCGGGAGACGCGGCCTCCTCCGTGCAGCAGCGTGTGTCGCCCGGGGTGGCCCCTCTGCGCAGACGGCCTTCTCCCGGGCTCGCCGGGGCCTGGCCTCTTCCTCTCGCGTTCAGGCCGACTCGGGAAGAGGCCCGCGTCTTCCCGCGCAGAGAGGAGAGGCTCCAGGAGCACTGCGCACCGCCCGGGCCCTGGGACGGGGAGCCTGTGGGGGGACTGTCCCCGCGCCTTCCCCGGCCGCCCCTGCCACCCAGAAAGCTGCCCCACCCTGGAGGGACACGGGGGCCGACGGCCCGCTGCTCAAAGGAGCGGTTTCTGCGCGTTCAGGGGCTGGCGCCTGGGAGACCCCGCAAGGCTCCCCCAGGGACTGGTGGCCGAGGCCCTGCTGTCGCCCTGGGCCTCGAGGCCCAGGACGGGCCTGCCTTCTGCCCAGACTGCTGGCTCAGACCGGAGCACGCGCCCCTGCCCTCGTCGTCCCCCCGTGTCTCCTTAGCAGCCAGGCTTCCGGCGCCGGGCCCCGTGAGTGGGTGACACTTGTCCCCACCCCCCGACCCACTCGGGCTCAGACGGCAGGCTCTCCTGCTTGGCTTCACTTGCCCCAGCGCCATGCCAACGGCTCGGCTGCCCTGCCGGGGCAGCGTGCTGCGCTCTACCCAGACAGGCTCCTGGGGACCAAGGGGACAGGCGTGTCCCTTTTCTGCAGGCTGGTCCCCCAGGCGCGACCGGGCTCCAGTCTGGGGGAGGCGGGATGTCCCGGCAAGGAGGCGTTAACTCCGGGGTAGTTTCTGCCAGAGCGCTGCAGAGCGCTCGGCTGCGGCAACCAGCAGCAGACCACAGGCCCGACCCTGATTCCCCAGTGAAGGCAGAGCTTTCGCCTAGGTTTTCCGCACGAAGCGGACCGCGCCTCGCTGTTGCTTCCTCGCTCCGGCTTTGGGCGTTCGCTCTCTCGCGACAGGGGAGAAGTGTTGCGGGAGAGTCGGTGCTTCTGGGGCCTCGCTTCCCGGGGCCCAGGTGCGGACCCTGGGCTCCCAGGGCCTCGCCGATGTCGGGAGACGCGGCCTCCTCCTTGCAGCAGCGTGTGTCGCCCGGGGTGGCCCCTCTGCGCAGACGGCCTTCTCCCGGGCTCGCCGGGGCCTGGCCTCTTCCTCTCGCGTTCAGGCCGACTCGGGAAGAGGCCTGCGGCGTCCCGCGCAGAGAGGAGAGGCTCCAGGAGCACTGCGCACCGCCCGGGCCCTGGGACGGGGAGCCTGTGGGGGGACTGTCCCCGCGCCGTCCCCGGCCACGCCTGCCACCCAGAACGCTGCCCCACCCTGGAGGGAGACGGGGGCCGACGGCCCGCTGCTCCAGGGAGCGGTTTCTGCGCGTTCAGGGGCTGGCGCCTGGGAGCCCCCCCAAGGCTGCCCCAGGGACTGGTGGCCGAGGCCTTGCTGTCGCCCTGGGCCTCGAGGCCCAAGACAGGCCTGCCTTCTGCCCAGACTGCTGGCTCAGACCGGAGCACGCGCCCCTGCCCTCGTCGTCCCCCCGTGTCTCCTTAGCAGCCAGGCTTCCGGGGCCGGGCCCTCTGAGTGGGTGACACTTGTCCCCACCCCCCGACCCACTCGGGCTCAGACGGCAGGCTCTCCTGCTTGGCTTCACTTGCCCCAGCGCCATGCCAACGGCTCGGCTGCCCTGCCGGGGCAGCGTGCTGCGCTCTCCCCAGACATGCTCCTGGGGACCGAGGGGACAGGCGTGTCCCTTTTCTGCAGGCTGGTCCCCCAGGCGCGACAGGGCTCCAGTCTGGGGGAGGCGGGATGTCCCGGCAAGGAGGCGTTCACTCCGGGGTAGTTTCTGCCAGAGCGCTGCAGAGCGCTCGGCTGCGGCAACCAGCAGCAGACCACAGGCCCGACCCTGATTCCCCAGCGAAGGCAGAGCTTTCCCCGAGGTTTTCGGCACGAAGCGGACCGCGCCTCGCTGCTGCTTCCTCGCTCCAGCTTTGGGCGTTCGCTCTCTCGCGTCAGGGGAGAAGTGCTGCGGGAGAGTCGGTGCTTCTGGGGCCTCGCTTCCCGGGGCCCAGGTGCGGACCCTGGGCTCCCAGGGCCTCGCCGATGTCGGGAGACGCGGCCTCCTCCTTGCAGCAGCGTGTGTCGCCCGGGGTGGCCCCTCTGCGCAGACGGCCTTCTCCCGGGCTCGCCGGGGCCTGGCCTCTTCCTCTCGCGTTCAGGCCGACTCGGGAAGAGGCCCGCGTCTTCCCGCGCAGAGAGGAGAGGCTCCAGGAGCACTGCGCACCGCCCGGGCCCTGGGACGGGGAGCCTGTGGGGGGACTGTCCCCGCGCCTTCCCCGGCCGCCCCTGCCACCCAGAAAGCTGCCCCACCCTGGAGGGACACGGGGGCCGACGGCCCGCTGCTCAAAGGAGCGGTTTCTGCGCGTTCAGGGGCTGGCGCCTGGGAGCCCCCGCAAGGCTCCCCCAGGGACTGGTGGCCGAGGCCCTGCTGTCGCCCTGGGCCTCGAGGCCCAGGACAGGCCTGCCTTCTGCCCAGACTGCTGGCTCAGACCGGAGCACGCGCCCCTGCCCTCGTCGTCCCCCCGTGTCTCCTTAGCAGCCAGGCTTCCGGCGCCGGGCCCCGTGAGTGGGTGACACTTGTCCCCACCCCCCGACCCACTCGGGCTCAGACGGCAGGCTCTCCTGCTTGGCCTCACTTGCCCCAGCGCCATGCCAACGGCTCGGCTGCCCTGCCGGGGCGGCGTGCTGAGCTCTCCCCAGACAGGCTCCTGGGGACCGAGGGGACAGGCGTGTCCCTTTTCTGAAGGCTGATCCTCTAGGCAGGACCGGGCTCCAGTCTGGGGCAGGCGGGATGTCCGGCAAGGAGGCGTTCACTCCGGGGTAGTTTCTGCCAGAGCGCTGCAGAGCAATCGGCTGCGACAACCAGCAGCAGCCCACAGGCCCGACCCTGATTCCCCAGTGAAGGCAGAGCTTTCCCCGAGGTTTTCGGCACGAAGCGGACCGCGCCTCGCTGCTGCTTCCTCGCTCCGGCTTTGGGCGTTCGCTCTCTCGCGACAGGGGAGAAGTGTTGCGGGAGAGTCGGTGCTTCTGGGGCCTCGCTTCCCGGGGCCCAGGTGCGGACCCTGGGCTCCCAGGGCCTCGCCGATGTCGGGAGACGCGGCCTCCTCCGTGCAGCAGCGTGTGTCGCCCGGGGTGGCCCCTCTGCGCAGACGGCCTTCTCCCGGGCTCGCCGGGGCCTGGCCTCTTCCTCTCGCGTTCAGGCCGACTCGGGAAGAGGCCTGGGGCTTCCCGCGCAGAGAGGAGAGGCTCCAGGAGCACTGCGCACCGCCCGGGCCCTGGGACGGGGAGCCTGTGGGGGGACTGTCCCCGCGCCTTCCCCGGCCGCCCCTGCCACCCAGAACGCTGCCCCACCCTGGAGGGAGACGGGGGCCGACGGCCCGCTGCTCCAGGGAGCGGTTTCTGCGCTTTCAGGGGCTGGCGCCTGGGAGCCCCCCCAAGGCTGCCCCAGGGACTGCTGGCCGAGGCCCTGCTGTCGCCCTGGGCCTCGAGGCCCAGGACGGGCCTGCCTTCTGCCCAGACTGCTGGCTCAGACCGGAGCACGCGCCCCTGCCCTCATCATCCCCCCGTGTCTCCTTGGCAGCCAGGCTTCCGGCGCCGGGCCCCGTGAGTGGGTGACACTTGTCCCCACCCCCCGACCCACTCGTGCTCAGACGGCAGGCTCTCCTGCTTGGCCTCACTTGCCCCAGCGCAATGCCAACGGCTCGGCTGCCCTGCCGGGTTGGCGTGCTGCGCTCTCCCCAGACATGCTCCTGGGGACCGAGGGGACAGGCGTGTCCCTTTTCTGAAGGCCGGTCCCCCAGGCGCGACCGGGCTCCTGTCTGGGGCAGGCGGGATGTCCCGGCAAGGAGGCGTTCACTCCGGGGTAGTTTCTGCCAGAGCGCTGCTGAGCACTCGGCTGCGGCACCCAGCAGCAGCTCACAGACACGACCCTGATTCCCCAGCGAAGGCAGAGCTTTCGCCTAGGTTTTTCGCACGAAGCGGACCGCGCCTCGCTGCTGCTTCCTCGCTCCGGCTTTGGGCGTTCGCTCTCTCGCGACAGGGGAGAAGTGTTGCGGGAGAGTCGGTGCTTCTGGGGCCTCGCTTCCCGGGGCCCCGGTGCGGACCCTGGGCTCCCAGGGCCTCGCCGATGTCGGGAGACGCGGCCTCCTCCTTGCAGCAGCGTGTGTCGCCCGGGGTGGCCCCTCTGCGCAGACGGCCTTCTCCCGGGCTCGCCGGGGCCTGGCCTCTTCCTCTCGCGTTCAGGCCGACTCGGGAAGAGGCCCGCGTATTCCCGCGCAGAGAGGAGAGGCTCCAGGAGCACTGCGCACCGCCCGGGCCCTGGGACGGGGAGCCTGTGGGGGGACTGTCCCCGCGCCTTCCCCGGCCGCCCCTGCCACCCATAACGCTGCACCACCCTGGAGGGAGACGGGGGCCGACGGCCCGCTGCTCCAGGGAGCGGTTTCTGCGCGTTCAGGGGCTGGCGCCTGGGAGCCCCCCCAAGGCTGCCCCAGGGACTGGTGGCCGAGGCCCTGCTGTCGCCCTGGGCCTCGAAGCCCAGGACAGGCCGGCCTTCTGCCCAGACTGCTGGCTCAGACCGGGGCCCGTGCCCCTGCCCACGTCGTCCTCCCGTGTCTCCTTAGCAGGCAGGCTTCCGGCGCCGCGCCCCGTGAGTGGGTGACACTTGTCCCCACCCCCCGACCCACTCGGGCTCAGACGGCAGGCTCTCCTGCTTGGCCTCACTTGCCCCAGCGCAATGCCAACGGCTCGGCTGCCCTGCCAGGGCGGCGTGCTGCGCTCTCCCCGGACAGGCTCCTGGGGACCGAGGGGACAGGCGTGTCCCTTTTCTGAAGGCTGATACCCTAGACGCGGCCGGGCTCCAGTCTGGGGCAGGCGGGATGTACCGGCAAGGAGGCATTCACTCCGGGGTAGTTTCTGCCAGAGCGCTGCAGAGCGCTCGGCTGCGGCAACCAGCAGCAGACCACAGGCCCGACCCTGATTCCCCAGCGAAGGAAGAGCTTTCCCCGAGGTTTTCGGCACGAAGCGGACCGCGCCTCGCTGCTGCTTCCTCGCTCCGGCTTTGGGCGTTCGCTCTCTCGCGTCAGGGGAGAAGTGCTGCGGGAGAGTCGGTGCTTCTGGGGCCTCGCTTCCCGGGGCCCAGGTGCGGACCCTGGGCTCCCAGGGCCTCGCCGATGTCGGGAGACGCGGCCTCCTCCGTGCAGCAGCGTGTGTCGCCCGGGGTGGCCCCTCTGCGCAGACGGCCTTCTCCCGGGCTCGCCGGGGCCTGGCCTCTTCCTCTCGCGTTCAGGCCGACTCGGGAAGAGGCCCGCGTCTTCCCGCGCAGAGAGGAGAGGCTCCAGGAGCACTGCGCACCGCCCGGGCCCTGGGACGGGGAGCCTGTGGGGGGACTGTCCCCGCGCCTTCCCCGGCCGCCCCTGCCACCCAGAAAGCTGCCCCACCCTGGAGGGAGACGGGGGCCGACGGCCCGCTGCTCCAGGGAGCGGTTTCTGCGCGTTCAGGGGCTGGCGCCTGGGAGCCCCCCCAAGGCTGCCCCAGGGACTGGTGGCCGAGGCCTTGCTGTCGCCCTGGGCCTCGAGGCCCAGGACAGGCCTGCCTTCTGCCCAGACTGCTGGCTCAGACCGGAGCACGCGCCCCTGCCCTCGTCGTCCCCCCGTGTCTCCTTAGCAGCCAGGCTTCCGGCGCCGGGCCCCGTGAGTGGGTGACACTTGTCCCCACCGCCCGACCCACTCGGGCTCAGACGGCAGGCTCTCCTGCTTGGCCTCACTTGCCCCAGCGCAATGCCAACGGCTCGGCTGCACTGCCGGGGCGGCGTGCTGCGCTCTCCCCAGACATGCTCCTGGGGACCGAGGGGACAGGCGTGTCCCTTTTCTGAAGGCCGGTCCCCCAGGCGCGACCGGGCTCCTGTCTGGGGCAGGCGGGATGTCCCGTCAAGGAGGCGTTCACTCCGGGGTAGTTTCTGCCAGAGCGCTGCAGAGCACTCGGCTGCGGCACCCAGCAGCAGCCCACAGACCCGACCCTGATTCCCCAGCGAAGGCAGAGCTTTCGCCTAGGTTTTCCGCACGAAGCGGACCGCGCCTCGCTGCTGCTTCCTCGCTCCGGCTTTGGGCGTTCGCTCTCTCGCGACAGGGGAGAAGTGTTGCGGGAGAGTCGGTGCTTCTGGGGCCTCGCTTCCCGGGGCCCAGGTGCGGACCCTGGGCTCCCAGGGCCTCGCCGATGTCGGGAGACGCGGCCTCCTCCTTGCAGCAGCGTGTGTCGCCCGGGGTGGCCCCTCTGCGCAGACGGCCTTCTCCCGGGCTCGCCGGGGCCTGGCCTCTTCCTCTCGCGTTCAGGCCGACTCGGGAAGAGGCCTGCGGCTTCCCGCGCAGCGAGGAGAGGCTCCAGGAGCACTGCGCACCGCCCGGGCCCTGGGACGGGGAGCCTGTGGGGGGACTGTCCCCGCGCCGTCCCCGGCCACGCCTGCCACCCAGAACGCTGCCCCACCCTGGAGGGAGACGGGGGCCGACGGCCGGCTGCTCCAGGGAGCGGTTTCTGCGCGTTCAGGGGCTGGCGCCTGGGAGCCCCCCCAAGGCTGCCCCAGGGACTGGTGGCCGAGGCCCTTCTGTCGCCCTGGGCCTCGAGGCCCAGGACGGGCCTGCCTTCTGCCCAGACTGCTGGCTCAGACCGGAGCACGCGCCCCTGCCCTCGTCGTCCCCCCGTGTCTCCTTAGCAGCCAGGCTTCCGGCGCCGGGCCCCGTGAGTGGGTGACACTTGTCCCCACCCCCCGACCCACTCTGGCTCAGACGGCAGGCTCTCCTGCTTGGCCTCACTTGCCCCAGCGCAATGCCAACGGCTCGGCTGCCCTCCCGGGGCGGCGTGCTGCGCTCTCCCCAGACATGCTCCTGGGGACCGAGGGGACAGGCGTGTCCCTTTTCTGAAGGCCGGTCCCCCAGGCGCGACCGGGCTCCTGTCTGGGGCAGGCGGGATGTCCCGGCAAGGAGGCGTTCACTCCGGTGTAGTTTCTGCCAGAGCGCTGCAGAGCACTCGGCTGCGGCACCCAGCAGCAGCCCACAGACCCGACCCTGATTCCCCAGCGAAGGCAGAGCTTTCGCCTAGGTTTTCCGCACGAAGCAGACCGCGCCTCGCTGTTGCTTCCTCGCTCCGGCTTTGGGCGTTCGCTCTCTCGCGACAGGGGAGAAGTGTTGCGGGAGAGTCGGTGCTTCTGGGGCCTCGCTTCCCGGGGCCCAGGTGCGGACCCTGGGCTCCCAGGGCCTCGCCGATGTCGGGAGACGCGGCCTCCTCCTTGCAGCAGCGTGTGTCGCCCGGGGTGGCCCCTCTGCGCAGACGGCCTTCTCCCGGGCTCGCCGGGGCCTGGCCTCTTCCTCTCGCGTTCAGGCCGACTCGGGAAGAGGCCTGCGGCTTCCCGCGCAGCGAGGAGAGGCTCCAGGAGCACTGCGCACCGCCCGGGCCCTGGGACGGGGAGCCTGTGGGGGGACTGTCCCCGCGCCGTCCCCGGCCACGCCTGCCACCCAGAACGCTGCCCCACCCTGGAGGGAGACGGGGGCCGACGGCCGGCTGCTCCAGGGAGCGGTTTCTGCGCGTTCAGGGGCTGGCGCCTGGGAGCCCCCCCAAGGCTGCCCCAGGGACTGGTGGCCGAGGCCCTTCTGTCGCCCTGGGCCTCGAGGCCCAGGACGGGCCTGCCTTCTGCCCAGACTGCTGGCTCAGACCGGAGCACGCGCCCCTGCCCTCGTCGTCCCCCCGTGTCTCCTTAGCAGCCAGGCTTCCGGCGCCGGGCCCCGTGAGTGGGTGACACTTGTCCCCACCCCCCGACCCACTCTGGCTCAGACGGCAGGCTCTCCTGCTTGGCCTCACTTGCCCCAGCGCAATGCCAACGGCTCGGCTGCCCTCCCGGGGCGGCGTGCTGCGCTCTCCCCAGACATGCTCCTGGGGACCGAGGGGACAGGCGTGTCCCTTTTCTGAAGGCCGGTCCCCCAGGCGCGACCGGGCTCCTGTCTGGGGCAGGCGGGATGTCCCGGCAAGGAGGCGTTCACTCCGGTGTAGTTTCTGCCAGAGCGCTGCAGAGCACTCGGCTGCGGCACCCAGCAGCAGCCCACAGACCCGACCCTGATTCCCCAGCGAAGGCAGAGCTTTCGCCTAGGTTTTCCGCACGAAGCAGACCGCGCCTCGCTGTTGCTTCCTCGCTCCGGCTTTGGGCGTTCGCTCTCTCGCGACAGGGGAGAAGTGTTGCGGGAGAGTCGGTGCTTCTGGGGCCTCGCTTCCCGGGGCCCAGGTGCGGACCCTGGGCTCCCAGGGCCTCGCCGATGTCGGGAGACGCGGCCTCCTCCTTGCAGCAGCGTGTGTCCGCCCGGGGTGGCCCCTCTGCGCAGACGGCCTTCTCCCGGGCTCGCCGGGGCCTGGGCCTCTTCCTCTCGCGTTCAGGCCGACTCGGGAAGAGGCCTGCGGCGTCCCGCGCAGAGAGGAGAGGCTCCAGGAGCACTGCGCAGCCCGGGCCCTGGGACGGGGAGCCTGTGGGGGGACTGTCCCCGCGCCGTCCCCGGCCACGCCTGCCACCCAGAACGCTGCCCCACCCTGGAGGGAGACGGGGGCCGACGGCCCGCTGCTCCAGGGAGCGGTTTCTGCGCGTTCAGGGGCTGGCGCCTGGGAGCCCCCCCAAGGCTGCCCCAGGGACTGGTGGCCGAGGCCCTGCTGTCGCCCTGGGCCTCGAGGCCCAAGACAGGCCTGCCTTCTGCCCAGACTGCTGGCTCAGACCGGAGCACGCGCCCCTGCCCTCGTCGTCCCCCCGTGTCTCCTTAGCAGCCAGGCTTCCGGGGCCGGGCCCTCTGAGTGGGTGACACTTGTCCCCACCCCCCGACCCACTCGGGCTCAGACGGCAGGCTCTCCTGCTTGGCTTCACTTGCCCCAGCGCCATGCCAACGGCTCGGCTGCCCTGCCGGGGCAGCGTGCTGCGCTCTCCCCAGACATGCTCCTGGGGACCGAGGGGACAGGCGTGTCCCTTTTCTGCAGGCTGGTCCCCCAGGCGCGACCGGGCTCCAGTCTGGGGGAGGCGGGATGTCCCGGCAAGGAGGCGTTCACTCCGGGGTAGTTTCTGCCAGAGCGCTGCAGAGCGCTCGGCTGCGGCAACCAGCAGTAGACCACAGGCCCGACCCTGATTCCCCAGCGAAGGCAGAGCTTTCCCCGAGGTTTTCGGCACGAAGCGGACCGCGCCTCGCTGCTGCTTCCTCGCTCCAGCTTTGGGCGTTCGCTCTCTCGCGTCAGGGGAGAAGTGCTGCGGGAGAGTCGGTGCTTCTGGGGCCTCGCTTCCCGGGGCCCAGGTGCGGACCCTGGGCTCCCAGGGCCTCGCCGATGTCGGGAGACGCGGCCTCCTCCGTGCAGCAGCGTGTGTCGCCCGGGGTGGCCCCTCTGCGCAGACGGCCTTCTCCCGGGCTCGCCGGGGCCTGGCCTCTTCCTCTCGCGTTCAGGCCGACTCGGGAAGAGGCCCGCGTCTTCCCGCGCAGAGAGGAGAGGCTCCAGGAGCACTGCGCACCGCCCGGGCCCTGGGACGGGGAGCCTGTGG
This sequence comes from Martes martes, assembly GCF_963455335.1. Classification (NCBI taxonomy): domain Eukaryota; kingdom Metazoa; phylum Chordata; class Mammalia; order Carnivora; family Mustelidae; genus Martes; species Martes martes. The sequence continues at coordinate 16,221,323 of NC_137899.1, read as the reverse complement.
GGGGACTGTCCCCGCGCCTTCCCCGGCCGCCCCTGCCACCCAGAAAGCTGCCCCACCCTGGAGGGACACGGGGGCCGACGGCCCGCTGCTCAAAGGAGCGGTTTCTGCGCGTTCAGGGGCTGGCGCCTGGGAGACCCCGCAAGGCTCCCCCAGGGACTGGTGGCCGAGGCCCTGCTGTCGCCCTGGGCCTCGAGGCCCAGGACGGGCCTGCCTTCTGCCCAGACTGCTGGCTCAGACCGGAGCACGCGCCCCTGCCCTCGTCGTCCCCCCGTGTCTCCTTAGCAGCCAGGCTTCCGGCGCCGGGCCCCGTGAGTGGGTGACACTTGTCCCCACCCCCCGACCCACTCGGGCTCAGACGGCAGGCTCTCCTGCTTGGCTTCACTTGCCCCAGCGCCATGCCAACGGCTCGGCTGCCCTGCCGGGGCAGCGTGCTGCGCTCTACCCAGACAGGCTCCTGGGGACCAAGGGGACAGGCGTGTCCCTTTTCTGCAGGCTGGTCCCCCAGGCGCGACCGGGCTCCAGTCTGGGGGAGGCGGGATGTCCCGGCAAGGAGGCGTTAACTCCGGGGTAGTTTCTGCCAGAGCGCTGCAGAGCGCTCGGCTGCGGCAACCAGCAGCAGACCACAGGCCCGACCCTGATTCCCCAGTGAAGGCAGAGCTTTCGCCTAGGTTTTCCGCACGAAGCGGACCGCGCCTCGCTGTTGCTTCCTCGCTCCGGCTTTGGGCGTTCGCTCTCTCGCGACAGGGGAGAAGTGTTGCGGGAGAGTCGGTGCTTCTGGGGCCTCGCTTCCCGGGGCCCAGGTGCGGACCCTGGGCTCCCAGGGCCTCGCCGATGTCGGGAGACGCGGCCTCCTCCTTGCAGCAGCGTGTGTCGCCCGGGGTGGCCCCTCTGCGCAGACGGCCTTCTCCCGGGCTCGCCGGGGCCTGGCCTCTTCCTCTCGCGTTCAGGCCGACTCGGGAAGAGGCCTGCGGCGTCCCGCGCAGAGAGGAGAGGCTCCAGGAGCACTGCGCACCGCCCGGGCCCTGGGACGGGGAGCCTGTGGGGGGACTGTCCCCGCGCCGTCCCCGGCCACGCCTGCCACCCAGAACGCTGCCCCACCCTGGAGGGAGACGGGGGCCGACGGCCCGCTGCTCCAGGGAGCGGTTTCTGCGCGTTCAGGGGCTGGCGCCTGGGAGCCCCCCCAAGGCTGCCCCAGGGACTGGTGGCCGAGGCCTTGCTGTCGCCCTGGGCCTCGAGGCCCAAGACAGGCCTGCCTTCTGCCCAGACTGCTGGCTCAGACCGGAGCACGCGCCCCTGCCCTCGTCGTCCCCCCGTGTCTCCTTAGCAGCCAGGCTTCCGGGGCCGGGCCCTCTGAGTGGGTGACACTTGTCCCCACCCCCCGACCCACTCGGGCTCAGACGGCAGGCTCTCCTGCTTGGCTTCACTTGCCCCAGCGCCATGCCAACGGCTCGGCTGCCCTGCCGGGGCAGCGTGCTGCGCTCTCCCCAGACATGCTCCTGGGGACCGAGGGGACAGGCGTGTCCCTTTTCTGCAGGCTGGTCCCCCAGGCGCGACAGGGCTCCAGTCTGGGGGAGGCGGGATGTCCCGGCAAGGAGGCGTTCACTCCGGGGTAGTTTCTGCCAGAGCGCTGCAGAGCGCTCGGCTGCGGCAACCAGCAGCAGACCACAGGCCCGACCCTGATTCCCCAGCGAAGGCAGAGCTTTCCCCGAGGTTTTCGGCACGAAGCGGACCGCGCCTCGCTGCTGCTTCCTCGCTCCAGCTTTGGGCGTTCGCTCTCTCGCGTCAGGGGAGAAGTGCTGCGGGAGAGTCGGTGCTTCTGGGGCCTCGCTTCCCGGGGCCCAGGTGCGGACCCTGGGCTCCCAGGGCCTCGCCGATGTCGGGAGACGCGGCCTCCTCCTTGCAGCAGCGTGTGTCGCCCGGGGTGGCCCCTCTGCGCAGACGGCCTTCTCCCGGGCTCGCCGGGGCCTGGCCTCTTCCTCTCGCGTTCAGGCCGACTCGGGAAGAGGCCCGCGTCTTCCCGCGCAGAGAGGAGAGGCTCCAGGAGCACTGCGCACCGCCCGGGCCCTGGGACGGGGAGCCTGTGGGGGGACTGTCCCCGCGCCTTCCCCGGCCGCCCCTGCCACCCAGAAAGCTGCCCCACCCTGGAGGGACACGGGGGCCGACGGCCCGCTGCTCAAAGGAGCGGTTTCTGCGCGTTCAGGGGCTGGCGCCTGGGAGCCCCCGCAAGGCTCCCCCAGGGACTGGTGGCCGAGGCCCTGCTGTCGCCCTGGGCCTCGAGGCCCAGGACAGGCCTGCCTTCTGCCCAGACTGCTGGCTCAGACCGGAGCACGCGCCCCTGCCCTCGTCGTCCCCCCGTGTCTCCTTAGCAGCCAGGCTTCCGGCGCCGGGCCCCGTGAGTGGGTGACACTTGTCCCCACCCCCCGACCCACTCGGGCTCAGACGGCAGGCTCTCCTGCTTGGCCTCACTTGCCCCAGCGCCATGCCAACGGCTCGGCTGCCCTGCCGGGGCGGCGTGCTGAGCTCTCCCCAGACAGGCTCCTGGGGACCGAGGGGACAGGCGTGTCCCTTTTCTGAAGGCTGATCCTCTAGGCAGGACCGGGCTCCAGTCTGGGGCAGGCGGGATGTCCGGCAAGGAGGCGTTCACTCCGGGGTAGTTTCTGCCAGAGCGCTGCAGAGCAATCGGCTGCGACAACCAGCAGCAGCCCACAGGCCCGACCCTGATTCCCCAGTGAAGGCAGAGCTTTCCCCGAGGTTTTCGGCACGAAGCGGACCGCGCCTCGCTGCTGCTTCCTCGCTCCGGCTTTGGGCGTTCGCTCTCTCGCGACAGGGGAGAAGTGTTGCGGGAGAGTCGGTGCTTCTGGGGCCTCGCTTCCCGGGGCCCAGGTGCGGACCCTGGGCTCCCAGGGCCTCGCCGATGTCGGGAGACGCGGCCTCCTCCGTGCAGCAGCGTGTGTCGCCCGGGGTGGCCCCTCTGCGCAGACGGCCTTCTCCCGGGCTCGCCGGGGCCTGGCCTCTTCCTCTCGCGTTCAGGCCGACTCGGGAAGAGGCCTGGGGCTTCCCGCGCAGAGAGGAGAGGCTCCAGGAGCACTGCGCACCGCCCGGGCCCTGGGACGGGGAGCCTGTGGGGGGACTGTCCCCGCGCCTTCCCCGGCCGCCCCTGCCACCCAGAACGCTGCCCCACCCTGGAGGGAGACGGGGGCCGACGGCCCGCTGCTCCAGGGAGCGGTTTCTGCGCTTTCAGGGGCTGGCGCCTGGGAGCCCCCCCAAGGCTGCCCCAGGGACTGCTGGCCGAGGCCCTGCTGTCGCCCTGGGCCTCGAGGCCCAGGACGGGCCTGCCTTCTGCCCAGACTGCTGGCTCAGACCGGAGCACGCGCCCCTGCCCTCATCATCCCCCCGTGTCTCCTTGGCAGCCAGGCTTCCGGCGCCGGGCCCCGTGAGTGGGTGACACTTGTCCCCACCCCCCGACCCACTCGTGCTCAGACGGCAGGCTCTCCTGCTTGGCCTCACTTGCCCCAGCGCAATGCCAACGGCTCGGCTGCCCTGCCGGGTTGGCGTGCTGCGCTCTCCCCAGACATGCTCCTGGGGACCGAGGGGACAGGCGTGTCCCTTTTCTGAAGGCCGGTCCCCCAGGCGCGACCGGGCTCCTGTCTGGGGCAGGCGGGATGTCCCGGCAAGGAGGCGTTCACTCCGGGGTAGTTTCTGCCAGAGCGCTGCTGAGCACTCGGCTGCGGCACCCAGCAGCAGCTCACAGACACGACCCTGATTCCCCAGCGAAGGCAGAGCTTTCGCCTAGGTTTTTCGCACGAAGCGGACCGCGCCTCGCTGCTGCTTCCTCGCTCCGGCTTTGGGCGTTCGCTCTCTCGCGACAGGGGAGAAGTGTTGCGGGAGAGTCGGTGCTTCTGGGGCCTCGCTTCCCGGGGCCCCGGTGCGGACCCTGGGCTCCCAGGGCCTCGCCGATGTCGGGAGACGCGGCCTCCTCCTTGCAGCAGCGTGTGTCGCCCGGGGTGGCCCCTCTGCGCAGACGGCCTTCTCCCGGGCTCGCCGGGGCCTGGCCTCTTCCTCTCGCGTTCAGGCCGACTCGGGAAGAGGCCCGCGTATTCCCGCGCAGAGAGGAGAGGCTCCAGGAGCACTGCGCACCGCCCGGGCCCTGGGACGGGGAGCCTGTGGGGGGACTGTCCCCGCGCCTTCCCCGGCTGCCCCTGCCACCCATAACGCTGCCCCACCCTGGAGGGAGACGGGGGCCGACGGCCGGCTGCTCCAGGGAGCGGTTTCTGCGCGTTCAGGGGCTGGCGCCTGGGAGCCCCCCCAAGGCTGCCCCAGGGACTGGTGGCCGAGGCCCTGCTGTCGCCCTGGGCCTCGAAGCCCAGGACAGGCCGGCCTTCTGCCCAGACTGCTGGCTCAGACCGGGGCCCGTGCCCCTGCCCACGTCGTCCTCCCGTGTCTCCTTAGCAGGCAGGCTTCCGGCGCCGCGCCCCGTGAGTGGGTGACACTTGTCCCCACCCCCCGACCCACTCGGGCTCAGACGGCAGGCTCTCCTGCTTGGCCTCACTTGCCCCAGCGCAATGCCAACGGCTCGGCTGCCCTGCCGGGGCGGCGTGCTGCGCTCTCCCCGGACAGGCTCCTGGGGACCGAGGGGACAGGCGTGTCCCTTTTCTGAAGGCTGATACCCTAGACGCGGCTGGGCTCCAGTCTGGGGCAGGCGGGATGTCCCGGCAAGGAGGCATTCACTCCGGGGTAGTTTCTGCCAGAGCGCTGCAGAGCGCTCGGCTGCGGCAACCAGCAGCAGACCACAGGCCCGACCCTGATTCCCCAGCGAAGGAAGAGCTTTCCCCGAGGTTTTCGGCACGAAGCGGACCGCGCCTCGCTGCTGCTTCCTCGCTCCGGCTTTGGGCGTTCGCTCTCTCGCGTCAGGGGAGAAGTGCTGCGGGAGAGTCGGTGCTTCTGGGGCCTCGCTTCCCGGGGCCCAGGTGCGGACCCTGGGCTCCCAGGGCCTCGCCGATGTCGGGAGACGCGGCCTCCTCCGTGCAGCAGCGTGTGTCGCCCGGGGTGGCCCCTCTGCGCAGACGGCCTTCTCCCGGGCTCGCCGGGGCCTGGCCTCTTCCTCTCGCGTTCAGGCCGACTCGGGAAGAGGCCCGCGTCTTCCCGCGCAGAGAGGAGAGGCTCCAGGAGCACTGCGCACCGCCCGGGCCCTGGGACGGGGAGCCTCTGGGGGGAATGTCCCCGCGCCTTCCCCGGCCGCCCCTGCCACCCAGAAAGCTGCCCCACCCTGGAGGGAGACGGGGGCCGACGGCCCGCTGCTCCAGGGAGCGGTTTCTGCGCGTTCAGGGGCTGGCGCCTGGGAGCCCCCCCAAGGCTGCCCCAGGGACTGGTGGCCGAGGCCTTGCTGTCGCCCTGGGCCTCGAGGCCCAGGACAGGCCTGCCTTCTGCCCAGACTGCTGGCTCAGACCGGAGCACGCGCCCCTGCCCTCGTCGTCCCCCCGTGTCTCCTTAGCAGCCAGGCTTCCGGCGCCGGGCCCCGTGAGTGGGTGACACTTGTCCCCACCGCCCGACCCACTCGGGCTCAGACGGCAGGCTCTCCTGCTTGGCCTCACTTGCCCCAGCGCAATGCCAACGGCTCGGCTGCACTGCCGGGGCGGCGTGCTGCGCTCTCCCCAGACATGCTCCTGGGGACCGAGGGGACAGGCGTGTCCCTTTTCTGAAGGCCGGTCCCCCAGGCGCGACCGGGCTCCTGTCTGGGGCAGGCGGGATGTCCCGTCAAGGAGGCGTTCACTCCGGGGTAGTTTCTGCCAGAGCGCTGCAGAGCACTCGGCTGCGGCACCCAGCAGCAGCCCACAGACCCGACCCTGATTCCCCAGCGAAGGCAGAGCTTTCGCCTAGGTTTTCCGCACGAAGCGGACCGCGCCTCGCTGCTGCTTCCTCGCTCCGGGTTTGGGCGTTCGCTCTCTCGCGACAGGGGAGAAGTGTTGCGGGAGAGTCGGTGCTTCTGGGGCCTCGCTTCCCGGGGCCCAGGTGCGGACCCTGGGCTCCCAGGGCCTCGCCGATGTCGGGAGACGCGGCCTCCTCCTTGCAGCAGCGTGTGTCGCCCGGGGTGGCCCCTCTGCGCAGACGGCCTTCTCCCGGGCTCGCCGGGGCCTGGCCTCTTCCTCTCGCGTTCAGGCCGACTCGGGAAGAGGCCTGCGGCTTCCCGCGCAGCGAGGAGAGGCTCCAGGAGCACTGCGCACCGCCCGGGCCCTGGGACGGGGAGCCTGTGGGGGGACTGTCCCCGCGCCGTCCCCGGCCACGCCTGCCACCCAGAACGCTGCCCCACCCTGGAGGGAGACGGGGGCCGACGGCCGGCTGCTCCAGGGAGCGGTTTCTGCGCGTTCAGGGGCTGGCGCCTGGGAGCCCCCCCAAGGCTGCCCCAGGGACTGGTGGCCGAGGCCCTTCTGTCGCCCTGGGCCTCGAGGCCCAGGACGGGCCTGCCTTCTGCCCAGACTGCTGGCTCAGACCGGAGCACGCGCCCCTGCCCTCGTCGTCCCCCCGTGTCTCCTTAGCAGCCAGGCTTCCGGCGCCGGGCCCCGTGAGTGGGTGACACTTGTCCCCACCCCCCGACCCACTCTGGCTCAGACGGCAGGCTCTCCTGCTTGGCCTCACTTGCCCCAGCGCAATGCCAACGGCTCGGCTGCCCTCCCGGGGCGGCGTGCTGCGCTATCCCCAGACATGCTCCTGGGGACCGAGGGGACAGGCGTGTCCCTTTTCTGAAGGCCGGTCCCCCAGGCGCGCCCGGGCTCCTGTCTGGGGCAGGCGGGATGTCCCGGCAAGGAGGCGTTCACTCCGGTGTAGTTTCTGCCAGAGCGCTGCAGAGCACTCGGCTGTGGCACCCAGCAGCAGCCCACAGACCCGACCCTGATTCCCCAGCGAAGGCAGAGCTTTCGCCTAGGTTTTCCGCACGAAGCAGACCGCGCCTCGCTGTTGCTTCCTCGCTCCGGCTTTGGGCGTTCGCTCTCTCGCGACAGGGGAGAAGTGTTGCGGGAGAGTCGGTGCTTCTGGGGCCTCGCTTCCCGGGGCCCAGGTGCGGACCCTGGGCTCCCAGGGCCTCGCCGATGTCGGGAGACGCGGCCTCCTCCTTGCAGCAGCGTGTGTCGCCCGGGGTGGCCCCTCTGCGCAGACGGCCTTCTCCCGGGCTCGCCGGGGCCTGGCCTCTTCCTCTCGCGTTCAGGCCGACTCGGGAAGAGGCCTGCGGCGTCCCGCGCAGAGAGGAGAGGCTCCAGGAGCACTGCGCACCGCCCGGGCCCTGGGACGGGGAGCCTGTGGGGGGACTGTCCCCGCGCCGTCCCCGGCCACGCCTGCCACCCAGAACGCTGCCCCACCCTGGAGGGAGACGGGGGCCGACGGCCCGCTGCTCCAGGGAGCGGTTTCTGCGCGTTCAGGGGCTGGCGCCTGGGAGCCCCCCCAAGGCTGCCCCAGGGACTGGTGGCCGAGGCCCTGCTGTCGCCCTGGGCCTCGAGGCCCAAGACAGGCCTGCCTTCTGCCCAGACTGCTGGCTCAGACCGGAGCACGCGCCCCTGCCCTCGTCGTCCCCCCGTGTCTCCTTAGCAGCCAGGCTTCCGGGGCCGGGCCCTCTGAGTGGGTGACACTTGTCCCCACCCCCCGACCCACTCGGGCTCAGACGGCAGGCTCTCCTGCTTGGCTTCACTTGCCCCAGCGCCATGCCAACGGCTCGGCTGCCCTGCCGGGGCAGCGTGCTGCGCTCTCCCCAGACATGCTCCTGGGGACCGAGGGGACAGGCGTGTCCCTTTTCTGCAGGCTGGTCCCCCAGGCGCGACCGGGCTCCAGTCTGGGGGAGGCGGGATGTCCCGGCAAGGAGGCGTTCACTCCGGGGTAGTTTCTGCCAGAGCGCTGCAGAGCGCTCGGCTGCGGCAACCAGCAGCAGACCACAGGCCCGACCCTGATTCCCCAGCGAAGGCAGAGCTTTCCCCGAGGTTTTCGGCACGAAGCGGACCGCGCCTCGCTGCTGCTTCCTCGCTCCAGCTTTGGGCGTTCGCTCTCTCGCGTCAGGGGAGAAGTGCTGCGGGAGAGTCGGTGCTTCTGGGGCCTCGCTTCCCGGGGCCCAGGTGCGGACCCTGGGCTCCCAGGGCCTCGCCGATGTCGGGAGACGCGGCCTCCTCCGTGCAGCAGCGTGTGTCGCCCGGGGTGGCCCCTCTGCGCAGACGGCCTTCTCCCGGGCTCGCCGGGGCCTGGCCTCTTCCTCTCGCGTTCAGGCCGACTCGGGAAGAGGCCCGCGTCTTCCCGCGCAGAGAGGAGAGGCTCCAGGAGCACTGCGCACCGCCCGGGCCCTGGGACGGGGAGCCTGTGGGGGGACTGTCCCCGCGCCTTCCCCGGCCGCCCCTGCCACCCAGAAAGCTGCCCCACCCTGGAGGGACACGGGGGCCGACGGCCCGCTGCTCAAAGGAGCGGTTTCTGCGCGTTCAGGGGCTGGCGCCTGGGAGCCCCCGCAAGGCTCCCCCAGGGACTGGTGGCCGAGGCCCTGCTGTCGCCCTGGGCCTCGAGGCCCAGGACGGGCCTGCCTTCTGCCCAGACTGCTGGCTCAGACCGGAGCACGCGCCCCTGCCCTCGTCGTCCCCCCGTGTCTCCTTAGCAGCCAGGCTTCCGGCGCCGGGCCCCGTGAGTGGGTGACACTTGTCCCCACCCCCCGACCCACTCGGGCTCAGACGGCAGGCTCTCCTGCTTGGCTTCACTTGCCCCAGCGCCATGCCAACGGCTCGGCTGCCCTGCCGGGGCAGCGTGCTGCGCTCTACCCAGACAGGCTCCTGGGGACCAAGGGGACAGGCGTGTCCCTTTTCTGCAGGCTGGTCCCCCAGGCGCGACCGGGCTCCAGTCTGGGGGAGGCGGGATGTCCCGGCAAGGAGGCGTTCACTCCGGGGTAGTTTCTGCCAGAGCGCTGCAGAGCGCTCGGCTGCGGCAACCAGCAGCAGACCACAGGCCCGACCCTGATTCCCCAGTGAAGGCAGAGCTTTCGCCTAGGTTTTCCGCACGAAGCGGACCGCGCCTCGCTGTTGCTTCCTCGCTCCGGCTTTGGGCGTTCGCTCTCTCGCGACAGGGGAGAAGTGTTGCGGGAGAGTCGGTGCTTCTGGGGCCTCGCTTCCCGGGGCCCAGGTGCGGACCCTGGGCTCCCAGGGCCTCGCCGATGTCGGGAGACGCGGCCTCCTCCTTGCAGCAGCGTGTGTCGCCCGGGGTGGCCCCTCTGCGCAGACGGCCTTCTCCCGGGCTCGCCGGGGCCTGGCCTCTTCCTCTCGCGTTCAGGCCGACTCGGGAAGAGGCCTGGGGCTTCCCGCGCAGAGAGGAGAGGCTCCAGGAGCACTGCGCACCGCCCGGGCCCTGGGACGGGGAGCCTGTGGGGGGACTGTCCCCGCGCCTTCCCCGGCCGCCCCTGCCACCCAGAACGCTGCCCCACCCTGGAGGGAGACGGGGGCCGACGGCCCGCTGCTCCAGGGAGCGGTTTCTGCGCTTTCAGGGGCTGGCGCCTGGGAGCCCCCCCAAGGCTGCCCCAGGGACTGCTGGCCGAGGCCCTGCTGTCGCCCTGGGCCTCGAGGCCCAGGACGGGCCTGCCTTCTGCCCAGACTGCTGGCTCAGACCGGAGCACGCGCCCCTGCCCTCATCATCCCCCCGTGTCTCCTTGGCAGCCAGGCTTCCGGCGCCGGGCCCCGTGAGTGGGTGACACTTGTCCCCACCCCCCGACCCACTCGGGCTCAGACGGCAGGCTCTCCTGCTTGGCCTCACTTGCCCCAGCGCAATGCCAACGGCTCGGCTGCCCTGCCGGGTTGGCGTGCTGCGCTCTCCCCAGACATGCTCCTGGGGACCGAGGGGACAGGCGTGTCCCTTTTCTGAAGGCCGGTCCCCCAGGCGCGACCGGGCTCCTGTCTGGGGCAGGCGGGATGTCCCAGCAAGGAGGCGTTCACTCCGGGGTAGTTTCTGCCAGAGCGCTGCTGAGCACTCGGCTGCGGCACCCAGCAGCAGCTCACAGACACGACCCTGATTCCCCAGCGAAGGCAGAGCTTTCGCCTAGGTTTTTCGCACGAAGCGGACCGCGCCTCGCTGCTGCTTCCTCGCTCCGGCTTTGGGCGTTCGCTCTCTCGCGACAGGGGAGAAGTGTTGCGGGAGAGTCGGTACTTCTGGGGCCTCGCTTCCCGGGGCCCCGGTGCGGACCCTGGGCTCCCAGGGCCTCGCCGATGTCGGGAGACGCGGCCTCCTCCTTGCAGCAGCGTGTGTCGCCCGGGGTGGCCCCTCTGCGCAGACGGCCTTCTCCCGGGCTCGCCGGGGCCTGGCCTCTTCCTCTCGCGTTCAGGCCGACTCGGGAAGAGGCCCGCGTATTCCCGCGCAGAGAGGAGAGGCTCCAGGAGCACTGCGCACCGCCCGGGCCCTGGGACGGGGAGCCTGTGGGGGGACTGTCCCCGCGCCTTCCCCGGCCGCCCCTGCCACCCATAACGCTGCCCCACCCTGGAGGGAGACGGGGGCCGACGGCCGGCTGCTCCAGGGAGCGGTTTCTGCGCGTTCAGGGGCTGGCGCCTGGGTGCACCCCAAGGCTGCCCCAGGGACTGGTGGCCGAGGCCCTGCTGTCGCCCTGGGCCTCGAAGCCCAGGACAGGCCGGCCTTCTGCCCAGACTGCTGGCTCAGACCGGGGCCCGTGCCCCTGCCCACGTCGTCCTCCCGTGTCTCCTTAGCAGGCAGGCTTCCGGCGCCGCGCCCCGTGAGTGGGTGACACTTGTCCCCACCCCCCGACCCACTCGGGCTCAGACGGCAGGCTCTACTGCTTGGCCTCACTTGCCCCAGCGCAATGCCAACGGCTCGGCTGCACTGCCGGGGCGGCGTGCTGCGCTCTCCCCGGACAGGCTCCTGGGGACCGAGGGGACAGGCGTGTCCCTTTTCTGAAGGCTGATACCCTAGACGCGGCCGGGCTCCAGTCTGGGGCAGGCGGGATGTCCCGGCAAGGAGGCATTCACTCCGGGGTAGTTTCTGCCAGAGCGCTGCAGAGCGCTCGGCTGCGGCAACCAGCAGCAGACCACAGGCCCGACCCTGATTCCCCAGCGAAGGAAGAGCTTTCCCCGAGGTTTTCGGCACGAAGCGGACCGCGCCTCGCTGCTGCTTCCTCGCTCCGGCTTTGGGCGTTCGCTCTCTCGCGTCAGGGGAGAAGTGCTGCGGGAGAGTCGGTGCTTCTGGGGCCTCGCTTCCCGGGGCCCAGGTGCGGACCCTGGGCTCCCAGGGCCTCGCCGATGTCGGGAGACGCGGCCTCCTCCGTGCAGCAGCGTGTGTCGCCCGGGGTGGCCCCTCTGCGCAGACGGCCTTCTCCCGGGCTCGCCGGGGCCTGGCCTCTTCCTCTCGCGTTCAGGCCGACTCGGGAAGAGGCCCGCGTCTTCCCGCGCAGAGAGGAGAGGCTCCAGGAGCACTGCGCACCGCCCGGGCCCTGGGACGGGGAGCCTCTGGGGGGAATGTCCCCGCGCCTTCCCCGGCCGCCCCTGCCACCCAGAAAGCTGCCCCACCCTGGAGGGAGACGGGGGCCGACGGCCCGCTGCTCCAGGGAGCGGTTTCTGCGCGTTCAGGGGCTGGCGCCTGGGAGCCCCCCCAAGGCTGCCCCAGGGACTGGTGGCCGAGGCCTTGCTGTCGCCCTGGGCCTCGAGGCCCAGGACAGGCCTGCCTTCTGCCCAGACTGCTGGCTCAGACCGGAGCACGCGCCCCTGCCCTCGTCGTCCCCCCGTGTCTCCTTAGCAGCCAGGCTTCCGGCGCCGGGCCCCGTGAGTGGGTGACACTTGTCCCCACCGCCCGACCCACTCGGGCTCAGACGGCAGGCTCTCCTGCTTGGCCTCACTTGCCCCAGCGCAATGCCAACGGCTCGGCTGCACTGCCGGGGCGGCGTGCTGCGCTCTCCCCAGACATGCTCCTGGGGACCGAGGGGACAGGCGTGTCCCTTTTCTGAAGGCCGGTCCCCCAGGCGCGACCGGGCTCCTGTCTGGGGCAGGCGGGATGTCCCGTCAAGGAGGCGTTCACTCCGGGGTAGTTTCTGCCAGAGCGCTGCAGAGCACTCGGCTGCGGCACCCAGCAGCAGCCCACAGACCCGACCCTGATTCCCCAGCGAAGGCAGAGCTTTCGCCTAGGTTTTCCGCACGAAGCGGACCGCGCCTCGCTGCTGCTTCCTCGCTCCGGCTTTGGGCGTTCGCTCTCTCGCGACAGGGGAGAAGTGTTGCGGGAGAGTCGGTGCTTCTGGGGCCTCGCTTCCCGGGGCCCAGGTGCGGACCCTGGGCTCCCAGGGCCTCGCCGATGTCGGGAGACGCGGCCTCCTCCTTGCAGCAGCGTGTGTCGCCCGGGGTGGCCCCTCTGCGCAGACGGCCTTCTCCCGGGCTCGCCGGGGCCTGGCCTCTTCCTCTCGCGTTCAGGCCGACTCGGGAAGAGGCCTGCGGCTTCCCGCGCAGCGAGGAGAGGCTCCAGGAGCACTGCGCACCGCCCGGGCCCTGGGACGGGGAGCCTGTGGGGGGACTGTCCCCGCGCCGTCCCCGGCCACGCCTGCCACCCAGAACGCTGCCCCACCCTGGAGGGAGACGGGGGCCGACGGCCGGCTGCTCCAGGGAGCGGTTTCTGCGCGTTCAGGGGCTGGCGCCTGGGAGCCCCCCCAAGGCTGCCCCAGGGACTGGTGGCCGAGGCCCTTCTGTCGCCCTGGGCCTCGAGGCCCAGGACGGGCCTGCCTTCTGCCCAGACTGCTGGCTCAGACCGGAGCACGCGCCCCTGCCCTCGTCGTCCCCCCGTGTCTCCTTAGCAGCCAGGCTTCCGGCGCCGGGCCCCGTGAGTGGGTGACACTTGTCCCCACCCCCCGACCCACTCGGGCTCAGACGGCAGGCTCTCCTGCTTGGCCTCACTTGCCCCAGCGCCATGCCAACGGCTCGGCTGCCCTGCCGGGGCGGCGTGCTGAGCTCTCCCCAGACAGGCTCCTGGGGACCGAGGGGACAGGCGTGTCCCTTTTCTGAAGGCTGATCCTCTAGGCAGGACCGGGCTCCAGTCTGGGGCAGGCGGGATGTCCGGCAAGGAGGCGTTCACTCCGGGGTAGTTTCTGCCAGAGCGCTGCAGAGCAATCGGCTGCGACAACCAGCAGCAGCCCACAGGCCCGACCCTGATTCCCCAGTGAAGGCAGAGCTTTCCCCGAGGTTTTCGGCACGAAGCGGACCGCGCCTCGCTGCTGCTTCCTCGCTCCGGCTTTGGGCGTTCGCTCTCTCGCGACAGGGGAGAAGTGTTGCGGGAGAGTCGGTGCTTCTGGGGCCTCGCTTCCCGGGGCCCAGGTGCGGACCCTGGGCTCCCAGGGCCTCGCCGATGTCGGGAGACGCGGCCTCCTCCTTGCAGCAGCGTGTGTCGCCCGGGGTGGCCCCTCTGCGCAGACGGCCTTCTCCCGGGCTCGCCGGGGCCTGGCCTCTTCCTCTCGCGTTCAGGCCGACTCGGGAAGAGGCCTGGGGCTTCCCGCGCAGAGAGGAGAGGCTCCAGGAGCACTGCGCACCGCCCGGGCCCTGGGACGGGGAGCCTGTGGGGGGACTGTCCCCGCGCCTTCCCCGGCCGCCCCTGCCACCCAGAACGCTGCCCCACCCTGGAGGGAGACGGGGGCCGACGGCCGGCTGCTCCAGGGAGCGGTTTCTGCGCGTTCAGGGGCTGGCGCCTGGGAGCCCCCCCAAGGCTGCCCCAGGGACTGGTGGCCGAGGCCCTGCTGTCGCCCTGGGCCTCGAAGCCCAGGACAGGCCGGCCTTCTGCCCAGACTGCTGGCTCAGACCGGGGCCCGTGCCCCTGCCCACGTCGTCCTCCCGTGTCTCCTTAGCAGGCAGGCTTCCGGCGCCGCGCCCCGTGAGTGGGTGACACTTGTCCCCACCCCCCGACCCACTCGGGCTCAGACGGCAGGCTCTCCTGCTTGGCCTCACTTGCCCCAGCGCAATGCCAACGGCTCGGCTGCCCTGCCGGGGCGGCGTGCTGCGCTCTCCCCGGACAGGCTCCTGGGGACCGAGGGGACAGGCGTGTCCCTTTTCTGAAGGCTGATACCCTAGACGCGGCTGGGCTCCAGTCTGGGGCAGGCGGGATGTCCCGGCAAGGAGGCATTCACTCCGGGGTAGTTTCTGCCAGAGCGCTGCAGAGCGCTCGGCTGCGGCAACCAGCAGCAGACCACAGGCCCGACCCTGATTCCCCAGCGAAGGAAGAGCTTTCCCCGAGGTTTTCGGCACGAAGCGGACCGCGCCTCGCTGCTGCTTCCTCGCTCCGGCTTTGGGCGTTCGCTCTCTCGCGTCAGGGGAGAAGTGCTGCGGGAGAGTCGGTGCTTCTGGGGCCTCGCTTCCCGGGGCCCAGGTGCGGACCCTGGGCTCCCAGGGCCTCGCCGATGTCGGGAGACGCGGCCTCCTCCGTGCAGCAGCGTGTGTCGCCCGGGGTGGCCCCTCTGCGCAGACGGCCTTCTCCCGGGCTCGCCGGGGCCTGGCCTCTTCCTCTCGCGTTCAGGCCGACTCGGGAAGAGGCCCGCGTCTTCCCGCGCAGAGAGGAGAGGCTCCAGGAGCACTGCGCACCGCCCGGGCCCTGGGACGGGGAGCCTCTGGGGGGAATGTCCCCGCGCCTTCCCCGGCCGCCCCTGCCACCCAGAAAGCTGCCCCACCCTGGAGGGAGACGGGGGCCGACGGCCCGCTGCTCCAGGGAGCGGTTTCTGCGCGTTCAGGGGCTGGCGCCTGGGAGCCCCCCCAAGGCTGCCCCAGGGACTGGTGGCCGAGGCCTTGCTGTCGCCCTGGGCCTCGAGGCCCAGGACAGGCCTGCCTTCTGCCCAGACTGCTGGCTCAGACCGGAGCACGCGCCCCTGCCCTCGTCGTCCCCCCGTGTCTCCTTAGCAGCCAGGCTTCCGGCGCCGGGCCCCGTGAGTGGGTGACACTTGTCCCCACCGCCCGACCCACTCGGGCTCAGACGGCAGGCTCTCCTGCTTGGCCTCACTTGCCCCAGCGCAATGCCAACGGCTCGGCTGCACTGCCGGGGCGGCGTGCTGCGCTCTCCCCAGACATGCTCCTGGGGACCGAGGGGACAGGCGTGTCCCTTTTCTGAAGGCCGGTCCCCCAGGCGCGACCGGGCTCCTGTCTGGGGCAGGCGGGATGTCCCGTCAAGGAGGCGTTCACTCCGGGGTAGTTTCTGCCAGAGCGCTGCAGAGCACTCGGCTGCGGCACCCAGCAGCAGCCCACAGACCCGACCCTGATTCCCCAGCGAAGGCAGAGCTTTCGCCTAGGTTTTCCGCACGAAGCGGACCGCGCCTCGCTGCTGCTTCCTCGCTCCGGCTTTGGGCGTTCGCTCTCTCGCGACAGGGGAGAAGTGTTGCGGGAGAGTCGGTGCTTCTGGGGCCTCGCTTCCCGGGGCCCAGGTGCGGACCCTGGGCTCCCAGGGCCTCGCCGATGTCGGGAGACGCGGCCTCCTCCTTGCAGCAGCGTGTGTCGCCCGGGGTGGCCCCTCTGCGCAGACGGCCTTCTCCCGGGCTCGCCGGGGCCTGGCCTCTTCCTCTCGCGTTCAGGCCGACTCGGGAAGAGGCCTGCGGCGTCCCGCGCAGAGAGGAGAGGCTCCAGGAGCACTGCGCACCGCCCGGGCCCTGGGACGGGGAGCCTGTGGGGGGACTGTCCCCGCGCCGTCCCCGGCCACGCCTGCCACCCAGAACGCTGCCCCACCCTGGAGGGAGACGGGGGCCGACGGCCCGCTGCTCCAGGGAGCGGTTTCTGCGCGTTCAGGGGCTGGCGCCTGGGAGCCCCCCCAAGGCTGCCCCAGGGACTGGTGGCCGAGGCCCTGCTGTCGCCCTGGGCCTCGAGGCCCAAGACAGGCCTGCCTTCTGCCCAGACTGCTGGCTCAGACCGGAGCACGCGCCCCTGCCCTCGTCGTCCCCCCGTGTCTCCTTAGCAGCCAGGCTTCCGGGGCCGGGCCCTCTGAGTGGGTGACACTTGTCCCCACCCCCCGACCCACTCGGGCTCAGACGGCAGGCTCTCCTGCTTGGCTTCACTTGCCCCAGCGCCATGCCAACGGCTCGGCTGCCCTGCCGGGGCAGCGTGCTGCGCTCTCCCCAGACATGCTCCTGGGGACCGAGGGGACAGGCGTGTCCCTTTTCTGCAGGCTGGTCCCCCAGGCGCGACCGGGATCCAGTCTGGGGGAGGCGGGATGTCCCGGCAAGGAGGCGTTCACTCCGGGGTAGTTTCTGCCAGAGCGCTGCAGAGCGCTCGGCTGCGGCAACCAGCAGCAGACCACAGGCCCGACCCTGATTCCCCAGCGAAGGCAGAGCTTTCCCCGAGGTTTTCGGCACGAAGCGGACCGCGCCTCGCTGCTGCTTCCTCGCTCCAGCTTTGGGCGTTCGCTCTCTCGCGTCAGGGGAGAAGTGCTGCGGGAGAGTCGGTGCTTCTGGGGCCTCGCTTCCCGGGGCCCAGGTGCGGACCCTGGGCTCCCAGGGCCTCGCCGATGTCGGGAGACGCGGCCTCCTCCGTGCAGCAGCGTGTGTCGCCCGGGGTGGCCCCTCTGCGCAGACGGCCTTCTCCCGGGCTCGCCGGGGCCTGGCCTCTTCCTCTCGCGTTCAGGCCGACTCGGGAAGAGGCCCGCGTCTTCCCGCGCAGAGAGGAGAGGCTCCAGGAGCACTGCGCACCGCCCGGGCCCTGGGACGGGGAGCCTGTGGGGGGACTGTCCCCGCGCCTTCCCCGGCCGCCCCTGCCACCCAGAAAGCTGCCCCACCCTGGAGGGACACGGGGGCCGACGGCCCGCTGCTCAAAGGAGCGGTTTCTGCGCGTTCAGGGGCTGGCGCCTGGGAGCCCCCGCAAGGCTCCCCCAGGGACTGGTGGCCGAGGCCCTGCTGTCGCCCTGGGCCTCGAGGCCCAGGACGGGCCTGCCTTCTGCCCAGACTGCTGGCTCAGACCGGAGCACGCGCCCCTGCCCTCGTCGTCCCCCCGTGTCTCCTTAGCAGCCAGGCTTCCGGCGCCGGGCCCCGTGAGTGGGTGACACTTGTCCCCACCCCCCGACCCACTCGGGCTCAGACGGCAGGCTCTCCTGCTTGGCTTCACTTGCCCCAGCGCCATGCCAACGGCTCGGCTGCCCTGCCGGGGCAGCGTGCTGCGCTCTACCCAGACAGGCTCCTGGGGACCAAGGGGACAGGCGTGTCCCTTTTCTGCAGGCTGGTCCCCCAGGCGCGACCGGGCTCCAGTCTGGGGGAGGCGGGATGTCCCGGCAAGGAGGCGTTCACTCCGGGGTAGTTTCTGCCAGAGCGCTGCAGAGCGCTCGGCTGCGGCAACCAGCAGCAGACCACAGGCCCGACCCTGATTCCCCAGTGAAGGCAGAGCTTTCGCCTAGGTTTTCCGCACGAAGCGGACCGCGCCTCGCTGTTGCTTCCTCGCTCCGGCTTTGGGCGTTCGCTCTCTCGCGACAGGGGAGAAGTGTTGCGGGAGAGTCGGTGCTTCTGGGGCCTCGCTTCCCGGGGCCCAGGTGCGGACCCTGGGCTCCCAGGGCCTCGCCGATGTTGGGAGACGCGGCCTCCTCCTTGCAGCAGCGTGTGTCGCCCGGGGTGGCCCCTCTGCGCAGACGGCCTTCTCCCGGGCTCGCCGGGGCCTGGCCTCTTCCTCTCGCGTTCAGGCCGACTCGGGAAGAGGCCTGCGGCGTCCCGCGCAGAGAGGAGAGGCTCCAGGAGCACTGCGCACCACCCGGGCCCTGGGACGGGGAGCCTGTGGGGGGACTGTCCCCGCGCCGTCCCCGGCCACGCCTGCCACCCAGAACGCTGCCCCACCCTGGAGGGAGACGGGGGCCGACGGCCCGCTGCTCCAGGGAGCGGTTTCTGCGCGTTCAGGGGCTGGCGCCTGGGAGCCCCCCCAAGGCTGCCCCAGGGACTGGTGGCCGAGGCCTTGCTGTCGCCCTGGGCCTCGAGGCCCAAGACAGGCCTGCCTTCTGCCCAGACTGCTGGCTCAGACCGGAGCACGCGCCCCTGCCCTCGTCGTCCCCCCGTGTCTCCTTAGCAGCCAGGCTTCCGGGGCCGGGCCCTCTGAGTGGGTGACACTTGTCCCCACCCCCCGACGACTCGGGCTCAGACGGCAGGCTCTCCTGCTTGGCTTCACTTGCCCCAGCGCCATGCCAACGGCTCGGCTGCCCTGCCGGGGCAGCGTGCTGCGCTCTCCCCAGACATGCTCCTGGGGACCGAGGGGACAGGCGTGTCCCTTTTCTGCAGGCTGGTCCCCCAGGCGCGACAGGGCTCCAGTCTGGGGGAGGCGGGATGTCCCGGCAAGGAGGCGTTCACTCCGGGGTAGTTTCTGCCAGAGCGCTGCAGAGCGCTCGGCTGCGGCAACCAGCAGCAGACCACAGGCCCGACCCTGATTCCCCAGCGAAGGCAGAGCTTTCCCCGAGGTTTTCGGCACGAAGCGGACCGCGCCTCGCTGCTGCTTCCTCGCTCCAGCTTTGGGCGTTCGCTCTCTCGCGTCAGGGGAGAAGTGCTGCGGGAGAGTCGGTGCTTCTGGGGCCTCGCTTCCCGGGGCCCAGGTGCGGACCCTGGGCTCCCAGGGCCTCGCCGATGTCGGGAGACGCGGCCTCCTCCTTGCAGCAGCGTGTGTCGCCCGGGGTGGCCCCTCTGCGCAGACGGCCTTCTCCCGGGCTCGCCGGGGCCTGGCCTCTTCCTCTCGCGTTCAGGCCGACTCGGGAAGAGGCCCGCGTCTTCCCGCGCAGAGAGGAGAGGCTCCAGGAGCACTGCGCACCGCCCGGGCCCTGGGACGGGGAGCCTGTGGGGGGACTGTCCCCGCGCCTTCCCCGGCCGCCCCTGCCACCCAGAAAGCTGCCCCACCCTGGAGGGACACGGGGGCCGACGGCCCGCTGCTCAAAGGAGCGGTTTCTGCGCGTTCAGGGGCTGGCGCCTGGGAGCCCCCGCAAGGCTCCCCCAGGGACTGGTGGCCGAGGCCCTGCTGTCGCCCTGGGCCTCGAGGCCCAGGACAGGCCTGCCTTCTGCCCAGACTGCTGGCTCAGACCGGAGCACGCGCCCCTGCCCTCGTCGTCCCCCCGTGTCTCCTTAGCAGCCAGGCTTCCGGCGCCGGGCCCCGTGAGTGGGTGACACTTGTCCCCACCCCCCGACCCACTCGGGCTCAGACGGCAGGCTCTCCTGCTTGGCCTCACTTGCCCCAGCGCCATGCCAACGGCTCGGCTGCCCTGCCGGGGCGGCGTGCTGAGCTCTCCCCAGACAGGCTCCTGGGGACCGAGGGGACAGGCGTGTCCCTTTTCTGAAGGCTGATCCTCTAGGCAGGACCGGGCTCCAGTCTGGGGCAGGCGGGATGTCCGGCAAGGAGGCGTTCACTCCGGGGTAGTTTCTGCCAGAGCGCTGCAGAGCAATCGGCTGCGACAACCAGCAGCAGCCCACAGGCCCGACCCTGATTCCCCAGTGAAGGCAGAGCTTTCCCCGAGGTTTTCGGCACGAAGCGGACCGCGCCTCGCTGCTGCTTCCTCGCTCCGGCTTTGGGCGTTCGCTCTCTCGCGACAGGGGAGAAGTGTTGCGGGAGAGTCGGTGCTTCTGGGGCCTCGCTTCCCGGGGCCCAGGTGCGGACCCTGGGCTCCCAGGGCCTCGCCGATGTCGGGAGACGCGGCCTCCTCCTTGCAGCAGCGTGTGTCGCCCGGGGTGGCCCCTCTGCGCAGACGGCCTTCTCCCGGGCTCGCCGGGGCCTGGCCTCTTCCTCTCGCGTTCAGGCCGACTCGGGAAGAGGCCTGGGGCTTCCCGCGCAGAGAGGAGAGGCTCCAGGAGCACTGCGCACCGCCCGGGCCCTGGGACGGGGAGCCTGTGGGGGGACTGTCCCCGCGCCTTCCCCGGCCGCCCCTGCCACCCAGAACGCTGCCCCACCCTGGAGGGAGACGGGGGCCGACGGCCCGCTGCTCCAGGGAGCGGTTTCTGCGCTTTCAGGGGCTGGCGCCTGGGAGCCCCCCCAAGGCTGCCCCAGGGACTGCTGGCCGAGGCCCTGCTGTCGCCCTGGGCCTCGAGGCCCAGGACGGGCCTGCCTTCTGCCCAGACTGCTGGCTCAGACCGGAGCACGCGCCCCTGCCCTCATCATCCCCCCGTGTCTCCTTGGCAGCCAGGCTTCCGGCGCCGGGCCCCGTGAGTGGGTGACACTTGTCCCCACCCCCCGACCCACTCGGGCTCAGACGGCAGGCTCTCCTGCTTGGCCTCACTTGCCCCAGCGCAATGCCAACGGCTCGGCTGCCCTGCCGGGTTGGCGTGCTGCGCTCTCCCCAGACATGCTCCTGGGGACCGAGGGGACAGGCGTGTCCCTTTTCTGAAGGCCGGTCCCCCAGGCGCGACCGGGCTCCTGTCTGGGGCAGGCGGGATGTCCCGGCAAGGAGGCGTTCACTCCGGGGTAGTTTCTGCCAGAGCGCTGCAGAGCGCTCGGCTGCGGCAACCAGCAGCAGACCACAGGCCCGACCCTGATTCCCCAGTGAAGGCAGAGCTTTCGCCTAGGTTTTCCGCACGAAGCGGACCGCGCCTCGCTGTTGCTTCCTCGCTCCGGCTTTGGGCGTTCGCTCTCTCGCGACAGGGGAGAAGTGTTGCGGGAGAGTCGGTGCTTCTGGGGCCTCGCTTCCCGGGGCCCAGGTGCGGACCCTGGGCTCCCAGGGCCTCGCCGATGTCGGGAGACGCGGCCTCCTCCTTGCAGCAGCGTGTGTCGCCCGGGGTGGCCCCTCTGCGCAGACGGCCTTCTCCCGGGCTCGCCGGGGCCTGGCCTCTTCCTCTCGCGTTCAGGCCGACTCGGGAAGAGGCCTGGGGCTTCCCGCGCAGAGAGGAGAGGCTCCAGGAGCACTGCGCACCGCCCGGGCCCTGGGACGGGGAGCCTGTGGGGGGACTGTCCCCGCGCCTTCCCCGGCCGCCCCTGCCACCCAGAACGCTGCCCCACCCTGGAGGGAGACGGGGGCCGACGGCCCGCTGCTCCAGGGAGCGGTTTCTGCGCTTTCAGGGGCTGGCGCCTGGGAGCCCCCCCAAGGCTGCCCCAGGGACTGCTGGCCGAGGCCCTGCTGTCGCCCTGGGCCTCGAGGCCCAGGACGGGCCTGCCTTCTGCCCAGACTGCTGGCTCAGACCGGAGCACGCGCCCCTGCCCTCATCATCCCCCCGTGTCTCCTTGGCAGCCAGGCTTCCGGCGCCGGGCCCCGTGAGTGGGTGACACTTGTCCCCACCCCCCGACCCACTCGGGCTCAGACGGCAGGCTCTCCTGCTTGGCCTCACTTGCCCCAGCGCAATGCCAACGGCTCGGCTGCCCTGCCGGGGCGGCGTGCTGCGCTCTCCCCGGACAGGCTCCTGGGGACCGAGGGGACAGGTGTGTCCCTTTTCTGAAGGCTGATACCCTAGACGCGGCCGGGCTCCAGTCTGGGGCAGGCGGGATGTCCCGGCAAGGAGGCATTCACTCCGGGGTAGTTTCTGCCAGAGCGCTGCAGAGCGCTCGGCTGCGGCAACCAGCAGCAGACCACAGGCCCGACCCTGATTCCCCAGCGAAGGAAGAGCTTTCCCCGAGGTTTTCGGCACGAAGCGGACCGCGCCTCGCTGCTGCTTCCTCGCTCCGGCTTTGGGCGTTCGCTCTCTCGCGTCAGGGGAGAAGTGCTGCGGGAGAGTCGGTGCTTCTGGGGCCTCGCTTCCCGGGGCCCAGGTGCGGACCCTGGGCTCCCAGGGCCTCGCCGATGTCGGGAGACGCGGCCTCCTCCGTGCAGCAGCGTGTGTCGCCCGGGGTGGCCCCTCTGCGCAGACGGCCTTCTCCCGGGCTCGCCGGGGCCTGGCCTCTTCCTCTCGCGTTCAGGCCGACTCGGGAAGAGGCCCGCGTCTTCCCGCGCAGAGAGGAGAGGCTCCAGGAGCACTGCGCACCGCCCGGGCCCTGGGACGGGGAGCCTCTGGGGGGAATGTCCCCGCGCCTTCCCCGGCCGCCCCTGCCACCCAGAAAGCTGCCCCACCCTGGAGGGAGACGGGGGCCGACGGCCCGCTGCTCCAGGGAGCGGTTTCTGCGCGTTCAGGGGCTGGCGCCTGGGAGCCCCCCCAAGGCTGCCCCAGGGACTGGTGGCCGAGGCCTTGCTGTCGCCCTGGGCCTCGAGGCCCAGGACAGGCCTGCCTTCTGCCCAGACTGCTGGCTCAGACCGGAGCACGCGCCCCTGCCCTCGTCGTCCCCCCGTGTCTCCTTAGCAGCCAGGCTTCCGGCGCCGGGCCCCGTGAGTGGGTGACACTTGTCCCCACCGCCCGACCCACTCGGGCTCAGACGGCAGGCTCTCCTGCTTGGCCTCACTTGCCCCAGCGCAATGCCAACGGCTCGGCTGCACTGCCGGGGCGGCGTGCTGCGCTCTCCCCAGACATGCTCCTGGGGACCGAGGGGACAGGCGTGTCCCTTTTCTGAAGGCCGGTCCCCCAGGCGCGACCGGGCTCCTGTCTGGGGCAGGCGGGATGTCCCGTCAAGGAGGCGTTCACTCCGGGGTAGTTTCTGCCAGAGCGCTGCAGAGCACTCGGCTGCGGCACCCAGCAGCAGCCCACAGACCCGACCCTGATTCCCCAGCGAAGGCAGAGCTTTCGCCTAGGTTTTCCGCACGAAGCGGACCGCGCCTCGCTGCTGCTTCCTCGCTCCGGCTTTGGGCGTTCGCTCTCTCGCGACAGGGGAGAAGTGTTGCGGGAGAGTCGGTGCTTCTGGGGCCTCGCTTCCCGGGGCCCAGGTGCGGACCCTGGGCTCCCAGGGCCTCGCCGATGTCGGGAGACGCGGCCTCCTCCTTGCAGCAGCGTGTGTCGCCCGGGGTGGCCCCTCTGCGCAGACGGCCTTCTCCCGGGCTCGCCGGGGCCTGGCCTCTTCCTCTCGCGTTCAGGCCGACTCGGGAAGAGGCCTGCGGCTTCCCGCGCAGCGAGGAGAGGCTCCAGGAGCACTGCGCACCGCCCGGGCCCTGGGACGGGGAGCCTGTGGGGGGACTGTCCCCGCGCCGTCCCCGGCCACGCCTGCCACCCAGAACGCTGCCCCACCCTGGAGGGAGACGGGGGCCGACGGCCGGCTGCTCCAGGGAGCGGTTTCTGCGCGTTCAGGGGCTGGCGCCTGGGAGCCCCCCCAAGGCTGCCCCAGGGACTGGTGGCCGAGGCCCTTCTGTCGCCCTGGGCCTCGAGGCCCAGGACGGGCCTGCCTTCTGCCCAGACTGCTGGCTCAGACCGGAGCACGCGCCCCTGCCCTCGTCGTCCCCCCGTGTCTCCTTAGCAGCCAGGCTTCCGGCGCCGGGCCCCGTGAGTGGGTGACACTTGTCCCCACCCCCCGACCCACTCTGGCTCAGACGGCAGGCTCTCCTGCTTGGCCTCACTTGCCCCAGCGCAATGCCAACGGCTCGGCTGCCCTCCCGGGGCGGCGTGCTGCGCTCTCCCCAGACATGCTCCTGGGGACCGAGGGGACAGGCGTGTCCCTTTTCTGAAGGCCGGTCCCCCAGGCGCGACCGGGCTCCTGTCTGGGGCAGGCGGGATGTCCCGGCAAGGAGGCGTTCACTCCGGTGTAGTTTCTGCCAGAGCGCTGCAGAGCACTCGGCTGCGGCACCCAGCAGCAGCCCACAGACCCGACCCTGATTCCCCAGCGAAGGCAGAGCTTTCGCCTAGGTTTTCCGCACGAAGCAGACCGCGCCTCGCTGTTGCTTCCTCGCTCCGGCTTTGGGCGTTCGCTCTCTCGCGACAGGGGAGAAGTGTTGCGGGAGAGTCGGTGCTTCTGGGGCCTCGCTTCCCGGGGCCCAGGTGCGGACCCTGGGCTCCCAGGGCCTCGCCGATGTCGGGAGACGCGGCCTCCTCCTTGCAGCAGCGTGTGTCGCCCGGGGTGGCCCCTCTGCGCAGACGGCCTTCTCCCGGGCTCGCCGGGGCCTGGCCTCTTCCTCTCGCGTTCAGGCCGACTCGGGAAGAGGCCTGCGGCTTCCCGCGCAGCGAGGAGAGGCTCCAGGAGCACTGCGCACCGCCCGGGCCCTGGGACGGGGAGCCTGTGGGGGGACTGTCCCCGCGCCGTCCCCGGCCACGCCTGCCACCCAGAACGCTGCCCCACCCTGGAGGGAGACGGGGGCCGACGGCCGGCTGCTCCAGGGAGCGGTTTCTGCGCGTTCAGGGGCTGGCGCCTGGGAGCCCCCCCAAGGCTGCCCCAGGGACTGGTGGCCGAGGCCCTTCTGTCGCCCTGGGCCTCGAGGCCCAGGACGGGCCTGCCTTCTGCCCAGACTGCTGGCTCAGACCGGAGCACGCGCCCCTGCCCTCGTCGTCCCCCCGTGTCTCCTTAGCAGCCAGGCTTCCGGCGCCGGGCCCCGTGAGTGGGTGACACTTGTCCCCACCCCCCGACCCACTCTGGCTCAGACGGCAGGCTCTCCTGCTTGGCCTCACTTGCCCCAGCGCAATGCCAACGGCTCGGCTGCCCTCCCGGGGCGGCGTGCTGCGCTCTCCCCAGACATGCTCCTGGGGACCGAGGGGACAGGCGTGTCCCTTTTCTGAAGGCCGGTCCCCCAGGCGCGACCGGGCTCCTGTCTGGGGCAGGCGGGATGTCCCGGCAAGGAGGCGTTCACTCCGGTGTAGTTTCTGCCAGAGCGCTGCAGAGCACTCGGCTGCGGCACCCAGCAGCAGCCCACAGACCCGACCCTGATTCCCCAGCGAAGGCAGAGCTTTCGCCTAGGTTTTCCGCACGAAGCAGACCGCGCCTCGCTGTTGCTTCCTCGCTCCGGCTTTGGGCGTTCGCTCTCTCGCGACAGGGGAGAAGTGTTGCGGGAGAGTCGGTGCTTCTGGGGCCTCGCTTCCCGGGGCCCAGGTGCGGACCCTGGGCTCCCAGGGCCTCGCCGATGTCGGGAGACGCGGCCTCCTCCTTGCAGCAGCGTGTGTCGCCCGGGGTGGCCCCTCTGCGCAGACGGCCTTCTCCCGGGCTCGCCGGGGCCTGGCCTCTTCCTCTCGCGTTCAGGCCGACTCGGGAAGAGGCCTGCGGCGTCCCGCGCAGAGAGGAGAGGCTCCAGGAGCACTGCGCACCGCCCGGGCCCTGGGACGGGGAGCCTGTGGGGGGACTGTCCCCGCGCCGTCCCCGGCCACGCCTGCCACCCAGAACGCTGCCCCACCCTGGAGGGAGACGGGGGCCGACGGCCCGCTGCTCCAGGGAGCGGTTTCTGCGCGTTCAGGGGCTGGCGCCTGGGAGCCCCCCCAAGGCTGCCCCAGGGACTGGTGGCCGAGGCCCTGCTGTCGCCCTGGGCCTCGAGGCCCAAGACAGGCCTGCCTTCTGCCCAGACTGCTGGCTCAGACCGGAGCACGCGCCCCTGCCCTCGTCGTCCCCCCGTGTCTCCTTAGCAGCCAGGCTTCCGGGGCCGGGCCCTCTGAGTGGGTGACACTTGTCCCCACCCCCCGACCCACTCGGGCTCAGACGGCAGGCTCTCCTGCTTGGCTTCACTTGCCCCAGCGCCATGCCAACGGCTCGGCTGCCCTGCCGGGGCAGCGTGCTGCGCTCTCCCCAGACATGCTCCTGGGGACCGAGGGGACAGGCGTGTCCCTTTTCTGCAGGCTGGTCCCCCAGGCGCGACCGGGCTCCAGTCTGGGGGAGGCGGGATGTCCCGGCAAGGAGGCGTTCACTCCGGGGTAGTTTCTGCCAGAGCGCTGCAGAGCGCTCGGCTGCGGCAACCAGCAGTAGACCACAGGCCCGACCCTGATTCCCCAGCGAAGGCAGAGCTTTCCCCGAGGTTTTCGGCACGAAGCGGACCGCGCCTCGCTGCTGCTTCCTCGCTCCAGCTTTGGGCGTTCGCTCTCTCGCGTCAGGGGAGAAGTGCTGCGGGAGAGTCGGTGCTTCTGGGGCCTCGCTTCCCGGGGCCCAGGTGCGGACCCTGGGCTCCCAGGGCCTCGCCGATGTCGGGAGACGCGGCCTCCTCCGTGCAGCAGCGTGTGTCGCCCGGGGTGGCCCCTCTGCGCAGACGGCCTTCTCCCGGGCTCGCCGGGGCCTGGCCTCTTCCTCTCGCGTTCAGGCCGACTCGGGAAGAGGCCCGCGTCTTCCCGCGCAGAGAGGAGAGGCTCCAGGAGCACTGCGCACCGCCCGGGCCCTGGGACGGGGAGCCTGTGGGGGGACTGTCCCCGCGCCTTCCCCGGCCGCCCCTGCCACCCAGAAAGCTGCCCCACCCTGGAGGGACACGGGGGCCGACGGCCCGCTGCTCAAAGGAGCGGTTTCTGCGCGTTCAGGGGCTGGCGCCTGGGAGACCCCGCAAGGCTCCCCCAGGGACTGGTGGCCGAGGCCCTGCTGTCGCCCTGGGCCTCGAGGCCCAGGACGGGCCTGCCTTCTGCCCAGACTGCTGGCTCAGACCGGAGCACGCGCCCCTGCCCTCGTCGTCCCCCCGTGTCTCCTTAGCAGCCAGGCTTCCGGCGCCGGGCCCCGTGAGTGGGTGACACTTGTCCCCACCCCCCGACCCACTCGGGCTCAGACGGCAGGCTCTCCTGCTTGGCTTCACTTGCCCCAGCGCCATGCCAACGGCTCGGCTGCCCTGCCGGGGCAGCGTGCTGCGCTCTACCCAGACAGGCTCCTGGGGACCAAGGGGACAGGCGTGTCCCTTTTCTGCAGGCTGGTCCCCCAGGCGCGACCGGGCTCCAGTCTGGGGGAGGCGGGATGTCCCGGCAAGGAGGCGTTCACTCCGGGGTAGTTTCTGCCAGAGCGCTGCAGAGCGCTCGGCTGCGGCAACCAGCAGCAGACCACAGGCCCGACCCTGATTCCCCAGTGAAGGCAGAGCTTTCGCCTAGGTTTTCCGCACGAAGCGGACCGCGCCTCGCTGTTGCTTCCTCGCTCCGGCTTTGGGCGTTCGCTCTCTCGCGACAGGGGAGAAGTGTTGCGGGAGAGTCGGTGCTTCTGGGGCCTCGCTTCCCGGGGCCCAGGTGCGGACCCTGGGCTCCCAGGGCCTCGCCGATGTCGGGAGACGCGGCCTCCTCCTTGCAGCAGCGTGTGTCGCCCGGGGTGGCCCCTCTGCGCAGACGGCCTTCTCCCGGGCTCGCCGGGGCCTGGCCTCTTCCTCTCGCGTTCAGGCCGACTCGGGAAGAGGCCTGCGGCGTCCCGCGCAGAGAGGAGAGGCTCCAGGAGCACTGCGCACCGCCCGGGCCCTGGGACGGGGAGCCTGTGGGGGGACTGTCCCCGCGCCGTCCCCGGCCACGCCTGCCACCCAGAACGCTGCCCCACCCTGGAGGGAGACGGGGGCCGACGGCCCGCTGCTCCAGGGAGCGGTTTCTGCGCGTTCAGGGGCTGGCGCCTGGGAGCCCCCCCAAGGCTGCCCCAGGGACTGGTGGCCGAGGCCTTGCTGTCGCCCTGGGCCTCGAGGCCCAAGACAGGCCTGCCTTCTGCCCAGACTGCTGGCTCAGACCGGAGCACGCGCCCCTGCCCTCGTCGTCCCCCCGTGTCTCCTTAGCAGCCAGGCTTCCGGGGCCGGGCCCTCTGAGTGGGTGACACTTGTCCCCACCCCCCGACCCACTCGGGCTCAGACGGCAGGCTCTCCTGCTTGGCTTCACTTGCCCCAGCGCCATGCCAACGGCTCGGCTGCCCTGCCGGGGCAGCGTGCTGCGCTCTCCCCAGACATGCTCCTGGGGACCGAGGGGACAGGCGTGTCCCTTTTCTGCAGGCTGGTCCCCCAGGCGCGACAGGGCTCCAGTCTGGGGGAGGCGGGATGTCCCGGCAAGGAGGCGTTCACTCCGGGGTAGTTTCTGCCAGAGCGCTGCAGAGCGCTCGGCTGCGGCAACCAGCAGCAGACCACAGGCCCGACCCTGATTCCCCAGCGAAGGCAGAGCTTTCCCCGAGGTTTTCGGCACGAAGCGGACCGCGCCTCGCTGCTGCTTCCTCGCTCCAGCTTTGGGCGTTCGCTCTCTCGCGTCAGGGGAGAAGTGCTGCGGGAGAGTCGGTGCTTCTGGGGCCTCGCTTCCCGGGGCCCAGGTGCGGACCCTGGGCTCCCAGGGCCTCGCCGATGTCGGGAGACGCGGCCTCCTCCTTGCAGCAGCGTGTGTCGCCCGGGGTGGCCCCTCTGCGCAGACGGCCTTCTCCCGGGCTCGCCGGGGCCTGGCCTCTTCCTCTCGCGTTCAGGCCGACTCGGGAAGAGGCCCGCGTCTTCCCGCGCAGAGAGGAGAGGCTCCAGGAGCACTGCGCACCGCCCGGGCCCTGGGACGGGGAGCCTGTGGGGGGACTGTCCCCGCGCCTTCCCCGGCCGCCCCTGCCACCCAGAAAGCTGCCCCACCCTGGAGGGACACGGGGGCCGACGGCCCGCTGCTCAAAGGAGCGGTTTCTGCGCGTTCAGGGGCTGGCGCCTGGGAGCCCCCGCAAGGCTCCCCCAGGGACTGGTGGCCGAGGCCCTGCTGTCGCCCTGGGCCTCGAGGCCCAGGACAGGCCTGCCTTCTGCCCAGACTGCTGGCTCAGACCGGAGCACGCGCCCCTGCCCTCGTCGTCCCCCCGTGTCTCCTTAGCAGCCAGGCTTCCGGCGCCGGGCCCCGTGAGTGGGTGACACTTGTCCCCACCCCCCGACCCACTCGGGCTCAGACGGCAGGCTCTCCTGCTTGGCCTCACTTGCCCCAGCGCCATGCCAACGGCTCGGCTGCCCTGCCGGGGCGGCGTGCTGAGCTCTCCCCAGACAGGCTCCTGGGGACCGAGGGGACAGGCGTGTCCCTTTTCTGAAGGCTGATCCTCTAGGCAGGACCGGGCTCCAGTCTGGGGCAGGCGGGATGTCCGGCAAGGAGGCGTTCACTCCGGGGTAGTTTCTGCCAGAGCGCTGCAGAGCAATCGGCTGCGACAACCAGCAGCAGCCCACAGGCCCGACCCTGATTCCCCAGTGAAGGCAGAGCTTTCCCCGAGGTTTTCGGCACGAAGCGGACCGCGCCTCGCTGCTGCTTCCTCGCTCCGGCTTTGGGCGTTCGCTCTCTCGCGACAGGGGAGAAGTGTTGCGGGAGAGTCGGTGCTTCTGGGGCCTCGCTTCCCGGGGCCCAGGTGCGGACCCTGGGCTCCCAGGGCCTCGCCGATGTCGGGAGACGCGGCCTCCTCCGTGCAGCAGCGTGTGTCGCCCGGGGTGGCCCCTCTGCGCAGACGGCCTTCTCCCGGGCTCGCCGGGGCCTGGCCTCTTCCTCTCGCGTTCAGGCCGACTCGGGAAGAGGCCTGGGGCTTCCCGCGCAGAGAGGAGAGGCTCCAGGAGCACTGCGCACCGCCCGGGCCCTGGGACGGGGAGCCTGTGGGGGGACTGTCCCCGCGCCTTCCCCGGCCGCCCCTGCCACCCAGAACGCTGCCCCACCCTGGAGGGAGACGGGGGCCGACGGCCCGCTGCTCCAGGGAGCGGTTTCTGCGCTTTCAGGGGCTGGCGCCTGGGAGCCCCCCCAAGGCTGCCCCAGGGACTGCTGGCCGAGGCCCTGCTGTCGCCCTGGGCCTCGAGGCCCAGGACGGGCCTGCCTTCTGCCCAGACTGCTGGCTCAGACCGGAGCACGCGCCCCTGCCCTCATCATCCCCCCGTGTCTCCTTGGCAGCCAGGCTTCCGGCGCCGGGCCCCGTGAGTGGGTGACACTTGTCCCCACCCCCCGACCCACTCGTGCTCAGACGGCAGGCTCTCCTGCTTGGCCTCACTTGCCCCAGCGCAATGCCAACGGCTCGGCTGCCCTGCCGGGTTGGCGTGCTGCGCTCTCCCCAGACATGCTCCTGGGGACCGAGGGGACAGGCGTGTCCCTTTTCTGAAGGCCGGTCCCCCAGGCGCGACCGGGCTCCTGTCTGGGGCAGGCGGGATGTCCCGGCAAGGAGGCGTTCACTCCGGGGTAGTTTCTGCCAGAGCGCTGCTGAGCACTCGGCTGCGGCACCCAGCAGCAGCTCACAGACACGACCCTGATTCCCCAGCGAAGGCAGAGCTTTCGCCTAGGTTTTTCGCACGAAGCGGACCGCGCCTCGCTGCTGCTTCCTCGCTCCGGCTTTGGGCGTTCGCTCTCTCGCGACAGGGGAGAAGTGTTGCGGGAGAGTCGGTGCTTCTGGGGCCTCGCTTCCCGGGGCCCCGGTGCGGACCCTGGGCTCCCAGGGCCTCGCCGATGTCGGGAGACGCGGCCTCCTCCTTGCAGCAGCGTGTGTCGCCCGGGGTGGCCCCTCTGCGCAGACGGCCTTCTCCCGGGCTCGCCGGGGCCTGGCCTCTTCCTCTCGCGTTCAGGCCGACTCGGGAAGAGGCCCGCGTATTCCCGCGCAGAGAGGAGAGGCTCCAGGAGCACTGCGCACCGCCCGGGCCCTGGGACGGGGAGCCTGTGGGGGGACTGTCCCCGCGCCTTCCCCGGCCGCCCCTGCCACCCATAACGCTGCCCCACCCTGGAGGGAGACGGGGGCCGACGGCCGGCTGCTCCAGGGAGCGGTTTCTGCGCGTTCAGGGGCTGGCGCCTGGGAGCCCCCCCAAGGCTGCCCCAGGGACTGGTGGCCGAGGCCCTGCTGTCGCCCTGGGCCTCGAAGCCCAGGACAGGCCGGCCTTCTGCCCAGACTGCTGGCTCAGACCGGGGCCCGTGCCCCTGCCCACGTCGTCCTCCCGTGTCTCCTTAGCAGGCAGGCTTCCGGCGCCGCGCCCCGTGAGTGGGTGACACTTGTCCCCACCCCCCGACCCACTCGGGCTCAGACGGCAGGCTCTCCTGCTTGGCCTCACTTGCCCCAGCGCAATGCCAACGGCTCGGCTGCCCTGCCGGGGCGGCGTGCTGCGCTCTCCCCGGACAGGCTCCTGGGGACCGAGGGGACAGGCGTGTCCCTTTTCTGAAGGCTGATACCCTAGACGCGGCTGGGCTCCAGTCTGGGGCAGGCGGGATGTCCCGGCAAGGAGGCATTCACTCCGGGGTAGTTTCTGCCAGAGCGCTGCAGAGCGCTCGGCTGCGGCAACCAGCAGCAGACCACAGGCCCGACCCTGATTCCCCAGCGAAGGAAGAGCTTTCCCCGAGGTTTTCGGCACGAAGCGGACCGCGCCTCGCTGCTGCTTCCTCGCTCCGGCTTTGGGCGTTCGCTCTCTCGCGTCAGGGGAGAAGTGCTGCGGGAGAGTCGGTGCTTCTGGGGCCTCGCTTCCCGGGGCCCAGGTGCGGACCCTGGGCTCCCAGGGCCTCGCCGATGTCGGGAGACGCGGCCTCCTCCGTGCAGCAGCGTGTGTCGCCCGGGGTGGCCCCTCTGCGCAGACGGCCTTCTCCCGGGCTCGCCGGGGCCTGGCCTCTTCCTCTCGCGTTCAGGCCGACTCGGGAAGAGGCCCGCGTCTTCCCGCGCAGAGAGGAGAGGCTCCAGGAGCACTGCGCACCGCCCGGGCCCTGGGACGGGGAGCCTCTGGGGGGAATGTCCCCGCGCCTTCCCCGGCCGCCCCTGCCACCCAGAAAGCTGCCCCACCCTGGAGGGAGACGGGGGCCGACGGCCCGCTGCTCCAGGGAGCGGTTTCTGCGCGTTCAGGGGCTGGCGCCTGGGAGCCCCCCCAAGGCTGCCCCAGGGACTGGTGGCCGAGGCCTTGCTGTCGCCCTGGGCCTCGAGGCCCAGGACAGGCCTGCCTTCTGCCCAGACTGCTGGCTCAGACCGGAGCACGCGCCCCTGCCCTCGTCGTCCCCCCGTGTCTCCTTAGCAGCCAGGCTTCCGGCGCCGGGCCCCGTGAGTGGGTGACACTTGTCCCCACCCCCCGACCCACTCTGGCTCAGACGGCAGGCTCTCCTGCTTGGCCTCACTTGCCCCAGCGCAATGCCAACGGCTCGGCTGCCCTCCCGGGGCGGCGTGCTGCGCTATCCCCAGACATGCTCCTGGGGACCGAGGGGACAGGCGTGTCCCTTTTCTGAAGGCCGGTCCCCCAGGCGCGCCCGGGCTCCTGTCTGGGGCAGGCGGGATGTCCCGGCAAGGAGGCGTTCACTCCGGTGTAGTTTCTGCCAGAGCGCTGCAGAGCACTCGGCTGTGGCACCCAGCAGCAGCCCACAGACCCGACCCTGATTCCCCAGCGAAGGCAGAGCTTTCGCCTAGGTTTTCCGCACGAAGCAGACCGCGCCTCGCTGTTGCTTCCTCGCTCCGGCTTTGGGCGTTCGCTCTCTCGCGACAGGGGAGAAGTGTTGCGGGAGAGTCGGTGCTTCTGGGGCCTCGCTTCCCGGGGCCCAGGTGCGGACCCTGGGCTCCCAGGGCCTCGCCGATGTCGGGAGACGCGGCCTCCTCCTTGCAGCAGCGTGTGTCGCCCGGGGTGGCCCCTCTGCGCAGACGGCCTTCTCCCGGGCTCGCCGGGGCCTGGCCTCTTCCTCTCGCGTTCAGGCCGACTCGGGAAGAGGCCTGCGGCGTCCCGCGCAGAGAGGAGAGGCTCCAGGAGCACTGCGCACCGCCCGGGCCCTGGGACGGGGAGCCTGTGGGGGGACTGTCCCCGCGCCGTCCCCGGCCACGCCTGCCACCCAGAACGCTGCCCCACCCTGGAGGGAGACGGGGGCCGACGGCCCGCTGCTCCAGGGAGCGGTTTCTGCGCGTTCAGGGGCTGGCGCCTGGGAGCCCCCCCAAGGCTGCCCCAGGGACTGGTGGCCGAGGCCCTGCTGTCGCCCTGGGCCTCGAGGCCCAAGACAGGCCTGCCTTCTGCCCAGACTGCTGGCTCAGACCGGAGCACGCGCCCCTGCCCTCGTCGTCCCCCCGTGTCTCCTTAGCAGCCAGGCTTCCGGGGCCGGGACCTCTGAGTGGGTGACACTTGTCCCCACCCCCCGACCCACTCGGGCTCAGACGGCAGGCTCTCCTGCTTGGCTTCACTTGCCCCAGCGCCATGCCAACGGCTCGGCTGCCCTGCCGGGGCAGCGTGCTGCGCTCTCCCCAGACATGCTCCTGGGGACCGAGGGGACAGGCGTGTCCCTTTTCTGCAGGCTGGTCCCCCAGGCGCGACCGGGCTCCAGTCTGGGGGAGGCGGGATGTCCCGGCAAGGAGGCGTTCACTCCGGGGTAGTTTCTGCCAGAGCGCTGCAGAGCGCTCGGCTGCGGCAACCAGCAGCAGACCACAGGCCCGACCCTGATTCCCCAGCGAAGGCAGAGCTTTCCCCGAGGTTTTCGGCACGAAGCGGACCGCGCCTCGCTGCTGCTTCCTCGCTCCAGCTTTGGGCGTTCGCTCTCTCGCGTCAGGGGAGAAGTGCTGCGGGAGAGTCGGTGCTTCTGGGGCCTCGCTTCCCGGGGCCCAGGTGCGGACCCTGGGCTCCCAGGGCCTCGCCGATGTCGGGAGACGCGGCCTCCTCCGTGCAGCAGCGTGTGTCGCCCGGGGTGGCCCCTCTGCGCAGACGGCCTTCTCCCGGGCTCGCCGGGGCCTGGCCTCTTCCTCTCGCGTTCAGGCCGACTCGGGAAGAGGCCCGCGTCTTCCCGCGCAGAGAGGAGAGGCTCCAGGAGCACTGCGCACCGCCCGGGCCCTGGGACGGGGAGCCTGTGGGGGGACTGTCCCCGCGCCTTCCCCGGCCGCCCCTGCCACCCAGAAAGCTGCCCCACCCTGGAGGGACACGGGGGCCGACGGCCCGCTGCTCAAAGGAGCGGTTTCTGCGCGTTCAGGGGCTGGCGCCTGGGAGCCCCCGCAAGGCTCCCCCAGGGACTGGTGGCCGAGGCCCTGCTGTCGCCCTGGGCCTCGAGGCCCAGGACGGGCCTGCCTTCTGCCCAGACTGCTGGCTCAGACCGGAGCACGCGCCCCTGCCCTCGTCGTCCCCCCGTGTCTCCTTAGCAGCCAGGCTTCCGGCGCCGGGCCCCGTGAGTGGGTGACACTTGTCCCCACCCCCCGACCCACTCGGGCTCAGACGGCAGGCTCTCCTGCTTGGCTTCACTTGCCCCAGCGCCATGCCAACGGCTCGGCTGCCCTGCCGGGGCAGCGTGCTGCGCTCTACCCAGACAGGCTCCTGGGGACCAAGGGGACAGGCGTGTCCCTTTTCTGCAGGCTGGTCCCCCAGGCGCGACCGGGCTCCAGTCTGGGGGAGGCGGGATGTCCCGGCAAGGAGGCGTTCACTCCGGGGTAGTTTCTGCCAGAGCGCTGCAGAGCGCTCGGCTGCGGCAACCAGCAGCAGACCACAGGCCCGACCCTGATTCCCCAGTGAAGGCAGAGCTTTCGCCTAGGTTTTCCGCACGAAGCGGACCGCGCCTCGCTGTTGCTTCCTCGCTCCGGCTTTGGGCGTTCGCTCTCTCGCGACAGGGGAGAAGTGTTGCGGGAGAGTCGGTGCTTCTGGGGCCTCGCTTCCCGGGGCCCAGGTGCGGACCCTGGGCTCCCAGGGCCTCGCCGATGTCGGGAGACGCGGCCTCCTCCTTGCAGCAGCGTGTGTCGCCCGGGGTGGCCCCTCTGCGCAGACGGCCTTCTCCCGGGCTCGCCGGGGCCTGGCCTCTTCCTCTCGCGTTCAGGCCGACTCGGGAAGAGGCCTGGGGCTTCCCGCGCAGAGAGGAGAGGCTCCAGGAGCACTGCGCACCGCCCGGGCCCTGGGACGGGGAGCCTGTGGGGGGACTGTCCCCGCGCCTTCCCCGGCCGCCCCTGCCACCCAGAACGCTGCCCAACCCTGGAGGGAGACGGGGGCCGACGGCCCGCTGCTCCAGGGAGCGGTTTCTGCGCTTTCAGGGGCTGGCGCCTGGGAGCCCCCCCAAGGCTGCCCCAGGGACTGCTGGCCGAGGCCCTGCTGTCGCCCTGGGCCTCGAGGCCCAGGACGGGCCTGCCTTCTGCCCAGACTGCTGGCTCAGACCGGAGCACGCGCCCCTGCCCTCATCATCCCCCCGTGTCTCCTTGGCAGCCAGGCTTCCGGCGCCGGGCCCCGTGAGTGGGTGACACTTGTCCCCACCCCCCGACCCACTCGGGCTCAGACGGCAGGCTCTCCTGCTTGGCCTCACTTGCCCCAGCGCAATGCCAACGGCTCGGCTGCCCTGCCGGGTTGGCGTGCTGCGCTCTCCCCAGACATGCTCCTGGGGACCGAGGGGACAGGCGTGTCCCTTTTCTGAAGGCCGGTCCCCCAGGCGCGACCGGGCTCCTGTCTGGGGCAGGCGGGATGTCCCGGCAAGGAGGCGTTCACTCCGGGGTAGTTTCTGCCAGAGCGCTGCTGAGCACTCGGCTGCGGCACCCAGCAGCAGCTCACAGACACGACCCTGATTCCCCAGCGAAGGCAGAGCTTTCGCCTAGGTTTTTCGCACGAAGCGGACCGCGCCTCGCTGCTGCTTCCTCGCTCCGGCTTTGGGCGTTCGCTCTCTCGCGACAGGGGAGAAGTGTTGCGGGAGAGTCGGTACTTCTGGGGCCTCGCTTCCCGGGGCCCCGGTGCGGACCCTGGGCTCCCAGGGCCTCGCCGATGTCGGGAGACGCGGCCTCCTCCTTGCAGCAGCGTGTGTCGCCCGGGGTGGCCCCTCTGCGCAGACGGCCTTCTCCCGGGCTCGCCGGGGCCTGGCCTCTTCCTCTCGCGTTCAGGCCGACTCGGGAAGAGGCCCGCGTATTCCCGCGCAGAGAGGAGAGGCTCCAGGAGCACTGCGCACCGCCCGGGCCCTGGGACGGGGAGCCTGTGGGGGGACTGTCCCCGCGCCTTCCCCGGCCGCCCCTGCCACCCATAACGCTGCCCCACCCTGGAGGGAGACGGGGGCCGACGGCCGGCTGCTCCAGGGAGCGGTTTCTGCGCGTTCAGGGGCTGGCGCCTGGGAGCACCCCAAGGCTGCCCCAGGGACTGGTGGCCGAGGCCCTGCTGTCGCCCTGGGCCTCGAAGCCCAGGACAGGCCGGCCTTCTGCCCAGACTGCTGGCTCAGACCGGGGCCCGTGCCCCTGCCCACGTCGTCCTCCCGTGTCTCCTTAGCAGGCAGGCTTCCGGCGCCGCGCCCCGTGAGTGGGTGACACTTGTCCCCACCCCCCGACCCACTCGGGCTCAGACGGCAGGCTCTCCTGCTTGGCCTCACTTGCACCAGCGCAATGCCAACGGCTCGGCTGCACTGCCGGGGCGGCGTGCTGCGCTCTCCCCGGACAGGCTCCTGGGGACCGAGGGGACAGGCGTGTCCCTTTTCTGAAGGCTGATACCCTAGACGCGGCCGGGCTCCAGTCTGGGGCAGGCGGGATGTCCCGGCAAGGAGGCATTCACTCCGGGGTAGTTTCTGCCAGAGCGCTGCAGAGCGCTCGGCTGCGGCAACCAGCAGCAGACCACAGGCCCGACCCTGATTCCCCAGCGAAGGAAGAGCTTTCCCCGAGGTTTTCGGCACGAAGCGGACCGCGCCTCGCTGCTGCTTCCTCGCTCCGGCTTTGGGCGTTCGCTCTCTCGCGTCAGGGGAGAAGTGCTGCGGGAGAGTCGGTGCTTCTGGGGCCTCGCTTCCCGGGGCCCAGGTGCGGACCCTGGGCTCCCAGGGCCTCGCCGATGTCGGGAGACGCGGCCTCCTCCGTGCAGCAGCGTGTGTCGCCCGGGGTGGCCCCTCTGCGCAGACGGCCTTCTCCCGGGCTCGCCGGGGCCTGGCCTCTTCCTCTCGCGTTCAGGCCGACTCGGGAAGAGGCCCGCGTCTTCCCGCGCAGAGAGGAGA
Organism: Martes martes; assembly: GCF_963455335.1. NCBI lineage: Eukaryota > Metazoa > Chordata > Mammalia > Carnivora > Mustelidae > Martes > Martes martes. Next base: position 16,184,911 of record NC_137899.1, on the reverse strand, counting down.
GGCTCCAGGAGCACTGCGCACCGCCCGGGCCCTGGGACGGGGAGCCTCTGGGGGGAATGTCCCCGCGCCTTCCCCGGCCGCCCCTGCCACCCAGAAAGCTGCCCCACCCTGGAGGGAGACGGGGGCCGACGGCCCGCTGCTCCAGGGAGCGGTTTCTGCGCGTTCAGGGGCTGGCGCCTGGGAGCCCCCCCAAGGCTGCCCCAGGGACTGGTGGCCGAGGCCTTGCTGTCGCCCTGGGCCTCGAGGCCCAGGACAGGCCTGCCTTCTGCCCAGACTGCTGGCTCAGACCGGAGCACGCGCCCCTGCCCTCGTCGTCCCCCCGTGTCTCCTTAGCAGCCAGGCTTCCGGCGCCGGGCCCCGTGAGTGGGTGACACTTGTCCCCACCGCCCGACCCACTCGGGCTCAGACGGCAGGCTCTCCTGCTTGGCCTCACTTGCCCCAGCGCAATGCCAACGGCTCGGCTGCACTGCCGGGGCGGCGTGCTGCGCTCTCCCCAGACATGCTCCTGGGGACCGAGGGGACAGGCGTGTCCCTTTTCTGAAGGCCGGTCCCCCAGGCGCGACCGGGCTCCTGTCTGGGGCAGGCGGGATGTCCCGTCAAGGAGGCGTTCACTCCGGGGTAGTTTCTGCCAGAGCGCTGCAGAGCACTCGGCTGCGGCACCCAGCAGCAGCCCACAGACCCGACCCTGATTCCCCAGCGAAGGCAGAGCTTTCGCCTAGGTTTTCCGCACGAAGCGGACCGCGCCTCGCTGCTGCTTCCTCGCTCCGGCTTTGGGCGTTCGCTCTCTCGCGACAGGGGAGAAGTGTTGCGGGAGAGTCGGTGCTTCTGGGGCCTCGCTTCCCGGGGCCCAGGTGCGGACCCTGGGCTCCCAGGGCCTCGCCGATGTCGGGAGACGCGGCCTCCTCCTTGCAGCAGCGTGTGTCGCCCGGGGTGGCCCCTCTGCGCAGACGGCCTTCTCCCGGGCTCGCCGGGGCCTGGCCTCTTCCTCTCGCGTTCAGGCCGACTCGGGAAGAGGCCTGCGGCTTCCCGCGCAGCGAGGAGAGGCTCCAGGAGCACTGCGCACCGCCCGGGCCCTGGGACGGGGAGCCTGTGGGGGGACTGTCCCCGCGCCGTCCCCGGCCACGCCTGCCACCCAGAACGCTGCCCCACCCTGGAGGGAGACGGGGGCCGACGGCCGGCTGCTCCAGGGAGCGGTTTCTGCGCGTTCAGGGGCTGGCGCCTGGGAGCCCCCCCAAGGCTGCCCCAGGGACTGGTGGCCGAGGCCCTTCTGTCGCCCTGGGCCTCGAGGCCCAGGACGGGCCTGCCTTCTGCCCAGACTGCTGGCTCAGACCGGAGCACGCGCCCCTGTCCTCGTCGTCCCCCCGTGTCTCCTTAGCAGCCAGGCTTCCGGCGCCGGGCCCCGTGAGTGGGTGACACTTGTCCCCACCCCCCGACCCACTCGGGCTCAGACGGCAGGCTCTCCTGCTTGGCCTCACTTGCCCCAGCGCCATGCCAACGGCTCGGCTGCCCTGCCGGGGCGGCGTGCTGAGCTCTCCCCAGACAGGCTCCTGGGGACCGAGGGGACAGGCGTGTCCCTTTTCTGAAGGCTGATCCTCTAGGCAGGACCGGGCTCCAGTCTGGGGCAGGCGGGATGTCCGGCAAGGAGGCGTTCACTCCGGGGTAGTTTCTGCCAGAGCGCTGCAGAGCAATCGGCTGCGACAACCAGCAGCAGCCCACAGGCCCGACCCTGATTCCCCAGTGAAGGCAGAGCTTTCCCCGAGGTTTTCGGCACGAAGCGGACCGCGCCTCGCTGCTGCTTCCTCGCTCCGGCTTTGGGCGTTCGCTCTCTCGCGACAGGGGAGAAGTGTTGCGGGAGAGTCGGTGCTTCTGGGGCCTCGCTTCCCGGGGCCCAGGTGCGGACCCTGGGCTCCCAGGGCCTCGCCGATGTCGGGAGACGCGGCCTCCTCCTTGCAGCAGCGTGTGTCGCCCGGGGTGGCCCCTCTGCGCAGACGGCCTTCTCCCGGGCTCGCCGGGGCCTGGCCTCTTCCTCTCGCGTTCAGGCCGACTCGGGAAGAGGCCTGGGGCTTCCCGCGCAGAGAGGAGAGGCTCCAGGAGCACTGCGCACCGCCCGGGCCCTGGGACGGGGAGCCTGTGGGGGGACTGTCCCCGCGCCTTCCCCGGCCGCCCCTGCCACCCAGAACGCTGCCCCACCCTGGAGGGAGACGGGGGCCGACGGCCCGCTGCTCCAGGGAGCGGTTTCTGCGCTTTCAGGGGCTGGCGCCTGGGAGCCCCCCCAAGGCTGCCCCAGGGACTGCTGGCCGAGGCCCTGCTGTCGCCCTGGGCCTCGAGGCCCAGGACGGGCCTGCCTTCTGCCCAGACTGCTGGCTCAGACCGGAGCACGCGCCCCTGCCCTCATCATCCCCCCGTGTCTCCTTGGCAGCCAGGCTTCCGGCGCCGGGCCCCGTGAGTGGGTGACACTTGTCCCCACCCCCCGACCCACTCGGGCTCAGACGGCAGGCTCTCCTGCTTGGCCTCACTTGCCCCAGCGCAATGCCAACGGCTCGGCTGCCCTGCCGGGTTGGCGTGCTGCGCTCTCCCCAGACATGCTCCTGGGGACCGAGGGGACAGGCGTGTCCCTTTTCTGAAGGCCGGTCCCCCAGGCGCGACCGGGCTCCTGTCTGGGGCAGGCGGGATGTCCCGGCAAGGAGGCGTTCACTCCGGGGTAGTTTCTGCCAGAGCGCTGCTGAGCACTCGGCTGCGGCACCCAGCAGCAGCTCACAGACACGACCCTGATTCCCCAGCGAAGGCAGAGCTTTCGCCTAGGTTTTTCGCACGAAGCGGACCGCGCCTCGCTGCTGCTTCCTCGCTCCGGCTTTGGGCGTTCGCTCTCTCGCGACAGGGGAGAAGTGTTGCGGGAGAGTCGGTGCTTCTGGGGCCTCGCTTCCCGGGGCCCCGGTGCGGACCCTGGGCTCCCAGGGCCTCGCCGATGTCGGGAGACGCGGCCTCCTCCTTGCAGCAGCGTGTGTCGCCCGGGGTGGCCCCTCTGCGCAGACGGCCTTCTCCCGGGCTCGCCGGGGCCTGGCCTCTTCCTCTCGCGTTCAGGCCGACTCGGGAAGAGGCCCGCGTATTCCCGCGCAGAGAGGAGAGGCTCCAGGAGCACTGCGCACCGCCCGGGCCCTGGGACGGGGAGCCTGTGGGGGGACTGTCCCCGCGCCTTCCCCGGCCGCCCCTGCCACCCATAACGCTGCCCCACCCTGGAGGGAGACGGGGGCCGACGGCCCGCTGCTCCAGGGAGCGGTTTCTGCGCGTTCAGGGGCTGGCGCCTGGGAGCCCCCCCAAGGCTGCCCCAGGGACTGGTGGCCGAGGCCCTGCTGTCGCCCTGGGCCTCGAAGCCCAGGACAGGCCGGCCTTCTGCCCAGACTGCTGGCTCAGACCGGGGCCCGTGCCCCTGCCCACGTCGTCCTCCCGTGTCTCCTTAGCAGGCAGGCTTCCGGCGCCGCGCCCCGTGAGTGGGTGACACTTGTCCCCACCCCCCGACCCACTCGGGCTCAGACGGCAGGCTCTCCTGCTTGGCCTCACTTGCCCCAGCGCAATGCCAACGGCTCGGCTGCCCTGCCAGGGCGGCGTGCTGCGCTCTCCCCGGACAGGCTCCTGGGGACCGAGGGGACAGGCGTGTCCCTTTTCTGAAGGCTGATACCCTAGACGCGGCCGGGCTCCAGTCTGGGGCAGGCGGGATGTCCCGGCAAGGAGGCATTCACTCCGGGGTAGTTTCTGCCAGAGCGCTGCAGAGCGCTCGGCTGCGGCACCCAGCAGCAGCCCACAGACCCGACCCTGATTCCCCAGCGAAGGCAGAGCTTTCGCCTAGGTTTTCCGCACGAAGCGGACCGCGCCTCGCTGCTGCTTCCTCGCTCCGGCTTTGGGCGTTCGCTCTCTCGCGACAGGGGAGAAGTGTTGCGGGAGAGTCGGTGCTTCTGGGGCCTCGCTTCCCGGGGCCCAGGTGCGGACCCTGGGCTCCCAGGGCCTCGCCGATGTCGGGAGACGCGGCCTCCTCCTTGCAGCAGCGTGTGTCGCCCGGGGTGGCCCCTCTGCGCAGACGGCCTTCTCCCGGGCTCGCCGGGGCCTGGCCTCTTCCTCTCGCGTTCAGGCCGACTCGGGAAGAGGCCTGCGGCGTCCCGCGCAGAGAGGAGAGGCTCCAGGAGCACTGCGCACCGCCCGGGCCCTGGGACGGGGAGCCTGTGGGGGGACTGTCCCCGCGCCGTCCCCGGCCACGCCTGCCACCCAGAACGCTGCCCCACCCTGGAGGGAGACGGGGGCCGACGGCCCGCTGCTCCAGGGAGCGGTTTCTGCGCGTTCAGGGGCTGGCGCCTGGGAGCCCCCCCAAGGCTGCCCCAGGGACTGGTGGCCGAGGCCCTGCTGTCGCCCTGGGCCTCGAGGCCCAAGACAGGCCTGCCTTCTGCCCAGACTGCTGGCTCAGACCGGAGCACGCGCCCCTGCCCTCGTCGTCCCCCCGTGTCTCCTTAGCAGCCAGGCTTCCGGGGCCGGGCCCTCTGAGTGGGTGACACTTGTCCCCACCCCCCGACCCACTCGGGCTCAGACGGCAGGCTCTCCTGCTTGGCTTCACTTGCCCCAGCGCCATGCCAACGGCTCGGCTGCCCTGCCGGGGCAGCGTGCTGCGCTCTCCCCAGACATGCTCCTGGGGACCGAGGGGACAGGCGTGTCCCTTTTCTGCAGGCTGGTCCCCCAGGCGCGACCGGGATCCAGTCTGGGGGAGGCGGGATGTCCCGGCAAGGAGGCGTTCACTCCGGGGTAGTTTCTGCCAGAGCGCTGCAGAGCGCTCGGCTGCGGCAACCAGCAGCAGACCACAGGCCCGACCCTGATTCCCCAGCGAAGGCAGAGCTTTCCCCGAGGTTTTCGGCACGAAGCGGACCGCGCCTCGCTGCTGCTTCCTCGCTCCAGCTTTGGGCGTTCGCTCTCTCGCGTCAGGGGAGAAGTGCTGCGGGAGAGTCGGTGCTTCTGGGGCCTCGCTTCCCGGGGCCCAGGTGCGGACCCTGGGCTCCCAGGGCCTCGCCGATGTCGGGAGACGCGGCCTCCTCCGTGCAGCAGCGTGTGTCGCCCGGGGTGGCCCCTCTGCGCAGACGGCCTTCTCCCGGGCTCGCCGGGGCCTGGCCTCTTCCTCTCGCGTTCAGGCCGACTCGGGAAGAGGCCCGCGTCTTCCCGCGCAGAGAGGAGAGGCTCCAGGAGCACTGCGCACCGCCCGGGCCCTGGGACGGGGAGCCTGTGGGGGGACTGTCCCCGCGCCTTCCCCGGCCGCCCCTGCCACCCAGAAAGCTGCCCCACCCTGGAGGGACACGGGGGCCGACGGCCCGCTGCTCAAAGGAGCGGTTTCTGCGCGTTCAGGGGCTGGCGCCTGGGAGCCCCCGCAAGGCTCCCCCAGGGACTGGTGGCCGAGGCCCTGCTGTCGCCCTGGGCCTCGAGGCCCAGGACGGGCCTGCCTTCTGCCCAGACTGCTGGCTCAGACCGGAGCACGCGCCCCTGCCCTCGTCGTCCCCCCGTGTCTCCTTAGCAGCCAGGCTTCCGGCGCCGGGCCCCGTGAGTGGGTGACACTTGTCCCCACCCCCCGACCCACTCGGGCTCAGACGGCAGGCTCTCCTGCTTGGCTTCACTTGCCCCAGCGCCATGCCAACGGCTCGGCTGCCCTGCCGGGGCAGCGTGCTGCGCTCTACCCAGACAGGCTCCTGGGGACCAAGGGGACAGGCGTGTCCCTTTTCTGCAGGCTGGTCCCCCAGGCGCGACCGGGCTCCAGTCTGGGGGAGGCGGGATGTCCCGGCAAGGAGGCGTTCACTCCGGGGTAGTTTCTGCCAGAGCGCTGCAGAGCGCTCGGCTGCGGCAACCAGCAGCAGACCACAGGCCCGACCCTGATTCCCCAGTGAAGGCAGAGCTTTCGCCTAGGTTTTCCGCACGAAGCGGACCGCGCCTCGCTGTTGCTTCCTCGCTCCGGCTTTGGGCGTTCGCTCTCTCGCGACAGGGGAGAAGTGTTGCGGGAGAGTCGGTGCTTCTGGGGCCTCGCTTCCCGGGGCCCAGGTGCGGACCCTGGGCTCCCAGGGCCTCGCCGATGTCGGGAGACGCGGCCTCCTCCTTGCAGCAGCGTGTGTCGCCCGGGGTGGCCCCTCTGCGCAGACGGCCTTCTCCCGGGCTCGCCGGGGCCTGGCCTCTTCCTCTCGCGTTCAGGCCGACTCGGGAAGAGGCCTGCGGCGTCCCGCGCAGAGAGGAGAGGCTCCAGGAGCACTGCGCACCACCCGGGCCCTGGGACGGGGAGCCTGTGGGGGGACTGTCCCCGCGCCGTCCCCGGCCACGCCTGCCACCCAGAACGCTGCCCCACCCTGGAGGGAGACGGGGGCCGACGGCCCGCTGCTCCAGGGAGCGGTTTCTGCGCGTTCAGGGGCTGGCGCCTGGGAGCCCCCCCAAGGCTGCCCCAGGGACTGGTGGCCGAGGCCTTGCTGTCGCCCTGGGCCTCGAGGCCCAAGACAGGCCTGCCTTCTGCCCAGACTGCTGGCTCAGACCGGAGCACGCGCCCCTGCCCTCGTCGTCCCCCCGTGTCTCCTTAGCAGCCAGGCTTCCGGGGCCGGGCCCTCTGAGTGGGTGACACTTGTCCCCACCCCCCGACCCACTCGGGCTCAGACGGCAGGCTCTCCTGCTTGGCTTCACTTGCCCCAGCGCCATGCCAATGGCTCGGCTGCCCTGCCGGGGCAGCGTGCTGCGCTCTCCCCAGACATGCTCCTGGGGACCGAGGGGACAGGCGTGTCCCTTTTCTGCAGGCTGGTCCCCCAGGCGCGACAGGGCTCCAGTCTGGGGGAGGCGGGATGTCCCGGCAAGGAGGCGTTCACTCCGGGGTAGTTTCTGCCAGAGCGCTGCAGAGCGCTCGGCTGCGGCAACCAGCAGCAGACCACAGGCCCGACCCTGATTCCCCAGCGAAGGCAGAGCTTTCCCCGAGGTTTTCGGCACGAAGCGGACCGCGCCTCGCTGCTGCTTCCTCGCTCCAGCTTTGGGCGTTCGCTCTCTCGCGTCAGGGGAGAAGTGCTGCGGGAGAGTCGGTGCTTCTGGGGCCTCGCTTCCCGGGGCCCAGGTGCGGACCCTGGGCTCCCAGGGCCTCGCCGATGTCGGGAGACGCGGCCTCCTCCTTGCAGCAGCGTGTGTCGCCCGGGGTGGCCCCTCTGCGCAGACGGCCTTCTCCCGGGCTCGCCGGGGCCTGGCCTCTTCCTCTCGCGTTCAGGCCGACTCGGGAAGAGGCCCGCGTCTTCCCGCGCAGAGAGGAGAGGCTCCAGGAGCACTGCGCACCGCCCGGGCCCTGGGACGGGGAGCCTGTGGGGGGACTGTCCCCGCGCCTTCCCCGGCCGCCCCTGCCACCCAGAAAGCTGCCCCACCCTGGAGGGACACGGGGGCCGACGGCCCGCTGCTCAAAGGAGCGGTTTCTGCGCGTTCAGGGGCTGGCGCCTGGGAGCCCCCGCAAGGCTCCCCCAGGGACTGGTGGCCGAGGCCCTGCTGTCGCCCTGGGCCTCGAGGCCCAGGACAGGCCTGCCTTCTGCCCAGACTGCTGGCTCAGACCGGAGCACGCGCCCCTGCCCTCGTCGTCCCCCCGTGTCTCCTTAGCAGCCAGGCTTCCGGCGCCGGGCCCCGTGAGTGGGTGACACTTGTCCCCACCCCCCGACCCACTCGGGCTCAGACGGCAGGCTCTCCTGCTTGGCCTCACTTGCCCCAGCGCCATGCCAACGGCTCGGCTGCCCTGCCGGGGCGGCGTGCTGAGCTCTCCCCAGACAGGCTCCTGGGGACCGAGGGGACAGGCGTGTCCCTTTTCTGAAGGCTGATCCTCTAGGCAGGACCGGGCTCCAGTCTGGGGCAGGCGGGATGTCCGGCAAGGAGGCGTTCACTCCGGGGTAGTTTCTGCCAGAGCGCTGCAGAGCAATCGGCTGCGACAACCAGCAGCAGCCCACAGGCCCGACCCTGATTCCCCAGTGAAGGCAGAGCTTTCCCCGAGGTTTTCGGCACGAAGCGGACCGCGCCTCGCTGCTGCTTCCTCGCTCCGGCTTTGGGCGTTCGCTCTCTCGCGACAGGGGAGAAGTGTTGCGGGAGAGTCGGTGCTTCTGGGGCCTCGCTTCCCGGGGCCCAGGTGCGGACCCTGGGCTCCCAGGGCCTCGCCGATGTCGGGAGACGCGGCCTCCTCCTTGCAGCAGCGTGTGTCGCCCGGGGTGGCCCCTCTGCGCAGACGGCCTTCTCCCGGGCTCGCCGGGGCCTGGCCTCTTCCTCTCGCGTTCAGGCCGACTCGGGAAGAGGCCTGGGGCTTCCCGCGCAGAGAGGAGAGGCTCCAGGAGCACTGCGCACCGCCCGGGCCCTGGGACGGGGAGCCTGTGGGGGGACTGTCCCCGCGCCTTCCCCGGCCGCCCCTGCCACCCAGAACGCTGCCCCACCCTGGAGGGAGACGGGGGCCGACGGCCCGCTGCTCCAGGGAGCGGTTTCTGCGCTTTCAGGGGCTGGCGCCTGGGAGCCCCCCCAAGGCTGCCCCAGGGACTGCTGGCCGAGGCCCTGCTGTCGCCCTGGGCCTCGAGGCCCAGGACGGGCCTGCCTTCTGCCCAGACTGCTGGCTCAGACCGGAGCACGCGCCCCTGCCCTCATCATCCCCCCGTGTCTCCTTGGCAGCCAGGCTTCCGGCGCCGGGCCCCGTGAGTGGGTGACACTTGTCCCCACCCCCCGACCCACTCGGGCTCAGACGGCAGGCTCTCCTGCTTGGCCTCACTTGCCCCAGCGCAATGCCAACGGCTCGGCTGCCCTGCCGGGTTGGCGTGCTGCGCTCTCCCCAGACATGCTCCTGGGGACCGAGGGGACAGGCGTGTCCCTTTTCTGAAGGCCGGTCCCCCAGGCGCGACCGGGCTCCTGTCTGGGGCAGGCGGGATGTCCCGGCAAGGAGGCGTTCACTCCGGGGTAGTTTCTGCCAGAGCGCTGCAGAGCGCTCGGCTGCGGCAACCAGCAGCAGACCACAGGCCCGACCCTGATTCCCCAGTGAAGGCAGAGCTTTCGCCTAGGTTTTCCGCACGAAGCGGACCGCGCCTCGCTGTTGCTTCCTCGCTCCGGCTTTGGGCGTTCGCTCTCTCGCGACAGGGGAGAAGTGTTGCGGGAGAGTCGGTGCTTCTGGGGCCTCGCTTCCCGGGGCCCAGGTGCGGACCCTGGGCTCCCAGGGCCTCGCCGATGTCGGGAGACGCGGCCTCCTCCTTGCAGCAGCGTGTGTCGCCCGGGGTGGCCCCTCTGCGCAGACGGCCTTCTCCCGGGCTCGCCGGGGCCTGGCCTCTTCCTCTCGCGTTCAGGCCGACTCGGGAAGAGGCCTGGGGCTTCCCGCGCAGAGAGGAGAGGCTCCAGGAGCACTGCGCACCGCCCGGGCCCTGGGACGGGGAGCCTGTGGGGGGACTGTCCCCGCGCCTTCCCCGGCCGCCCCTGCCACCCAGAACGCTGCCCCACCCTGGAGGGAGACGGGGGCCGACGGCCCGCTGCTCCAGGGAGCGGTTTCTGCGCTTTCAGGGGCTGGCGCCTGGGAGCCCCCCCAAGGCTGCCCCAGGGACTGCTGGCCGAGGCCCTGCTGTCGCCCTGGGCCTCGAGGCCCAGGACGGGCCTGCCTTCTGCCCAGACTGCTGGCTCAGACCGGAGCACGCGCCCCTGCCCTCATCATCCCCCCGTGTCTCCTTGGCAGCCAGGCTTCCGGCGCCGGGCCCCGTGAGTGGGTGACACTTGTCCCCACCCCCCGACCCACTCGGGCTCAGACGGCAGGCTCTCCTGCTTGGCCTCACTTGCCCCAGCGCAATGCCAACGGCTCGGCTGCCCTGCCGGGTTGGCGTGCTGCGCTCTCCCCAGACATGCTCCTGGGGACCGAGGGGACAGGCGTGTCCCTTTTCTGAAGGCCGGTCCCCCAGGCGCGACCGGGCTCCTGTCTGGGGCAGGCGGGATGTCCCGGCAAGGAGGCGTTCACTCCGGGGTAGTTTCTGCCAGAGCGCTGCTGAGCACTCGGCTGCGGCACCCAGCAGCAGCTCACAGACACGACCCTGATTCCCCAGCGAAGGCAGAGCTTTCGCCTAGGTTTTTCGCACGAAGCGGACCGCGCCTCGCTGCTGCTTCCTCGCTCCGGCTTTGGGCGTTCGCTCTCTCGCGACAGGGGAGAAGTGTTGCGGGAGAGTCGGTGCTTCTGGGGCCTCGCTTCCCGGGGCCCCGGTGCGGACCCTGGGCTCCCAGGGCCTCGCCGATGTCGGGAGACGCGGCCTCCTCCTTGCAGCAGCGTGTGTCGCCCGGGGTGGCCCCTCTGCGCAGACGGCCTTCTCCCGGGCTCGCCGGGGCCTGGCCTCTTCCTCTCGCGTTCAGGCCGACTCGGGAAGAGGCCCGCGTATTCCCGCGCAGAGAGGAGAGGCTCCAGGAGCACTGCGCACCGCCCGGGCCCTGGGACGGGGAGCCTGTGGGGGGACTGTCCCCGCGCCTTCCCCGGCCGCCCCTGCCACCCATAACGCTGCCCCACCCTGGAGGGAGACGGGGGCCGAGGGCCGGCTGCTCCAGGGAGCGGTTTCTGCGCGTTCAGGGGCTGGCGCCTGGGAGCCCCCCCAAGGCTGCCCCAGGGACTGGTGGCCGAGGCCCTGCTGTCGCCCTGGGCCTCGAAGCCCAGGACAGGCCGGCCTTCTGCCCAGACTGCTGGCTCAGACCGGGGCCCGTGCCCCTGCCCACGTCGTCCTCCCGTGTCTCCTTAGCAGGCAGGCTTCCGGCGCCGCGCCCCGTGAGTGGGTGACACTTGTCCCCACCCCCCGACCCACTCGGGCTCAGACGGCAGGCTCTCCTGCTTGGCCTCACTTGCCCCAGCGCAATGCCAACGGCTCGGCTGCCCTGCCGGGGCGGCGTGCTGCGCTCTCCCCGGACAGGCTCCTGGGGACCGAGGGGACAGGCGTGTCCCTTTTCTGAAGGCTGATACCCTAGACGCGGCCGGGCTCCAGTCTGGGGCAGGCGGGATGTCCCGGCAAGGAGGCATTCACTCCGGGGTAGTTTCTGCCAGAGCGCTGCAGAGCGCTCGGCTGCGGCAACCAGCAGCAGACCACAGGCCCGACCCTGATTCCCCAGCGAAGGAAGAGCTTTCCCCGAGGTTTTCGGCACGAAGCGGACCGCGCCTCGCTGCTGCTTCCTCGCTCCGGCTTTGGGCGTTCGCTCTCTCGCGTCAGGGGAGAAGTGCTGCGGGAGAGTCGGTGCTTCTGGGGCCTCGCTTCCCGGGGCCCAGGTGCGGACCCTGGGCTCCCAGGGCCTCGCCGATGTCGGGAGACGCGGCCTCCTCCGTGCAGCAGCGTGTGTCGCCCGGGGTGGCCCCTCTGCGCAGACGGCCTTCTCCCGGGCTCGCCGGGGCCTGGCCTCTTCCTCTCGCGTTCAGGCCGACTCGGGAAGAGGCCCGCGTCTTCCCGCGCAGAGAGGAGAGGCTCCAGGAGCACTGCGCACCGCCCGGGCCCTGGGACGGGGAGCCTCTGGGGGGAATGTCCCCGCGCCTTCCCCGGCCGCCCCTGCCACCCAGAAAGCTGCCCCACCCTGGAGGGAGACGGGGGCCGACGGCCCGCTGCTCCAGGGAGCGGTTTCTGCGCGTTCAGGGGCTGGCGCCTGGGAGCCCCCCCAAGGCTGCCCCAGGGACTGGTGGCCGAGGCCTTGCTGTCGCCCTGGGCCTCGAGGCCCAGGACAGGCCTGCCTTCTGCCCAGACTGCTGGCTCAGACCGGAGCACGCGCCCCTGCCCTCGTCGTCCCCCCGTGTCTCCTTAGCAGCCAGGCTTCCGGCGCCGGGCCCCGTGAGTGGGTGACACTTGTCCCCACCGCCCGACCCACTCGGGCTCAGACGGCAGGCTCTCCTGCTTGGCCTCACTTGCCCCAGCGCAATGCCAACGGCTCGGCTGCACTGCCGGGGCGGCGTGCTGCGCTCTCCCCAGACATGCTCCTGGGGACCGAGGGGACAGGCGTGTCCCTTTTCTGAAGGCCGGTCCCCCAGGCGCGACCGGGCTCCTGTCTGGGGCAGGCGGGATGTCCCGGCAAGGAGGCGTTCACTCCGGGGTAGTTTCTGCCAGAGCGCTGCAGAGCACTCGGCTGCGGCACCCAGCAGCAGCCCACAGACCCGACCCTGATTCCCCAGCGAAGGCAGAGCTTTCGCCTAGGTTTTCCGCACGAAGCGGACCGCGCCTCGCTGCTGCTTCCTCGCTCCGGCTTTGGGCGTTCGCTCTCTCGCGACAGGGGAGAAGTGTTGCGGGAGAGTCGGTGCTTCTGGGGCCTCGCTTCCCGGGGCCCAGGTGCGGACCCTGGGCTCCCAGGGCCTCGCCGATGTCGGGAGACGCGGCCTCCTCCTTGCAGCAGCGTGTGTCGCCCGGGGTGGCCCCTCTGCGCAGACGGCCTTCTCCCGGGCTCGCCGGGGCCTGGCCTCTTCCTCTCGCGTTCAGGCCGACTCGGGAAGAGGCCTGCGGCTTCCCGCGCAGCGAGGAGAGGCTCCAGGAGCACTGCGCACCGCCCGGGCCCTGGGACGGGGAGCCTGTGGGGGGACTGTCCCCGCGCCGTCCCCGGCCACGCCTGCCACCCAGAACGCTGCCCCACCCTGGAGGGAGACGGGGGCCGACGGCCGGCTGCTCCAGGGAGCGGTTTCTGCGCGTTCAGGGGCTGGCGCCTGGGAGCCCCCCCAAAGCTGCCCCAGGGACTGGTGGCCGAGGCCCTTCTGTCGCCCTGGGCCTCGAGGCCCAGGACGGGCCTGCCTTCTGCCCAGACTGCTGGCTCAGACCGGAGCACGCGCCCCTGCCCTCGTCGTCCCCCCGTGTCTCCTTAGCAGCCAGGCTTCCGGCGCCGGGCCCCGTGAGTGGGTGACACTTGTCCCCACCCCCCGACCCACTCTGGCTCAGACGGCAGGCTCTCCTGCTTGGCCTCACTTGCCCCAGCGCAATGCCAACGGCTCGGCTGCCCTCCCGGGGCGGCGTGCTGCGCTATCCCCAGACATGCTCCTGGGGACCGAGGGGACAGGCGTGTCCCTTTTCTGAAGGCCGGTCCCCCAGGCGCGCCCGGGCTCCTGTCTGGGGCAGGCGGGATGTCCCGGCAAGGAGGCGTTCACTCCGGTGTAGTTTCTGCCAGAGCGCTGCAGAGCACTCGGCTGCGGCACCCAGCAGCAGCCCACAGACCCGACCCTGATTCCCCAGCGAAGGCAGAGCTTTCGCCTAGGTTTTCCGCACGAAGCAGACCGCGCCTCGCTGTTGCTTCCTCGCTCCGGCTTTGGGCGTTCGCTCTCTCGCGACAGGGGAGAAGTGTTGCGGGAGAGTCGGTGCTTCTGGGGCCTCGCTTCCCGGGGCCCAGGTGCGGACCCTGGGCTCCCAGGGCCTCGCCGATGTCGGGAGACGCGGCCTCCTCCTTGCAGCAGCGTGTGTCGCCCGGGGTGGCCCCTCTGCGCAGACGGCCTTCTCCCGGGCTCGCCGGGGCCTGGCCTCTTCCTCTCGCGTTCAGGCCGACTCGGGAAGAGGCCTGCGGCGTCCCGCGAAGAGAGGAGAGGCTCCAGGAGCACTGCGCACCGCCCGGGCCCTGGGACGGGGAGCCTGTGGGGGGACTGTCCCCGCGCCGTCCCCGGCCACGCCTGCCACCCAGAACGCTGCCCCACCCTGGAGGGAGACGGGGGCCGACGGCCCGCTGCTCCAGGGAGCGGTTTCTGCGCGTTCAGGGGCTGGCGCCTGGGAGCCCCCCCAAGGCTGCCCCAGGGACTGGTGGCCCAGGCCTTGCTGTCGCCCTGGGCCTCGAGGCCCAAGACAGGCCTGCCTTCTGCCCAGACTGCTGGCTCAGACCGGAGCACGCGCCCCTGCCCTCGTCGTCCCCCCGTGTCTCCTTAGCAGCCAGGCTTCCGGGGCCGGGCCCTCTGAGTGGGTGACACTTGTCCCCACCCCCCGACCCACTCGGGCTCAGACGGCAGGCTCTCCTGCTTGGCTTCACTTGCCCCAGCGCCATGCCAACGGCTCGGCTGCCCTGCCGGGGCAGCGTGCTGCGCTCTCCCCAGACATGCTCCTGGGGACCGAGGGGACAGGCGTGTCCCTTTTCTGCAGGCTGGTCCCCCAGGCGCGACCGGGCTCCAGTCTGGGGGAGGCGGGATGTCCCGGCAAGGAGGCGTTCACTCCGGGGTAGTTTCTGCCAGAGCGCTGCAGAGCGCTCGGCTGCGGCAACCAGCAGCAGACCACAGGCCCGACCCTGATTCCCCAGCGAAGGCAGAGCTTTCCCCGAGGTTTTCGGCACGAAGCGGACCGCGCCTCGCTGCTGCTTCCTCGCTCCAGCTTTGGGCGTTCGCTCTCTCGCGTCAGGGGAGAAGTGCTGCGGGAGAGTCGGTGCTTCTGGGGCCTCGCTTCCCGGGGCCCAGGTGCGGACCCTGGGCTCCCAGGGCCTCGCCGATGTCGGGAGACGCGGCCTCCTCCGTGCAGCAGCGTGTGTCGCCCGGGGTGGCCCCTCTGCGCAGACGGCCTTCTCCCGGGCTCGCCGGGGCCTGGCCTCTTCCTCTCGCGTTCAGGCCGACTCGGGAAGAGGCCCGCGTCTTCCCGCGCAGAGAGGAGAGGCTCCAGGAGCACTGCGCACCGCCCGGGCCCTGGGACGGGGAGCCTGTGGGGGGACTGTCCCCGCGCCTTCCCCGGCCGCCCCTGCCACCCAGAAAGCTGCCCCACCCTGGAGGGACACGGGGGCCGACGGCCCGCTGCTCAAAGGAGCGGTTTCTGCGCGTTCAGGGGCTGGCGCCTGGGAGCCCCCGCAAGGCTCCCCCAGGGACTGGTGGCCGAGGCCCTGCTGTCGCCCTGGGCCTCGAGGCCCAGGACAGGCCTGCCTTCTGCCCAGACTGCTGGCTCAGACCGGAGCACGCGCCCCTGCCCTCGTCGTCCCCCCGTGTCTCCTTAGCAGCCAGGCTTCCGGCGCCGGGCCCCGTGAGTGGGTGACACTTGTCCCCACCCCCCGACCCACTCGGGCTCAGACGGCAGGCTCTCCTGCTTGGCTTCACTTGCCCCAGCGCCATGCCAACGGCTCGGCTGCCCTGCCGGGGCAGCGTGCTGCGCTCTACCCAGACAGGCTCCTGGGGACCAAGGGGACAGGCGTGTCCCTTTTCTGCAGGCTGGTCCCCCAGGCGCGACCGGGCTCCAGTCTGGGGGAGGCGGGATGTCCCGGCAAGGAGGCGTTCACTCCGGGGTAGTTTCTGCCAGAGCGCTGCAGAGCGCTCGGCTGCGGCAACCAGCAGCAGACCACAGGCCCGACCCTGATTCCCCAGTGAAGGCAGAGCTTTCGCCTAGGTTTTCCGCACGAAGCGGACCGCGCCTCGCTGTTGCTTCCTCGCTCCGGCTTTGGGCGTTCGCTCTCTCGCGACAGGGGAGAAGTGTTGCGGGAGAGTCGGTACTTCTGGGGCCTCGCTTCCCGGGGCCCAGGTGCGGACCCTGGGCTCCCAGGGCCTCGCCGATGTCGGGAGACGCGGCCTCCTCCTTGCAGCAGCGTGTGTCGCCCGGGGTGGCCCCTCTGCGCAGACGGCCTTCTCCCGGGCTCGCCGGGGCCTGGCCTCTTCCTCTCGCGTTCAGGCCGACTCGGGAAGAGGCCTGCGGCGTCCCGCGCAGAGAGGAGAGGCTCCAGGAGCACTGCGCACCGCCCGGGCCCTGGGACGGGGAGCCTGTGGGGGGACTGTCCCCGCGCCGTCCCCGGCCACGCCTGCCACCCAGAACGCTGCCCCACCCTGGAGGGAGACGGGGGCCGACGGCCCGCTGCTCCAGGGAGCGGTTTCTGCGCGTTCAGGGGCTGGCGCCTGGGAGCCCCCCCAAGGCTGCCCCAGGGACTGGTGGCCGAGGCCTTGCTGTCGCCCTGGGCCTCGAGGCCCAAGACAGGCCTGCCTTCTGCCCAGACTGCTGGCTCAGACCGGAGCACGCGCCCCTGCCCTCGTCGTCCCCCCGTGTCTCCTTAGCAGCCAGGCTTCCGGGGCCGGGCCCTCTGAGTGGGTGACACTTGTCCCCACCCCCCGACCCACTCGGGCTCAGACGGCAGGCTCTCCTGCTTGGCTTCACTTGCCCCAGCGCCATGCCAACGGCTCGGCTGCCCTGCCGGGGCAGCGTGCTGCGCTCTCCCCAGACATGCTCCTGGGGACCGAGGGGACAGGCGTGTCCCTTTTCTGCAGGCTGGTCCCCCAGGCGCGACAGGGCTCCAGTCTGGGGGAGGCGGGATGTCCCGGCAAGGAGGCGTTCACTCCGGGGTAGTTTCTGCCAGAGCGCTGCAGAGCGCTCGGCTGCGGCAACCAGCAGCAGACCACAGGCCCGACCCTGATTCCCCAGCGAAGGCAGAGCTTTCCCCGAGGTTTTCGGCACGAAGCGGACCGCGCCTCGCTGCTGCTTCCTCGCTCCAGCTTTGGGCGTTCGCTCTCTCGCGTCAGGGGAGAAGTGCTGCGGGAGAGTCGGTGCTTCTGGGGCCTCGCTTCCCGGGGCCCAGGTGCGGACCCTGGGCTCCCAGGGCCTCGCCGATGTCGGGAGACGCGGCCTCCTCCGTGCAGCAGTGTGTGTCGCCCGGGGTGGCCCCTCTGCGCAGACGGCCTTCTCCCGGGCTCGCCGGGGCCTGGCCTCTTCCTCTCGCGTTCAGGCCGACTCGGGAAGAGGCCCGCGTCTTCCCGCGCAGAGAGGAGAGGCTCCAGGAGCACTGCGCACCGCCCGGGCCCTGGGACGGGGAGCCTGTGGGGGGACTGTCCCCGCGCCTTCCCCGGCCGCCCCTGCCACCCAGAAAGCTGCCCCACCCTGGAGGGACACGGGGGCCGACGGCCCGCTGCTCAAAGGAGCGGTTTCTGCGCGTTCAGGGGCTGGCGCCTGGGAGCCCCCGCAAGGCTCCCCCAGGGACTGGTGGCCGAGGCCCTGCTGTCGCCCTGGGCCTCGAGGCCCAGGACAGGCCTGCCTTCTGCCCAGACTGCTGGCTCAGACCGGAGCACGCGCCCCTGCCCTCGTCGTCCCCCCGTGTCTC
Source organism: Martes martes (assembly GCF_963455335.1). NCBI lineage: Eukaryota > Metazoa > Chordata > Mammalia > Carnivora > Mustelidae > Martes > Martes martes. Next base: position 16,167,913 of record NC_137899.1, on the reverse strand, counting down.
CTTAGCAGCCAGGCTTCCGGCGCCGGGCCCCGTGAGTGGGTGACACTTGTCCCCACCCCCCGACCCACTCGGGCTCAGACGGCAGGCTCTCCTGCTTGGCCTCACTTGCCCCAGCGCCATGCCAACGGCTCGGCTGCCCTGCCGGGGCGGCGTGCTGAGCTCTCCCCAGACAGGCTCCTGGGGACCGAGGGGACAGGCGTGTCCCTTTTCTGAAGGCTGATCCTCTAGGCAGGACCGGGCTCCAGTCTGGGGCAGGCGGGATGTCCGGCAAGGAGGCGTTCACTCCGGGGTAGTTTCTGCCAGAGCGCTGCAGAGCAATCGGCTGCGACAACCAGCAGCAGACCACAGGCCCGACCCTGATTCCCCAGTGAAGGCAGAGCTTTCCCCGAGGTTTTCGGCACGAAGCGGACCGCGCCTCGCTGCTGCTTCCTCGCTCCGGCTTTGGGCGTTCGCTCTCTCGCGACAGGGGAGAAGTGTTGCGGGAGAGTCGGTGCTTCTGGGGCCTCGCTTCCCGGGGCCCAGGTGCGGACCCTGGGCTCCCAGGGCCTCGCCGATGTCGGGAGACGCGGCCTCCTCCTTGCAGCAGCGTGTGTCGCCCGGGTTGGCCCCTCTGCGCAGACGGCCTTCTCCCGGGCTCGCCGGGGCCTGGCCTCTTCCTCTCGCGTTCAGGCCGACTCGGGAAGAGGCCTGGGGCTTCCCGCGCAGAGAGGAGAGGCTCCAGGAGCACTGCGCACCGCCCGGGCCCTGGGACGGGGAGCCTGTGGGGGGACTGTCCCCGCGCCTTCCCCGGCCGCCCCTGCCACCCAGAACGCTGCCCCACCCTGGAGGGAGACGGGGGCCGACGGCCCGCTGCTCCAGGGAGTGGTTTCTGCGCTTTCAGGGGCTGGCGCCTGGGAGCCCCCCCAAGGCTGCCCCAGGGACTGCTGGCCGAGGCCCTGCTGTCGCCCTGGGCCTCGAGGCCCAGGACGGGCCTGCCTTCTGCCCAGACTGCTGGCTCAGACCGGAGCACGCGCCCCTGCCCTCATCATCCCCCCGTGTCTCCTTGGCAGCCAGGCTTCCGGCGCCGGGCCCCGTGAGTGGGTGACACTTGTCCCCACCCCCCGACCCACTCGGGCTCAGACGGCAGGCTCTCCTGCTTGGCCTCACTTGCCCCAGTGCAATGCCAACGGCTCGGCTGCCCTGCCGGGGCGGCGTGCTGCGCTCTCCCCAGACATGCTCCTGGGGACCGAGGGGACAGGCGTGTCCCTTTTCTGAAGGCCGGTCCCACAGGCGCGACCGGGCTCCTGTCTGGGGCAGGCGGGATGTCCCGGCAAGGAGGCGTTCACTCCGGGGTAGTTTCTGCCAGAGCGCTGCTGAGCACTCGGCTGTGGCACCCAGCAGCAGCTCACAGACACGACCCTGATTCCCCAGCGAAGGCAGAGCTTTCGCCTAGGTTTTCCGCACGAAGCGGACCGCGCCTCGCTGCTGCTTCCTCGCTCCGGGTTTGGGCGTTCGCTCTCTCGCGACAGGGGAGAAGTGTTGCGGGAGAGTCGGTGCTTCTGGGGCCTCGCTTCCCGGGGCCCAGGTGCGGACCCTGGGCTCCCAGGGCCTCGCCGATGTCGGGAGACGCGGCCTCCTCCGTGCAGCAGCGTGTGTCGCCCGGGGTGGCCCCTCTGCGCAGACGGCCTTCTCCCGGGCTCGCCGGGGCCTGGCCTCTTCCTCTTGCGTTCAGGCCGACTCGGGAATAGACCTGCGGCTTCCCGCGCAGAGAGGAGAGGCTCCAGGAGCACTGCGCACCGCCCGGGCCCTGGGACGGGGAGCCTGTGGGGGGACTGTCCCCGCGCCTTCCCCGGCCGCCCCTGCCACCCAGAACGCTGCCCCACCCTGGAGGGAGACGGGGGCCGACGGCCGGCTGCTCCAGGGAGCGGTTTCTGCGCGTTCAGGGGCTGGCGCCTGGGAGCTTCCCCAAGGCTGCCCCAGGGACTGCTGGCCGAGCCCTGCTGTCGCCCTGGGCCTCGAGGCCCAGGACAGGCCTGCCTTCTGCCCAGACTGCTGGCTCAGACCGGAGCACGCGCCCCTGCCCTCGTCGTCCCCCCGTGTCTCCTTAGCAGCCAGGCTTCCGGCGCCGGGCCCCGTGAGTGGGTGACACTTGTCCCCACCCCCCGACCCACTCTGGCTCAGACGGCAGGCTCTCCTGCTTGGCCTCACTTGCCCCAGCGCAATGCCAACGGCTCGGCTGCCCTGCCGGGTTGGCGTGCTGCGCTCTCCCCAGACATGCTCCTGGGGACCGAGGGGACAGGCGTGTCCCTTTTCTGAAGGCCGGTCCCCCAGGCGCGACCGGGCTCCTGTCTGGGGCAGGCGGGATGTCCCGGCAAGGAGGCGTTCACTCCGGGGTAGTTTCTGCCAGAGCGCTGCTGAGCACTCGGCTGCGGCACCCAGCAGCAGCTCACAGACACGACCCTGATTCCCCAGCGAAGGCAGAGCTTTCGCCTAGGTTTTTCGCACGAAGCGGACCGCGCCTCGCTGCTGCTTCCTCGCTCCGGCTTTGGGCGTTCGCTCTCTCGCGACAGGGGAGAAGTGTTGCGGGAGAGTCGGTGCTTCTGGGGCCTCGCTTCCCGGGGCCCCGGTGCGGACCCTGGGCTCCCAGGGCCTCGCCGATGTCGGGAGACGCGGCCTCCTCCTTGCAGCAGCGTGTGTCGCCCGGGGTGGCCCCTCTGCGCAGACGGCCTTCTCCCGGGCTCGCCGGGGCCTGGCCTCTTCCTCTCGCGTTCAGGCCGACTCGGGAAGAGGCCCGCGTATTCCCGCGCAGAGAGGAGAGGCTCCAGGAGCACTGCGCACCGCCCGGGCCCTGGGACGGGGAGCCTGTGGGGGGACTGTCCCCGCGCCTTCCCCGGCCGCCCCTGCCACCCATAACGCTGCCCCACCCTGGAGGGAGACGGGGGCCGACGGCCCGCTGCTCCAGGGAGCGGTTTCTGCGCGTTCAGGGGCTGGCGCCTGGGAGCCCCCCCAAGGCTGCCCCAGGGACTGGTGGCCGAGGCCCTGCTGTCGCCCTGGGCCTCGAAGCCCAGGACAGGCCGGCCTTCTGCCCAGACTGCTGGCTCAGACCGGGGCCCGTGCCCCTGCCCACGTCGTCCTCCCGTGTCTCCTTAGCAGGCAGGCTTCCGGCGCCGCGCCCCGTGAGTGGGTGACACTTGTCCCCACCCCCCGACCCACTCGGGCTCAGACGGCAGGCTCTCCTGCTTGGCCTCACTTGCCCCAGCGCAATGCCAACGGCTCGGCTGCCCTGCCAGGGCGGCGTGCTGCGCTCTCCCCGGACAGGCTCCTGGGGACCGAGGGGACAGGCGTGTCCCTTTTCTGAAGGCTGATACCCTAGACGCGGCCGGGCTCCAGTCTGGGGCAGGCGGGATGTCCCGGCAAGGAGGCATTCACTCCGGGGTAGTTTCTGCCAGAGCGCTGCAGAGCGCTCGGCTGCGGCACCCAGCAGCAGCCCACAGACCCGACCCTGATTCCCCAGCGAAGGCAGAGCTTTCGCCTAGGTTTTCCGCACGAAGCGGACCGCGCCTCGCTGCTGCTTCCTCGCTCCGGCTTTGGGCGTTCGCTCTCTCGCGACAGGGGAGAAGTGTTGCGGGAGAGTCGGTGCTTCTGGGGCCTCGCTTCCCGGGGCCCAGGTGCGGACCCTGGGCTCCCAGGGCCTCGCCGATGTCGGGAGACGCGGCCTCCTCCTTGCAGCAGCGTGTGTCGCCCGGGGTGGCCCCTCTGCGCAGACGGCCTTCTCCCGGGCTCGCCGGGGCCTGGCCTCTTCCTCTCGCGTTCAGGCCGACTCGGGAAGAGGCCTGCGGCGTCCCGCGCAGAGAGGAGAGGCTCCAGGAGCACTGCGCACCGCCCGGGCCCTGGGACGGGGAGCCTGTGGGGGGACTGTCCCCGCGCCGTCCCCGGCCACGCCTGCCACCCAGAACGCTGCCCCACCCTGGAGGGAGACGGGGGCCGACGGCCCGCTGCTCCAGGGAGCGGTTTCTGCGCGTTCAGGGGCTGGCGCCTGGGAGCCCCCCCAAGGCTGCCCCAGGGACTGGTGGCCGAGGCCCTGCTGTCGCCCTGGGCCTCGAGGCCCAAGACAGGCCTGCCTTCTGCCCAGACTGCTGGCTCAGACCGGAGCACGCGCCCCTGCCCTCGTCGTCCCCCCGTGTCTCCTTAGCAGCCAGGCTTCCGGGGCCGGGCCCTCTGAGTGGGTGACACTTGTCCCCACCCCCCGACCCACTCGGGCTCAGACGGCAGGCTCTCCTGCTTGGCTTCACTTGCCCCAGCGCCATGCCAACGGCTCGGCTGCCCTGCCGGGGCAGCGTGCTGCGCTCTCCCCAGACATGCTCCTGGGGACCGAGGGGACAGGCGTGTCCCTTTTCTGCAGGCTGGTCCCCCAGGCGCGACCGGGATCCAGTCTGGGGGAGGCGGGATGTCCCGGCAAGGAGGCGTTCACTCCGGGGTAGTTTCTGCCAGAGCGCTGCAGAGCGCTCGGCTGCGGCAACCAGCAGCAGACCACAGGCCCGACCCTGATTCCCCAGCGAAGGCAGAGCTTTCCCCGAGGTTTTCGGCACGAAGCGGACCGCGCCTCGCTGCTGCTTCCTCGCTCCAGCTTTGGGCGTTCGCTCTCTCGCGTCAGGGGAGAAGTGCTGCGGGAGAGTCGGTGCTTCTGGGGCCTCGCTTCCCGGGGCCCAGGTGCGGACCCTGGGCTCCCAGGGCCTCGCCGATGTCGGGAGACGCGGCCTCCTCCGTGCAGCAGCGTGTGTCGCCCGGGGTGGCCCCTCTGCGCAGACGGCCTTCTCCCGGGCTCGCCGGGGCCTGGCCTCTTCCTCTCGCGTTCAGGCCGACTCGGGAAGAGGCCCGCGTCTTCCCGCGCAGAGAGGAGAGGCTCCAGGAGCACTGCGCACCGCCCGGGCCCTGGGACGGGGAGCCTGTGGGGGGACTGTCCCCGCGCCTTCCCCGGCCGCCCCTGCCACCCAGAAAGCTGCCCCACCCTGGAGGGACACGGGGGCCGACGGCCCGCTGCTCAAAGGAGCGGTTTCTGCGCGTTCAGGGGCTGGCGCCTGGGAGCCCCCGCAAGGCTCCCCCAGGGACTGGTGGCCGAGGCCCTGCTGTCGCCCTGGGCCTCGAGGCCCAGGACGGGCCTGCCTTCTGCCCAGACTGCTGGCTCAGACCGGAGCACGCGCCCCTGCCCTCGTCGTCCCCCCGTGTCTCCTTAGCAGCCAGGCTTCCGGCGCCGGGCCCCGTGAGTGGGTGACACTTGTCCCCACCCCCCGACCCACTCGGGCTCAGACGGCAGGCTCTCCTGCTTGGCTTCACTTGCCCCAGCGCCATGCCAACGGCTCGGCTGCCCTGCCGGGGCAGCGTGCTGCGCTCTACCCAGACAGGCTCCTGGGGACCAAGGGGACAGGCGTGTCCCTTTTCTGCAGGCTGGTCCCCCAGGCGCGACCGGGCTCCAGTCTGGGGGAGGCGGGATGTCCCGGCAAGGAGGCGTTCACTCCGGGGTAGTTTCTGCCAGAGCGCTGCAGAGCGCTCGGCTGCGGCAACCAGCAGCAGACCACAGGCCCGACCCTGATTCCCCAGTGAAGGCAGAGCTTTCGCCTAGGTTTTCCGCACGAAGCGGACCGCGCCTCGCTGTTGCTTCCTCGCTCCGGCTTTGGGCGTTCGCTCTCTCGCGACAGGGGAGAAGTGTTGCGGGAGAGTCGGTGCTTCTGGGGCCTCGCTTCCCGGGGCCCAGGTGCGGACCCTGGGCTCCCAGGGCCTCGCCGATGTCGGGAGACGCGGCCTCCTCCTTGCAGCAGCGTGTGTCGCCCGGGGTGGCCCCTCTGCGCAGACGGCCTTCTCCCGGGCTCGCCGGGGCCTGGCCTCTTCCTCTCGCGTTCAGGCCGACTCGGGAAGAGGCCTGCGGCGTCCCGCGCAGAGAGGAGAGGCTCCAGGAGCACTGCGCACCACCCGGGCCCTGGGACGGGGAGCCTGTGGGGGGACTGTCCCCGCGCCGTCCCCGGCCACGCCTGCCACCCAGAACGCTGCCCCACCCTGGAGGGAGACGGGGGCCGACGGCCCGCTGCTCCAGGGAGCGGTTTCTGCGCGTTCAGGGGCTGGCGCCTGGGAGCCCCCCCAAGGCTGCCCCAGGGACTGGTGGCCGAGGCCTTGCTGTCGCCCTGGGCCTCGAGGCCCAAGACAGGCCTGCCTTCTGCCCAGACTGCTGGCTCAGACCGGAGCACGCGCCCCTGCCCTCGTCGTCCCCCCGTGTCTCCTTAGCAGCCAGGCTTCCGGGGCCGGGCCCTCTGAGTGGGTGACACTTGTCCCCACCCCCCGACCCACTCGGGCTCAGACGGCAGGCTCTCCTGCTTGGCTTCACTTGCCCCAGCGCCATGCCAATGGCTCGGCTGCCCTGCCGGGGCAGCGTGCTGCGCTCTCCCCAGACATGCTCCTGGGGACCGAGGGGACAGGCGTGTCCCTTTTCTGCAGGCTGGTCCCCCAGGCGCGACAGGGCTCCAGTCTGGGGGAGGCGGGATGTCCCGGCAAGGAGGCGTTCACTCCGGGGTAGTTTCTGCCAGAGCGCTGCAGAGCGCTCGGCTGCGGCAACCAGCAGCAGACCACAGGCCCGACCCTGATTCCCCAGCGAAGGCAGAGCTTTCCCCGAGGTTTTCGGCACGAAGCGGACCGCGCCTCGCTGCTGCTTCCTCGCTCCAGCTTTGGGCGTTCGCTCTCTCGCGTCAGGGGAGAAGTGCTGCGGGAGAGTCGGTGCTTCTGGGGCCTCGCTTCCCGGGGCCCAGGTGCGGACCCTGGGCTCCCAGGGCCTCGCCGATGTCGGGAGACGCGGCCTCCTCCTTGCAGCAGCGTGTGTCGCCCGGGGTGGCCCCTCTGCGCAGACGGCCTTCTCCCGGGCTCGCCGGGGCCTGGCCTCTTCCTCTCGCGTTCAGGCCGACTCGGGAAGAGGCCCGCGTCTTCCCGCGCAGAGAGGAGAGGCTCCAGGAGCACTGCGCACCGCCCGGGCCCTGGGACGGGGAGCCTGTGGGGGGACTGTCCCCGCGCCTTCCCCGGCCGCCCCTGCCACCCAGAAAGCTGCCCCACCCTGGAGGGACACGGGGGCCGACGGCCCGCTGCTCAAAGGAGCGGTTTCTGCGCGTTCAGGGGCTGGCGCCTGGGAGCCCCCGCAAGGCTCCCCCAGGGACTGGTGGCCGAGGCCCTGCTGTCGCCCTGGGCCTCGAGGCCCAGGACAGGCCTGCCTTCTGCCCAGACTGCTGGCTCAGACCGGAGCACGCGCCCCTGCCCTCGTCGTCCCCCCGTGTCTCCTTAGCAGCCAGGCTTCCGGCGCCGGGCCCCGTGAGTGGGTGACACTTGTCCCCACCCCCCGACCCACTCGGGCTCAGACGGCAGGCTCTCCTGCTTGGCCTCACTTGCCCCAGCGCCATGCCAACGGCTCGGCTGCCCTGCCGGGGCGGCGTGCTGAGCTCTCCCCAGACAGGCTCCTGGGGACCGAGGGGACAGGCGTGTCCCTTTTCTGAAGGCTGATCCTCTAGGCAGGACCGGGCTCCAGTCTGGGGCAGGCGGGATGTCCGGCAAGGAGGCGTTCACTCCGGGGTAGTTTCTGCCAGAGCGCTGCAGAGCAATCGGCTGCGACAACCAGCAGCAGCCCACAGGCCCGACCCTGATTCCCCAGTGAAGGCAGAGCTTTCCCCGAGGTTTTCGGCACGAAGCGGACCGCGCCTCGCTGCTGCTTCCTCGCTCCGGCTTTGGGCGTTCGCTCTCTCGCGACAGGGGAGAAGTGTTGCGGGAGAGTCGGTGCTTCTGGGGCCTCGCTTCCCGGGGCCCAGGTGCGGACCCTGGGCTCCCAGGGCCTCGCCGATGTCGGGAGACGCGGCCTCCTCCTTGCAGCAGCGTGTGTCGCCCGGGGTGGCCCCTCTGCGCAGACGGCCTTCTCCCGGGCTCGCCGGGGCCTGGCCTCTTCCTCTCGCGTTCAGGCCGACTCGGGAAGAGGCCTGGGGCTTCCCGCGCAGAGAGGAGAGGCTCCAGGAGCACTGCGCACCGCCCGGGCCCTGGGACGGGGAGCCTGTGGGGGGACTGTCCCCGCGCCTTCCCCGGCCGCCCCTGCCACCCAGAACGCTGCCCCACCCTGGAGGGAGACGGGGGCCGACGGCCCGCTGCTCCAGGGAGCGGTTTCTGCGCTTTCAGGGGCTGGCGCCTGGGAGCCCCCCCAAGGCTGCCCCAGGGACTGCTGGCCGAGGCCCTGCTGTCGCCCTGGGCCTCGAGGCCCAGGACGGGCCTGCCTTCTGCCCAGACTGCTGGCTCAGACCGGAGCACGCGCCCCTGCCCTCATCATCCCCCCGTGTCTCCTTGGCAGCCAGGCTTCCGGCGCCGGGCCCCGTGAGTGGGTGACACTTGTCCCCACCCCCCGACCCACTCGGGCTCAGACGGCAGGCTCTCCTGCTTGGCCTCACTTGCCCCAGCGCAATGCCAACGGCTCGGCTGCCCTGCCGGGTTGGCGTGCTGCGCTCTCCCCAGACATGCTCCTGGGGACCGAGGGGACAGGCGTGTCCCTTTTCTGAAGGCCGGTCCCCCAGGCGCGACCGGGCTCCTGTCTGGGGCAGGCGGGATGTCCCGGCAAGGAGGCGTTCACTCCGGGGTAGTTTCTGCCAGAGCGCTGCAGAGCGCTCGGCTGCGGCAACCAGCAGCAGACCACAGGCCCGACCCTGATTCCCCAGTGAAGGCAGAGCTTTCGCCTAGGTTTTCCGCACGAAGCGGACCGCGCCTCGCTGTTGCTTCCTCGCTCCGGCTTTGGGCGTTCGCTCTCTCGCGACAGGGGAGAAGTGTTGCGGGAGAGTCGGTGCTTCTGGGGCCTCGCTTCCCGGGGCCCAGGTGCGGACCCTGGGCTCCCAGGGCCTCGCCGATGTCGGGAGACGCGGCCTCCTCCTTGCAGCAGCGTGTGTCGCCCGGGGTGGCCCCTCTGCGCAGACGGCCTTCTCCCGGGCTCGCCGGGGCCTGGCCTCTTCCTCTCGCGTTCAGGCCGACTCGGGAAGAGGCCTGGGGCTTCCCGCGCAGAGAGGAGAGGCTCCAGGAGCACTGCGCACCGCCCGGGCCCTGGGACGGGGAGCCTGTGGGGGGACTGTCCCCGCGCCTTCCCCGGCCGCCCCTGCCACCCAGAACGCTGCCCCACCCTGGAGGGAGACGGGGGCCGACGGCCCGCTGCTCCAGGGAGCGGTTTCTGCGCTTTCAGGGGCTGGCGCCTGGGAGCCCCCCCAAGGCTGCCCCAGGGACTGCTGGCCGAGGCCCTGCTGTCGCCCTGGGCCTCGAGGCCCAGGACGGGCCTGCCTTCTGCCCAGACTGCTGGCTCAGACCGGAGCACGCGCCCCTGCCCTCATCATCCCCCCGTGTCTCCTTGGCAGCCAGGCTTCCGGCGCCGGGCCCCGTGAGTGGGTGACACTTGTCCCCACCCCCCGACCCACTCGGGCTCAGACGGCAGGCTCTCCTGCTTGGCCTCACTTGCCCCAGCGCAATGCCAACGGCTCGGCTGCCCTGCCGGGTTGGCGTGCTGCGCTCTCCCCAGACATGCTCCTGGGGACCGAGGGGACAGGCGTGTCCCTTTTCTGAAGGCCGGTCCCCCAGGCGCGACCGGGCTCCTGTCTGGGGCAGGCGGGATGTCCCGGCAAGGAGGCGTTCACTCCGGGGTAGTTTCTGCCAGAGCGCTGCTGAGCACTCGGCTGCGGCACCCAGCAGCAGCTCACAGACACGACCCTGATTCCCCAGCGAAGGCAGAGCTTTCGCCTAGGTTTTTCGCACGAAGCGGACCGCGCCTCGCTGCTGCTTCCTCGCTCCGGCTTTGGGCGTTCGCTCTCTCGCGACAGGGGAGAAGTGTTGCGGGAGAGTCGGTGCTTCTGGGGCCTCGCTTCCCGGGGCCCCGGTGCGGACCCTGGGCTCCCAGGGCCTCGCCGATGTCGGGAGACGCGGCCTCCTCCTTGCAGCAGCGTGTGTCGCCCGGGGTGGCCCCTCTGCGCAGACGGCCTTCTCCCGGGCTCGCCGGGGCCTGGCCTCTTCCTCTCGCGTTCAGGCCGACTCGGGAAGAGGCCCGCGTATTCCCGCGCAGAGAGGAGAGGCTCCAGGAGCACTGCGCACCGCCCGGGCCCTGGGACGGGGAGCCTGTGGGGGGACTGTCCCCGCGCCTTCCCCGGCCGCCCCTGCCACCCATAACGCTGCCCCACCCTGGAGGGAGACGGGGGCCGAGGGCCGGCTGCTCCAGGGAGCGGTTTCTGCGCGTTCAGGGGCTGGCGCCTGGGAGCCCCCCCAAGGCTGCCCCAGGGACTGGTGGCCGAGGCCCTGCTGTCGCCCTGGGCCTCGAAGCCCAGGACAGGCCGGCCTTCTGCCCAGACTGCTGGCTCAGACCGGGGCCCGTGCCCCTGCCCACGTCGTCCTCCCGTGTCTCCTTAGCAGGCAGGCTTCCGGCGCCGCGCCCCGTGAGTGGGTGACACTTGTCCCCACCCCCCGACCCACTCGGGCTCAGACGGCAGGCTCTCCTGCTTGGCCTCACTTGCCCCAGCGCAATGCCAACGGCTCGGCTGCCCTGCCGGGGCGGCGTGCTGCGCTCTCCCCGGACAGGCTCCTGGGGACCGAGGGGACAGGCGTGTCCCTTTTCTGAAGGCTGATACCCTAGACGCGGCCGGGCTCCAGTCTGGGGCAGGCGGGATGTCCCGGCAAGGAGGCATTCACTCCGGGGTAGTTTCTGCCAGAGCGCTGCAGAGCGCTCGGCTGCGGCAACCAGCAGCAGACCACAGGCCCGACCCTGATTCCCCAGCGAAGGAAGAGCTTTCCCCGAGGTTTTCGGCACGAAGCGGACCGCGCCTCGCTGCTGCTTCCTCGCTCCGGCTTTGGGCGTTCGCTCTCTCGCGTCAGGGGAGAAGTGCTGCGGGAGAGTCGGTGCTTCTGGGGCCTCGCTTCCCGGGGCCCAGGTGCGGACCCTGGGCTCCCAGGGCCTCGCCGATGTCGGGAGACGCGGCCTCCTCCGTGCAGCAGCGTGTGTCGCCCGGGGTGGCCCCTCTGCGCAGACGGCCTTCTCCCGGGCTCGCCGGGGCCTGGCCTCTTCCTCTCGCGTTCAGGCCGACTCGGGAAGAGGCCCGCGTCTTCCCGCGCAGAGAGGAGAGGCTCCAGGAGCACTGCGCACCGCCCGGGCCCTGGGACGGGGAGCCTCTGGGGGGAATGTCCCCGCGCCTTCCCCGGCCGCCCCTGCCACCCAGAAAGCTGCCCCACCCTGGAGGGAGACGGGGGCCGACGGCCCGCTGCTCCAGGGAGCGGTTTCTGCGCGTTCAGGGGCTGGCGCCTGGGAGCCCCCCCAAGGCTGCCCCAGGGACTGGTGGCCGAGGCCTTGCTGTCGCCCTGGGCCTCGAGGCCCAGGACAGGCCTGCCTTCTGCCCAGACTGCTGGCTCAGACCGGAGCACGCGCCCCTGCCCTCGTCGTCCCCCCGTGTCTCCTTAGCAGCCAGGCTTCCGGCGCCGGGCCCCGTGAGTGGGTGACACTTGTCCCCACCGCCCGACCCACTCGGGCTCAGACGGCAGGCTCTCCTGCTTGGCCTCACTTGCCCCAGCGCAATGCCAACGGCTCGGCTGCACTGCCGGGGCGGCGTGCTGCGCTCTCCCCAGACATGCTCCTGGGGACCGAGGGGACAGGCGTGTCCCTTTTCTGAAGGCCGGTCCCCCAGGCGCGACCGGGCTCCTGTCTGGGGCAGGCGGGATGTCCCGGCAAGGAGGCGTTCACTCCGGGGTAGTTTCTGCCAGAGCGCTGCAGAGCACTCGGCTGCGGCACCCAGCAGCAGCCCACAGACCCGACCCTGATTCCCCAGCGAAGGCAGAGCTTTCGCCTAGGTTTTCCGCACGAAGCGGACCGCGCCTCGCTGCTGCTTCCTCGCTCCGGCTTTGGGCGTTCGCTCTCTCGCGACAGGGGAGAAGTGTTGCGGGAGAGTCGGTGCTTCTGGGGCCTCGCTTCCCGGGGCCCAGGTGCGGACCCTGGGCTCCCAGGGCCTCGCCGATGTCGGGAGACGCGGCCTCCTCCTTGCAGCAGCGTGTGTCGCCCGGGGTGGCCCCTCTGCGCAGACGGCCTTCTCCCGGGCTCGCCGGGGCCTGGCCTCTTCCTCTCGCGTTCAGGCCGACTCGGGAAGAGGCCTGCGGCTTCCCGCGCAGCGAGGAGAGGCTCCAGGAGCACTGCGCACCGCCCGGGCCCTGGGACGGGGAGCCTGTGGGGGGACTGTCCCCGCGCCGTCCCCGGCCACGCCTGCCACCCAGAACGCTGCCCCACCCTGGAGGGAGACGGGGGCCGACGGCCGGCTGCTCCAGGGAGCGGTTTCTGCGCGTTCAGGGGCTGGCGCCTGGGAGCCCCCCCAAAGCTGCCCCAGGGACTGGTGGCCGAGGCCCTTCTGTCGCCCTGGGCCTCGAGGCCCAGGACGGGCCTGCCTTCTGCCCAGACTGCTGGCTCAGACCGGAGCACGCGCCCCTGCCCTCGTCGTCCCCCCGTGTCTCCTTAGCAGCCAGGCTTCCGGCGCCGGGCCCCGTGAGTGGGTGACACTTGTCCCCACCCCCCGACCCACTCTGGCTCAGACGGCAGGCTCTCCTGCTTGGCCTCACTTGCCCCAGCGCAATGCCAACGGCTCGGCTGCCCTCCCGGGGCGGCGTGCTGCGCTATCCCCAGACATGCTCCTGGGGACCGAGGGGACAGGCGTGTCCCTTTTCTGAAGGCCGGTCCCCCAGGCGCGCCCGGGCTCCTGTCTGGGGCAGGCGGGATGTCCCGGCAAGGAGGCGTTCACTCCGGTGTAGTTTCTGCCAGAGCGCTGCAGAGCACTCGGCTGCGGCACCCAGCAGCAGCCCACAGACCCGACCCTGATTCCCCAGCGAAGGCAGAGCTTTCGCCTAGGTTTTCCGCACGAAGCAGACCGCGCCTCGCTGTTGCTTCCTCGCTCCGGCTTTGGGCGTTCGCTCTCTCGCGACAGGGGAGAAGTGTTGCGGGAGAGTCGGTGCTTCTGGGGCCTCGCTTCCCGGGGCCCAGGTGCGGACCCTGGGCTCCCAGGGCCTCGCCGATGTCGGGAGACGCGGCCTCCTCCTTGCAGCAGCGTGTGTCGCCCGGGGTGGCCCCTCTGCGCAGACGGCCTTCTCCCGGGCTCGCCGGGGCCTGGCCTCTTCCTCTCGCGTTCAGGCCGACTCGGGAAGAGGCCTGCGGCGTCCCGCGAAGAGAGGAGAGGCTCCAGGAGCACTGCGCACCGCCCGGGCCCTGGGACGGGGAGCCTGTGGGGGGACTGTCCCCGCGCCGTCCCCGGCCACGCCTGCCACCCAGAACGCTGCCCCACCCTGGAGGGAGACGGGGGCCGACGGCCCGCTGCTCCAGGGAGCGGTTTCTGCGCGTTCAGGGGCTGGCGCCTGGGAGCCCCCCCAAGGCTGCCCCAGGGACTGGTGGCCCAGGCCTTGCTGTCGCCCTGGGCCTCGAGGCCCAAGACAGGCCTGCCTTCTGCCCAGACTGCTGGCTCAGACCGGAGCACGCGCCCCTGCCCTCGTCGTCCCCCCGTGTCTCCTTAGCAGCCAGGCTTCCGGGGCCGGGCCCTCTGAGTGGGTGACACTTGTCCCCACCCCCCGACCCACTCGGGCTCAGACGGCAGGCTCTCCTGCTTGGCTTCACTTGCCCCAGCGCCATGCCAACGGCTCGGCTGCCCTGCCGGGGCAGCGTGCTGCGCTCTCCCCAGACATGCTCCTGGGGACCGAGGGGACAGGCGTGTCCCTTTTCTGCAGGCTGGTCCCCCAGGCGCGACCGGGCTCCAGTCTGGGGGAGGCGGGATGTCCCGGCAAGGAGGCGTTCACTCCGGGGTAGTTTCTGCCAGAGCGCTGCAGAGCGCTCGGCTGCGGCAACCAGCAGCAGACCACAGGCCCGACCCTGATTCCCCAGCGAAGGCAGAGCTTTCCCCGAGGTTTTCGGCACGAAGCGGACCGCGCCTCGCTGCTGCTTCCTCGCTCCAGCTTTGGGCGTTCGCTCTCTCGCGTCAGGGGAGAAGTGCTGCGGGAGAGTCGGTGCTTCTGGGGCCTCGCTTCCCGGGGCCCAGGTGCGGACCCTGGGCTCCCAGGGCCTCGCCGATGTCGGGAGACGCGGCCTCCTCCGTGCAGCAGCGTGTGTCGCCCGGGGTGGCCCCTCTGCGCAGACGGCCTTCTCCCGGGCTCGCCGGGGCCTGGCCTCTTCCTCTCGCGTTCAGGCCGACTCGGGAAGAGGCCCGCGTCTTCCCGCGCAGAGAGGAGAGGCTCCAGGAGCACTGCGCACCGCCCGGGCCCTGGGACGGGGAGCCTGTGGGGGGACTGTCCCCGCGCCTTCCCCGGCCGCCCCTGCCACCCAGAAAGCTGCCCCACCCTGGAGGGACACGGGGGCCGACGGCCCGCTGCTCAAAGGAGCGGTTTCTGCGCGTTCAGGGGCTGGCGCCTGGGAGCCCCCGCAAGGCTCCCCCAGGGACTGGTGGCCGAGGCCCTGCTGTCGCCCTGGGCCTCGAGGCCCAGGACAGGCCTGCCTTCTGCCCAGACTGCTGGCTCAGACCGGAGCACGCGCCCCTGCCCTCGTCGTCCCCCCGTGTCTCCTTAGCAGCCAGGCTTCCGGCGCCGGGCCCCGTGAGTGGGTGACACTTGTCCCCACCCCCCGACCCACTCGGGCTCAGACGGCAGGCTCTCCTGCTTGGCTTCACTTGCCCCAGCGCCATGCCAACGGCTCGGCTGCCCTGCCGGGGCAGCGTGCTGCGCTCTACCCAGACAGGCTCCTGGGGACCAAGGGGACAGGCGTGTCCCTTTTCTGCAGGCTGGTCCCCCAGGCGCGACCGGGCTCCAGTCTGGGGGAGGCGGGATGTCCCGGCAAGGAGGCGTTCACTCCGGGGTAGTTTCTGCCAGAGCGCTGCAGAGCGCTCGGCTGCGGCAACCAGCAGCAGACCACAGGCCCGACCCTGATTCCCCAGTGAAGGCAGAGCTTTCGCCTAGGTTTTCCGCACGAAGCGGACCGCGCCTCGCTGTTGCTTCCTCGCTCCGGCTTTGGGCGTTCGCTCTCTCGCGACAGGGGAGAAGTGTTGCGGGAGAGTCGGTACTTCTGGGGCCTCGCTTCCCGGGGCCCAGGTGCGGACCCTGGGCTCCCAGGGCCTCGCCGATGTCGGGAGACGCGGCCTCCTCCTTGCAGCAGCGTGTGTCGCCCGGGGTGGCCCCTCTGCGCAGACGGCCTTCTCCCGGGCTCGCCGGGGCCTGGCCTCTTCCTCTCGCGTTCAGGCCGACTCGGGAAGAGGCCTGCGGCGTCCCGCGCAGAGAGGAGAGGCTCCAGGAGCACTGCGCACCGCCCGGGCCCTGGGACGGGGAGCCTGTGGGGGGACTGTCCCCGCGCCGTCCCCGGCCACGCCTGCCACCCAGAACGCTGCCCCACCCTGGAGGGAGACGGGGGCCGACGGCCCGCTGCTCCAGGGAGCGGTTTCTGCGCGTTCAGGGGCTGGCGCCTGGGAGCCCCCCCAAGGCTGCCCCAGGGACTGGTGGCCGAGGCCTTGCTGTCGCCCTGGGCCTCGAGGCCCAAGACAGGCCTGCCTTCTGCCCAGACTGCTGGCTCAGACCGGAGCACGCGCCCCTGCCCTCGTCGTCCCCCCGTGTCTCCTTAGCAGCCAGGCTTCCGGGGCCGGGCCCTCTGAGTGGGTGACACTTGTCCCCACCCCCCGACCCACTCGGGCTCAGACGGCAGGCTCTCCTGCTTGGCTTCACTTGCCCCAGCGCCATGCCAACGGCTCGGCTGCCCTGCCGGGGCAGCGTGCTGCGCTCTCCCCAGACATGCTCCTGGGGACCGAGGGGACAGGCGTGTCCCTTTTCTGCAGGCTGGTCCCCCAGGCGCGACAGGGCTCCAGTCTGGGGGAGGCGGGATGTCCCGGCAAGGAGGCGTTCACTCCGGGGTAGTTTCTGCCAGAGCGCTGCAGAGCGCTCGGCTGCGGCAACCAGCAGCAGACCACAGGCCCGACCCTGATTCCCCAGCGAAGGCAGAGCTTTCCCCGAGGTTTTCGGCACGAAGCGGACCGCGCCTCGCTGCTGCTTCCTCGCTCCAGCTTTGGGCGTTCGCTCTCTCGCGTCAGGGGAGAAGTGCTGCGGGAGAGTCGGTGCTTCTGGGGCCTCGCTTCCCGGGGCCCAGGTGCGGACCCTGGGCTCCCAGGGCCTCGCCGATGTCGGGAGACGCGGCCTCCTCCGTGCAGCAGTGTGTGTCGCCCGGGGTGGCCCCTCTGCGCAGACGGCCTTCTCCCGGGCTCGCCGGGGCCTGGCCTCTTCCTCTCGCGTTCAGGCCGACTCGGGAAGAGGCCCGCGTCTTCCCGCGCAGAGAGGAGAGGCTCCAGGAGCACTGCGCACCGCCCGGGCCCTGGGACGGGGAGCCTGTGGGGGGACTGTCCCCGCGCCTTCCCCGGCCGCCCCTGCCACCCAGAAAGCTGCCCCACCCTGGAGGGACACGGGGGCCGACGGCCCGCTGCTCAAAGGAGCGGTTTCTGCGCGTTCAGGGGCTGGCGCCTGGGAGCCCCCGCAAGGCTCCCCCAGGGACTGGTGGCCGAGGCCCTGCTGTCGCCCTGGGCCTCGAGGCCCAGGACAGGCCTGCCTTCTGCCCAGACTGCTGGCTCAGACCGGAGCACGCGCCCCTGCCCTCGTCGTCCCCCCGTGTCTCCTTAGCAGCCAGGCTTCCGGCGCCGGGCCCCGTGAGTGGGTGACACTTGTCCCCACCCCCCGACCCACTCGGGCTCAGACGGCAGGCTCTCCTGCTTGGCCTCACTTGCCCCAGCGCCATGCCAACGGCTCGGCTGCCCTGCCGGGGCGGCGTGCTGAGCTCTCCCCAGACAGGCTCCTGGGGACCGAGGGGACAGGCGTGTCCCTTTTCTGAAGGCTGATCCTCTAGGCAGGACCGGGCTCCAGTCTGGGGCAGGCGGGATGTCCGGCAAGGAGGCGTTCACTCCGGGGTAGTTTCTGCCAGAGCGCTGCAGAGCAATCGGCTGCGACAACCAGCAGCAGACCACAGGCCCGACCCTGATTCCCCAGTGAAGGCAGAGCTTTCCCCGAGGTTTTCGGCACGAAGCGGACCGCGCCTCGCTGCTGCTTCCTCGCTCCGGCTTTGGGCGTTCGCTCTCTCGCGACAGGGGAGAAGTGTTGCGGGAGAGTCGGTGCTTCTGGGGCCTCGCTTCCCGGGGCCCAGGTGCGGACCCTGGGCTCCCAGGGCCTCGCCGATGTCGGGAGACGCGGCCTCCTCCTTGCAGCAGCGTGTGTCGCCCGGGTTGGCCCCTCTGCGCAGACGGCCTTCTCCCGGGCTCGCCGGGGCCTGGCCTCTTCCTCTCGCGTTCAGGCCGACTCGGGAAGAGGCCTGGGGCTTCCCGCGCAGAGAGGAGAGGCTCCAGGAGCACTGCGCACCGCCCGGGCCCTGGGACGGGGAGCCTGTGGGGGGACTGTCCCCGCGCCTTCCCCGGCCGCCCCTGCCACCCAGAACGCTGCCCCACCCTGGAGGGAGACGGGGGCCGACGGCCCGCTGCTCCAGGGAGTGGTTTCTGCGCTTTCAGGGGCTGGCGCCTGGGAGCCCCCCCAAGGCTGCCCCAGGGACTGCTGGCCGAGGCCCTGCTGTCGCCCTGGGCCTCGAGGCCCAGGACGGGCCTGCCTTCTGCCCAGACTGCTGGCTCAGACCGGAGCACGCGCCCCTGCCCTCATCATCCCCCCGTGTCTCCTTGGCAGCCAGGCTTCCGGCGCCGGGCCCCGTGAGTGGGTGACACTTGTCCCCACCCCCCGACCCACTCGGGCTCAGACGGCAGGCTCTCCTGCTTGGCCTCACTTGCCCCAGTGCAATGCCAACGGCTCGGCTGCCCTGCCGGGGCGGCGTGCTGCGCTCTCCCCAGACATGCTCCTGGGGACCGAGGGGACAGGCGTGTCCCTTTTCTGAAGGCCGGTCCCACAGGCGCGACCGGGCTCCTGTCTGGGGCAGGCGGGATGTCCCGGCAAGGAGGCGTTCACTCCGGGGTAGTTTCTGCCAGAGCGCTGCTGAGCACTCGGCTGTGGCACCCAGCAGCAGCTCACAGACACGACCCTGATTCCCCAGCGAAGGCAGAGCTTTCGCCTAGGTTTTCCGCACGAAGCGGACCGCGCCTCGCTGCTGCTTCCTCGCTCCGGGTTTGGGCGTTCGCTCTCTCGCGACAGGGGAGAAGTGTTGCGGGAGAGTCGGTGCTTCTGGGGCCTCGCTTCCCGGGGCCCAGGTGCGGACCCTGGGCTCCCAGGGCCTCGCCGATGTCGGGAGACGCGGCCTCCTCCGTGCAGCAGCGTGTGTCGCCCGGGGTGGCCCCTCTGCGCAGACGGCCTTCTCCCGGGCTCGCCGGGGCCTGGCCTCTTCCTCTTGCGTTCAGGCCGACTCGGGAATAGACCTGCGGCTTCCCGCGCAGAGAGGAGAGGCTCCAGGAGCACTGCGCACCGCCCGGGCCCTGGGACGGGGAGCCTGTGGGGGGACTGTCCCCGCGCCTTCCCCGGCCGCCCCTGCCACCCAGAACGCTGCCCCACCCTGGAGGGAGACGGGGGCCGACGGCCGGCTGCTCCAGGGAGCGGTTTCTGCGCGTTCAGGGGCTGGCGCCTGGGAGCTTCCCCAAGGCTGCCCCAGGGACTGCTGGCCGAGCCCTGCTGTCGCCCTGGGCCTCGAGGCCCAGGACAGGCCTGCCTTCTGCCCAGACTGCTGGCTCAGACCGGAGCACGCGCCCCTGCCCTCGTCGTCCCCCCGTGTCTCCTTAGCAGCCAGGCTTCCGGCGCCGGGCCCCGTGAGTGGGTGACACTTGTCCCCACCCCCCGACCCACTCTGGCTCAGACGGCAGGCTCTCCTGCTTGGCCTCACTTGCCCCAGCGCAATGCCAACGGCTCGGCTGCCCTGCCGGGTTGGCGTGCTGCGCTCTCCCCAGACATGCTCCTGGGGACCGAGGGGACAGGCGTGTCCCTTTTCTGAAGGCCGGTCCCCCAGGCGCGACCGGGCTCCTGTCTGGGGCAGGCGGGATGTCCCGGCAAGGAGGCGTTCACTCCGGGGTAGTTTCTGCCAGAGCGCTGCTGAGCACTCGGCTGCGGCACCCAGCAGCAGCTCACAGACATGACCCTGATTCCCCAGCGAAGGCAGAGCTTTCGCCTAGGTTTTTCGCACGAAGCGGACCGCGCCTCGCTGCTGCTTCCTCGCGCCGGCTTTGGGCGTTCGCTCTCTCGCTACAGGGGAGAAGTGTTGCGGGAGAGTCGGTGCTTCTGGGGCCTCGCTTCCCGGGGCCCAGGTGCGGACCCTGGGCTCCCAGGGCCTCGCCGATGTCGGGAGACGTGGCGTCCTCCGTGCAGCAGCGTGTGTCGCCCGGGGTGGCCCCTCTGCGCAGACGGCCTTCTCCCGGGCTCGCCGGGGCCTGGCCTCTTCCTTTCGCGTTCAGGCCGACTCGGGAAGAGGCCTGCGGCTTCCCGCGCAGCGAGGAGAGGCTCCAGGAGCACTGCGCACCGCCCGGGCCCTGGGACGGGGAGCCTGTGGGGGGACTGTCCCCGCGCCTTCCCCGGCCGCCCCTGCCACCCAGAACGCTGCCCCACCCTGGAGGGAGACGGGGGTCGACGGCCGGCTGCTCCAGGGAGCGGTTTCTGCGCGTTCAGGGGCTGGCGCCTGGGAGCCCCCCCAAGGCTGCCCCAGGGACTGCTGGCCGAGCCCTGCTGTCGCCCTGGGCCTCGAGGCCCAGGACAGGCCTGCCTTCTGCCCAGACTGCTGGCTCAGACCGGAGCACGCGCCCCTGCCCTCGTCGTCCCCCCGTGTCTCCTTAGCAGCCAGGCTTCCGGCGCCGGGCCCCGTGAGTGGGTGACACTTGTCCCCACCGCCCGACCCACTCGGGCTCAGACGGCAGGCTCTCCTGCTTGGCCTCACTTGCCCCAGCGCAATGCCAACGGCTCGGCTGCACTGCCGGGGCGGCGTGCTGCGCTCTCCCCAGACATGCTCCTGGGGACCGAGGGGACAGGCGTGTCCCTTTTCTGAAGGCCGGTCCCCCAGGCGCGACCGGGCTCCTGTCTGGGGCAGGCGGGATGTCCCGTCAAGGAGGCGTTCACTCCGGGGTAGTTTCTGCCAGAGCGCTGCAGAGCACTCGGCTGCGGCACCCAGCAGCAGCCCACAGACCCGACCCTGATTCCCCAGCGAAGGCAGAGCTTTCGCCTAGGTTTTCCGCACGAAGCGGACCGCGCCTCGCTGCTGCTTCCTCGCTCCGGCTTTGGGCGTTCGCTCTCTCGCGACAGGGGAGAAGTGTTGCGGGAGAGTCGGTGCTTCTGGGGCCTCGCTTCCCGGGGCCCAGGTGCGGACCCTGGGCTCCCAGGGCCTCGCCGATGTCGGGAGACGCGGCCTCCTCCTTGCAGCAGCGTGTGTCGCCCGGGGTGGCCCCTCTGCGCAGACGGCCTTCTCCCGGGCTCGCCGGGGCCTGGCCTCTTCCTCTCGCGTTCAGGCCGACTCGGGAAGAGGCCTGGGGCTTCCCGCGCAGAGAGGAGAGGCTCCAGGAGCACTGCGCACCGCCCGGGCCCTGGGACGGGGAGCCTGTGGGGGGACTGTCCCCGCGCCTTCCCCGGCCGCCCCTGCCACCCAGAACGCTGCCCCACCCTGGAGGGAGACGGGGGCCGACGGCCCGCTGCTCCAGGGAGCGGTTTCTGCGCTTTCAGGGGCTGGCGCCTGGGAGCCCCCCCAAGGCTGCCCCAGGGACTGCTGGCCGAGGCCCTGCTGTCGCCCTGGGCCTCGAGGCCCAGGACGGGCCTGCCTTCTGCCCAGACTGCTGGCTCAGACCGGAGCACGCGCCCCTGCCCTCATCATCCCCCCGTGTCTCCTTGGCAGCCAGGCTTCCGGCGCCGGGCCCCGTGAGTGGGTGACACTTGTCCCCACCCCCCGACCCACTCGGGCTCAGACGGCAGGCTCTCCTGCTTGGCCTCACTTGCCCCAGCGCAATGCCAACGGCTCGGCTGCCCTGCCGGGTTGGTGTGCTGCGCTCTCCCCAGACATGCTCCTGGGGACCGAGGGGACAGGCGTGTCCCTTTTCTGAAGGCCGGTCCCCCAGGCGCGACCGGGCTCCTGTCTGGGGCAGGCGGGATGTCCCGTCAAGGAGGCGTTCACTCCGGGGTAGTTTCTGCCAGAGCGCTGCTGAGCACTCGGCTGCGGCACCCAGCAGCAGCTCACAGACACGACCCTGATTCCCCAGCGAAGGCAGAGCTTTCGCCAAGGTTTTTCGCACGAAGCAGACCGCGCCTCGCTGCTGCTTCCTCGCTCCGGCTTTGGGCGTTCGCTCTCTCGCGACAGGGGAGAAGTGTTGCGGGAGAGTCGGTGCTTCTGGGGCCTCGCTTCCCGGGGCCCCGGTGCGGACCCTGGGCTCCCAGGGCCTCGCCGATGTCGGGAGACGCGGCCTCCTCCTTGCAGCAGCGTGTGTCGCCCGGGGTGGCCCCTCTGCGCAGACGGCCTTCTCCCGGGCTCGCCGGGGCCTGGCCTCTTCCTCTCGCGTTCAGGCCGACTCGGGAAGAGGCCCGCGTATTCCCGCGCAGAGAGGAGAGGCTCCAGGAGCACTGCGCACCGCCCGGGCCCTGGGACGGGGAGCCTGTGGGGGGACTGTCCCCGCGCCTTCCCCGGCCGCCCCTGCCACCCATAACGCTGCCCCACCCTGGAGGGAGACGGGGGCCGACGGCCCGCTGCTCCAGGGAGCGGTTTCTGCGCGTTCAGGGGCTGGCGCCTGGGAGCCCCCCCAAGGCTGCCCCAGGGACTGGTGGCCGAGGCCCTGCTGTCGCCCTGGGCCTCGAAGCCCAGGACAGGCCGGCCTTCTGCCCAGACTGCTGGCTCAGACCGGGGCCCGTGCCCCTGCCCACGTCGTCCTCCCGTGTCTCCTTAGCAGGCAGGCTTCCGGCGCCGCGCCCCGTGAGTGGGTGACACTTGTCCCCACCCCCCGACCCACTCGGGCTCAGACGGCAGGCTCTCCTGCTTGGCCTCACTTGCCCCAGCGCAATGCCAACGGCTCGGCTGCCCTGCCGGGGCGGCGTGCTGCGCTCTCCCCGGACAGGCTCCTGGGGACCGAGGCGACAGGCGTGTCCCTTTTCTGAAGGCTGATACCCTAGGCGCGGCCGGGCTCCAGTCTGGGGCAGGCGGGATGTCCCGGCAAGGAGGCATTCACTCCGGGGTAGTTTCTGCCAGAGCGCTGCAGAGCGCTCGGCTGCGGCAACCAGCAGCAGACCACAGGCCCGACCCTGATTCCCCAGCGAAGGAAGAGCTTTCCCCGAGGTTTTCGGCACGAAGCGGACCGCGCCTCGCTGCTGCTTCCTCGCTCCGGCTTTGGGCGTTCGCTCTCTCGCGTCAGGGGAGAAGTGCTGCGGGAGAGTCGGTGCTTCTGGGGCCTCGCTTCCCGGGGCCCAGGTGCGGACCCTGGGCTCCCAGGGCCTCGCCGATGTCGGGAGACGCGGCCTCCTCCTTGCAGCAGCGTGTGTCGCCCGGGGTGGCCCCTCTGCGCAGACGGCCTTCTCGCGGGCTCGCCGGGGCCTGGCCTCTTCCTCTCGCGTTCAGGCCGACTCGGGAAGAGGCCCGCGTCTTCCCGCGCAGAGAGGAGAGGCTCCAGGAGCACTGCGCACCGCCCGGGCCCTGGGACGGGGAGCCTCTGGGGGGAATGTCCCCGCGCCTTCCCCGGCCGCCCCTGCCACCCAGAAAGCTGCCCCACCCTGGAGGGAGACGGGGGCCGACGGCCCGCTGCTCCAGGGAGCGGTTTCTGCCCGTTCAGGGGCTGGCGCCTGGGAGCCCCCCCAAGGCTGCCCCAGGGACTGGTGGCCGAGGCCCTTCTGTCGCCCTGGGCCTCGAGGCCCAGGACGGGCCTGCCTTCTGCCCAGACTGCTGGATCAGACCGGAGCACGCGCCCCTGCCCTCGTCGTCCCCCCGTGTCTCCTTAGCAGCCAGGCTTCCGGCGCCGGGCCCCGTGAGTGGGTGACACTTGTCCCCACCCCCCGACCCACTCTGGCTCAGACGGCAGGCTCTCCTGCTTGGCCTCACTTGCCCCAGCGCAATGCCAACGGCTCGGCTGCCCTCCCGGGGCGGCGTGCTGCGCTCTCCCCAGACATGCTCCTGGGGACCGAGGGGACAGGCGTGTCCCTTTTCTGAAGGCCGGTCCCCCAGGCGCGACCGGGCTCCTGTCTGGGGCAGGCGGGATGTCCCGGCAAGGAGGCGTTCACTCCGGTGTAGTTTCTGCCAGAGCGCTGCAGAGCACTCGGCTGCGGCACCCAGCAGCAGCCCACAGACCCGACCCTGATTCCCCAGCGAAGGCAGAGCTTTCGCCTAGGTTTTCCGCACGAAGCAGACCGCGCCTCGCTGTTGCTTCCTCGCTCCGGCTTTGGGCGTTCGCTCTCTCGCGACAGGGGAGAAGTGTTGCGGGAGAGTCGGTGCTTCTGGGGCCTCGCTTCCCGGGGCCCAGGTGCGGACCCTGGGCTCCCAGGGCCTCGCCGATGTCGGGAGACGCGGCCTCCTCCTTGCAGCAGCGTGTGTCGCCCGGGGTGGCCCCTCTGCGCAGACGGCCTTCTCCCGGGCTCGCCGGGGCCTGGCCTCTTCCTCTCGCGTTCAGGCCGACTCGGGAAGAGGCCTGCGGCGTCCCGCGCAGAGAGGAGAGGCTCCAGGAGCACTGCGCACCGCCCGGGCCCTGGGACGGGGAGCCTGTGGGGGGACTGTCCCCGCGCCGTCCCCGGCCACGCCTGCCACCCAGAACGCTGCCCCACCCTGGAGGGAGACGGGGGCCGACGGCCCGCTGCTCCAGGGAGCGGTTTCTGCGCGTTCAGGGGCTGGCGCCTGGGAGCCCCCCCAAGGCTGCCCCAGGGACTGGTGGCCGAGGCCCTGCTGTCGCCCTGGGCCTCGAGGCCCAAGACAGGCCTGCCTTCTGCCCAGACTGCTGGCTCAGACCGGAGCACGCGCCCCTGCCCTCGTCGTCCCCCCGTGTCTCCTTAGCAGCCAGGCTTCCGGGGCCGGGCCCTCTGAGTGGGTGACACTTGTCCCCACCCCCCGACCCACTCGGGCTCAGAAGGCAGGCTCTCCTGCTTGGCTTCACTTGCCCCAGCGCCATGCCAACGGCTCGGCTGCCCTGCCGGGACAGCGTGCTGCGCTCTCCCCAGACATGCTCCTGGGGACCGAGGGGACAGGCGTGTCCCTTTTCTGCAGGCTGGTCCCCCAGGCGCGACCGGGCTCCAGTCTGGGGGAGGCGGGATGTCCCGGCAAGGAGGCGTTCACTCCGGGGTAGTTTCTGCCAGAGCGCTGCAGAGCGCTCGGCTGCGGCAACCAGCAGCAGACCACAGGCCCGACCTTGATTCCCCAGCGAAGGCAGAGCTTTCCCCGAGGTTTTCGGCACGAAGCGGACCGCGCCTCGCTGCTGCTTCCTCGCTCCAGCTTTGGGCGTTCGCTCTCTCGCGTCAGGGGAGAAGTGCTGCGGGAGAGTCGGTGCTTCTGGGGCCTCGCTTCCCGGGGCCCAGGTGCGGACCCTGGGCTCCCAGGGCCTCGCCGATGTCGGGAGACGCGGCCTCCTCCGTGCAGCAGCGTGTGTCGCCCGGGGTGGCCCCTCTGCGCAGACGGCCTTCTCCCGGGCTCGCCGGGGCCTGGCCTCTTCCTCTCGCGTTCAGGCCGACTCGGGAAGAGGCCCGCGTCTTCCCGCGCAGAGAGGAGAGGCTCCAGGAGCACTGCGCACCGCCCGGGCCCTGGGACGGGGAGCCTGTGGGGGGAATGTCCCCGCGCCTTCCCCGGCCGCCCCTGCCACCCAGAAAGCTGCCCCACCCTGGAGGGACACGGGGGCCGACGGCCCGCTGCTCAAAGGAGCGGTTTCTGCGCGTTCAGGGGCTGGCGCCTGGGAGCCCCCGCAAGGCTCCCCCAGGGACTGCTGGCCGAGCCCTGCTGTCGCCCTGGGCCTCGAGGACCAGGACAGGCCTGCCTTCTGCCCAGACTGCTGGCTCAGTCCGGAGCACGCGCCCCTGCCCTCGTCGTCCCCCCGTGTCTCCTTAGCAGCCAGGCTTCCGGCGCCGGGCCCCGTGAGTGGGTGACACTTGTCCCCACCGCCCGACCCACTCGGGCTCAGACGGCAGGCTCTCCTGCTTGGCCTCACTTGCCCCAGCGCCATGCCAACGGCTCGGCTGCACTGCCGGGGCGGCGTGCTGCGCTCTCCCCAGACATGCTCCTGGGGACCGAGGGGACAGGCGTGTCCCTTTTCTGAAGGCCGGTCCCCCAGGCGCGACCGGGCTCCTGTCTGGGGCAGGCGGGATGTCCCGTCAAGGAGGCGTTCACTCCGGGGTAGTTTCTGCCAGAGCGCTGCAGAGCACTCGGCTGCGGCACCCAGCAGCAGCCCACAGACCCGACCCTGATTCCCCAGCGAAGGCAGAGCTTTCGCCTAGGTTTTCCGCACGAAGCGGACCGCGCCTCGCTGCTGCTTCCTCGCTCCGGCTTTGGGCGTTCGCTCTCTCGCGACAGGGGAGAAGTGTTGCGGGAGAGTCGGTGCTTCTGGGGCCTCGCTTCCCGGGGCCCAGGTGCGGACCCTGGGCTCCCAGGGCCTCGCCGATGTCGGGAGACGCGGCCTCCTCCTTGCAGCAGCGTGTGTCGCCCGGGGTGGCCCCTCTGCGCAGACGGCCTTCTCCCGGGCTCGCCGGGGCCTGGCCTCTTCCTCTCGCGTTCAGGCCGACTCGGGAAGAGGCCTGGGGCTTCCCGCGCAGAGAGGAGAGGCTCCAGGAGCACTGCGCACCGCCCGGGCCCTGGGACGGGGAGCCTGTGGGGGGACTGTCCCCGCGCCTTCCCCGGCCGCCCCTGCCACCCAGAACGCTGCCCCACCCTGGAGGGAGACGGGGGCCGACGGCCCGCTGCTCCAGGGAGCGGTTTCTGCGCTTTCAGGGGCTGGCGCCTGGGAGCCCCCCCAAGGCTGCCCCAGGGACTGCTGGCCGAGGCCCTGCTGTCGCCCTGGGCCTCGAGGCCCAGGACGGGCCTGCCTTCTGCCCAGACTGCTGGCTCAGACCGGAGCACGCGCCCCTGCCCTCATCATCCCCCCGTGTCTCCTTGGCAGCCAGGCTTCCGGCGCCGGGCCCCGTGAGTGGGTGACACTTGTCCCCACCCCCCGACCCACTCGGGCTCAGACGGCAGGCTCTCCTGCTTGGCCTCACTTGCCCCAGCGCAATGCCAATGGCTCGGCTGCCCTGCCGGGTTGGCGTGCTGCGCTCTCCCCAGACATGCTCCTGGGGACCGAGGGGACAGGCGTGTCCCTTTTCTGAAGGCCGGTCCCCCAGGCGCGACCGGGCTCCTGTCTGGGGCAGGCGGGATGTCCCGGCAAGGAGGCGTTCACTCCGGGGTAGTTTCTGCCAGAGCGCTGCTGAGCACTCGGCTGCGGCACCCAGCAGCAGCTCACAGACACGACCCTGATTCCCCAGCGAAGGCAGAGCTTTCGCCTAGGTTTTTCGCACGAAGCGGACCGCGCCTCGCTGCTGCTTCCTCGCTCCGGCTTTGGGCGTTCGCTCTCTCGCGACAGGGGAGAAGTGTTGCGGGAGAGTCGGTGCTTCTGGGGCCTCGCTTCCCGGGGCCCCGGTGCGGACCCTGGGCTCCCAGGGCCTCGACGATGTCGGGAGACGCGGCCTCCTCCTTGCAGCAGCGTGTGTCGCCCGGGGTGGCCCCTCTGCGCAGACGGCCTTCTCCCGGGCTCGCCGGGGCCTGGCCTCTTCCTCTCGCGTTCAGGCCGACTCGGGAAGAGGCCCGCGTATTCCCGCGCAGAGAGGAGAGGCTCCAGGAGCACTGCGCACCGCCCGGGCCCTGGGACGGGGAGCCTGTGGGGGGACTGTCCCCGCGCCTTCCCCGGCCGCCCCTGCCACCCATAACGCTGCCCCACCCTGGAGGGAGACGGGGGCCGACGGCCCGCTGCTCCAGGGAGCGGTTTCTGCGCGTTCAGGGGCTGGCGCCTGGGAGCCCCCCCAAGGCTGCCCCAGGGACTGGTGGCCGAGGCCCTGCTGTCGCCCTGGGCCTCGAAGCCCAGGACAGGCCGGCCTTCTGCCCAGACTGCTGGCTCAGACCGGGGCCCGTGCCCCTGCCCACGTCGTCCTCCCGTGTCTCCTTAGCAGGCAGGCTTCCGGCGCCGCGCCCCGTGAGTGGGTGACACTTGTCCCCACCCCCCGACCCACTCGGGCTCAGACGGCAGGCTCTCCTGCTTGGCCTCACTTGCCCCAGCGCAATGCCAACGGCTCGGCTGCCCTGCCGGGGCGGCGTGCTGCGCTCTCCCCGGACAGGCTCCTGGGGACCGAGGGGACAGGCGTGTCCCTTTTCTGAAGGCTGATACCCTAGACGCGGCCGGGCTCCAGTCTGGGGCAGGCGGGATGTCCCGGCAAGGAGGCATTCACTCCGGGGTAGTTTCTGCCAGAGCGCTGCAGAGCGCTCGGCTGCGGCAACCAGCAGCAGACCACAGGCCCGACCCTGATTCCCCAGCGAAGGAAGAGCTTTCCCCGAGGTTTTCGGCACGAAGCGGACCGCGCCTCGCTGCTGCTTCCTCGCTCCGGCTTTGGGCGTTCGCTCTCTCGCGTCAGGGGAGAAGTGCTGCGGGAGAGTCGGTGCTTCTGGGGCCTCGCTTCCCGGGGCCCAGGTGCGGACCCTGGGCTCCCAGGGCCTCGCCGATGTCGGGAGACGCGGCCTCCTCCGTGCAGCAGCGTGTGTCGCCCGGGGTGGCCCCTCTGCGCAGACGGCCTTCTCCCGGGCTCGCCGGGGCCTGGCCTCTTCCTCTCGCGTTCAGGCCGACTCGGGAAGAGGCCCGCGTCTTCCCGCGCAGAGAGGAGAGGCTCCAGGAGCACTGCGCACCGCCCGGGCCCTGGGACGGGGAGCCTCTGGGGGGAATGTCCCCGCGCCTTCCCCGGCCGCCCCTGCCACCCAGAAAGCTGCCCCACCCTGGAGGGAGACGGGGGCCGACGGCCCGCTGCTCCAGGGAGCGGTTTCTGCGCGTTCAGGGGCTGGCGCCTGGGAGCCCCCCCAAGGCTGCCCCAGGGACTGGTGGCCGAGGCCTTGCTGTCGCCCTGGGCCTCGAGGCCCAGGACAGGCCTGCCTTCTGCCCAGACTGCTGGCTCAGACCGGAGCACGCGCCCCTGCCCTCGTCGTCCCCCCGTGTCTCCTTAGCAGCCAGGCTTCCGGCGCCGGGCCCCGTGAGTGGGTGACACTTGTCCCCACCGCCCGACCCACTCGGGCTCAGACGGCAGGCTCTCCTGCTTGGCCTCACTTGCCCCAGCGCAATGCCAACGGCTCGGCTGCACTGCCGGGGCGGCGTGCTGCGCTCTCCCCAGACATGCTCCTGGGGACCGAGGGGACAGGCGTGTCCCTTTTCTGAAGGCCGGTCCCCCAGGCGCGACCGGGCTCCTGTCTGGGGCAGGCGGGATGTCCCGTCAAGGAGGCGTTCACTCCGGGGTAGTTTCTGCCAGAGCGCTGCAGAGCACTCGGCTGCGGCACCCAGCAGCAGCCCACAGACCCGACCCTGATTCCCCAGCGAAGGCAGAGCTTTCGCCTAGGTTTTCCGCACGAAGCGGACCGCGCCTCGCTGCTGCTTCCTCGCTCCGGCTTTGGGCGTTCGCTCTCTCGCGACAGGGGAGAAGTGTTGCGGGAGAGTCGGTGCTTCTGGGGCCTCGCTTCCCGGGGCCCAGGTGCGGACCCTGGGCTCCCAGGGCCTCGCCGATGTCGGGAGACGCGGCCTCCTCCTTGCAGCAGCGTGTGTCGCCCGGGGTGGCCCCTCTGCGCAGACGGCCTTCTCCCGGGCTCGCCGGGGCCTGGCCTCTTCCTCTCGCGTTCAGGCCGACTCGGGAAGAGGCCTGCGGCTTCCCGCGCAGCGAGGAGAGGCTCCAGGAGCACTGCGCACCGCCCGGGCCCTGGGACGGGGAGCCTGTGGGGGGACTGTCCCCGCGCCGTCCCCGGCCACGCCTGCCACCCAGAACGCTGCCCCACCCTGGAGGGAGACGGGGGCCGACGGCCGGCTGCTCCAGGGAGCGGTTTCTGCGCGTTCAGGGGCTGGCGCCTGGGAGCCCCCCCAAGGCTGCCCCAGGGACTGGTGGCCGAGGCCCTTCTGTCGCCCTGGGCCTCGAGGCCCAGGACGGGCCTGCCTTCTGCCCAGACTGCTGGCTCAGACCGGAGCACGCGCCCCTGCCCTCGTCGTCCCCCCGTGTCTCCTTAGCAGGCAGGCTTCCGGCGCCGGGCCCCGTGAGTGGGTGACACTTGTCCCCACCCCCCGACCCACTCGGGCTCAGACGGCAGGCTCTCCTGCTTGGCCTCACTTGCCCCAGCGCAATGCCAACGGCTCGGCTGCCCTGCCGGGGCGGCGTGCTGCGCTCTCCCCGGACAGGCTCCTGGGGACCGAGGGGACAGGCGTGTCCCTTTTCTGAAGGCTGATACCCTAGGCGCGGCCGGGCTCCAGTCTGGGGCAGGCGGGATGTCCCGGCAAGGAGGCGTTCACTCCGGGGTAGTTTCTGCCAGAGCGCTGCAGAGCGCTCGGCTGCGGCAACCAGCAGCAGACCACAGGCCCGACCCTGATTCCCCAGCGAAGGAAGAGCTTTCCCCGAGGTTTTCCGCACGAAGCGGACCGCGCCTCGCTGCTGCTTCCTCGCTCCGGCTTTGGGCGTTCGCTCTCTCGCGTCAGGGGAGAAGTGCTGCGGGAGAGTAGGTGCTTCTGGGGCCTCGCTTCCCGGGGCCCCGGTGCGGACCCTGGGCTCCCAGGGCCTCGCCGATGTCGGGAGACGCGGCCTCCTCCTTGCAGCAGCGTGTGTCGCCCGGGGTGGCCCCACTGCGCAGACGGCCTTCTCCCGGGCTCGCCGGGGCCTGGCCTCTTCCTCTCGCGTTCAGGCCGACTCGGGAAGAGGCCCGCGTCTTCCCGCGCAGAGAGGAGAGGCTCCAGGAGCACTGCGCACCGCCCGGGCCCTGGGACGGGGAGCCTGTGGGGGGACTGTCCCCGCGCCTTCCCCGGCCGCCCCTGCCACCCAGAAAGCTGCCCCACCCTGGAGGGAGACGGGGGCCGACGGCCCGCTGCTCCAGGGAGCGGTTTCTGCGCGTTCAGGGGCTGGCGCCTGGGAGCCCCCCCAAGGCTGCCCCAGGGACTGGTGGCCGAGGCCCTGCTGTCGCCCTGGGCCTCGAAGCCCAGGACAGGCCGGCCTTCTGCCCAGACTGCTGGCTCAGACCGGGGCCCGCGCCCCTGCCCACGTCGTCCTCCCGTGTCTCCTTAGCAGGCAGGCTTCCGGCGCCGCGCCCCGTGAGTGGGTGACACTTGTCCCCACCCCCCGACCCACTCGGGCTCAGACGGCAGGCTCTCCTGCTTGGCCTCACTTGCCCCAGCGCAATGCCAACGGCTCGGCTGCCCTGCCGGGGCGGCGTGCTGCGCTCTCCCCAGAAAGGCTCCTGGGGACCGAGGGGACAGGCGTGTCCCTTTTCTGAAGGCTGATCCTCTAGGCAGGACCGGGCTCCAGTCTGGGGCAGGCGGGATGTCCGGCAAGGAGGCGTTCACTCCGGGGTAGTTTCTGCCAGACTGCTGCAGAGCGCTGGGCTGCGGCAACCAGCAGCAGCCCACAGACCCGACCCTGATTCCCCAGCGAAGGCAGAGCTTTCGCCGAGGTTTTCGGCACGAAGCGGACCGCGCCTCGCTGCTGCTTCCTGGCTCCGGCTTTGGGCGTTCGCTCGCTCGCGTCAGGGGAGAAGTGTTGCGGGAGAGTCGGTGCTTCTGGGGCCTCGCTTCCCGGGGCCCAGGTGCGGACCCTGGGCTCCCAGGGCCTCGCCGATATCGGGAGACGCGGCCTCCTCCGTGCAGCAGCGTGTGTCGCCCGGGGTGGCCCCTCTGAGCAGACGGCCTTCTCCCGGGCTCGCCGGGGCCTGGCCTCTTCCTCTCGCGTTCAGGCCGACTCGGGAAGAGGCCCGCGTCTTCCCGTGCAGAGAGGAGAGGCTCCAGGAGCACTGCGCACCGCCCGGGCCCTGGGACGGGGAGCCTGTGGGGGGACTGTCCCCGCGCCTTCCCCGGCCGCCCCTGCCACCCAGAAAGCTGCCCCACCCTGGAGGGACACGGGGGCCGACGGCCCGCTGCTAAAAGGAGCGGTTTCTGCGCGTTCAGGGGCTGGCGCCTGGGAGCCCCCGCAAGGCTCCCCCAGGGACTGGTGGCCGAGGCCCTGCTGTCGCCCTGGGCCTCGAGGCCCAGGACGGACCTGCCTTCTGCCCAGACTGCTGGCTCAGACCGGAGCACGCGCCCCTGCCCTCGTCGTCCCCCCGTGTCTCCTTAGCAGCCAGGCTTCCGGCGCCGGGCCCCGTGAGTGGGTGACACTTGTCCCCACCCCCCGACCCACTCGGGCTCAGACGGCAGGCTCTCCTGCTTGGCCTCACTTGCCCCAGCGCAATGCCAACGGCTCGGCTGCCCTGCCGGGGCGGCGTGCTGCGCTCTCCCCAGACAGGCTCCTGGGGACCGAGGGGACAGGCGTGTCCCTTTTCTGAAGGCCGGTCCCCCAGGCGCGACCGGGCTCCTGTCTGGGGCAGGCGGGATGTCCCGGCAAGGAGGCGTTCACTCCGGGGTAGTTTCTGCCAGAGCGCTGCAGAGCACTCGGCTGCGGCACCCAGCAGCAGCCCACAGACCCGACCCTGATTCCCCAGCGAAGGCAGAGCTTTCGCCTAGGTTTTCCGCACGAAGCGGACCGCGCCTCGCTGCTGCTTCCTGGCTCCGGCTTTGGGCGTTCGCTCTCTCGCGTCAGGGGAGAAGTGTTGCGGGAGAGTCGGTGCTTCTGGGGCCTCGCTTCCCGGGGCCCAGGTGCGGACCCTGGGCTCCCAGGGCCTCGCCGATGTCGGGAGATGCGGCCTCCTCCTTGCAGCAGCGTGTGTCGCCCGGGGTGGCCCCTCTGCGCAGACGGCCTTCTCCCGGGCTCGCCGGGGCCTGGCCTCTTCCTCTCGCGTTCAGGCCGACTCGGGAAGAGGCCCGCGGCTTCCCGCGCAGCGAGGAGAGGCTCCAGGAGCACTGCGCACCGCCCGGGCCCTGGGAAGGGGAGCCTGTGGGGGGACTGTCCCCGCGCCTTCCCCGGCCGCCCCTGCCACCCAGAACGCTGCCCCACCCTGGAGGGAGACGGGGGCCGACGGCCGGCTGCTCCAGGGAGCGGTTTCTGCGCGTTCAGGGGCTGGCGCCTGGGAGGCCCCCAAGGCTGCCCCAGGGACTGCTGGCCGAGGCCCTGCTGTCGCCCTGGGCCTCGAGGCCCAGGACAGGCCTGCCTTCTGCCCAGACTGCTGGCTCAGACCGGAGCACGCGCCCCTGCCCTCGTCGTCCCCCCGTGTCTCCTTAGCAGCCAGGCTTCCGGCGCCGGGCCCCGTGAGTGGGTGACACTTGTCCCCACCCCCCGACCCACTCGGGCTCAGACGGCAGGCTCTCCTGCTTGGCCTCACTTGCCCCAGCGCAATGCCAACGGCTCGGCTGCCCTGCCGGGGCGGCGTGCTGCGCTCTCCCCAGACATGCTCCTGGGGACCGAGGGGACAGGCGTGTCCCTTTTCTGAAGGCCGGTCACCCAGGCGCGACCGGGCTCCTGTCTGGGGCAGGCGGGATGTCCCGGCAAGGAGGCGTTCACTCCGGGGTAGTTTCTGCCAGAGCGCTGCAGAGCACTCGGCTGCGGCACCCAGCAGCAGCTCACAGACACGACCCTGATTCCCCAGCGAAGGCAGAGCTTTCGCCTAGGTTTTCCGCACGAAGCGGACCGTGCCTCGCTGCTGCTTCCTCAGTCCGGGTTTGGGCGTTCGCTCTCTCGCGACAGGGGAGAAGTGTTGCGGGAGAGTCGGTGCTTCTGGGGCCTCGCTTCCCGGGGCCCAGGTGCGGACCCTGGGCTCCCAGGGCCTCGCCGATGTCGGGAGACGTGGCCTCCTCCGTGCAGCAGCGTGTGTCGCCCGGGGTGGCCCCTCTGCGCAGACGGCTTTCTCCCGGGCTCGCCGGGGCCTGGCCTCTTCCTCTCGCGTTCAGGCCGACTCGGGAAGAGGCCTGCGGCTTCCCGCGCAGCGAGGAGAGGCTCCAGGAGCACTGCGCACCGCCCGGGCCCTGGGACGGGGAGCCTGTGGGGGAACTGTCCCCGCGCCTTCCCCGGCCGCCCCTGCCACCCAGAACGCTGCCCCACCCTGGAGGGAGACGGGGGCCGACGGCCGGCTGCTCCAGGGAGCGGTTTCTGCGCGTTCAGGGGCTGGCGCCTGGGAGCCCCCCCAAGGCTGCCCCAGGGACTGCTGGCCGAGGCCCTGCTGTCGCCCTGGGCCTCGAGGCCCAGGAGAGGCCTGCCTTCTGCCCAGACTGCTGGCTCAGACCGGTGCACGCGCCCCTGCCCTCGTCGTCCCCCCGTGTCTCCTTAGCAGCCAGGCTTCCGGCGCCGGGCCCCGTGAGTGGGTGACACTTGTCCCCACCCCCCGACCCACTCGGGCTCAGACGGCAGGCTCTCCTGCTTGGCCTCACTTGCCCCAGCGCAATGCCAACGGCTCGGCTGCCCTGCCGGGGCGGCGTGCTGCGCTCTCCCCAGACAGGCTCCTGGGGACCGAGGGGACAGGCGTGTCCCTTTTCTGAAGGCCGGTCCCCCAGGCGCGACCGGGCTCCTGTCTGGGGCAGGCGGGATGTCCCGGCAAGGAGGCGTTCACTCCGGGGTAGTTTCTGCCAGAGCACTGCTGAGCACTCGGCTGCGGCACCCAGCAGCAGCTCACAGACACGACCCTGATTCCCCAGCGAAGGCAGAGCTTTCGCCTAGGTTTTTCACACGAAGCGGACCGCGCCTCGCTGCTGCTTCCTCGATCCGGGTTTGGGCGTTCGCTCTCTCGCGACAGGGGAGAAGTGTTGCGGGAGAGTCGGTGCTTCTGGGGCCTCGCTTCCCGGGGCCCAGGTGCGGACCCTGGGCTCCCAGGGCCTCGCCGATGTCGGAAGACGTGGCCTTCTCCGTGCAGCAGCGTGTGTCGCCCGGGGTGGCCCCTCTGCGCAGACGGCCTTCTCCCGGGCTCGCCGGGGCCTGGCCTCTTCCTCTCGCGTTCAGGCCGACTCGGGAAGAGGCCTGCGGCTTCCCGCGCAGCGAGGAGAGGCTCCAGGAGCACTGCGCACCGCCCGGGCCCTGGGACGGGGAGCCTGTGGGGGGACTGTCCCCGCGCCTTCCCCGGCCGCCCCTGCCACCCAGAACGCTGCCCCACCCTGGAGGGAGACGGGGGCCGACGGCCCGCTGCTCCAGGGAGCGGTTTCTGCGCGTTCAGGGGCTGGCGCCTGGGAGCCCCCCCAAGGCTGCCCCAGGGACTGCTGGCCGAGGCCCTGCTGTCGCCCTGGGCCTCGAAGCCCAGGACAGGCCGGCCTTCTGCCCAGACTGCTGGCTCAGACCGGGGCCCGCGCCCCTGCCCACGTCGTCCTCCCGTGTCTCCTTAGCAGGCAGGCTTCCGGCGCCGCGCCCCGTGAGTGGGTGACACTTGTCCCCACCCCCCGACCCACTCGGGCTCAGACGGCAGGCTCTCCTGCTTGGCCTCACTTGCCCCAGCGCAATGCCAACGGCTCGGCTGCCCTGCCGGGGCGGCGTGCTGCGCTCTCCCCGGACAGGCTCCTGGGGACCGAGGGGACAGGCGTGTCCCTTTTCTGAAGGCTGATACCCTAGGCGCGGCCGGGCTCCAGTCTGGGGCAGGCGGGATGTCCCGGCAAGGAGGCGTTCACTCCGGGGTAGTTTCTGCCAGAGCGCTGCAGAGCGCTCGGCTGCGGCAACCAGCAGCAGACCACAGGCCCGACCCTGATTCCCCAGCGAAGGAAGAGCTTTCCCCGAGGTTTTCCGCACGAAGCGGACCGCGCCTCGCTGCTGCTTCCTCGCTCCGGCTTTGGGCGTTCGCTCTCTCGCGTCAGGGGAGAAGTGCTGCGGGAGAGTCGGTGCTTCTGGGGCCTCGCTTCCCGGGGCCCAGGTGCGGACCCTGGGCTCCCAGGGCCTCGCCGATGTCGGGAGACGCGGCCTCCTCCGTGCAGCAGCGTGTGTCGCCCGGGGTGGCCCCTCTGCGCAGACAGCCTTCTCCCGGGCTCGCCGGGGCCTGGCCTCTTCCTCTCGCGTTCAGGCCGACTCGGGAAGAGGCCCGCGTCTTCCCGCGCAGAGAGGAGAGGCTCCAGGAGCACTGCGCACCGCTCGGGCCCTGGGACGGGGAGCCTGTGGGGGGACTGTCCCCGCGCCTTCCCCGGCCGCCCCTGCCACCCAGAACGCTGCCCCACCCTGGAGGGAGACGGGGGCCGACGGCCCGCTGCTCCAGGGAGCAGTTTCTGCGCGTTCAGGCGTTGGCGCCTGGGAGCCCCCCCAAGGCTGCCCCAGGGACTGCTGGCCGAGGCCCTGCTGTCGCCCTGGGCCTCGAGGCCCAGGACGGGCCTGCCTTCTGCCCAGACTGCTGGCTCAGACCGGAGCACGCGCCCCTGCCCTCGTCGTCCCCCCGTGTCTCCTTAGCAGCCAGGCTTCCGGCGCCGGGCCCCGTGAGTGGGTGACACTTGTCCCCACACCCGACCCACTCGGGCTCAGACGGCAGGCTCTCCTGCTTGGCCTCACTGGCCCCAGCGCAATGCCAACGGCTCGGCTGCCCTGCCGGGGCGGCGTGCTGCGCTCTCCCCAGACATGCTCCTGGGGACCGAGGGGACAGGCGTGTCCCTTTTCTGAAGGCCGGTCCCCCAGGCGCGACCGGGCTCCTGTCTGGGGCAGGCGGGATGTCCCGGCAAGGAGGCGTTCACTCCGGGGTAGTTTCTGCCAGAGCGCTGCAGAGCACTCGGCTGCGGCACCCAGCAGCAGCCCACAGACCCGACCCTGATTCCCCAGCGAAGGCAGAGCTTTCGCCTAGGTTTTCCGCACGAAGCGGACCGCGCCTCGCTGCTGCTTCCTGGCTCCGGCTTTGGGCGTTCGCTCTCTCGCGTCAGGGGAGAAGTGTTGCGGGAGAGTCGGTGCTTCTGGGGCCTCGCTTCCCGGGGCCCAGGTGCGGACCCTGGGCTCCCAGGGCCTCGCCGATGTCGGGAGATGCGGCCTCCTCCTTGCAGCAGCGTGTGTCGCCCGGGGTGGCCCCTCTGCGCAGACGGCCTTCTCCCGGGCTCGCCGGGGCCTGGCCTCTTCCTCTCGCGTTCAGGCCGACTCGGGAAGAGGCCCGCGGCTTCCCGCGCAGCGAGGAGAGGCTCCAGGAGCACTGCGCACCGCCCGGGCCCTGGGAAGGGGAGCCTGTGGGGGGACTGTCCCCGCGCCTTCCCCGGCCGCCCCTGCCACCCAGAACGCTGCCCCACCCTGGAGGGAGACGGGGGCCGACGGCCGGCTGCTCCAGGGAGCGGTTTCTGCGCGTTCAGGGGCTGGCGCCTGGGAGGCCCCCAAGGCTGCCCCAGGGACTGCTGGCCGAGGCCCTGCTGTCGCCCTGGGCCTCGAGGCCCAGGACAGGCCTGCCTTCTGCCCAGACTGCTGGCTCAGACCGGAGCACGCGCCCCTGCCCTCGTCGTCCCCCCGTGTCTCCTTAGCAGCCAGGCTTCCGGCGCCGGGCCCCGTGAGTGGGTGACACTTGTCCCCACCCCCCGACCCACTCGGGCTCAGACGGCAGGCTCTCCTGCTTGGCCTCACTTGCCCCAGCGCAATGCCAACGGCTCGGCTGCCCTGCCGGGGCGGCGTGCTGCGCTCTCCCCAGACATGCTCCTGGGGACCGAGGGGACAGGCGTGTCCCTTTTCTGAAGGCCGGTCACCCAGGCGCGACCGGGCTCCTGTCTGGGGCAGGCGGGATGTCCCGGCAAGGAGGCGTTCACTCCGGGGTAGTTTCTGCCAGAGCGCTGCTGAGCACTCGGCTGCGGCACCCAGCAGCAGCTCACAGACACGACCCTGATTCCCCAGCGAAGGCAGAGCTTTCGCCTAGGTTTTCCGCACGAAGCGGACCGTGCCTCGCTGCTGCTTCCTCAGTCCGGGTTTGGGCGTTCGCTCTCTCGCGACAGGGGAGAAGTGTTGCGGGAGAGTCGGTGCTTCTGGGGCCTCGCTTCCCGGGGCCCAGGTGCGGACCCTGGGCTCCCAGGGCCTCGCCGATGTCGGGAGACGTGGCCTCCTCCGTGCAGCAGCGTGTGTCGCCCGGGGTGGCCCCTCTGCGCAGACGGCCTTCTCCCGGGCTCGCCGGGGCCTGGCCTCTTCCTCTCGCGTTCAGGCCGACTCGGGAAGAGGCCTGCGGCTTCCCGCGCAGCGAGGAGAGGCTCCAGGAGCACTGCGCACCGCCCGGGCCCTGGGACGGGGAGCCTGTGGGGGAACTGTCCCCGCGCCTTCCCCGGCCGCCCCTGCCACCCAGAACGCTGCCCCACCCTGGAGGGAGACGGGGGCCGACGGCCGGCTGCTCCAGGGAGCGGTTTCTGCGCGTTCAGGGGCTGGCGCATGGGAGCCCCCCCAAGGCTGCCCCAGGGACTGCTGGCCGAGGCCCTGCTGTCGCCCTGGGCCTCGAGGCCCAGGAGAGGCCTGCCTTCTGCCCAGACTGCTGGCTCAGACCGGTGCACGCGCCCCTGCCCTCGTCGTCCCCCCGTGTCTCCTTAGCAGCCAGGCTTCCGGCGCCGGGCCCCGTGAGTGGGTGACACTTGTCCCCACCCCCCGACCCACTCGGGCTCAGACGGCAGGCTCTCCTGCTTGGCCTCACTTGCCCCAGCGCAATGCCAACGGCTCGGCTGCCCTGCCGGGGCGGCGTGCTGCGCTCTCCCCAGACAGGCTCCTGGGGACCGAGGGGACAGGCGTGTCCCTTTTCTGAAGGCCGGTCCCCCAGGCGCGACCGGGCTCCTGTCTGGGGCAGGCGGGATGTCCCGGCAAGGAGGCGTTCACTCCGGGGTAGTTTCTGCCAGAGCACTGCTGAGCACTCGGCTGCGGCACCCAGCAGCAGCTCACAGACACGACCCTGATTCCCCAGCGAAGGCAGAGCTTTCGCCTAGGTTTTTCACACGAAGCGGACCGCGCCTCGCTGCTGCTTCCTCGATCCGGGTTTGGGCGTTCGCTCTCTCGCGACAGGGGAGAAGTGTTGCGGGAGAGTCGGTGCTTCTGGGGCCTCGCTTCCCGGGGCCCAGGTGCGGACCCTGGGCTCCCAGGGCCTCGCCGATGTCGGAAGACGTGGCCTTCTCCGTGCAGCAGCGTGTGTCGCCCGGGGTGGCCCCTCTGCGCAGACGGCCTTCTCCCGGGCTCGCCGGGGCCTGGCCTCTTCCTCTCGCGTTCAGGCCGACTCGGGAAGAGGCCTGCGGCTTCCCGCGCAGCGAGGAGAGGCTCCAGGAGCACTGCGCACCGCCCGGGCCCTGGGACGGGGAGCCTGTGGGGGGACTGTCCCCGCGCCTTCCCCGGCCGCCCCTGCCACCCAGAACGCTGCCCCACCCTGGAGGGAGACGGGGGCCGACGGCCCGCTGCTCCAGGGAGCGGTTTCTGCGCGTTCAGGGGCTGGCGCCTGGGAGCCCCCCCAAGGCTGCCCCAGGGACTGCTGGCCGAGGCCCTGCTGTCGCCCTGGGCCTCGAAGCCCAGGACAGGCCGGCCTTCTGCCCAGACTGCTGGCTCAGACCGGGGCCCGCGCCCCTGCCCACGTCGTCCTCCCGTGTCTCCTTAGCAGGCAGGCTTCCGGCGCCGCGCCCCGTGAGTGGGTGACACTTGTCCCCACCCCCCGACCCACTCGGGCTCAGACGGCAGGCTCTCCTGCTTGGCCTCACTTGCCCCAGCGCAATGCCAACGGCTCGGCTGCCCTGCCGGGGCGGCGTGCTGCGCTCTCCCCGGACAGGCTCCTGGGGACCGAGGGGACAGGCGTGTCCCTTTTCTGAAGGCTGATACCCTAGGCGCGGCCGGGCTCCAGTCTGGGGCAGGCGGGATGTCCCGGCAAGGAGGCGTTCACTCCGGGGTAGTTTCTGCCAGAGCGCTGCAGAGCGCTCGGCTGCGGCAACCAGCAGCAGACCACAGGCCCGACCCTGATTCCCCAGCGAAGGAAGAGCTTTCCCCGAGGTTTTCCGCACGAAGCGGACCGCGCCTCGCTGCTGCTTCCTCGCTCCGGCTTTGGGCGTTCGCTCTCTCGCGTCAGGGGAGAAGTGCTGCGGGAGAGTCGGTGCTTCTGGGGCCTCGCTTCCCGGGGCCCAGGTGCGGACCCTGGGCTCCCAGGGCCTCGCCGATGTCGGGAGACGCGGCCTCCTCCGTGCAGCAGCGTGTGTCGCCCGGGGTGGCCCCTCTGCGCAGACAGCCTTCTCCCGGGCTCGCCGGGGCCTGGCCTCTTCCTCTCGCGTTCAGGCCGACTCGGGAAGAGGCCCGCGTCTTCCCGCGCAGAGAGGAGAGGCTCCAGGAGCACTGCGCACCGCCCGGGCCCTGGGACGGGGAGCCTGTGGGGGGACTGTCCCCGCGCCTTCCCCGGCCGCCCCTGCCACCCAGAACGCTGCCCCACCCTGGAGGGAGACGGGGGCCGACGGCCCGCTGCTCCAGGGAGCAGTTTCTGCGCGTTCAGGCGTTGGCGCCTGGGAGCCCCCCCAAGGCTGCCCCAGGGACTGCTGGCCGAGGCCCTGCTGTCGCCCTGGGCCTCGAGGCCCAGGACGGGCCTGCCTTCTGCCCAGACTGCTGGCTCAGACCGGAGCACGCGCCCCTGCCCTCGTCGTCCCCCCGTGTCTCCTTAGCAGCCAGGCTTCCGGCGCCGGGCCCCGTGAGTGGGTGACACTTGTCCCCACACCCGACCCACTCGGGCTCAGACGGCAGGCTCTCCTGCTTGGCCTCACTGGCCCCAGCGCAATGCCAACGGCTCGGATGCCCTGCCGGGGCGGCGTGCTGCGCTCTCCCCAGACATGCTCCTGGGGACCGAGGGGACAGGCGTGTCCCTTTTCTGAAGGCCGGTCCCCCAGGCGCGACCGGGCTCCTGTCTGGGGCAGGCGGGATGTCCCGGCAAGGAGGCGTTCACTCCGGGGTAGTTTCTGCCAGAGCGCTGCAGAGCACTCGGCTGCGGCACCCAGCAGCAGCCCACAGACCCGACCCTGATTCCCCAGCGAAGGCAGAGCTTTCGCCTAGGTTTTCCGCACGAAGCGGACCGCGCCTCGCTGCTGCTTCCTCGCTCCGGCTTTGGGCGTTCGCTCTCTCGCGTCAGGGGAGAAGTGTTGCGGGAGAGTCGGTGCTTCTGGGGCCTCGCTTCCCGGGGCCCAGGTGCGGACCCTGGGCTCCCAGGGCCTCGCCGATGTCGGAAGACGTGGCCTCCTCCGTGC
Source organism: Martes martes (assembly GCF_963455335.1). Taxonomy (NCBI): domain Eukaryota; kingdom Metazoa; phylum Chordata; class Mammalia; order Carnivora; family Mustelidae; genus Martes; species Martes martes. The sequence continues at coordinate 16,127,747 of NC_137899.1, read as the reverse complement.
AGCAGCGTGTGTCGCCCGGGGTGGCCCCTCTGCGCAGACGGCCTTCTCCCGGGCTCGCCGGGGCCTGGCCTCTTCCTCTCGCGTTCAGGCCGACTCGGGAAGAGGCCTGCGGCTTCCCGCGCAGCGAGGAGAGGCTCCAGGAGCACTGCGCACCGCCCGGGCCCTGGGACGGGGAGCCTGTGGGGGGACTGTCCCCGCGCCTTCCCCGGCCGCCCCTGCCACCCAGAACGCTGCCCCACCCTGGAGGGAGACGGGGGCCGACGGCCCGCTGCTCCAGGGAGCGGTTTCTGCGCGTTCAGGGGCTGGCGCCTGGGAGCCCCCCCAAGGCTGCCCCAGGGACTGCTGGCCCAGGCCCTGCTGTCGCCCTGGGCCTCGAAGCCCAGGACAGGCCGGCCTTCTGCCCAGACTGCTGGCTCAGACCGGGGCCCGCGCCCCTGCCCACGTCGTCCCCCCTTGTCTCCTTAGCAGCCAGGCTTCCGGCGCCGGGCCCCGTGAGTGGGTGACACTTGTCCCCACCCCCCGACCCACTCGGGCTCAGACGGCAGGCTCTCCTGCTTGGCCTCACTTGCCCCAGTGCAATGCCAACGGCTCGGCTGCCCTCCCGGGGCGGCGTGCTGCGCTCTCCCCAGACATGCTCCTGGGGACCGAGGGGACAGGCGTGTCCCTTTTCTGAAGGCCGGTCCCCCAGGCGCGACCGGGCTCCTGTCTGGGGCAGGCGGGATGTCCCGGCAAGGAGGCGTTCACTCCGGGGTAGTTTCTGCCAGAGCGCTGCTGAGCACTCGGCTGCGGCACCCAGCAGCAGCTCACAGACACGACCCTGATTCCCCAGCGAAGGCAGAGCTTTCGCCTAGGTTTTCCGCACGAAGCGGACCGCGCCTCGCTGCTGCTTCCTCGCTCCGGGTTTGGGCGTTCGCTCTCTCGCGACAGGGGAGAAGTGTTGCGGGAGAGTCGGTGCTTCTGGGGCCTCGCTTCCCGGGGCCCAGGTGCGGACCCTGGGCTCCCAGGGCCTCGCCGATGTCGGGAGACGCGGCCTCCTCCTTGCAGCAGCGTGTGTCGCCCGGGGTGGCCCCTCTGCGCAGACGGCCTTCTCCCGGGCTCGCCGGGGCCTGGCCTCTTCCTCTCGCGTTCAGGCCGACTCGGGAAGAGGCCTGCGGCGTCCCGCGCAGAGAGGAGAGGCTCCAGGAGCACTGCGCACCGCCCGGGCCCTGGGACGGGGAGCCTGTGGGGGGACTGTCCCCGCGCCGTCCCCGGCCGCGCCTGCCACCCAGAACGCTGCCCCACCCTGGAGGGAGACGGGGGCCGACGGCCCGCTGCTCCAGGGAGCGGTTTCTGCACGTTCAGGCGTTGGCGCCTGGGAGCCCCCCCAAGGCTGCCCCAGGGACTGCTGGCCGAGGCCCTGCTGTCGCCCTGGGCCTCGAGGCCCAGGACGGGCCTGCCTTCTGCCCAGACTGCTGGCTCAGACCGGAGCACGCGCCCCTGCCCTCGTCGTCCCCCCGTGTCTCCTTAGCAGCCAGGCTTCCGGCGCCGGGCCCCGTGAGTGGGTGACACTTGTCCCCACCCCCCGACCCACTCGGGCTCAGACGGCAGGCTCTCCTGCTTGGCCTCACTGGCCCCAGCGCAATGCCAACGGCTCGGCTGCCCTGCCGGGGCGGCGTGCTGCGCTCTCCCCAGACATGCTCCTGGGGACCGAGGGGACAGGCGTGTCCCTTTTCTGAAGGCCGGTCCCCCAGGCGCGACCGGGCTCCTGTCTGGGGCAGGCGGGATGTCCCGGCAAGGAGGCGTTCACTCCGGGGTATTTTCTGCCAGAGCGCTGCAGAGCACTCGGCTGCGGCACCCAGCAGCAGCCCACAGACCCGACCCTGATTCCCCAGTGAAGGCAGAGCTTTCGCCTAGGTTTTCCGCACGAAGTGGACCGCGCCTCGCTGCTGCTTCCTGGCTCCGGCTTTGGGCGTTCGCTCTCTCGCGTCAGGGGAGAAGTGTTGCGGGAGAGTCGGTGCTTCTGGGGCCTCGCTTCCCGGGGCCCAGGTGCGGACCCTGGGCTCCCAGGGCCTCGCCGATGTCGGGAGACGTGGCCTCCTCCGTGCAGCAGCGTGTGTCGCCCGGGGTGGCCCCTCTGCGCAGACGGCCTTCTCCCGGGCTCGCCGGGGCCTGGCCTCTTCCTCTCGCGTTCAGGCCGACTCGGGAAGAGGCCTGCGGCTTCCCGCGCAGCGAGGAGAGGCTCCAGGAGCACTGCGCACCGCCCGGGCCCTGGGACGGGGAGCCTGTGGGGGGACTGTCCCCGCGCCTTCCCCGGCCGCCCCTGCCACCCAGAACGCTGCCCCACCCTGGAGGGAGACGGGGGCCGACGGCCGGCTGCTCCAGGGAGCGGTTTCTGCGCGTTCAGGGGCTGGCGCCTGGGAGCCCACCCAAGGCTGCCCCAGGGACTGCTGGCCGAGGCCCTGCTGTCGCCCTGGGCCTCGAGGCCCAGGACAGGCCTGCCTTCTGCCCAGACTGCTGGCTCAGACCGGAGCACGCGCCCCTGCCCTCGTCGTCCCCCCGTGTCTCCTTAGCAGCCAGGCTTCCGGCGCCGGGCCCCGTGAGTGGGTGACACTTGTCCCCACCCCCCGACCCACTCGGGCTCAGACGGCAGGCTCTCCTGCTTGGCCTCACTTGCCCCAGCGCAATGCCAACGGCTCGGCTGCCCTGCCGGGGCGGCGTGCTGCGCTCTCCCCAGACAGGCTCCTGGGGACCGAGGGGACAGGCGTGTCCCTTTTCTGAAGGCCGGTCCCCCAGGCGCGACCGGGCTCCTGTCTGGGGCAGGCGGGATGTCCCGGCAAGGAGGCGTTCACTCCGGGGTAGTTTCTGCCAGAGCGCTGCTGAGCACTCGGCTGCGGCACCCAGCAGCAGCTCACAGACACGACCCTGATTCCCCAGCGAAGGCAGAGCTTTCGCCTAGGTTTTCCGCACGAAGCGTACCGCGCCTCGCTGCTGCTTCCTCGCTCCGGGTTTGGGCGTTCGCTCTCTCGCGACAGGGGAGAAGTGTTGCGGGAGAGTCGGTGCTTCTGGGGCCTCGCTTCCCGGGGCCCAGGTGCGGACCCTGGGCTCCCAGGGCCTCGCCGATGTCGGGAGACGCGGCCTCCTCCTTGCAGCAGCGTGTGTCGCCCGGGGTGGCCCCTCTGCGCAGACGGCCTTCTCCCGGGCTCGCCGGGTCCTGGCCTCTTCCTCTTGCGTTCAGGCCGACTCGGGAATAGACCTGCGGCTTCCCGCGCAGAGAGGAGAGGCTCCAGGAGCACTGCGCACCGCCCGGGCCCTGGGACGGGGAGCCTGTGGGGGGACTGTCCCCGCGCCTTCCCAGGCCGCCCCTGCCACCCAGAACGCTGCCCCACCCTGGAGGGAGACGGGGGCCGACGGCCCGCTGCTCCAGGGAGTGGTTTCTGCGCTTTCAGGTGCTGGCGCCTGGGAGCCCCCCCAAGGCTGCCCCAGGGACTGCTGGCCGAGGCCCTGCTGTCGCCCTGGGCCTCGAGGCCCAGGTCGGGCCTGCCTTCTGCCCAGACTGCTGGCTCAGACCGTGGCACGCGCCCCTGCCCTCATCATCCCCCCGTGTCTCCTTGGCAGCCAGGCTTCCGGCGCCGGGCCCCGTGAGTGGGTGACACTTGTCCCCACCCCCCGACCCACTCGGGCTCAGACGGCAGGCTCTCCTGCTTGGCCTCACTTGCCCCAGCGCAATGCCAACGGCTCGGCTGCCCTGCCGGGGCGGCGTGCTGCGCTCTCCCCAGACATGCTCCTGGGGACCGAGGGGACAGGCGTGTCCCTTTTCTGAAGGCCGGTCCCCCAGGCGCGACCGGGCTCCTGTCTGGGGCAGGCGGGATGTCCCGGCAAGGAGGCGTTCACTTCGGGGTAGTTTCTGCCAGAGCGCTGCTGAGCACTCGGCTGCGGCACCCAGCAGCAGCTCACAGACACGACCCTGATTCCCCAGCGAAGGCAGAGCTTTCGCCTAGGTTTTTCGCACGAAGCGGACCGCGCCTCGCTGCTGCTTCCTCGCTCCGGGTTTGGGCGTTCGCTCTCTCGCGACAGGGGAGAAGTGTTGCGGGAGAGTCGGTGCTTCTGGGGCCTCGCTTCCCGGGGCCCAGGTGCGGACCCTGGGCTCCCAGGGCCTCGCCGATGTCGGAAGACGTGGCCTCCTCCGTGCAGCAGCGTGTGTCGCCCGGGGTGGCCCCTCTGCGGAGACGGCCTTCTCCCGGGCTCGCCGGGGCCTGGCCTCTTCCTCTCGCGTTCAGGCCGACTCGGGAAGAGGCCTGCGGCTTCCCGCGCAGCGAGGAGAGGCTCCAGGAGCACTGCGCACCGCCCGGGCCCTGGGACGGGGAGCCTGTGGGGGGACTGTCCCCGCGCCTTCCCCGGCCGCCCCTGCCACCCAGAACGCTGCCCCACCCTGGAGGGAGACGGGGGCCGACGGCCCGCTGCTCCAAGGAGCGGTTTCTGCGCGTTCAGGGGCTGGCGCCTGGGAGCCCCCCCAAGGCTGCCCCAGGGACTTGTGGCCGAGGCCCTGCTGTCGCCCTGGGCCTCGAGGCCCAGGACAGGCCTGCCTTCTTCCCAGACTGCTGGCTCAGACCGGGGCCCGCGCCCCTGCCCACGTCGTCCTCCCGTGTCTCCTTAGCAGCCAGGCTTCCGGCGCCGGGCCCCGTGAGTGGGTGACACTTGTCCCCACCCCCCGACCCACTCGGGCTCAGACGGCAGGCTCTCCTGCTTGGCCTCACTTGCCCCAGCGCAATGCCAACGGCTCGGCTGCCCTGCCGGGGCGGCGTGCTGCGCTCTCCCCAGACATGCTCCTGGGGACCGAGGGGACAGGCGTGTCCCTTTTCTGAAGGCCGGTCCCCCAGGCGCGACCGGGCTCCTGTCTGGGGCAGGCGGGATGTCCCGGCAAGGAGGCGTTCACTCCGGGGTAGTTTCTGCCAGAGCGCTGCTGAGCACTCGGCTGCGGCACCCAGCAGCAGCTCACAGACACGACCCTGATTCCCCAGCGAAGGCAGAGCTTTCGCCTAGGTTTTTCGCACGAAGCGGACCGCGCCTCGCTGCTGCTTCCTCGCTCCGGGTTTGGGCGTTCGCTCTCTCGCGACAGGGGAGAAGTGTTGCGGGAGAGTCGGTGCTTCTGGGGCCTCGCTTCCCGGGGCCCAGGTGCGGACCCTGGGCTCCCAGGGCCTCGCCGATGTCGGAAGACGTGGCCTCCTCCGTGCAGCAGCGTGTGTCGCCCGGGGTGGCCCCTCTGCGGAGACGGCCTTCTCCCGGGCTCGCCGGGGCCTGGCCTCTTCCTCTCGCGTTCAGGCCGACTCGGGAAGAGGCCTGCGGCTTCCCGCGCAGCGAGGAGAGGCTCCAGGAGCACTGCGCACCGCCCGGGCCCTGGGACGGGGAGCCTGTGGGGGGACTGTCCCCGCGCCTTCCCCGGCCGCCCCTGCCACCCAGAACCCTGCCCCACCCTGGAGGGAGACGGGGGCCGACGGCCCGCTGCTCCAAGGAGCGGTTTCTGCGCGTTCAGGGGCTGGCGCCTGGGAGCCCCCCCAAGGCTGCCCCAGGGACTTGTGGCCGAGGCCCTGCTGTCGCCCTGGGCCTCGAGGCCCAGGACAGGCCTGCCTTCTTCCCAGACTGCTGGCTCAGACCGGGGCCCGCGCCCCTGCCCACGTCGTCCTCCCGTGTCTCCTTAGCAGCCAGGCTTCCGGCGCCGCGCCCCGTGAGTGGGTGACACTTGTCCCCACCCCCCGACCCACTCGGGCTCAGACGGCAGGCTCTCCTGCTTGGCCTCACTTGCCCCAGCGCAATGCCAACGGCTCGGCTGCCCTGCCGGGGCGGCGTGCTGCGCTCTCCCCAGACAGGCTCCTGGGGACCGAGGGGACAGGCGTGTCCCTTTTCTGAAGGCTGATCCCCTAGGCGCGGCCGGGCTCCAGTCTGGGGCAGGCGGGATGTCCCGGCAAGGAGGCGTTCACTCCGGGATAGTTTCTGCCAGAGCGCTGCAGAGCGCTCGGCTGCGGCAACCAGCAGCAGCCCACAGGCCCGACCCTGATTCCCCAGCGAAGGCAGAGCTTTCGCTGAGGTTTTCGGCACGAAGCGGACCGCGCCTCGCTGCTGCTTCCTCGCTCCGGCTTTGGGCGTTCGCTCTCTCGCGTCAGGGGAGAAGTGTTGCGGGAGAGTCGGTGCTTCTGGGGCCTCGCTTCCCGGGGCCCCGGTGCGGACCCTGGGCTCCCAGGGCCTCGCCGATGTCGGGAGACGCGGCCTCCTCCTTGCAGCAGCGTGTGTCGCCCGGGGTGGCCCCACTGCGCAGACGGCCTTCTCCCGGGCTCGCCGGGGCCTGGCCTCTTCCTCTCGCGTTCAGGCCGACTCGGGAAGAGGCCCGCGTCTTCCCGCGCAGAGAGGAGAGGCTCCAGGAGCACTGCGCACCGCCCGGGCCCTGGGACGGGGAGCCTGTGGGGGGACTGTCCCCGCGCCTTCCCCGGCCGCCCCTGCCACCCAGAAAGCTGCCCCACCCTGGAGGGAGACGGGGGCCGACGGCCCGCTGCTCCAGGGAGCGGTTTCTGCGCGTTCAGGGGCTGGCGCCTGGCAGCCCCCCCAAGGCTGCCCCAGGGACTGGTGGCCGAGGCCCTGCTGTCGCCCTGGGCCTCGAAGCCCAGGACAGGCCGGCCTTCTGCCCAGACTGCTGGCTCAGACCGGGGCCCGCGCCCCTGCCCACGTCGTCCTCCCGTGTCTCCTTAGCAGGCAGGCTTCCGGCGCCGCGCCCCGTGAGTGGGTGACACTTGTCCCCACCCCCCGACCCACTCGGGCTCAGACGGCAGGCTCTCCTGCTTGGCCTCACTTGCCCCAGCGCAATGCCAACGGCTCGGCTGCCCTGCCGGGGCGGCGTGCTGCGCTCTCCCCGGACAGGCTCCTGGGGACCGAGGGGACAGGCGTGTCCCTTTTCTGAAGGCTGATCCCCTAGGCGTGCCGGGCTCCAGTCTGGGGCAGGCGGGATGTCCCGGCAAGGAGGCGTTCACTCCGGGGTAGTTTCTGCCAGAGCGCTGCAGAGCGCTCGGCTGCGGCAACCAGCAGCAGACCACAGGCCCGACCCTGATTCCCCAGCGAAGGAAGAGCTTTCCCCGAGGTTTTCCGCACGAAGCGGACCGCGCCTCACTGCTGCTTCCTCGCTCCGGCTTTGGGCGTTCGCTCTCTCGCGTCAGGGGAGAAGTGCTGCGGGAGAGTCGGTGCTTCTGGGGCCTCGCTTCCCGGGGCCCAGGTGCGGACCCTGGGCTCCCAGGGCCTCGCCGATGTCGGGAGACGCGGCCTCCTCCGTGCAGCAGCGTGTGTCGCCCGGGGTGGCCCCTCTGCGCAGACAGCCTTCTCCCGGGCTCGCCGGGGCCTGGCCTCTTCCTCTCGCGTTCAGGCCGACTCGGGAAGAGGCCCGCGTCTTCCCGCGCAGAGAGGAGAGGCTCCAGGAGCACTGCGCACCGCCCGGGCCCTGGGACGGGGAGCCTGTGGGGGGACTGTCCCCGCGCCTTCCCCGGCCGCCCCTGCCACCCAGAAATCTGCCCCACCCTGGAGGGAGACGGGGGCCGACGGCCCGCTGCTCCAGGGAGCGGTTTCTGCGCGTTCAGGGGCTGGCGCCTGGCAGCCCCCCCAAGGCTGCCCCAGGGACTGGTGGCCGAGGCCCTGCTGTCGCCCTGGGCCTCGAAGCCCAGGACAGGCCGGCCTTCTGCCCAGACTGCTGGCTCAGACCGGGGCCCGCGCCCCTGCCCACGTCGTCCTCCCGTGTCTCCTTAGCAGGCAGGCTTCCGGCGCCGCGCCCCGTGAGTGGGTGACACTTGTCCCCACCCCCCGACCCACTCGGGCTCAGACGGCAGGCTCTCCTGCTTGGCCTCACTTGCCCCAGCGCAATGCCAACGGCTCGGCTGCCCTGCCGGGGCGGCGTGCTGCGCTCTCCCCGGACAGGCTCCTGGGGACCGAGGGGACAGGCGTGTCCCTTTTCTGAAGGCTGATCCCCTAGGCGTGCCGGGCTCCAGTCTGGGGCAGGCGGGATGTCCCGGCAAGGAGGCGTTCACTCCGGGGTAGTTTCTGCCAGAGCGCTGCAGAGCGCTCGGCTGCGGCAACCAGCAGCAGACCACAGGCCCGACCCTGATTCCCCAGCGAAGGAAGAGCTTTCCCCGAGGTTTTCCGCACGAAGCGGACCGCGCCTCGCTGCTGCTTCCTCGCTCCGGCTTTGGGCGTTCGCTCTCTCGCGTCAGGGGAGAAGTGCTGCGGGAGAGTCGGTGCTTCTGGGGCCTCGCTTCCCGGGGCCCAGGTGCGGACCCTGGGCTCCCAGGGCCTCGCCGATGTCGGGAGACGCGGCCTCCTCCGTGCAGCAGCGTGTGTCGCCCGGGGTGGCCCCTCTGCGCAGACAGCCTTCTCCCGGGCTCGCCGGGGCCTGGCCTCTTCCTCTCGCGTTCAGGCCGACTCGGGAAGAGGCCCGCGTCTTCCCGCGCAGAGAGGAGAGGCTCCAGGAGCACTGCGCACCGCCCGGGCCCTGGGACGGGGAGCCTGTGGGGGGACTGTCCCCGCGCCTTCCCCGGCCGCCCCTGCCACCCAGAACGCTGCCCCACCCTGGAGGGAGACGGGGGCCGACGGCCCGCTGCTCCAGGGAGCAGTTTCTGCGCGTTCAGGCGTTGGCGCCTGGGAGCCCCCCCAAGGCTGCCCCAGGGACTGCTGGCCGAGGCCCTGCTGTCGCCCTGGGCCTCGAGGCCCAGGACGGGCCTGCCTTCTGCCCAGACTGCTGGCTCAGACCGGAGCACGCGCCCCTGCCCTCGTCGTCCCCCCGTGTCTCCTTAGCAGCCAGGCTTCCGGCGCCGGGCCCCGTGAGTGGGTGACACTTGTCCCCACACCCGACCCACTCGGGCTCAGACGGCAGGCTCTCCTGCTTGGCCTCACTGGCCCCAGCGCAATGCCAACGGCTCGGCTGCCCTGCCGGGGCGGCGTGCTGCGCTCTCCCCAGACATGCTCCTGGGGACCGAGGGGACAGGCGTGTCCCTTTTCTGAAGGCCGGTCCCCCAGGCGCGACCGGGCTCCTGTCTGGGGCAGGCGGGATGTCCCGGCAAGGAGGCGTTCACTCCGGGGTAGTTTCTGCCAGAGCGCTGCAGAGCACTCGGCTGCGGCACCCAGCAGCAGCCCACAGACCCGACCCTGATTCCCCAGCGAAGGCAGAGCTTTCGCCTAGGTTTTCCGCACGAAGCGGACCGCGCCTCGCTGCTGCTTCCTGGCTCCGGCTTTGGGCGTTCGCTCTCTCGCGTCAGGGGAGAAGTGTTGCGGGAGAGTCGGTGCTTCTGGGGCCTCGCTTCCCGGGGCCCAGGTGCGGACCCTGGGCTCCCAGGGCCTCGCCGATGTCGGGAGATGCGGCCTCCTCCTTGCAGCAGCGTGTGTCGCCCGGGGTGGCCCCTCTGCGCAGACGGCCTTCTCCCGGGCTCGCCGGGGCCTGGCCTCTTCCTCTCGCGTTCAGGCCGACTCGGGAAGAGGCCCGCGGCTTCCCGCGCAGCGAGGAGAGGCTCCAGGAGCACTGCGCACCGCCCGGGCCCTGGGACGGGGAGCCTGTGGGGGAACTGTCCCCGCGCCTTCCCCGGCCGCCCCTGCCACCCAGAACGCTGCCCCACCCTGGAGGGAGACGGGGGCCGACGGCCGGCTGCTCCAGGGAGCGGTTTCTGCGCGTTCAGGGGCTGGCGCCTGGGAGCCCCCCCAAGGCTGCCCCAGGGACTGGTGGCCGAGGCCCTGCTGTCGCCCTGGGCCTCGAGGCCCAGGAGAGGCCTGCCTTCTGCCCAGACTGCTGGCTCAGACCGGTGCACGCGCCCCTGCCCTCGTCGTCCCCCCGTGTCTCCTTAGCAGCCAGGCTTCCGGCGCCGGGCCCCGTGAGTGGGTGACACTTGTCCCCACCCCCCGACCCACTCGGGCTCAGACGGCAGGCTCTCCTGCTTGGCCTCACTTGCCCCAGCGCAATGCCAACGGCTCGGCTGCCCTGCCGGGGCGGCGTGCTGCGCTCTCCCCAGACAGGCTCCTGGGGACCGAGGGGACAGGCGTGTCCCTTTTCTGAAGGCCGGTCCCCCAGGCGCGACCGGGCTCCTGTCTGGGGCAGGCGGGATGTCCCGGCAAGGAGGCGTTCACTCCGGGGTAGTTTCTGCCAGAGCACTGCTGAGCACTCGGCTGCGGCACCCAGCAGCAGCTCACAGACACGACCCTGATTCCCCAGCGAAGGCAGAGCTTTCGCCTAGGTTTTTCACACGAAGCGGACCGCGCCTCGCTGCTGCTTCCTCGCTCCGGCTTTGGGCGTTCGCTCTCTCGCGACAGGGGAGAAGTGTTGCGGGAGAGTCGGTGCTTCTGGGGCCTCGCTTCCCGGGGCCCAGGTGCGGACCCTGGGCTCCCAGGGCCTCGCCGATGTCGGAAGACGTGGCCTCCTCCGTGCAGCAGCGTGTGTCGCCCGGGGTGGCCCCTCTGCGCAGACGGCCTTCTCCCGGGCTCGCCGGGGCCTGGCCTCTTCCTCTCGCGTTCAGGCCGACTCGGGAAGAGGCCTGCGGCTTCCCGCGCAGCGAGGAGAGGCTCCAGGAGCACTGCGCACCGCCCGGGCCCTGGGACGGGGAGCCTGTGGGGGGACTGTCCCCGCGCCTTCCCCGGCCGCCCCTGCCACCCAGAACGCTGCCCCACCCTGGAGGGAGACGGGGGCCGACGGCCCGCTGCTCCAGGGAGCGGTTTCTGCGCGTTCAGGGGCTGGCGCCTGGGAGCCCCCCCAAGGCTGCCCCAGGGACTGCTGGCCGAGGCCCTGCTGTCGCCCTGGGCCTCGAAGCCCAGGACAGGCCGGCCTTCTGCCCAGACTGCTGGCTCAGACCGGGGCCCGCGCCCCTGCCCACGTCGTCCCCCCGTGTCTCCTTAGCAGCCAGGCTTCCGGCGCCGGGCCCCGTGAGTGGGTGACACTTGTCCCCACCCCCCGACCCACTCGGGCTCAGACGGCAGGCTCTCCTGCTTGGCCTCACTTGCCCCAGTGCAATGCCAACGGCTCGGCTGCCCTCCCGGGGCGGCGTGCTGCGCTCTCCCCAGACATGCTCCTGGGGACCGAGGGGACAGGCGTGTCCCTTTTCTGAAGGCCGGTCCCCCAGGCGCGACCGGGCTCCTGTCTGGGGCAGGCGGGATGTCCCGGCAAGGAGGCGTTCACTCCGGGGTAGTTTCTGCCAGAGCGCTGCTGAGCACTCGGCTGCGGCACCCAGCAGCAGCTCACAGACACGACCCTGATTCCCCAGCGAAGGCAGAGCTTTCGCCTAGGTTTTCCGCACGAAGCGGACCGCGCCTCGCTGCTGCTTCCTCGCTCCGGGTTTGGGCGTTCGCTCTCTCGCGACAGGGGAGAAGTGTTGCGGGAGAGTCGGTGCTTCTGGGGCCTCGCTTCCCGGGGCCCAGGTGCGGACCCTGGGCTCCCAGGGCCTCGCCGATGTCGGGAGACGCGGCCTCCTCCTTGCAGCAGCGTGTGTCGCCCGGGGTGGCCCCTCTGCGCAGACGGCCTTCTCCCGGGCTCGCCGGGGCCTGGCCTCTTCCTCTCGCGTTCAGGCCGACTCGGGAAGAGGCCTGCGGCGTCCCGCGCAGAGAGGAGAGGCTCCAGGAGCACTGCGCACCGCCCGGGCCCTGGGACGGGGAGCCTGTGGGGGGACTGTCCCCGCGCCGTCCCCGGCCGCGCCTGCCACCCAGAACGCTGCCCCACCCTGGAGGGAGACGGGGGCCGACGGCCCGCTGCTCCAGGGAGCGGTTTCTGCACGTTCAGGCGTTGGCGCCTGGGAGCCCCCCCAAGGCTGCCCCAGGGACTGCTGGCCGAGGCCCTGCTGTCGCCCTGGGCCTCGAGGCCCAGGACGGGCCTGCCTTCTGCCCAGACTGCTGGCTCAGACCGGAGCACGCGCCCCTGCCCTCGTCGTCCCCCCGTGTCTCCTTAGCAGCCAGGCTTCCGGCGCCGGGCCCCGTGAGTGGGTGACACTTGTCCCCACCCCCCGACCCACTCGGGCTCAGACGGCAGGCTCTCCTGCTTGGCCTCACTGGCCCCAGCGCAATGCCAACGGCTCGGCTGCCCTGCCGGGGCGGCGTGCTGCGCTCTCCCCAGACATGCTCCTGGGGACCGAGGGGACAGGCGTGTCCCTTTTCTGAAGGCCGGTCCCCCAGGCGCGACCGGGCTCCTGTCTGGGGCAGGCGGGATGTCCCGGCAAGGAGGCGTTCACTCCGGGGTAGTTTCTGCCAGAGCGCTGCAGAGCACTCGGCTGCGGCACCCAGCAGCAGCCCACAGACCCGACCCTGATTCCCCAGTGAAGGCAGAGCTTTCGCCTAGGTTTTCCGCACGAAGCGGACCGCGCCTCGCTGCTGCTTCCTGGCTCCGGCTTTGGGCGTTCGCTCTCTCGCGTCAGGGGAGAAGTGTTGCGGGAGAGTCGGTGCTTCTGGGGCCTCGCTTCCCGGGGCCCAGGTGCGGACCCTGGGCTCCCAGGGCCTCGCCGATGTCGGGAGACGTGGCCTCCTCCGTGCAGCAGCGTGTGTCGCCCGGGGTGGCCCCTCTGCGCAGACGGCCTTCTCCCGGGCTCGCCGGGGCCTGGCCTCTTCCTCTCGCGTTCAGGCCGACTCGGGAAGAGGCCTGCGGCTTCCCGCGCAGCGAGGAGAGGCTCCAGGAGCACTGCGCACCGCCCGGGCCCTGGGACGGGGAGCCTGTGGGGGGACTGTCCCCGCGCCTTCCCCGGCCGCCCCTGCCACCCAGAACGCTGCCCCACCCTGGAGGGAGACGGGGGCCGACGGCCGGCTGCTCCAGGGAGCGGTTTCTGCGCGTTCAGGGGCTGGCGCCTGGGAGCCCCCCCAAGGCTGCCCCAGGGACTGCTGGCCGAGGCCCTGCTGTCGCCCTGGGCCTCGAGGCCCAGGACAGGCCTGCCTTCTGCCCAGACTGCTGGCTCAGACCGTGGCACGCGCCCCTGCCCTCATCATCCCCCCGTGTCTCCTTAGCAGCCAGGCTTCCGGCGCCGGGCCCCGTGAGTGGGTGACACTTGTCCCCACCCCCCGACCCACTCGGGCTCAGACGGCAGGCTCTCCTGCTTGGCCTCACTTGCCCCAGCGCAATGCCAACGGCTCGGCTGCCCTGCCGGGGCGGCGTGCTGCGCTCTCCCCAGACATGCTCCTGGGGACCGAGGGGACAGGCGTGTCCCTTTTCTGAAGGCCGGTCCCCCAGGCGCGACCGGGCTCCTGTCTGGGGCAGGCGGGATGTCCCGGCAAGGAGGCGTTCACTCCGGGGTAGTTTCTGCCAGAGCGCTGCTGAGCACTCGGCTGCGGCACCCAGCAGCAGCTCACAGACACGACCCTGATTCCCCAGCGAAGGCAGAGCTTTCGCCTAGGTTTTTCGCACGAAGCGGACCGCGCCTCGCTGCTGCTTCCTCGCTCCGGGTTTGGGCGTTCGCTCTCTCGCGACAGGGGAGAAGTGTTGCGGGAGAGTCGGTGCTTCTGGGGCCTCGCTTCCCGGGGCCCAGGTGCGGACCCTGGGCTCCCAGGGCCTCGCCGATGTCGGAAGACGTGGCCTCCTCCGTGCAGCAGCGTGTGTCGCCCGGGGTGGCCCCTCTGCGGAGACGGCCTTCTCCCGGGCTCGCCGGGGCCTGGCCTCTTCCTCTCGCGTTCAGGCCGACTCGGGAAGAGGCCTGCGGCTTCCCGCGCAGCGAGGAGAGGCTCCAGGAGCACTGCGCACCGCCCGGGCCCTGGGACGGGGAGCCTGTGGGGGGACTGTCCCCGCGCCTTCCCCGGCCGCCCCTGCCACCCAGAACCCTGCCCCACCCTGGAGGGAGACGGGGGCCGACGGCCCGCTGCTCCAAGGAGCGGTTTCTGCGCGTTCAGGGGCTGGCGCCTGGGAGCCCCCCCAAGGCTGCCCCAGGGACTTGTGGCCGAGGCCCTGCTGTCGCCCTGGGCCTCGAGGCCCAGGACAGGCCTGCCTTCTTCCCAGACTGCTGGCTCAGACCGGGGCCCGCGCCCCTGCCCACGTCGTCCTCCCGTGTCTCCTTAGCAGCCAGGCTTCCGGCGCCGCGCCCCGTGAGTGGGTGACACTTGTCCCCACCCCCCGACCCACTCGGGCTCAGACGGCAGGCTCTCCTGCTTGGCCTCACTTGCCCCAGCGCAATGCCAACGGCTCGGCTGCCCTGCCGGGGCGGCGTGCTGCGCTCTCCCCAGACAGGCTCCTGGGGACCGAGGGGACAGGCGTGTCCCTTTTCTGAAGGCTGATCCCCTAGGCGCGGCCGGGCTCCAGTCTGGGGCAGGCGGGATGTCCCGGCAAGGAGGCGTTCACTCCGGGATAGTTTCTGCCAGAGCGCTGCAGAGCGCTCGGCTGCGGCAACCAGCAGCAGCCCACAGGCCCGACCCTGATTCCCCAGCGAAGGCAGAGCTTTCGCTGAGGTTTTCGGCACGAAGCGGACCGCGCCTCGCTGCTGCTTCCTCGCTCCGGCTTTGGGCGTTCGCTCTCTCGCGTCAGGGGAGAAGTGTTGCGGGAGAGTCGGTGCTTCTGGGGCCTCGCTTCCCGGGGCCCCGGTGCGGACCCTGGGCTCCCAGGGCCTCGCCGATGTCGGGAGACGCGGCCTCCTCCTTGCAGCAGCGTGTGTCGCCCGGGGTGGCCCCACTGCGCAGACGGCCTTCTCCCGGGCTCGCCGGGGCCTGGCCTCTTCCTCTCGCGTTCAGGCCGACTCGGGAAGAGGCCCGCGTCTTCCCGCGCAGAGAGGAGAGGCTCCAGGAGCACTGCGCACCGCCCGGGCCCTGGGACGGGGAGCCTGTGGGGGGACTGTCCCCGCGCCTTCCCCGGCCGCCCCTGCCACCCAGAAAGCTGCCCCACCCTGGAGGGAGACGGGGGCCGACGGCCCGCTGCTCCAGGGAGCGGTTTCTGCGCGTTCAGGGGCTGGCGCCTGGGAGCCCCCCCAAGGCTGCCCCAGGGACTGGTGGCCGAGGCCCTGCTGTCGCCCTGGGCCTCGAAGCCCAGGACAGGCCGGCCTTCTGCCCAGACTGCTGGCTCAGACCGGGGCCCGCGCCCCTGCCCACGTCGTCCTCCCGTGTCTCCTTAGCAGGCAGGCTTCCGGCGCCGCGCCCCGTGAGTGGGTGACACTTGTCCCCACCCCCCGACCCACTCGGGCTCAGACGGCAGGCTCTCCTGCTTGGCCTCACTTGCCCCAGCGCAATGCCAACGGCTCGGCTGCCCTGCCGGGGCGGCGTGCTGCGCTCTCCCCAGACAGGCTCCTGGGGACCGAGGGGACAGGCGTGTCCCTTTTCTGAAGGCTGATCCCCTAGGCGCGGCCGGGCTCCAGTCTGGGGCAGGCGGGATGTCCCGGCAAGGAGGCGTTCACTCCGGGATAGTTTCTGCCAGAGCGCTGCAGAGCGCTCGGCTGCGGCAACCAGCAGCAGCCCACAGGCCCGACCCTGATTCCCCAGCGAAGGCAGAGCTTTCGCTGAGGTTTTCGGCACGAAGCGGACCGCGCCTCGCTGCTGCTTCCTCGCTCCGGCTTTGGGCGTTCGCTCTCTCGCGTCAGGGGAGAAGTGTTGCGGGAGAGTCGGTGCTTCTGGGGCCTCGCTTCCCGGGGCCCCGGTGCGGACCCTGGGCTCCCAGGGCCTCGCCGATGTCGGGAGACGCGGCCTCCTCCTTGCAGCAGCGTGTGTCGCCCGGGGTGGCCCCACTGCGCAGACGGCCTTCTCCCGGGCTCGCCGGGGCCTGGCCTCTTCCTCTCGCGTTCAGGCCGACTCGGGAAGAGGCCCGCGTCTTCCCGCGCAGAGAGGAGAGGCTCCAGGAGCACTGCGCACCGCCCGGGCCCTGGGACGGGGAGCCTGTGGGGGGACTGTCCCCGCGCCTTCCCCGGCCGCCCCTGCCACCCAGAAAGCTGCCCCACCCTGGAGGGAGACGGGGGCCGACGGCCCGCTGCTCCAGGGAGCGGTTTCTGCGCGTTCAGGGGCTGGCGCCTGGGAGCCCCCCCAAGGCTGCCCCAGGGACTGGTGGCCGAGGCCCTGCTGTCGCCCTGGGCCTCGAAGCCCAGGACAGGCCGGCCTTCTGCCCAGACTGCTGGCTCAGACCGGGGCCCGCGCCCCTGCCCACGTCGTCCTCCCGTGTCTCCTTAGCAGGCAGGCTTCCGGCGCCGCGCCCCGTGAGTGGGTGACACTTGTCCCCACCCCCCGACCCACTCGGGCTCAGACGGCAGGCTCTCCTGCTTGGCCTCACTTGCCCCAGCGCAATGCCAACGGCTCGGCTGCCCTGCCGGGGCGGCGTGCTGCGCTCTCCCCGGACAGGCTCCTGGGGACCGAGGGGACAGGCGTGTCCCTTTTCTGAAGGCTGATCCCCTAGGCGTGCCGGGCTCCAGTCTGGGGCAGGCGGGATGTCCCGGCAAGGAGGCGTTCACTCCGGGGTAGTTTCTGCCAGAGCGCTGCAGAGCGCTCGGCTGCGGCAACCAGCAGCAGACCACAGGCCCGACCCTGATTCCCCAGCGAAGGAAGAGCTTTCCCGGAGGTTTTCCGCACGAAGCGGACCGCGCCTCGCTGCTGCTTCCTCGCTCCGGCTTTGGGCGTTCGCTCTCTCGCGTCAGGGGAGAAGTGTTGCGGGAGAGTCGGTGCTTCTGGGGCCTCGCTTCCCGGGGCCCAGGTGCGGACCCTGGGCTCCCAGGGCCTCGCCGATATCGGGAGACGCGGCCTCCTCCGTGCAGCAGCGTGTGTCGCCCGGGGTGGCCCCTCTGAGCAGACGGCCTTCTCCCGGGCTCGCCGGGGCCTGGCCTCTTCCTCTCGCGTTCAGGCCGACTCGGGAAGAGGCCCGCGTCTTCCCGTGCAGAGAGGAGAGGCTCCAGGAGCACTGCGCACCGCCCGGGCCCTGGGACGGGGATCCTGTGAGGGGACTGTCCCCGCGCCTTCCCCGGCCGCCCCTGCCACCCAGAAAGCTGCCCCACCCTGGAGGGACACGGGGGCCGACGGCCCGCTGCTCAAAGGAGCGGTTTCTGCGCGTTCAGGGGCTGGCGCCTGGGAGCCCCCGCAAGGCTCCCCCAGGGACTGGTGGCCGAGGCCCTGCTGTCGCCCTGGGCCTCGAGGCCCAGGACAGACCTGCCTTCTGCCCAGACTGCTGGCTCAGACCGGAGCACGCGCCCCTGCCCTCGTCGTCCCCCCGTGTCTCCTTAGCAGCCAGGCTTCCGGCGCCGGGCCCCGTGAGTGGGTGACACTTGTCCCCACCCCCCGACCCACTCGGGCTCAGACGGCAGGCTCTCCTGCTTGGCCTCACTTGCCCCAGCGCAATGCCAACGGCTCGGCTGCCCTGCCGGGGCGGCGTGCTGCGCTCTCCCCAGACATGCTCCTGGGGACCGAGGGGACAGGCGTGTCCCTTTTCTGAAGGCCGGTCCCCCAGGCGCGACCGGGCTCCTGTCTGGGGCAGGCGGGATGTCCCGGCAAGGAGGCGTTCACTCCGGGGTAGTTTCTGCCAGAGCGCTGCAGAGCACTCGGCTGCGGCACCCAGCAGCAGCCCACAGACCCGACCCTGATTCCCCAGCGAAGGCATAGCTTTCGCCTAGGTTTTCCGCACGAAGCGGACCGCGCCTCGCTGCTGCTTCCTCGCTCCGGCTTTGGGCGTTCGCTCTCTCGCGTCAGGGGAGATGTGTGGCGGGAGAGTCGGTGCTTCTGGGGCCTCGCTTCCCGGGGCCCCGGTGCGGACCCTGGGCTCCCAGGGCCTCGCCGATGTCGGGAGACGCGGCCTCCTCCTTGCAGCAGCGTGTGTCGCCCGGGGTGGCCCCTCTGCGCAGACGGCCTTCTCCCGGGCTCGCCGGGACCTGGCCTCTTCCTCTCGCGTTCAGGCCGACTCGGGAAGAGGCCTGCGGCTTCCCGCGCAGCGAGGAGAGGCTCCAGGAGCACTGCGCACCGCCCGGGCCGTGGGACGGGGAGCCTGTGGGGGGACTGTCCCCGCGCCGTCCCCGGCCACGCCTGCCACCCAGAACGCTGCCCCACCCTGGAGGGAGACGGGGGCCGTCGGCCGGCTGCTCCAGGGAGCGGTTTCTGCGCGTTCAGGGGCTGGCGCCTGGGAGCCCCCCCAAGGCTGCCCCAGGGACTGGTGGCCGAGGCCCTGCTGTCGCCCTGGGCCTCGAGGCCCAGGACGGGCCTGCCTTCTGCCCAGACTGCTGGCTCAGACCGTGGCACGCGCCCCTGCCCTCATCATCCCCCCGTGTCTCCTTGGCAGCCAGGCTTCCGGCGCCGGGCCCCGTGAGTGGGTGACACTTGTCCCCACCCCCCGACCCACTCGGGCTCAGACGGCAGGCTCTCCTGCTTGGCCTCACTTGCCCCAGCGCAATGCCAACGGCTCGGCTGCCCTGCCGGGGCGGCGTGCTGCGCTCTCCCCAGACATGCTCCTGGGGACCGAGGGGACAGGCGTGTCCCTTTTCTGAAGGCCGGTCCCCCAGGCGCGACCGGGCTCCTGTCTGGGGCAGGCGGGATGTCCCGGCAAGGAGGCGTTCACTCCGGGCTAGTTTCTGCCAGAGCGCTGCTGAGCACTCGGCTGCGGCACCCAGCAGCAGCTCACAGACACGACCCTGATTCCCCAGCGAAGGCAGAGCTTTCGCCTAGGTTTTCCGCACGAAGCGGACCGCGCCTCGCTGCTGCTTCCTCGCTCCGGGTTTGGGCGTTCGCTCTCTCGCGACAGGGGAGAAGTGTTGCGGGAGAGTCGGTGCTTCTGGGGCCTCGCTTCCCGGGGCCCAGGTGCGGACCCTGGGCTCCCAGGGCCTCGCCGATGTCGGGAGACGCGGCCTCCTCCTTGCAGCAGCGTGTGTCGCCCGGGGTGGCCCCTCTGCGCAGACGGCCTTCTCCCGGGCTCGCCGGGGCCTGGCCTCTTCCTCTCGCGTTCAGGCCGACTCGGGAAGAGGCCTGCGGCTTCCCGCGCAGCGAGGAGAGGCTCCAGGAGCACTGCGCACCGCCCGGGCCCTGGGACGGGGAGCCTGTGGGGGGACTGTCCCCGGGCCTTCCCCGGCCGCCCCTGCCACCCAGAACGCTGCCCCACCCTGGAGGGAGACGGGGGCCGACGGCCGGCTGCTCCAGGGAGCGGTTTCTGCGCGTTCAGGGGCTGGCGCCTGGGAGCCCCCCCAAGGCTGCCCCAGGGACTGCTGGCCGAGGCCCTGCTGTCGCCCTGGGCCTCGAGGCCCAGGACAGGCCTGCCTTCTGCCCAGACTGCTGGCTCAGACCGGAGCACGCGCCCCTGCCCTCGTCGTCCCCCCGTGTCTCCTTAGCAGCCAGGCTTCCGGCGCCGGGCCCCGTGAGTGGGTGACACTTGTCCCCACCCCCCGACCCACTCGGGCTCAGACGGCAGGCTCTCCTGCTTGGCCTCACTTGCCCCAGCGCAATGCCAACGGCTCGGCTGCCCTGCCGGGGCGGCGTGCTGCGCTCTCCCCAGACATGCTCCTGGGGACCGAGGGGACAGGCGTGTCCCTTTTCTGAAGGCCGGTCACCCAGGCGCGACCGGGCTCCTGTCTGGGGCAGGCGGGATGTCCCGGCAAGGAGGCGTTCACTCCGGGGTAGTTTCTGCCAGAGCGCTGCAGAGCACTCGGCTGCGGCACCCAGCAGCAGCCCACAGACCCGATCCTGATTCCCCAGCGAAGGCAGAGCTTTCGCCTAGGTTT
The DNA here is from genome assembly GCF_963455335.1 of Martes martes. Taxonomy (NCBI): domain Eukaryota; kingdom Metazoa; phylum Chordata; class Mammalia; order Carnivora; family Mustelidae; genus Martes; species Martes martes. Next base: position 16,108,140 of record NC_137899.1, on the reverse strand, counting down.
TCCGCACGAAGCGGACCGCGCCTCGCTGCTGCTTCCTGGCTCCGGCTTTGGGCGTTCGCTCTCTCACGTCAGGGGAGAAGTGTTGCGGGAGAGTCGGTGCTTCTGGGGCCTCGCTTCCCGGGGCCCAGGTGCGGACCCTGGGCTCCCAGGGCCTCGCCGATATCGGGAGACGCGGCCTCCTCCGTGCAGCAGCGTGTGTCGCCCGGGGTGGCCCCTCTGAGCAGACGGCCTTCTCGCGGGCTCGCCGGGGCCTGGCCTCTTCCTCTCGCGTTCAGGCCGACACGGGAAGAGGCCCGCGTCTTCCCGTGCAGAGAGGAGAGGCTCCAGGAGCACTGCGCACCGCTCGGGCCCTGGGACGGGGAGCCTGTGGGGGGACTGTCCCCGTGCCTTCCCCGGCCGCCCCTGCCACCCAGAAAGCTGCCCCACCCTGGAGGGAGACGGGGGCCGACGGCCCGCTGCTCCAAGGAGCGGTTTCTGCGCGTTCAGGGGCTGGAGCCTGGGAGCCCCCCCCAAGGCTGCCCCAGGGACTGCTGGCCGAGGCCCTGCTGTCGCCCTGGGCCTCGAGGCCCAGGACAGGCCTGCCTTCTTCCCAGACTGCTGGCTCAGACCGGGGCCCGCGCCCCTGCCCACGTCGTCCTCCCGTGTCTCCTTAGCAGCCAGGCTTCCGGCGCCGGGCCCCGTGAGTGGGTGACACTTGTCCCCACCCCCCGACCCACTCGGGCTCAGACGGCAGGCTCTCCTGCTTGGCTTCACTTGCCCCAGCGCCATGCCAACGGCTCGGCTGCCCTGCCGGGGCAAGGTGCTGCGCTCTACCCAGACAGGCTCCTGGGGACCAAGGGGACAGGCGTGTCCCTTTTCTGCAGGCTGGTCCCCCAGGCGCGACCGGGCTCCAGTCTGGGGGAGGCGGGATGTCCCGGCAAGGAGGCGTTCACTCCGGGGTAGTTTCTGCCAGAGCGCTGCTGAGCACTCGGCTGCGGCACCCAGCAGCAGCTCACAGACACGACCCTGATTCCCCAGCGAAGGCAGAGCTTTCGCCTAGGTTTTCCGCACGAAGCGGACCGCGCCTCGCTGCTGCTTCCTCGCTCCGGCTTTGGGCGTTCGCTCTCTCGCGACAGGGGAGAAGTGTTGCGGGAGAGTCGGTGCTTCTGGGGCCTCGCTTCCCGGGGCCCAGGTGCGGACCCTGGGCTCCCAGGGCCTCGCCGATGTCGGGAGACGCGGCCTCCTCCTTGCAGCAGCGTGTGTCGCCCGGGGTGGCCCCTCTGCGCAGACGGCCTTCTCCCGGGCTCGCCGGGGCCTGGCCTCTTCCTCTCGCGTTCAGGCCGACTCGGGAAGAGGCCTGCGGCGTCCCGCGCAGAGAGGAGAGGCTCCAGGAGCACTGCGCACCGCCCGGGCCCTGGGACGGGGAGCCTGTGGGGGGACTGTCCCCGCGCGTCCCCGGCCGCGCCTGCCACCCAGAACACTGCCCCACCCTGGAGGGAGACGGGGGCCGACGGCCCGCTGCTCCAGGGAGCGGTTTCTGCGCGTTCAGGCGTTGGCGCCTGGGAGCCCCCCCAAGGCTGCCCCAGGGACTGCTGGCCGAGGCCCTGCTGTCGCCCTGGGCCTCGAGGCCCAGGACGGGCCTGCCTTCTGCCCAGACTGCTGGCTCAGACCGGAGCACGCGCCCCTGCCCTCGTCGTCCCCCCGTGTCTCCTTAGCAGCCAGGCTTCCGGCGCCGGGCCCCGTGAGTGGGTGACACTTGTCCCCACCCCCCGACCCACTCGGGCTCAGACGGCAGGCTCTCCTGCTTGGCCTCACTTGCCCCAGCGCAATGCCAACGGCTCGGCTGCCCTGCCGGGGCGGCGTGCTGCGCTCTCCCCAGACAGGCTCCTGGGGACCGAGGGGACAGGCGTGTCCCTTTTCTGAAGGCCGGTCCCCCAGGCGCGACCGGGCTCCTGTCTGGGGCAGGCGGGATGTCCCGGCAAGGAGGCGTTCACTCCGGGGTAGTTTCTGCCAGAGCGCTGCAGAGCACTCGGCTGCGGCACCCAGCAGCAGCCCACAGACCCGACCCTGATTCCCCAGCGAAGGCAGAGCTTTCGCCTAGGTTTTCCGCACGAAGCGGACCGCGCCTCGCTGCTGCTTCCTGGCTCCGGCTTTGGGCGTTCGCTCTCTCGCGTCAGGGGAGAAGTGTTGCGGGAGAGTCGGTGCTTCTGGGGCCTCGCTTCCCGGGGCCCAGGTGCGGACCCTGGGCTCCCAGGGCCTCGCCGATGTCGGGAGATGCGGCCTCCTCCTTGCAGCAGCGTGTGTCGCCCGGGGTGGCCCCTCTGCGCAGACGGCCTTCTCCCGGGCTCGCCGGGGCCTGGCCTCTTCCTCTCGCGTTCAGGCCGACTCGGGAAGAGGCCCGCGGCTTCCCGCGCAGCGAGGAGAGGCTCCAGGAGCACTGCGCACCGCCCGGGCCCTGGGACGGGGAGCCTGTGGGGGAACTGTCCCCGCGCCTTCCCCGGCCGCCCCTGCCACCCAGAACGCTGCCCCACCCTGGAGGGAGACGGGGGCCGACGGCCGGCTGCTCCAGGGAGCGGTTTCTGCGCGTTCAGGGGCTGGCGCCTGGGAGCCCCCCCAAGGCTGCCCCAGGGACTGCTGGCCGAGGCCCTGCTGTCGCCCTGGGCCTCGAGGCCCAGGAGAGGCCTGCCTTCTGCCCAGACTGCTGGCTCAGACCGGTGCACGCGCCCCTGCCCTCGTCGTCCCCCCGTGTCTCCTTAGCAGCCAGGCTTCCGGCGCCGGGCCCCGTGAGTGGGTGACACTTGTCCCCACCCCCCGACCCACTCGGGCTCAGAGGGCAGGCTCTCCTGCTTGGCCTCACTTGCCCCAGCGCAATGCCAACGGCTCGGCTGCCCTGCCGGGGCAGCGTGCTGCGCTCTCCCCAGACAGGCTCCTGGGGACCGAGGGGACAGGCGTGTCCCTTTTCTGAAGGCCGGTCCCCCAGGCGCGACCGGGCTCCTGTCTGGGGCAGGCGGGATGTCCCGGCAAGGAGGCGTTCACTCCGGGGTAGTTTCTGCCAGAGCACTGCTGAGCACTCGGCTGCGGCACCCAGCAGCAGCTCACAGACACGACCCTGATTCCCCAGCGAAGGCAGAGCTTTCGCCTAGGTTTTTCACACGAAGCGGACCGCGCCTCGCTGCTGCTTCCTCGCTCCGGCTTTGGGCGTTCGCTCTCTCGCGACAGGGGAGAAGTGTTGCGGGAGAGTCGGTGCTTCTGGGGCCTCGCTTCCCGGGGCCCAGGTGCGGACCCTGGGCTCCCAGGGCCTCGCCGATGTCGGGAGACGCGGCCTCCTCCTTGCAGCAGCGTGTGTCGCCCGGGGTGGCCCCTCTGCGCAGACGGCCTTCTCCCGGGCTCGCCGGGGCCTGGCCTCTTCCTCTCGCGTTCAGGCCGACTCGGGAAGAGGCCTGCGGCGTCCCGCGCAGAGAGGAGAGGCTCCAGGAGCACTGCGCACCGCCCGGGCCCTGGGACGGGGAGCCTGTGGGGGGACTGTCCCCGCGCCGTCCCCGGCCGCGCCTGCCACCCAGAACGCTGCCCCACCCTGGAGGGAGACGGGGGCCGACGGCCCGCTGCTCCAGGGAGCGGTTTCTGCGCGTTCAGGCGTTGGCGCCTGGGAGCCCCCCCAAGGCTGCCCCAGGGACTGCTGGCCGAGGCCCTGCTGTCGCCCTGGGCCTCGAGGCCCAGGACGGGCCTGCCTTCTGCCCAGACTGCTGGCTCAGACCGTGGCACGCGCCCCTGCCCTCATCATCCCCCCGTGTCTCCTTGGCAGCCAGGCTTCCGGCGCCGGGCCCCGTGAGTGGGTGACACTTGTCCCCACCCCCCGACCCACTCGGGCTCAGACGGCAGGCTCTCCTGCTTGGCCTCACTTGCCCCAGCGCAATGCCAACGGCTCGGCTGCCCTGCCGGGGCGGCGTGCTGCGCTCTCCCCAGACATGCTCCTGGGGACCGAGGGGACAGGCGTGTCCCTTTTCTGAAGGCCGGTCCCCCAGGCGCGACCGGGCTCCTGTCTGGGGCAGGCGGGATGTCCCGGCAAGGAGGCGTTCACTCCGGGGTAGTTTCTGCCAGAGCGCTGCTGAGCACTCGGCTGCGGCACCCAGCAGCAGCTCACAGACACGACCCTGATTCCCCAGCGAAGGCAGAGCTTTCGCCTAGGTTTTCCGCACGAAGCGGACCGCGCCTCGCTGCTGCTTCCTCGCTCCGGGTTTGGGCATTCGCTCTCTCGCGACAGGGGAGAAGTGTTGCGGGAGAGTCGGTGCTTCTGGGGCCTCGCTTCCCGGGGCCCAGGTGCGGACCCTGGGCTCCCAGGGCCTCGCCGATGTCGGGAGACGCGGCCTCCTCCTTGCAGCAGCGTGTGTCGCCCGGGGTGGCCCCTCTGCGCAGACGGCCTTCTCCCGGGCTCGCCGGGGCCTGGCCTCTTCCTCTCGCGTTCAGGCCGACTCGGGAAGAGGCCTGCGGCTTCCCGCGCAGCGAGGAGAGGCTCCAGGAGCACTGCGCACCGCCCGGGCCCTGGGACGGGGAGCCTGTGGGGGGACTGTCCCCGGGCCTTCCCCGGCCGCCCCTGCCACCCAGAACGCTGCCCCACCCTGGAGGGAGACGGGGGCCGACGGCCGGCTGCTCCAGGGAGCGGTTTCTGCGCGTTCAGGGGCTGGCGCCTGGGAGCCCCCCCAAGGCTGCCCCAGGGACTGCTGGCCGAGGCCCTGCTGTCGCCCTGGGCCTCGAGGCCCAGGACAGGCCTGCCTTCTGCCCAGACTGCTGGCTCAGACCGGAGCACGCGCCCCTGCCCTCGTCGTCCCCCCGTGTCTCCTTAGCAGCCAGGCTTCCGGCGCCGGGCCCCGTGAGTGGGTGACACTTGTCCCCACCCCCCGACCCACTCGGGCTCAGACGGCAGGCTCTCCTGCTTGGCCTCACTTGCCCCAGCGCAATGCCAACGGCTCGGCTGCCCTGCCGGGGCGGCGTGCTGCGCTCTCCCCAGACATGCTCCTGGGGACCGAGGGGACAGGCGTGTCCCTTTTCTGAAGGCCGGTCACCCAGGCGCGACCGGGCTCCTGTCTGGGGCAGGCGGGATGTCCCGGCAAGGAGGCGTTCACTCCGGGGTAGTTTCTGCCAGAGCGCTGCAGAGCACTCGGCTGCGGCACCCAGCAGCAGCCCACAGACCCGATCCTGATTCCCCAGCGAAGGCAGAGCTTTCGCCTAGGTTTTCCGCACGAAGCGGACCGCGCCTCGCTGCTGCTTCCTGGCTCCGGCTTTGGGCGTTCGCTCTCTCACGTCAGGGGAGAAGTGTTGCGGGAGAGTCGGTGCTTCTGGGGCCTCGCTTCCCGGGGCCCAGGTGCGGACCCTGGGCTCCCAGGGCCTCGCCGATATCGGGAGACGCGGCCTCCTCCGTGCAGCAGCGTGTGTCGCCCGGGGTGGCCCCTCTGAGCAGACGGCCTTCTCGCGGGCTCGCCGGGGCCTGGCCTCTTCCTCTCGCGTTCAGGCCGACACGGGAAGAGGCCCGCGTCTTCCCGTGCAGAGAGGAGAGGCTCCAGGAGCACTGCGCACCGCTCGGGCCCTGGGACGGGGAGCCTGTGGGGGGACTGTCCCCGTGCCTTCCCCGGCCGCCCCTGCCACCCAGAAAGCTGCCCCACCCTGGAGGGAGACGGGGGCCGACGGCCCGCTGCTCCAAGGAGCGGTTTCTGCGCGTTCAGGGGCTGGAGCCTGGGAGCCCCCCCCAAGGCTGCCCCAGGGACTGCTGGCCGAGGCCCTGCTGTCGCCCTGGGCCTCGAGGCCCAGGACAGGCCTGCCTTCTTCCCAGACTGCTGGCTCAGACCGGGGCCCGCGCCCCTGCCCACGTCGTCCTCCCGTGTCTCCTTAGCAGCCAGGCTTCCGGCGCCGGGCCCCGTGAGTGGGTGACACTTGTCCCCACCCCCCGACCCACTCGGGCTCAGACGGCAGGCTCTCCTGCTTGGCTTCACTTGCCCCAGCGCCATGCCAACGGCTCGGCTGCCCTGCCGGGGCAAGGTGCTGCGCTCTACCCAGACAGGCTCCTGGGGACCAAGGGGACAGGCGTGTCCCTTTTCTGCAGGCTGGTCCCCCAGGCGCGACCGGGCTCCAGTCTGGGGGAGGCGGGATGTCCCGGCAAGGAGGCGTTCACTCCGGGGTAGTTTCTGCCAGAGCGCTGCTGAGCACTCGGCTGCGGCACCCAGCAGCAGCTCACAGACACGACCCTGATTCCCCAGCGAAGGCAGAGCTTTCGCCTAGGTTTTCCGCACGAAGCGGACCGCGCCTCGCTGCTGCTTCCTCGCTCCGGCTTTGGGCGTTCGCTCTCTCGCGACAGGGGAGAAGTGTTGCGGGAGAGTCGGTGCTTCTGGGGCCTCGCTTCCCGGGGCCCAGGTGCCGACCCTGGGCTCCCAGGGCCTCGCCGATGTCGGGAGACGCGGCCTCCTCCTTGCAGCAGCGTGTGTCGCCCGGGGTGGCCCCTCTGCGCAGACGGCCTTCTCCCGGGCTCGCCGGGGCCTGGCCTCTTCCTCTCGCGTTCAGGCCGACTCGGGAAGAGGCCTGCGGCGTCCCGCGCAGAGAGGAGAGGCTCCAGGAGCACTGCGCACCGCCCGGGCCCTGGGACGGGGAGCCTGTGGGGGGACTGTCCCCGCGCCGTCCCCGGCCGCGCCTGCCACCCAGAACGCTGCCCCACCCTGGAGGGAGACGGGGGCCGACGGCCCGCTGCTCCAGGGAGCGGTTTCTGCGCGTTCAGGCGTTGGCGCCTGGGAGCCCCCCCAAGGCTGCCCCAGGGACTGCTGGCCGAGGCCCTGCTGTCGCCCTGGGCCTCGAGGCCCAGGACGGGCCTGCCTTCTGCCCAGACTGCTGGCTCAGACCGGAGCACGCGCCCCTGCCCTCGTCGTCCCCCCGTGTCTCCTTAGCAGCCAGGCTTCCGGCGCCGGGCCCCGTTAGTGGGTGACACTTGTCCCCACCCCGCGACCCACTCGGGCTCAGACGGCAGGCTCTCCTGCTTGGCCTCACTGGCCCCAGCGCAATGCCAACGGCTCGGCTGCCCTGCCGGGGCGGCGTGCTGCGCTCTCCCCAGACATGCTCCTGGGGACCGAGGGGACAGGCGTGTCCCTTTTCTGAAGGCCGGTCCCCCAGGCGCGACCGGGCTCCTGTCTGGGGCAGGCGGGATGTCCCGGCAAGGAGGCGTTCACTCCGGGGTAGTTTCTGCCAGAGCGCTGCAGAGCACTCGGCTGCGGCACCCAGCAGCAGCCCACAGACCCGACCCTGATTCCCCAGCGAAGGCAGAGCTTTCGCCTAGGTTTTCCGCACGAAGCGGACCGCGCCTCGCTGCTGCTTCCTGGCTCCGGCTTTGGGCGTTCGCTCTCTCGCGTCAGGGGAGAAGTGTTGCGGGAGAGTCGGTGCTTCTGGGGCCTCGCTTCCCGGGGCCCAGGTGCGGACCCTGGGCTCCCAGGGCCTCGCCGATGTCGGGAGACGCGGCCTCCTCCTTGCAGCAGCGTGTGTCGCCCGGGGTGGCCCCTCTGCGCAGACGGCCTTCTCCCGGGCTCGCCGGTGCCTGGCCTCTTCCTCTCGCGTTCAGGCCGACTCGGGAAGAGGCCTGCGGCGTCCCGCGCAGAGAGGAGAGGCTCCAGGAGCACTGCGCACCGCCCGGGCCCTGGGACGGGGAGCCTGTGGGGGGACTGTCCCCGCGCCGTCCCCGGCCGCGCCTGCCACCCAGAACGCTGCCCCACCCTGGAGGGAGACGGGGGCCGACGGCCCGCTGCTCCAGGGAGCGGTTTCTGCGCGTTCAGGCGTTGGCGCCTGGGAGCCCCCCCAAGGCTGCCCCAGGGACTGCTTGCCGAGGCCCTGCTGTCGCCCTGGGCCTCGAGGCCCAGGACGGGCCTGCCTTCTGCCCAGACTGCTGGCTCAGACCGGAGCACGCGCCCCTGCCCTCGTCGTCCCCCCGTGTCTCCTTAGCAGCCAGGCTTCCGGCGCCGGGCCCCGTGAGTGGGTGACACTTGTCCCCACCCCCCGACCCACTCGGGCTCAGACGGCAGGCTCTCCTGCTTGGCCTCACTTGCCCCAGCGCAATGCCAACGGCTCGGCTGCCCTGCCGGGGCGGCGTGCTGCGCTCTCCCCAGACATGCTCCTGGGGACCGAGGGGACAGGCGTGTCCCTTTTCTGAAGGCCGGTCCCCCAGGCGCGACCGGGCTCCTGTCTGGGGCAGGCGGGATGTCCCGGCAAGGAGGCGTTCACTCCGGGGTAGTTTCTGCCAGAGCGCTGCTGAGCACTCGGCTGCGGCACCCAGCAGCAGCTCACAGACACGACCCTGATTCCCCAGCGAAGGCAGAGCTTTCGCCTAGGTTTTCCGCACGAAGCAGACCGCGCCTCGCTGCTGCTTCCTCGCTCCGGCTTTGGGCGTTCGCTCTCTCGCGACAGGGGAGAAGTGTTGCGGGAGAGTCGGTGCTTCTGGGGCCTCGCTTCCCGGGGCCCAGGTGCGGACCCTGGGCTCCCAGGGCCTCGCCGATGTCGGGAGACGCGGCCTCCTCCTTGCAGCAGCGTGTGTCGCCCGGGGTGGCCCCTCTGCGCAGACGGCCTTCTCCCGGGCTCGCCGGGGCCTGGCCTCTTCCTCTCGCGTTCAGGCCGACTCGGGAAGAGGCCTGCGGCGTCCCGCGCAGAGAGGAGAGGCTCCAGGAGCACTGCGCACCGCCTGGGCCCTGGGACGGGGAGCCTGTGGGGGGACTGTCCCCGCGCGTCCCCGGCCGCGCCTGCCACCCAGAACACTGCCCCACCCTGGAGGGAGACGGGGGCCGACGGCCCGCTGCTCCAGGGAGCGGTTTCTGCGCGTTCAGGCGTTGGCGCCTGGGAGCCCCCCCAAGGCTGCCCCAGGGACTGCTGGCCGAGGCCCTGCTGTCGCCCTGGGCCTCGAGGCCCAGGACGGGCCTGCCTTCTGCCCAGACTGCTGGCTCAGACCGGAGCACGCGCCCCTGCCCTCGTCGTCCCCCCGTGTCTCCTTAGCAGCCAGGCTTCTGGCGCCGGGCCCCGTGAGTGGGTGACACTTGTCCCCACCCCCCGACCCACTCGGGCTCAGACGGCAGGCTCTCCTGCTTGGCCTCACTTGCCCCAGCGCAATGCCAACGGCTCGGCTGCCCTGCCGGGGCGGCGTGCTGCGCTCTCCCCAGACAGGCTCCTGGGGACCGAGGGGACAGGCGTGTCCCTTTTCTGAAGGCCGGTCCCCCAGGCGCGACCGGGCTCCTGTCTGGGGCAGGCGGGATGTCCCGGCAAGGAGGCGTTCACTCCGGGGTAGTTTCTGCCAGAGCGCTGCAGAGCACTCGGCTGCGGCACCCAGCAGCAGCCCACAGACCCGACCCTGATTCCCCAGCGAAGGCAGAGCTTTCGCCTAGGTTTTCCGCACGAAGCGGACCGCGCCTCGCTGCTGCTTCCTGGCTCCGGCTTTGGGCGTTCGCTCTCTCGCGTCAGGGGAGAAGTGTTGCGGGAGAGTCGGTGCTTCTGGGGCCTCGCTTCCCGGGGCCCAGGTGCGGACCCTGGGCTCCCAGGGCCTCGCCGATGTCGGGAGATGCGGCCTCCTCCTTGCAGCAGCGTGTGTCGCCCGGGGTGGCCCCTCTGCGCAGACGGCCTTCTCCCGGGCTCGCCGGGGCCTGGCCTCTTCCTCTCGCGTTCAGGCCGACTCGGGAAGAGGCCCGCGGCTTCCCGCGCAGCGAGGAGAGGCTCCAGGAGCACTGCGCACCGCCCGGGCCCTGGGACGGGGAGCCTGTGGGGGAACTGTCCCCGCGCCTTCCCCGGCCGCCCCTGCCACCCAGAACGCTGCCCCACCCTGGAGGGAGACGGGGGCCGACGGCCGGCTGCTCCAGGGAGCGGTTTCTGCGCGTTCAGGGGCTGGCGCCTGGGAGCCCCCCCAAGGCTGCCCCAGGGACTGCTGGCCGAGGCCCTGCTGTCGCCCTGGGCCTCGAGGCCCAGGAGAGGCCTGCCTTCTGCCCAGACTGCTGGCTCAGACCGGTGCACGCGCCCCTGCCCTCGTCGTCCCCCCGTGTCTCCTTAGCAGCCAGGCTTCCGGCGCCGGGCCCCGTGAGTGGGTGACACTTGTCCCCACCCCCCGACCCACTCGGGCTCAGAGGGCAGGCTCTCCTGCTTGGCCTCACTTGCCCCAGCGCAATGCCAACGGCTCGGCTGCCCTGCCGGGGCAGCGTGCTGCGCTCTCCCCAGACAGGCTCCTGGGGACCGAGGGGACAGGCGTGTCCCTTTTCTGAAGGCCGGTCCCCCAGGCGCGACCGGGCTCCTGTCTGGGGCAGGCGGGATGTCCCGGCAAGGAGGCGTTCACTCCGGGGTAGTTTCTGCCAGAGCACTGCTGAGCACTCGGCTGCGGCACCCAGCAGCAGCTCACAGACACGACCCTGATTCCCCAGCGAAGGCAGAGCTTTCGCCTAGGTTTTTCACACGAAGCGGACCGCGCCTCGCTGCTGCTTCCTCGCTCCGGCTTTGGGCGTTCGCTCTCTCGCGACAGGGGAAAAGTGTTGCGGGAGAGTCGGTGCTTCTGGGGCCTCGCTTCCCGGGGCCCAGGTGCGGACCCTGGGCTCCCAGGGCCTCGCCGATGTCGGAAGACGTGGCCTCCTCCGTGCAGCAGCGTGTGTCGCCCGGGGTGGCCCCTCTGCGCAGACGGCCTTCTCCCGGGCTCGCCGGGGCCTGGCCTCTTCCTCTCGCGTTCAGGCCGACTCGGGAAGAGGCCTGCGGCTTCCCGCGCAGCGAGGAGAGGCTCCAGGAGCACTGCGCACCGCCCGGGCCCTGGGACGGGGAGCCTGTGGGGGGACTGTCCCCGCGCCTTCCCCGGCCGCCCCTGCCACCCAGAACGCTGCCCCACCCTGGAGGGAGACGGGTGCCGACGGCCCGCTGCTCCAGGGAGCGGTTTCTGCGCGTTCAGGGGCTGGCGCCTGGGAGCCCCCCCAAGGCTGCCCCAGGGACTGCTGGCCGAGGCCCTGCTGTCGCCCTGGGCCTCGAAGCCCAGGACAGGCCGGCCTTCTGCCCAGACTGCTGGCTCAGACCGGGGCCCGCGCCCCTGCCCACGTCGTCCCCCCGTGTCTCCTTAGCAGCCAGGCTTCCGGCGCCGGGCCCCGTGAGTGGGTGACACTTGTCCCCACCCCCCGACCCACTCGGGCTCAGACGGCAGGCTCTCCTGCTTGGCCTCACTTGCCCCAGCGCAATGCCAACGGCTCGGCTGCCCTCCCGGGGCGGCGTGCTGCGCTCTCCCCAGACATGCTCCTGGGGACCGAGGGGACAGGCGTGTCCCTTTTCTGAAGGCCGGTCCCCCAGGCGCGACCGGGCTCCTGTCTGGGGCAGGCGGGATGTCCCGGCAAGGAGGCGTTCACTCCGGGGTAGTTTCTGCCAGAGCGCTGCTGAGCACTCGGCTGCGGCACCCAGCAGCAGCTCACAGACACGACCCTGATTCCCCAGCGAAGGCAGAGCTTTCGCCTAGGTTTTCCGCACGAAGCGGACCGCGCCTCGCTGCTGCTTCCTCGCTCCGGCTTTGGGCGTTCGCTCTCTCGCGACAGGGGAGAAGTGTTGCGGGAGAGTCGGTGCTTCTGGGGCCTCGCTTCCCGGGGCCCAGGTGCGGACCCTGGGCTCCCAGGGCCTCGCCGATGTCGGGAGACGCGGCCTCCTCCTTGCAGCAGCGTGTGTCGCCCGGGGTGGCCCCTCTGCGCAGACGGCCTTCTCCCGGGCTCGCCGGGGCCTGGCCTCTTCCTCTCGCGTTCAGGCCGACTCGGGAAGAGGCCTGCGGCGTCCCGCGCAGAGAGGAGAGGCTCCAGGAGCACTGCGCACCGCCCGGGCCCTGGGACGGGGAGCCTGTGGGGGGACTGTCCCCGCGCCGTCCCCGGCCGCGCCTGCCACCCAGAACGCTGCCCCACCCTGGAGGGAGACGGGGGCCGACGGCCCGCTGCTCCAGGGAGCGGTTTCTGCGCGTTCAGGCGTTGGCGCCTGGGAGCCCCCCCAAGGCTGCCCCAGGGACTGCTGGCCGAGGCCCTGCTGTCGCCCTGGGCCTCGAGGCCCAGGACGGGCCTGCCTTCTGCCCAGACTGCTGGCTCAGACCGGAGCATGCGCCCCTGCCCTCATCGTCCCCCCGTGTCTCCTTAGCAGCCAGGCTTCCGGCGCCGGGCCCCGTGAGTGGGTGACACTTGTCCCCACCCCCCGACCCACTCGGGCTCAGACGGCAGGCTCTCCTGCTTGGCCTCACTTGCCCCAGCGCAATGCCAACGGCTCGGCTGCCCTGCCGGGGCGGCGTGCTGCGCTCTCCCCAGACATGCTCCTGGGGACCGAGGGGACAGGCGTGTCCCTTTTCTGAAGGCCGGTCCCCCAGGCGCGACCGGGCTCCTGTCTGGGGCAGGCGGGATGTCCCGGCAAGGAGGCGTTCACTCCGGGGTAGTTTCTGCCAGAGCGCTGCTGAGCACTCGGCTGCGGCACCCAGCAGCAGCTCACAGACACGACCCTGATTCCCCAGCGAAGGCAGAGCTTTCGCCTAGGTTTTCCGCACGAAGCGGACCGCGCCTCGCTGCTGCTTCCTCGCTCCGGCTTTGGGCGTTCGCTCTCTCGCGACAGGGGAGAAGTGTTGCGGGAGAGTCGGTGCTTCTGGGGCCTCGCTTCCCGGGGCCCAGGTGCGGACCCTGGGCTCCCAGGGCCTCGCCGATGTCGGGAGACGCGGCCTCCTCCTTGCAGCAGCGTGTGTCGCCCGGGGTGGCCCCTCTGCGCAGACGGCCTTCTCCCGGGCTCGCCGGGGCCTGGCCTCTTCCTCTCGCGTTCAGGCCGACTCGGGAAGAGGCCTGCGGCGTCCCGCGCAGAGAGGAGAGGCTCCAGGAGCACTGCGCACCGCCCGGGCCCTGGGACGGGGAGCCTGTGGGGGGACTGTCCCCGCGCCGTCCCCGGCCGCGCCTGCCACCCAGAACGCTGCCCCACCCTGGAGGGAGACGGGGGCCGACGGCCCGCTGCTCCAGGGAGCGGTTTCTGCGCGTTCAGGCGTTGGCGCCTGGGAGCCCCCCCAAGGCTGCCCCAGGGACTGCTGGCCGAGGCCCTGCTGTCGCCCTGGGCCTCGAGGCCCAGGACGGGCCTGCCTTCTGCCCAGACTGCTGGCTCAGACCGGAGCACGCGCCCCTGCCCTCGTCGTCCCCCCGTGTCTCCTTAGCAGCCAGGCTTCCGGCGCCGGGCCCCGTGAGTGGGTGACACTTGTCCCCACCCCCCGACCCACTCGGGCTCAGACGGCAGGCTCTCCTGCTTGGCCTCACTGGCCCCAGCGCAATGCCAACGGCTCGGCTGCCCTGCCGGGGCGGCGTGCTGCGCTCTCCCCAGACATGCTCCTGGGGACCGAGGGGACAGGCGTGTCCCTTTTCTGAAGGCCGGTCCCCCAGGCGCGACCGGGCTCCTGTCTGGGGCAGGCGGGATGTCCCGGCAAGGAGGCGTTCACTCCGGGGTAGTTTCTGCCAGAGCGCTGCCGAGCACTCGGCTGCGGCACCCAGCAGCAGCCCACAGACCCGACCCTGATTCCCCAGTGAAGGCAGAGCTTTCGCCTAGGTTTTCCGCACGAAGCGGACCGCGCCTCGCTGCTGCTTCCTGGCTCCGGCTTTGGGCGTTCGCTCTCTCGCGTCAGGGGAGAAGTGTTGCGGGAGAGTCGGTGCTTCTGGGGCCTCGCTTCCCGGGGCCCAGGTGCGGACCATGGGCTCCCAGGGCCTCGCCGATGTCGGGAGACGTGGCCTCCTCCGTGCAGCAGCGTGTGTTGCCCGGGGTGGCCCCTCTGCGCAGACGGCCTTCTCCCGGGCTCGCCGGGGCCTGGCCTCTTCCTCTCGCGTTCAGGCCGACTCGGGAAGAGGCCTGCGGCTTCCCGCGCAGCGAGGAGAGGCTCCAGGAGCACTGCGCACCGCCCGGGCCCTGGGACGGGGAGCCTGTGGGGGGACTGTCCCCGCGCCTTCCCCGGCCGCCCCTGCCACCCAGAACGCTGCCCCACCCTGGAGGGAGACGGGGGCCGACGGCCGGCTGCTCCAGGGAGCGGTTTCTGCGCGTTCAGGGGCTGGCGCCTGGGAGCCCACCCAAGGCTGCCCCAGGGACTGCTGGCCGAGGCCCTGCTGTCGCCCTGGGCCTCGAGGCCCAGGACAGGCCTGCCTTCTGCCCAGACTGCTGGCTCAGACCGGAGCACGCGCCCCTGCCCTCGTCGTCCCCCCGTGTCTCCTTAGCAGCCAGGCTTCCGGCGCGGGGCCCCGTGAGTGGGTGACACTTGTCCCCACCCCCCGACCCACTCGGGCTCAGACGGCAGGCTCTCCTGCTTGGCCTCACTTGCCCCAGCGCAATGCCAACGGCTCGGCTGCCCTGCCGGGGCGGCGTGCTGCGCTCTCCCCAGACAGGCTCCTGGGGACCGAGGGGACAGGCGTGTCCCTTTTCTGAAGGCCGGTCCCCCAGGCGCGACCGGGCTCCTGTCTGGGGCAGGCGGGATGTCCCGGCAAGGAGGCGTTCACTCCGGGGTAGTTTCTGCCAGAGCGCTGCTGAGCACTCGGCTGCGGCACCCAGCAGCAGCTCACAGACACGACCCTGATTCCCCAGCCAAGGCAGAGCTTTCGCCTAGGTTTTCCGCACGAAGCGGACCGCGCCTCGCTGCTGCTTCCTCGCTCCGGGTTTGGGCGTTCGCTCTCTCGCGACAGGGGAGAAGTGTTGCGGGAGAGTCGGTGCTTCTGGGGCCTCGCTTCCCGGGGCCCAGGTGCGGACCCTGGGCTCCCAGGGCCTCGCCGATGTCGGGAGACGCGGCCTCCTCCTTGCAGCAGCGTGTGTCGCCCGGGGTGGCCCCTCTGCGCAGACGGCCTTCTCCCGGGCTCGCCGGGTCCTGGCCTCTTCCTCTTGCGTTCAGGCCGACTCGGGAATAGACCTGCGGCTTCCCGCGCAGAGAGGAGAGGCTCCAGGAGCACTGCGCACCGCCCGGGCCCTGGGACGGGGAGCCTGTGGGGGGACTGTCCCCGCGCCTTCCCCGGCCGCCCCTGCCACCCAGAACGCTGCCCCACCCTGGAGGGAGACGGGGGCCGACGGCCCGCTGCTCCAGGGAGTGGTTTCTGCGCTTTCAGGTGCTGGCGCCTGGGAGCCCCCCCAAGGCTGCCCCAGGGACTGCTGGCCGAGGCCCTGCTGTCGCCCTGGGCCTCGAGGCCCAGGACGGGCCTGCCTTCTGCCCAGACTGCTGGCTCAGACCGTGGCACGCGCCCCTGCCCTCATCATCCCCCCGTGTCTCCTTGGCAGCCAGGCTTCCGGCGCCGGGCCCCGTGAGTGGGTGACACTTGTCCCCACCCCCCGACCCACTCGGGCTCAGACGGCAGGCTCTCCTGCTTGGCCTCACTTGCCCCAGCGCAATGCCAACGGCTCGGCTGCCCTGCCGGGGCGGCGTGCTGCGCTCTCCCCAGACATGCTCCTGGGGACCGAGGGGACAGGCGTGTCCCTTTTCTGAAGGCCGGTCCCCCAGGCGCGACCGGGCTCCTGTCTGGGGCAGGCGGGATGTCCCGGCAAGGAGGCGTTCACTCCGGGGTAGTTTCTGCCAGAGCGCTGCTGAGCACTCGGCTGCGGCACCCAGCAGCAGCTCACAGACACGACCCTGATTCCCCAGCGAAGGCAGAGCTTTCGCCTAGGTTTTTCGCACGAAGCGGACCGCGCCTCGCTGCTGCTTCCTCGCTCCGGGTTTGGGCGTTCGCTCTCTCGCGACAGGGGAGAAGTGTTGCGGGAGAGTCGGTGCTTCTGGGGCCTCGCTTCCCGGGGCCCAGGTGCGGACCCTGGGCTCCCAGGGCCTCGCCGATGTCGGAAGACGTGGCCTCCTCCGTGCAGCAGCGTGTGTCGCCCGGGGTGGCCCCTCTGCGGAGACGGCCTTCTCCCGGGCTCGCCGGGGCCTGGCCTCTTCCTCTCGCGTTCAGGCCGACTCGGGAAGAGGCCTGCGGCTTCCCGCGCAGCGAGGAGAGGCTCCAGGAGCACTGCGCACCGCCCGGGCCCTGGGACGGGGAGCCTGTGGGGGGACTGTCCCCGCGCCTTCCCCGGCCGCCCCTGCCACCCAGAACGCTGCCCCACCCTGGAGGGAGACGGGGGCCGACGGCCCGCTGCTCCAAGGAGCGGTTTCTGCGCGTTCAGGGGCTGGCGCCTGGGAGCCCCCCCAAGGCTGCCCCAGGGACTTGTGGCCGAGGCCCTGCTGTCGCCCTGGGCCTCGAGGCCCAGGACAGGCCTGCCTTCTTCCCAGACTGCTGGCTCAGACCGGGGCCCGCGCCCCTGCCCACGTCGTCCTCCCGTGTCTCCTTAGCAGCCAGGCTTCCGGCGCCGGGCCCCGTGAGTGGGTGACACTTGTCCCCACCCCCCGACCCACTCGGGCTCAGACGGCAGGCTCTCCTGCTTGGCCTCACTTGCCCCAGCGCAATGCCAACGGCTCGGCTGCCCTGCCGGGGCGGCGTGCTGCGCTCTCCCCAGACAGGCTCCTGGGGACCGAGGGGACAGGCGTGTCCCTTTTCTGAAGGCTGATCCCCTAGGCGCGGCCGGGCTCCAGTCTGGGGCAGGCGGGATGTCCCGGCAAGGAGGCGTTCACTCCGGGATAGTTTCTGCCAGAGCGCTGCAGAGCGCTCGGCTGCGGCAACCAGCAGCAGCCCACAGGCCCGACCCTGATTCCCCAGCGAAGGCAGAGCTTTCAATGAGGTTTTCGGCACGAAGCGGACCGCGCCTCGCTGCTGCTTCCTCGCTCCGGCTTTGGGCGTTCGCTCTCTCGCGTCAGGGGAGAAGTGTTGCGGGAGAGTCGGTGCTTCTGGGGCCTCGCTTCCCGGGGCCCCGGTGCGGACCCTGGGCTCCCAGGGCCTCGCCGATGTCGGGAGACGCGGCCTCCTCCTTGCAGCAGCGTGTGTCGCCCGGGGTGGCCCCACTGCGCAGACGGCCTTCTCCCGGGCTCGCCGGGGCCTGGCCTCTTCCTCTCGCGTTCAGGCCGACTCGGGAAGAGGCCCGCGTCTTCCCGCGCAGAGAGGAGAGGCTCCAGGAGCACTGCGCACCGCCCGGGGCCCTGGGACGGGGAGCCTGTGGGGGGACTGTCCCCGCGCCTTCCCCGGCCGCCCCTGCCACCCAGAAAGCTGCCCCACCCTGGAGGGAGACGGGGGCCGACGGCCCGCTGCTCCAGGGAGCGGTTTCTGCGCGTTCAGGGGCTGGCGCCTGGGAGCCCCCCCAAGGCTGCCCCAGGGACTGGTGGCCGAGGCCCTGCTGTCGCCCTGGGCCTCGAAGCCCAGGACAGGCCGGCCTTCTGCCCAGACTGCTGGCTCAGACCGGGGCCCGCGCCCCTGCCCACGTCGTCCTCCCGTGTCTCCTTAGCAGGCAGGCTTCCGGCGCCGCGCCCCGTGAGTGGGTGACACTTGTCCCCACCCCCCGACCCACTCGGGCTCAGACGGCAGGCTCTCCTGCTTGGCCTCACTTGCCCCAGCGCAATGCCAACGGCTCGGCTGCCCTGCCGGGGCGGCGTGCTGCGCTCTCCCCGGACAGGCTCCTGGGGACCGAGGGGACAGGCGTGTCCCTTTTCTGAAGGCTGATCCCCTAGGCGTGCCGGGCTCCAGTCTGGGGCAGGCGGGATGTCCCGGCAAGGAGGCGTTCACTCCGGGGTAGTTTCTGCCAGAGCGCTGCAGAGCGCTCGGCTGCGGCAACCAGCAGCAGACCACAGGCCCGACCCTGATTCCCCAGCGAAGGAAGAGCTTTCCTGGAGGTTTTCCGCACGAAGCGGACCGCGCCTCGCTGCTGCTTCCTCGCTCCGGCTTTGGGCGTTCGCTCTCTCGCGTCAGGGGAGAAGTGTTGCGGGAGAGTCGGTGCTTCTGGGGCCTCGCTTCCCGGGGCCCAGGTGCGGACCCTGGGCTCCCAGGGCCTCGCCGATATCGGGAGACGCGGCCTCCTCCGTGCAGCAGCGTGTGTCGCCCGGGGTGGCCCCTCTGAGCAGACGGCCTTCTCCCGGGCTCGCCGGGGCCTGGCCTCTTCCTCTCGCGTTCAGGCCGACTCGGGAAGAGGCCCGCGTCTTCCCGTGCAGAGAGGAGAGGCTCCAGGAGCACTGCGCACCGCCCGGGCCCTGGGACGGGGATCCTGTGAGGGGACTGTCCCCGCGCCTTCCCCGGCCGCCCCTGCCACCCAGAAAGCTGCCCCACCCTGGAGGGACACGGGGGCCGACGGCCCGCTGCTCAAAGGAGCGGTTTCTGCGCGTTCAGGGGCTGGCGCCTGGGAGCCCCCGCAAGGCTCCCCCAGGGACTGGTGGCCGAGGCCCTGCTGTCGCCCTGGGCCTCGAGGCCCAGGACAGACCTGCCTTCTGCCCAGACTGCTGGCTCAGACCGGAGCACGCGCCCCTGCCCTCGTCGTCCCCCCGTGTCTCCTTAGCAGCCAGGCTTCCGGCGCCGGGCCCCGTGAGTGGGTGACACTTGTCCCCACCCCCCGACCCACTCGGGCTCAGACGGCAGGCTCTCCTGCTTGGCCTCACTTGCCCCAGCGCAATGCCAACGGCTCGGCTGCCCTGCCGGGGCGGCGTGCTGCGCTCTCCCCAGACATGCTCCTGGGGACCGAGGGGACAGGCGTGTCCCTTTTCTGAAGGCCGGTCCCCCAGGCGCGACCGGGCTCCTGTCTGGGGCAGGCGGGATGTCCCGGCAAGGAGGCGTTCACTCCGGGGTAGTTTCTGCCAGAGCGCTGCAGAGCACTCGGCTGCGGCACCCAGCAGCAGCCCACAGACCCGACCCTGATTCCCCAGCGAAGGCATAGCTTTCGCCTAGGTTTTCCGCACGAAGCGGACCGCGCCTCGCTGCTGCTTCCTCGCTCCGGCTTTGGGCGTTCGCTCTCTCGCGTCAGGGGAGATGTGTGGCGGGAGAGTCGGTGCTTCTGGGGCCTCGCTTCCCGGGGCCCCGGTGCGGACCCTGGGCTCCCAGGGCCTCGCCGATGTCGGGAGACGCGGCCTCCTCCTTGCAGCAGCGTGTGTCGCCCGGGGTGGCCCCTCTGCGCAGACGGCCTTCTCCCGGGCTCGCCGGGACCTGGCCTCTTCCTCTCGCGTTCAGGCCGACTCGGGAAGAGGCCAGCGGCTTCCCGCGCAGCGAGGAGAGGCTCCAGGAGCACTGCGCACCGCCCGGGCCGTGGGACGGGGAGCCTGTGGGGGGACTGTCCCCGCGCCGTCCCCGGCCACGCCTGCCACCCAGAACGCTGCCCCACCCTGGAGGGAGACGGGGGCCGACGGCCGGCTGCTCCAGGGAGCGGTTTCTGCGCGTTCAGGGGCTGGCGCCTGGGAGCCCCCCCAAGGCTGCCCCAGGGACTGGTTGCCGAGGCCCTGCTGTCGCCCTGGGCCTCGAGGCCCAGGACGGGCCTGCCTTCTGCCCAGACTGCTGGCTCAGACCGGAGCACGCGCCCCTGCCCTCGTCGTCCCCCCGTGTCTCCTTAGCAGGCAGGCTTCCGGCGCCGGGCCCCGTGAGTGGGTGACACTTGTCCCCACCCCCCGACCCACTCGGGCTCAGACGGCAGGCTCTCCTGCTTGGCCTCACTTGCCCCAGCGCAATGCCAACGGCTCGGCTGCCCTGCCGGGGCGGCGTGCTGCGCTCTCCCCAGACATGCTCCTGGGGACCGAGGGGACAGGCGTGTCCCTTTTCTGAAGGCCGGTCCCCCAGGCGCGACCGGGCTCCTGTCTGGGGCAGGCGGGATGTCCCGGCAAGGAGGCGTTCACTCCGGGGTAGTTTCTGCCAGAGCGCTGCTGAGCACTCGGCTGCGGCACCCAGCAGCAGCTCACAGACACGACCCTGATTCCCCAGCGAAGGCAGAGCTTTCGCCTAGGTTTTCCGCACGAAGCGGACCGCGCCTCGCTGCTGCTTCCTCGCTCCGGCTTTGGGCGTTCGCTCTCTCGCGACAGGGGAGAAGTGTTGCGGGAGAGTCGGTGCTTCTGGGGCCTCGCTTCCCGGGGCCCAGGTGCGGACCCTGGGCTCCCAGGGCCTCGCCGATGTCGGGAGACGCGGCCTCCTCCTTGCAGCAGCGTGTGTCGCCCGGGGTGGCCCCTCTGCGCAGACGGCCTTCTCCCGGGCTCGCCGGGGCCTGGCCTCTTCCTCTCGCGTTCAGGCCGACTCGGGAAGAGGCCTGCGGCGTCCCGCGCAGAGAGGAGAGGCTCCAGGAGCACTGCGCACCGCCCGGGCCCTGGGACGGGGAGCCTGTGGGGGGACTGTCCCCGCGCCGTCCCCGGCCGCGCCTGCCACCCAGAACGCTGCCCCACCCTGGAGGGAGACGGGGGCCGACGGCCCGCTGCTCCAGGGAGCGGTTTCTGCGCGTTCAGGCGTTGGCGCCTGGGAGCCCCCCCAAGGCTGCCCCAGGGACTGCTGGCCGAGGCCCTGCTGTCGCCCTGGGCCTCGAGGCCCAGGACGGGCCTGCCTTCTGCCCAGACTGCTGGCTCAGACCGGAGCACGCGCCCCTGCCCTCGTCGTCCCCCCGTGTCTCCTTAGCAGCCAGGCTTCCGGCGCCGGGCCCCGTGAGTGGGTGACACTTGTCCCCACCCCCCGACCCACTCGGGCTCAGACGGCAGGCTCTCCTGCTTGGCCTCACTTGCCCCAGCGCAATGCCAACGGCTCGGCTGCCCTCCCGGGGCGGCGTGCTGCGCTCTCCCCAGACATGCTCCTGGGGACCGAGGGGACAGGCGTGTCCCTTTTCTGAAGGCCGGTCCCCCAGGCGCGACCGGGCTCCTGTCTGGGGCAGGCGGGATGTCCCGGCAAGGAGGCGTTCACTCCGGGCTAGTTTCTGCCAGAGCGCTGCTGAGCACTCGGCTGCGGCACCCAGCAGCAGCTCACAGACACGACCCTGATTCCCCAGCGAAGGCAGAGCTTTCGCCTAGGTTTTCCGCACGAAGCGGACCGCGCCTCGCTGCTGCTTCCTCGCTCCGGCTTTGGGCGTTCGCTCTCTCGCGACAGGGGAGAAGTGTTGCGGGAGAGTCGGTGCTTCTGGGGCCTCGCTTCCCGGGGCCCAGGTGCGGACCCTGGGCTCCCAGGGCCTCGCCGATGTCGGGAGACGCGGCCTCCTCCTTGCAGCAGCGTGTGTCGCCCGGGGTGGCCCCTCTGCGCAGACGGCCTTCTCCCGGGCTCGCCGGGGCCTGGCCTCTTCCTCTCGCGTTCAGGCCGACTCGGGAAGAGGCCTGCGGCGTCCCGCGCAGAGAGGAGAGGCTCCAGGAGCACTGCGCACCGCCCGGGCCCTGGGACGGGGAGCCTGTGGGGGGACTGTCCCCGGGCCGTCCCCGGCCGCGCCTGCCACCCAGAACGCTGCCCCACCCTGGAGGGAGACGGGGGCCGACGGCCCGCTGCTCCAGGGAGCGGTTTCTGCGCGTTCAGGCGTTGGCGCCTGGGAGCCCCCCCAAGGCTGCCCCAGGGACTGGTGGCTGAGGCCCTGCTGTCGCCCTGGGCCTCGAGGCCCAGGACGGGCCTGCCTTCTGCCCAGACTGCTGGCTCAGACCGGAGCACGCGCCCCTGCCCTCGTCGTCCCCCCGTGTCTCCTTAGCAGCCAGGCTTCCGGCGCCGGGCCCCGTGAGTGGGTGACACTTGTCCCCACCCCCCGACCCACTCGGGCTCAGACGGCAGGCTCTCCTGCTTGGCCTCACTTGCCCCAGCGCAATGCCAACGGCTCGGCTGCCCTGCCGGGGCGGCGTGCTGCGCTCTCCCCAGACATGCTCCTGGGGACCGAGGGGACAGGCGTGTCCCTTTTCTGAAGGCCGGTCCCCCAGGCGCGACCGGGCTCCTGTCTGGGGCAGGCGGGATGTCCCGGCAAGGAGGCGTTCACTCCGGGGTAGTTTCTGCCAGAGCGCTGCTGAGCACTCGGCTGCGGCACCCAGCAGCAGCTCACAGACACGACCCTGATTCCCCAGCGAAGGCAGAGCTTTCGCCTAGGTTTTCCGCACGAAGCGGACCGCGCCTCGCTGCTGCTTCCTCGCTCCGGCTTTGGGCGTTCGCTCTCTCGCGACAGGGGAGAAGTGTTGCGGGAGAGTCGGTGCATCTGGGGCCTCGCTTCCCGGGGCCCAGGTGCGGACCCTGGGCTCCCAGGGCCTCGCCGATGTCGGGAGACGCGGCCTCCTCCTTGCAGCAGCGTGTGTCGCCCGGGGTGGCCCCTCTGCGCAGACGGCCTTCTCCCGGGCTCGCCGGGGCCTGGCCTCTTCCTCTCGCGTTCAGGCCGACTCGGGAAGAGGCCTGCGGCGTCCCGCGCAGAGAGGAGAGGCTCCAGGAGCACTGCGCACCGCCCGGGCCCTGGGACGGGGAGCCTGTGGGGGGACTGTCCCCGCGCCGTCCCCGGCCGCGCCTGCCACCCAGAACGCTGCCCCACCCTGGAGGGAGACGGGGGCCGACGGCCCGCTGCTCCAGGGAGCGGTTTCTGCGCGTTCAGGCGTTGGCGCCTGGGAGCCCCCCCAAGGCTGCCCCAGGGACTGCTGGCCGAGGCCCTGCTGTCGCCCTGGGCCTCGAGGCCCAGGACGGGCCTGCCTTCTGCCCAGACTGCTGGCTCAGACCGGAGCACGCGCCCCTGCCCTCGTCGTCCCCCCGTGTCTCCTTAGCAGCCAGGCTTCCGGCGCCGGGCCCCGTGAGTGGGTGACACTTGTCCCCACCCCCCGACCCACTCGGGCTCAGACGGCAGGCTCTCCTGCTTGGCCTCACTGGCCCCAGCGCAATGCCAACGGCTCGGCTGCCCTGCCGGGGCGGCGTGCTGCGCTCTCCCCAGACATGCTCCTGGGGACCGAGGGGACAGGCGTGTCCCTTTTCTGAAGGCCGGTCCCCCAGGCGCGACCGGGCTCCTGTCTGGGGCAGGCGGGATGTCCCGGCAAGGAGGCGTTCACTCCGGGGTAGTTTCTGCCAGAGCGCTGCAGAGCACTCGGCTGCGGCACCCAGCAGCAGCCCACAGACCCGACCCTGATTCCCCAGTGAAGGCAGAGCTTTCGCCTAGGTTTTCCGCACGAAGCGGACCGCGCCTCGCTGCTGCTTCCTGGCTCCGGCTTTGGGCGTTCGCTCTCTCGCGTCAGGGGAGAAGTGTTGCGGGAGAGTCGGTGCTTCTGGGGCCTCGCTTCCCGGGGCCCAGGTGCGGACCCTGGGCTCCCAGGGCCTCGCCGATGTCGGGAGACGTGGCCTCCTCCGTGCAGCAGCGTGTGTCGCCCGGGGTGGCCCCTCTGCGCAGACGGCCTTCTCCCGGGCTCGCCGGGGCCTGGCCTCTTCCTCTCGCGTTCAGGCCGACTCGGGAAGAGGCCTGCGGCTTCCCGCGCAGCGAGGAGAGGCTCCAGGAGCACTGCGCACCGCCCGGGCCCTGGGACGGGGAGCCTGTGGGGGGACTGTCCCCGCGCCTTCCCCGGCCGCCCCTGCCACCCAGAACGCTGCCCCACCCTGGAGGGAGACGGGGGCCGACGGCCGGCTGCTCCAGGGAGCGGTTTCTGCGCATTCAGGGGCTGGCGCCTGGGAGCCCCCCCAAGGCTGCCCCAGGGACTGCTGGCCGAGGCCCTGCTGTCGCCCTGGGCCTCGAGGCCCAGGACAGGCCTGCCTTCTGCCCAGACTGCTGGCTCAGACCGGAGCACGCGCCCCTGCCCTCGTCGTCCCCCCGTGTCTCCTTAGCAGCCAGGCTTCCGGCGCCGGGCCCCGTGAGTGGGTGACACTTGTCCCCACCCCCCGACCCACTCGGGCTCAGACGGCAGGCTCTCCTGCTTGGCCTCACTTGCCCCAGCGCAATGCCAACGGCTCGGCTGCCCTGCCGGGGCGGCGTGCTGCGCTCTCCCCAGACATGCTCCTGGGGACCGAGGGGACAGGCGTGTCCCTTTTCTGAAGGCCGGTCCCCCAGGCGCGACCGGGCTCCTGTCTGGGGCAGGCGGGATGTCCCGGCAAGGAGGCGTTCACTCCGGGGTAGTTTCTGCCAGAGCGCTGCTGAGCACTCGGCTGCGGCACCCAGCAGCAGCTCACAGACACGACCCTGATTCCCCAGCGAAGGCAGAGCTTTCGCCTAGGTTTTCCGCACGAAGCGGACCGCGCCTCGCTGCTGCTTCCTCGCTCCGGCTTTGGGCGTTCGCTCTCTCGCGACAGGGGAGAAGTGTTGCGGGAGAGTCGGTGCATCTGGGGCCTCGCTTCCCGGGGCCCAGGTGCGGACCCTGGGCTCCCAGGGCCTCGCCGATGTCGGGAGACGCGGCCTCCTCCTTGCAGCAGCGTGTGTCGCCCGGGGTGGCCCCTCTGCGCAGACGGCCTTCTCCCGGGCTCGCCGGGGCCTGGCCTCTTCCTCTCGCGTTCAGGCCGACTCGGGAAGAGGCCTGCGGCGTCCCGCGCAGAGAGGAGAGGCTCCAGGAGCACTGCGCACCGCCCGGGCCCTGGGACGGGGAGCCTGTGGGGGGACTGTCCCCGCGCCGTCCCCGGCCGCGCCTGCCACCCAGAACGCTGCCCCACCCTGGAGGGAGACGGGGGCCGACGGCCCGCTGCTCCAGGGAGCGGTTTCTGCGCGTTCAGGCGTTGGCGCCTGGGAGCCCCCCCAAGGCTGCCCCAGGGACTGCTGGCCGAGGCCCTGCTGTCGCCCTGGGCCTCGAGGCCCAGGACGGGCCTGCCTTCTGCCCAGACTGCTGGCTCAGACCGGAGCACGCGCCCCTGCCCTCGTCGTCCCCCCGTGTCTCCTTAGCAGCCAGGCTTCCGGCGCCGGGCCCCGTGAGTGGGTGACACTTGTCCCCACCCCCCGACCCACTCGGGCTCAGACGGCAGGCTCTCCTGCTTGGCCTCACTGGCCCCAGCGCAATGCCAACGGCTCGGCTGCCCTGCCGGGGCGGCGTGCTGCGCTCTCCCCAGACATGCTCCTGGGGACCGAGGGGACAGGCGTGTCCCTTTTCTGAAGGCCGGTCCCCCAGGCGCGACCGGGCTCCTGTCTGGGGCAGGCGGGATGTCCCGGCAAGGAGGCGTTCACTCCGGGGTAGTTTCTGCCAGAGCGCTGCAGAGCACTCGGCTGCGGCACCCAGCAGCAGCCCACAGACCCGACCCTGATTCCCCAGTGAAGGCAGAGCTTTCGCCTAGGTTTTCCGCACGAAGCGGACCGCGCCTCGCTGCTGCTTCCTGGCTCCGGCTTTGGGCGTTCGCTCTCTCGCGTCAGGGGAGAAGTGTTGCGGGAGAGTCGGTGCTTCTGGGGCCTCGCTTCCCGGGGCCCAGGTGCGGACCCTGGGCTCCCAGGGCCTCGCCGATGTCGGGAGACGTGGCCTCCTCCGTGCAGCAGCGTGTGTCGCCCGGGGTGGCCCCTCTGCGCAGACGGCCTTCTCCCGGGCTCGCCGGGGCCTGGCCTCTTCCTCTCGCGTTCAGGCCGACTCGGGAAGAGGCCTGCGGCTTCCCGCGCAGCGAGGAGAGGCTCCAGGAGCACTGCGCACCGCCCGGGCCCTGGGACGGGGAGCCTGTGGGGGGACTGTCCCCGCGCCTTCCCCGGCCGCCCCTGCCACCCAGAACGCTGCCCCACCCTGGAGGGAGACGGGGGCCGACGGCCGGCTGCTCCAGGGAGCGGTTTCTGCGCATTCAGGGGCTGGCGCCTGGGAGCCCCCCCAAGGCTGCCCCAGGGACTGCTGGCCGAGGCCCTGCTGTCGCCCTGGGCCTCGAGGCCCAGGACAGGCCTGCCTTCTGCCCAGACTGCTGGCTCAGACCGGAGCACGCGCCCCTGCCCTCGTCGTCCCCCCGTGTCTCCTTAGCAGCCAGGCTTCCGGCGCCGGGCCCCGTGAGTGGGTGACACTTGTCCCCACCCCCCGACCCACTCGGGCTCAGACGGCAGGCTCTCCTGCTTGGCCTCACTTGCCCCAGCGCAATGCCAACGGCTCGGCTGCCCTGCCGGGGCGGCGTGCTGCGCTCTCCCCAGACATGCTCCTGGGGACCGAGGGGACAGGCGTGTCCCTTTTCTGAAGGCCGGTCCCCCAGGCGCGACCGGGCTCCTGTCTGGGGCAGGCGGGATGTCCCGGCAAGGAGGCGTTCACTCCGGGGTAGTTTCTGCCAGAGCGCTGCTGAGCACTCGGCTGCGGCACCCAGCAGCAGCTCACAGACACGACCCTGATTCCCCAGCGAAGGCAGAGCTTTCGCCTAGGTTTTCCGCACGAAGCGGACCGCGCCTCGCTGCTGCTTCCTCGCTCCGGCTTTGGGCGTTCGCTCTCTCGCGACAGGGGAGAAGTGTTGCGGGAGAGTCGGTGCTTCTGGGGCCTCGCTTCCCGGGGCCCAGGTGCGGACCCTGGGCTCCCAGGGCCTCGCCGATGTCGGGAGACGCGGCCTCCTCCTTGCAGCAGCGTGTGTCGCCCGGGGTGGCCCCTCTGCGCAGACGGCCTTCTCCCGGGCTCGCCGGGGCCTGGCCTCTTCCTCTCGCGTTCAGGCCGACTCGGGAAGAGGCCTGCGGCGTCCCGCGCAGAGAGGAGAGGCTCCAGGAGCACTGCGCACCGCCCGGGCCCTGGGACGGGGAGCCTGTGGGGGGACTGTCCCCGCGCCGTCCCCGGCCGCGCCTGCCACCCAGAACGCTGCCCCACCCTGGAGGGAGACGGGGGCCGACGGCCCGCTGCTCCAGGGAGCGGTTTCTGCGCGTTCAGGCGTTGGCGCCTGGGAGCCCCCCCAAGGCTGCCCCAGGGACTGCTGGCCGAGGCCCTGCTGTCGCCCTGGGCCTCGAGGCCCAGGACGGGCCTGCCTTCTGCCCAGACTGCTGGCTCAGACCGGAGCACGCGCCCCTGCCCTCGTCGTCCCCCCGTGTCTCCTTAGCAGCCAGGCTTCCGGCGCCGGGCCCCGTGAGTGGGTGACACTTGTCCCCACCCCCCGACCCACTCGGGCTCAGACGGCAGGCTCTCCTGCTTGGCCTCACTGGCCCCAGCGCAATGCCAACGGCTCGGCTGCCCTGCCGGGGCGGCGTGCTGCGCTCTCCCCAGACATGCTCCTGGGGACCGAGGGGACAGGCGTGTCCCTTTTCTGAAGGCCGGTCCCCCAGGCGCGACCGGGCTCCTGTCTGGGGCAGGCGGGATGTCCCGGCAAGGAGGCGTTCACTCCGGGGTAGTTTCTGCCAGAGCGCTGCCGAGCACTCGGCTGCGGCACCCAGCAGCAGCCCACAGACCCGACCCTGATTCCCCAGTGAAGGCAGAGCTTTCGCCTAGGTTTTCCGCACGAAGCGGACCGCGCCTCGCTGCTGCTTCCTGGCTCCGGCTTTGGGCGTTCGCTCTCTCGCGTCAGGGGAGAAGTGTTGCGGGAGAGTCGGTGCTTCTGGGGCCTCGCTTCCCGGGGCCCAGGTGCGGACCATGGGCTCCCAGGGCCTCGCCGATGTCGGGAGACGTGGCCTCCTCCGTGCAGCAGCGTGTGTTGCCCGGGGTGGCCCCTCTGCGCAGACGGCCTTCTCCCGGGCTCGCCGGGGCCTGGCCTCTTCCTCTCGCGTTCAGGCCGACTCGGGAAGAGGCCTGCGGCTTCCCGCGCAGCGAGGAGAGGCTCCAGGAGCACTGCGCACCGCCCGGGCCCTGGGACGGGGAGCCTGTGGGGGGACTGTCCCCGCGCCTTCCCCGGCCGCCCCTGCCACCCAGAACGCTGCCCCACCCTGGAGGGAGACGGGGGCCGACGGCCGGCTGCTCCAGGGAGCGGTTTCTGCGCGTTCAGGGGCTGGCGCCTGGGAGCCCACCCAAGGCTGCCCCAGGGACTGCTGGCCGAGGCCCTGCTGTCGCCCTGGGCCTCGAGGCCCAGGACAGGCCTGCCTTCTGCCCAGACTGCTGGCTCAGACCGGAGCACGCGCCCCTGCCCTCGTCGTCCCCCCGTGTCTCCTTAGCAGCCAGGCTTCCGGCGCGGGGCCCCGTGAGTGGGTGACACTTGTCCCCACCCCCCGACCCACTCGGGCTCAGACGGCAGGCTCTCCTGCTTGGCCTCACTTGCCCCAGCGCAATGCCAACGGCTCGGCTGCCCTGCCGGGGCGGCGTGCTGCGCTCTCCCCAGACAGGCTCCTGGGGACCGAGGGGACAGGCGTGTCCCTTTTCTGAAGGCCGGTCCCCCAGGCGCGACCGGGCTCCTGTCTGGGGCAGGCGGGATGTCCCGGCAAGGAGGCGTTCACTCCGGGGTAGTTTCTGCCAGAGCGCTGCTGAGCACTCGGCTGCGGCACCCAGCAGCAGCTCACAGACACGACCCTGATTCCCCAGCCAAGGCAGAGCTTTCGCCTAGGTTTTCCGCACGAAGCGGACCGCGCCTCGCTGCTGCTTCCTCGCTCCGGGTTTGGGCGTTCGCTCTCTCGCGACAGGGGAGAAGTGTTGCGGGAGAGTCGGTGCTTCTGGGGCCTCGCTTCCCGGGGCCCAGGTGCGGACCCTGGGCTCCCAGGGCCTCGCCGATGTCGGGAGACGCGGCCTCCTCCTTGCAGCAGCGTGTGTCGCCCGGGGTGGCCCCTCTGCGCAGACGGCCTTCTCCCGGGCTCGCCGGGTCCTGGCCTCTTCCTCTTGCGTTCAGGCCGACTCGGGAATAGACCTGCGGCTTCCCGCGCAGAGAGGAGAGGCTCCAGGAGCACTGCGCACCGCCCGGGCCCTGGGACGGGGAGCCTGTGGGGGGACTGTCCCCGCGCCTTCCCCGGCCGCCCCTGCCACCCAGAACGCTGCCCCACCCTGGAGGGAGACGGGGGCCGACGGCCCGCTGCTCCAGGGAGTGGTTTCTGCGCTTTCAGGTGCTGGCGCCTGGGAGCCCCCCCAAGGCTGCCCCAGGGACTGCTGGCCGAGGCCCTGCTGTCGCCCTGGGCCTCGAGGCCCAGGACGGGCCTGCCTTCTGCCCAGACTGCTGGCTCAGACCGTGGCACGCGCCCCTGCCCTCATCATCCCCCCGTGTCTCCTTGGCAGCCAGGCTTCCGGCGCCGGGCCCCGTGAGTGGGTGACACTTGTCCCCACCCCCCGACCCACTCGGGCTCAGACGGCAGGCTCTCCTGCTTGGCCTCACTTGCCCCAGCGCAATGCCAACGGCTCGGCTGCCCTGCCGGGGCGGCGTGCTGCGCTCTCCCCAGACATGCTCCTGGGGACCGAGGGGACAGGCGTGTCCCTTTTCTGAAGGCCGGTCCCCCAGGCGCGACCGGGCTCCTGTCTGGGGCAGGCGGGATGTCCCGGCAAGGAGGCGTTCACTCCGGGGTAGTTTCTGCCAGAGCGCTGCTGAGCACTCGGCTGCGGCACCCAGCAGCAGCTCACAGACACGACCCTGATTCCCCAGCGAAGGCAGAGCTTTCGCCTAGGTTTTTCGCACGAAGCGGACCGCGCCTCGCTGCTGCTTCCTCGCTCCGGGTTTGGGCGTTCGCTCTCTCGCGACAGGGGAGAAGTGTTGCGGGAGAGTCGGTGCTTCTGGGGCCTCGCTTCCCGGGGCCCAGGTGCGGACCCTGGGCTCCCAGGGCCTCGCCGATGTCGGAAGACGTGGCCTCCTCCGTGCAGCAGCGTGTGTCGCCCGGGGTGGCCCCTCTGCGGAGACGGCCTTCTCCCGGGCTCGCCGGGGCCTGGCCTCTTCCTCTCGCGTTCAGGCCGACTCGGGAAGAGGCCTGCGGCTTCCCGCGCAGCGAGGAGAGGCTCCAGGAGCACTGCGCACCGCCCGGGCCCTGGGACGGGGAGCCTGTGGGGGGACTGTCCCCGCGCCTTCCCCGGCCGCCCCTGCCACCCAGAACGCTGCCCCACCCTGGAGGGAGACGGGGGCCGACGGCCCGCTGCTCCAAGGAGCGGTTTCTGCGCGTTCAGGGGCTGGCGCCTGGGAGCCCCCCCAAGGCTGCCCCAGGGACTTGTGGCCGAGGCCCTGCTGTCGCCCTGGGCCTCGAGGCCCAGGACAGGCCTGCCTTCTTCCCAGACTGCTGGCTCAGACCGGGGCCCGCGCCCCTGCCCACGTCGTCCTCCCGTGTCTCCTTAGCAGCCAGGCTTCCGGCGCCGGGCCCCGTGAGTGGGTGACACTTGTCCCCACCCCCCGACCCACTCGGGCTCAGACGGCAGGCTCTCCTGCTTGGCCTCACTTGCCCCAGCGCAATGCCAACGGCTCGGCTGCCCTGCCGGGGCGGCGTGCTGCGCTCTCCCCAGACAGGCTCCTGGGGACCGAGGGGACAGGCGTGTCCCTTTTCTGAAGGCTGATCCCCTAGGCGCGGCCGGGCTCCAGTCTGGGGCAGGCGGGATGTCCCGGCAAGGAGGCGTTCACTCCGGGATAGTTTCTGCCAGAGCGCTGCAGAGCGCTCGGCTGCGGCAACCAGCAGCAGCCCACAGGCCCGACCCTGATTCCCCAGCGAAGGCAGAGCTTTCAATGAGGTTTTCGGCACGAAGCGGACCGCGCCTCGCTGCTGCTTCCTCGCTCCGGCTTTGGGCGTTCGCTCTCTCGCGTCAGGGGAGAAGTGTTGCGGGAGAGTCGGTGCTTCTGGGGCCTCGCTTCCCGGGGCCCCGGTGCGGACCCTGGGCTCCCAGGGCCTCGCCGATGTCGGGAGACGCGGCCTCCTCCTTGCAGCAGCGTGTGTCGCCCGGGGTGGCCCCACTGCGCAGACGGCCTTCTCCCGGGCTCGCCGGGGCCTGGCCTCTTCCTCTCGCGTTCAGGCCGACTCGGGAAGAGGCCCGCGTCTTCCCGCGCAGAGAGGAGAGGCTCCAGGAGCACTGCGCACCGCCCGGGGCCCTGGGACGGGGAGCCTGTGGGGGGACTGTCCCCGCGCCTTCCCCGGCCGCCCCTGCCACCCAGAAAGCTGCCCCACCCTGGAGGGAGACGGGGGCCGACGGCCCGCTGCTCCAGGGAGCGGTTTCTGCGCGTTCAGGGGCTGGCGCCTGGGAGCCCCCCCAAGGCTGCCCCAGGGACTGGTGGCCGAGGCCCTGCTGTCGCCCTGGGCCTCGAAGCCCAGGACAGGCCGGCCTTCTGCCCAGACTGCTGGCTCAGACCGGGGCCCGCGCCCCTGCCCACGTCGTCCTCCCGTGTCTCCTTAGCAGGCAGGCTTCCGGCGCCGCGCCCCGTGAGTGGGTGACACTTGTCCCCACCCCCCGACCCACTCGGGCTCAGACGGCAGGCTCTCCTGCTTGGCCTCACTTGCCCCAGCGCAATGCCAACGGCTCGGCTGCCCTGCCGGGGCGGCGTGCTGCGCTCTCCCCGGACAGGCTCCTGGGGACCGAGGGGACAGGCGTGTCCCTTTTCTGAAGGCTGATCCCCTAGGCGTGCCGGGCTCCAGTCTGGGGCAGGCGGGATGTCCCGGCAAGGAGGCGTTCACTCCGGGGTAGTTTCTGCCAGAGCGCTGCAGAGCGCTCGGCTGCGGCAACCAGCAGCAGACCACAGGCCCGACCCTGATTCCCCAGCGAAGGAAGAGCTTTCCTGGAGGTTTTCCGCACGAAGCGGACCGCGCCTCGCTGCTGCTTCCTCGCTCCGGCTTTGGGCGTTCGCTCTCTCGCGTCAGGGGAGAAGTGTTGCGGGAGAGTCGGTGCTTCTGGGGCCTCGCTTCCCGGGGCCCAGGTGCGGACCCTGGGCTCCCAGGGCCTCGCCGATATCGGGAGACGCGGCCTCCTCCGTGCAGCAGCGTGTGTCGCCCGGGGTGGCCCCTCTGAGCAGACGGCCTTCTCCCGGGCTCGCCGGGGCCTGGCCTCTTCCTCTCGCGTTCAGGCCGACTCGGGAAGAGGCCCGCGTCTTCCCGTGCAGAGAGGAGAGGCTCCAGGAGCACTGCGCACCGCCCGGGCCCTGGGACGGGGATCCTGTGAGGGGACTGTCCCCGCGCCTTCCCCGGCCGCCCCTGCCACCCAGAAAGCTGCCCCACCCTGGAGGGACACGGGGGCCGACGGCCCGCTGCTCAAAGGAGCGGTTTCTGCGCGTTCAGGGGCTGGCGCCTGGGAGCCCCCGCAAGGCTCCCCCAGGGACTGGTGGCCGAGGCCCTGCTGTCGCCCTGGGCCTCGAGGCCCAGGACAGACCTGCCTTCTGCCCAGACTGCTGGCTCAGACCGGAGCACGCGCCCCTGCCCTCGTCGTCCCCCCGTGTCTCCTTAGCAGCCAGGCTTCCGGCGCCGGGCCCCGTGAGTGGGTGACACTTGTCCCCACCCCCCGACCCACTCGGGCTCAGACGGCAGGCTCTCCTGCTTGGCCTCACTTGCCCCAGCGCAATGCCAACGGCTCGGCTGCCCTGCCGGGGCGGCGTGCTGCGCTCTCCCCAGACATGCTCCTGGGGACCGAGGGGACAGGCGTGTCCCTTTTCTGAAGGCCGGTCCCCCAGGCGCGACCGGGCTCCTGTCTGGGGCAGGCGGGATGTCCCGGCAAGGAGGCGTTCACTCCGGGGTAGTTTCTGCCAGAGCGCTGCAGAGCACTCGGCTGCGGCACCCAGCAGCAGCCCACAGACCCGACCCTGATTCCCCAGCGAAGGCATAGCTTTCGCCTAGGTTTTCCGCACGAAGCGGACCGCGCCTCGCTGCTGCTTCCTCGCTCCGGCTTTGGGCGTTCGCTCTCTCGCGTCAGGGGAGATGTGTGGCGGGAGAGTCGGTGCTTCTGGGGCCTCGCTTCCCGGGGCCCCGGTGCGGACCCTGGGCTCCCAGGGCCTCGCCGATGTCGGGAGACGCGGCCTCCTCCTTGCAGCAGCGTGTGTCGCCCGGGGTGGCCCCTCTGCGCAGACGGCCTTCTCCCGGGCTCGCCGGGACCTGGCCTCTTCCTCTCGCGTTCAGGCCGACTCGGGAAGAGGCCTGCGGCTTCCCGCGCAGCGAGGAGAGGCTCCAGGAGCACTGCGCACCGCCCGGGCCGTGGGACGGGGAGCCTGTGGGGGGACTGTCCCCGCGCCGTCCCCGGCCACGCCTGCCACCCAGAACGCTGCCCCACCCTGGAGGGAGACGGGGGCCGACGGCCGGCTGCTCCAGGGAGCGGTTTCTGCGCGTTCAGGGGCTGGCGCCTGGGAGCCCCCCCAAGGCTGCCCCAGGGACTGGTTGCCGAGGCCCTGCTGTCGCCCTGGGCCTCGAGGCCCAGGACGGGCCTGCCTTCTGCCCAGACTGCTGGCTCAGACCGGAGCACGCGCCCCTGCCCTCGTCGTCCCCCCGTGTCTCCTTAGCAGGCAGGCTTCCGGCGCCGGGCCCCGTGAGTGGGTGACACTTGTCCCCACCCCCCGACCCACTCGGGCTCAGACGGCAGGCTCTCCTGCTTGGCCTCACTTGCCCCAGCGCAATGCCAACGGCTCGGCTGCCCTGCCGGGGCGGCGTGCTGCGCTCTCCCCAGACATGCTCCTGGGGACCGAGGGGACAGGCGTGTCCCTTTTCTGAAGGCCGGTCCCCCAGGCGCGACCGGGCTCCTGTCTGGGGCAGGCGGGATGTCCCGGCAAGGAGGCGTTCACTCCGGGGTAGTTTCTGCCAGAGCGCTGCTGAGCACTCGGCTGCGGCACCCAGCAGCAGCTCACAGACACGACCCTGATTCCCCAGCGAAGGCAGAGCTTTCGCCTAGGTTTTCCGCACGAAGCGGACCGCGCCTCGCTGCTGCTTCCTCGCTCCGGCTTTGGGCGTTCGCTCTCTCGCGACAGGGGAGAAGTGTTGCGGGAGAGTCGGTGCTTCTGGGGCCTCGCTTCCCGGGGCCCAGGTGCGGACCCTGGGCTCCCAGGGCCTCGCCGATGTCGGGAGACGCGGCCTCCTCCTTGCAGCAGCGTGTGTCGCCCGGGGTGGCCCCTCTGCGCAGACGGCCTTCTCCCGGGCTCGCCGGGGCCTGGCCTCTTCCTCTCGCGTTCAGGCCGACTCGGGAAGAGGCCTGCGGCGTCCCGCGCAGAGAGGAGAGGCTCCAGGAGCACTGCGCACCGCCCGGGCCCTGGGACGGGGAGCCTGTGGGGGGACTGTCCCCGCGCCGTCCCCGGCCGCGCCTGCCACCCAGAACGCTGCCCCACCCTGGAGGGAGACGGGGGCCGACGGCCCGCTGCTCCAGGGAGCGGTTTCTGCGCGTTCAGGCGTTGGCGCCTGGGAGCCCCCCCAAGGCTGCCCCAGGGACTGCTGGCCGAGGCCCTGCTGTCGCCCTGGGCCTCGAGGCCCAGGACGGGCCTGCCTTCTGCCCAGACTGCTGGCTCAGACCGGAGCACGCGCCCCTGCCCTCGTCGTCCCCCCGTGTCTCCTTAGCAGCCAGGCTTCCGGCGCCGGGCCCCGTGAGTGGGTGACACTTGTCCCCACCCCCCGACCCACTCGGGCTCAGACGGCAGGCTCTCCTGCTTGGCCTCACTTGCCCCAGCGCAATGCCAACGGCTCGGCTGCCCTCCCGGGGCGGCGTGCTGCGCTCTCCCCAGACATGCTCCTGGGGACCGAGGGGACAGGCGTGTCCCTTTTCTGAAGGCCGGTCCCCCAGGCGCGACCGGGCTCCTGTCTGGGGCAGGCGGGATGTCCCGGCAAGGAGGCGTTCACTCCGGGCTAGTTTCTGCCAGAGCGCTGCTGAGCACTCGGCTGCGGCACCCAGCAGCAGCTCACAGACACGACCCTGATTCCCCAGCGAAGGCAGAGCTTTCGCCTAGGTTTTCCGCACGAAGCGGACCGCGCCTCGCTGCTGCTTCCTCGCTCCGGCTTTGGGCGTTCGCTCTCTCGCGACAGGGGAGAAGTGTTGCGGGAGAGTCGGTGCTTCTGGGGCCTCGCTTCCCGGGGCCCAGGTGCGGACCCTGGGCTCCCAGGGCCTCGCCGATGTCGGGAGACGCGGCCTCCTCCTTGCAGCAGCGTGTGTCGCCCGGGGTGGCCCCTCTGCGCAGACGGCCTTCTCCCGGGCTCGCCGGGGCCTGGCCTCTTCCTCTCGCGTTCAGGCCGACTCGGGAAGAGGCCTGCGGCGTCCCGCGCAGAGAGGAGAGGCTCCAGGAGCACTGCGCACCGCCCGGGCCCTGGGACGGGGAGCCTGTGGGGGGACTGTCCCCGGGCCGTCCCCGGCCGCGCCTGCCACCCAGAACGCTGCCCCACCCTGGAGGGAGACGGGGGCCGACGGCCCGCTGCTCCAGGGAGCGGTTTCTGCGCGTTCAGGCGTTGGCGCCTGGGAGCCCCCCCAAGGCTGCCCCAGGGACTGGTGGCTGAGGCCCTGCTGTCGCCCTGGGCCTCGAGGCCCAGGACGGGCCTGCCTTCTGCCCAGACTGCTGGCTCAGACCGGAGCACGCGCCCCTGCCCTCGTCGTCCCCCCGTGTCTCCTTAGCAGCCAGGCTTCCGGCGCCGGGCCCCGTGAGTGGGTGACACTTGTCCCCACCCCCCGACCCACTCGGGCTCAGACGGCAGGCTCTCCTGCTTGGCCTCACTTGCCCCAGCGCAATGCCAACGGCTCGGCTGCCCTGCCGGGGCGGCGTGCTGCGCTCTCCCCAGACATGCTCCTGGGGACCGAGGGGACAGGCGTGTCCCTTTTCTGAAGGCCGGTCCCCCAGGCGCGACCGGGCTCCTGTCTGGGGCAGGCGGGATGTCCCGGCAAGGAGGCGTTCACTCCGGGGTAGTTTCTGCCAGAGCGCTGCTGAGCACTCGGCTGCGGCACCCAGCAGCAGCTCACAGACACGACCCTGATTCCCCAGCGAAGGCAGAGCTTTCGCCTAGGTTTTCCGCACGAAGCGGACCGCGCCTCGCTGCTGCTTCCTCGCTCCGGCTTTGGGCGTTCGCTCTCTCGCGACAGGGGAGAAGTGTTGCGGGAGAGTCGGTGCATCTGGGGCCTCGCTTCCCGGGGCCCAGGTGCGGACCCTGGGCTCCCAGGGCCTCGCCGATGTCGGGAGACGCGGCCTCCTCCTTGCAGCAGCGTGTGTCGCCCGGGGTGGCCCCTCTGCGCAGACGGCCTTCTCCCGGGCTCGCCGGGGCCTGGCCTCTTCCTCTCGCGTTCAGGCCGACTCGGGAAGAGGCCTGCGGCGTCCCGCGCAGAGAGGAGAGGCTCCAGGAGCACTGCGCACCGCCCGGGCCCTGGGACGGGGAGCCTGTGGGGGGACTGTCCCCGCGCCGTCCCCGGCCGCGCCTGCCACCCAGAACGCTGCCCCACCCTGGAGGGAGACGGGGGCCGACGGCCCGCTGCTCCAGGGAGCGGTTTCTGCGCGTTCAGGCGTTGGCGCCTGGGAGCCCCCCCAAGGCTGCCCCAGGGACTGCTGGCCGAGGCCCTGCTGTCGCCCTGGGCCTCGAGGCCCAGGACGGGCCTGCCTTCTGCCCAGACTGCTGGCTCAGACCGGAGCACGCGCCCCTGCCCTCGTCGTCCCCCCGTGTCTCCTTAGCAGCCAGGCTTCCGGCGCCGGGCCCCGTGAGTGGGTGACACTTGTCCCCACCCCCCGACCCACTCGGGCTCAGACGGCAGGCTCTCCTGCTTGGCCTCACTGGCCCCAGCGCAATGCCAACGGCTCGGCTGCCCTGCCGGGGCGGCGTGCTGCGCTCTCCCCAGACATGCTCCTGGGGACCGAGGGGACAGGCGTGTCCCTTTTCTGAAGGCCGGTCCCCCAGGCGCGACCGGGCTCCTGTCTGGGGCAGGCGGGATGTCCCGGCAAGGAGGCGTTCACTCCGGGGTAGTTTCTGCCAGAGCGCTGCAGAGCACTCGGCTGCGGCACCCAGCAGCAGCCCACAGACCCGACCCTGATTCCCCAGTGAAGGCAGAGCTTTCGCCTAGGTTTTCCGCACGAAGCGGACCGCGCCTCGCTGCTGCTTCCTGGCTCCGGCTTTGGGCGTTCGCTCTCTCGCGTCAGGGGAGAAGTGTTGCGGGAGAGTCGGTGCTTCTGGGGCCTCGCTTCCCGGGGCCCAGGTGCGGACCCTGGGCTCCCAGGGCCTCGCCGATGTCGGGAGACGTGGCCTCCTCCGTGCAGCAGCGTGTGTCGCCCGGGGTGGCCCCTCTGCGCAGACGGCCTTCTCCCGGGCTCGCCGGGGCCTGGCCTCTTCCTCTCGCGTTCAGGCCGACTCGGGAAGAGGCCTGCGGCTTCCCGCGCAGCGAGGAGAGGCTCCAGGAGCACTGCGCACCGCCCGGGCCCTGGGACGGGGAGCCTGTGGGGGGACTGTCCCCGCGCCTTCCCCGGCCGCCCCTGCCACCCAGAACGCTGCCCCACCCTGGAGGGAGACGGGGGCCGACGGCCGGCTGCTCCAGGGAGCGGTTTCTGCGCATTCAGGGGCTGGCGCCTGGGAGCCCCCCCAAGGCTGCCCCAGGGACTGCTGGCCGAGGCCCTGCTGTCGCCCTGGGCCTCGAGGCCCAGGACAGGCCTGCCTTCTGCCCAGACTGCTGGCTCAGACCGGAGCACGCGCCCCTGCCCTCGTCGTCCCCCCGTGTCTCCTTAGCAGCCAGGCTTCCGGCGCCGGGCCCCGTGAGTGGGTGACACTTGTCCCCACCCCCCGACCCACTCGGGCTCAGACGGCAGGCTCTCCTGCTTGGCCTCACTTGCCCCAGCGCAATGCCAACGGCTCGGCTGCCCTGCCGGGGCGGCGTGCTGCGCTCTCCCCAGACAGGCTCCTGGGGACCGAGGGGACAGGCGTGTCCCTTTTCTGAAGGCCGGTCCCCCAGGCGCGACCGGGCTCCTGTCTGGGGCAGGCGGGATGTCCCGGCAAGGAGGCGTTCACTCCGGGGTAGTTTCTGCCAGAGCGCTGCTGAGCACTCGGCTGCGGCACCCAGCAGCAGCTCACAGACACGACCCTGATTCCCCAGCGAAGGCAGAGCTTTCGCCTAGGTTTTCCGCACGAAGCGTACCGCGCCTCGCTGCTGCTTCCTCGCTCCGGGTTTGGGCGTTCGCTCTCTCGCGACAGGGGAGAAGTGTTGCGGGAGAGTCGGTGCTTCTGGGGCCTCGCTTCCCGGGGCCCAGGTGCGGACCCTGGGCTCCCAGGGCCTCGCCGATGTCGGGAGACGCGGCCTCCTCCTTGCAGCAGCGTGTGTCGCCCGGGGTGGCCCCTCTGCGCAGACGGCCTTCTCCCGGGCTCGCCGGGTCCTGGCCTCTTCCTCTTGCGTTCAGGCCGACTCGGGAATAGACCTGCG
This sequence comes from Martes martes, assembly GCF_963455335.1. Lineage (NCBI taxonomy): Eukaryota > Metazoa > Chordata > Mammalia > Carnivora > Mustelidae > Martes > Martes martes. Next base: position 16,070,330 of record NC_137899.1, on the reverse strand, counting down.
GCTTCCCGCGCAGAGAGGAGAGGCTCCAGGAGCACTGCGCACCGCCCGGGCCCTGGGACGGGGAGCCTGTGGGGGGACTGTCCCCGCGCCTTCCCCGGCTGCCCCTGCCACCCAGAACGCTGCCCCACCCTGGAGGGAGACGGGGGCCGACGGCCCGCTGCTCCAGGGAGTGGTTTCTGTGCTTTCAGGAGCTGGCGCCTGGGAGCCCCCCCAAGGCTGCCCCAGGGACTGCTGGCCGAGGCCCTGCTGTCGCCCTGGGCCTCGAGGCCCAGGACGGGCCTGCCTTCTGCCCAGACTGCTGGCTCAGACCGTGGCACGCGCCCCTGCCCTCATCATCCCCCCGTGTCTCCTTGGCAGCCAGGCTTCCGGCGCCGGGCCCCGTGAGTGGGTGACACTTGTCCCCACCCCCCGACCCACTCGGGCTCAGACGGCAGGCTCTCCTGCTTGGCCTCACTTGCCCCAGCGCAATGCCAACGGCTCGGCTGCCCTGCCGGGGCGGCGTGCTGCGCTCTCCCCAGACATGCTCCTGGGGACCGAGGGGACAGGCGTGTCCCTTTTCTGAAGGCCGGTCCCCCAGGCGCGACCGGGCTCCTGTCTGGGGCAGGCGGGATGTCCCGGCAAGGAGGCGTTCACTCCGGGGTAGTTTCTGCCAGAGCGCTGCTGAGCACTCGGCTGCGGCACCCAGCAGCAGCTCACAGACACGACCCTGATTCCCCAGCGAAGGCAGAGCTTTCGCCTAGGTTTTCCGCACGAAGCGGACCGCGCCTCGCTGCTGCTTCCTCGCTCCGGCTTTGGGCGTTCGCTCTCTCGCGACAGGGGAGAAGTGTTGCGGGAGAGTCGGTGCTTCTGGGGCCTCGCTTCCCGGGGCCCAGGTGCGGACCCTGGGCTCCCAGGGCCTCGCCGATGTCGGGAGACGCGGCCTCCTCCTTGCAGCAGCGTGTGTCGCCCGGGGTGGCCCCTCTGCGCAGACGGCCTTCTCCCGGGCTCGCCGGGGCCTGGCCTCTTCCTCTCGCGTTCAGGCCGACTCGGGAAGAGGCCTGCGGCGTCCCGCGCAGAGAGGAGAGGCTCCAGGAGCACTGCGCACCGCCCGGGCCCTGGGACGGGGAGCCTGTGGGGGGACTGTCCCCGCGCCGTCCCCGGCCGCGATGCCACCCAGAACGCTGCCCCACCCTGGAGGGAGACGGGGGCCGACGGCCCGCTGCTCCAGGGAGCGGTTTCTGCGCGTTCAGGCGTTGGCGCCTGGGAGCCCCCCCAAGGCTGCCCCAGGGACTGCTGGCCGAGGCCCTGCTGTCGCCCTGGGCCTCGAGGCCCAGGACGGGCCTGCCTTCTGCCCAGACTGCTGGCTCAGACCGGAGCACGCGCCCCTGCCCTCGTCGTCCCCCCGTGTCTCCTTAGCAGCCAGGCTTCCGGCGCCGGGCCCCGTGAGTGGGTGACACTTGTCCCCACCCCCCGACCCACTCGGGCTCAGACGGCAGGCTCTCCTGCTTGGCCTCACTGGCCCCAGCGCAATGCCAACGGCTCGGCTGCCCTGCCGGGGCGGCGTGCTGCGCTCTCCCCAGACATGCTCCTGGGGACCGAGGGGACAGGCGTGTCCCTTTTCTGAAGGCCGGTCCCCCAGGCGCGACCGGGCTCCTGTCTGGGGCAGGCGGGATGTCCCGGCAAGGAGGCGTTCACTCCGGGGTAGTTTCTGCCAGAGCGCTGCAGAGCACTCGGCTGCGGCACCCAGCAGCAGCCCACAGACCCGACCCTGATTCCCCAGCGAAGGCAGAGCTTTCGCCTAGGTTTTCCGCACGAAGCGGACCGCGCCTCGCTGCTGCTTCCTGGCTCCGGCTTTGGGCGTTCGCTCTCTCGCGTCAGGGGAGAAGTGTTGCGGGAGAGTCGGTGCTTCTGGGGCCTCGCTTCCCGGGGCCCAGGTGCGGACCCTGGGCTCCCAGGGCCTCGCCGATGTCGGGAGACGCGGCCTCCTCCTTGCAGCAGCGTGTGTCACCCGGGGTGGCCCCTCTGCGCAGACGGCCTTCTCCCGGGCTCGCCGGTGCCTGGCCTCTTCCTCTCGCGTTCAGGCCGACTCGGGAAGAGGCCCGCGGCTTCCCGCGCAGCGAGGAGAGGCTCCAGGAGCACTGCGCACCGTCCGGGCCCTGGGAAGGGGAGCCTGTGGGGGGACTGTCCCCGCGCCTTCCCCGGCCGCCCCTGCCACCCAGAACGCTGCCCCACCCTGGAGGGAGACGGGGGCCGACGGCCGGCTGCTCCAGGGAGCGGTTTCTGCGCGTTCAGGGGCTGGCGCCTGGGAGCCCCCCCAAGGCTGCCCCAGGGACTGGTGGCCGAGGCCCTGCTGTCGCCCTGGGCCTCGAGGCCCAGGACGGGCCTGCCTTCTGCCCAGACTGCTGGCTCAGACCGGAGCACGCGCCCCTGCCCTCGTCGTCCCCCCGTGTCTCCTTAGCAGCCAGGCTTCCGGCGCCGGGCCCCGTGAGTGGGTGACACTTGTCCCCACCCCCCGACCCACTCGGGCTCAGACGGCAGGCTCTCCTGCTTGGCCTCACTTGCCCCAGCGCAATGCCAACGGCTCGGCTGCCCTCCCGGGGCGGCGTGCTGCGCTCTCCCCAGACATGCTCCTGGGGACCGAGGGGACAGGCGTGTCCCTTTTCTGAAGGCCGGTCCCCCAGGCGCGACCGGGCTCCTGTCTGGGGCAGGCGGGATGTCCCGGCAAGGAGGCGTTCACTCCGGGGTAGTTTCTGCCAGAGCGCTGCAGAGCACTCGGCTGCGGCACCCAGCAGCAGCCCACAGACCCGACCCTGATTCCCCAGCGAAGGCAGAGCTTTCGCCTAGGTTTTCCGCACGAAGCGGACCGCGCCTCGCTGCTGCTTCCTGGCTCCGGCTTTGGGCGTTCGCTCTCTCGCGTCAGGGGAGAAGTGTTGCGGGAGAGTCGGTGCTTCTGGGGCCTCGCTTCCCGGGGCCCAGGTGCGGACCCTGGGCTCCCAGGGCCTCGCCGATGTCGGGAGACGCGGCCTCCTCCTTGCAGCAGCGTGTGTCGCCCGGGGTGGCCCCTCTGCGCAGACGGCCTTCTCCCGGGCTCGCCGGGGCCTGGCCTCTTCCTCTCGCGTTCAGGCCGACTCGGGAAGAGGCCTGCGGCTTCCCGCGCAGCGAGGAGAGGCTCCAGGAGCACTGCGCACCGCCCGGGCCCTGGGACGGGGAGCCTGTGGGGGGACTGTCCCCGCGCCTTCCCCGGCCGCCCCTGCCACCCAGAACGCTGCCCCACCCTGGAGGGAGACGGGGGCCGACGGCCCGCTGCTCCAGGGAGCGGTTTCTGCGCGTTCAGGGGCTGGCGCCTGGGAGCCCCCCCAAGGCTGCCCCAGGGACTGCTGGCCGAGGCCCTGCTGTCGCCCTGGGCCTCGAGGCCCAGGACAGGCCTGCCTTCTGCCCAGACTGCTGGCTCAGACCGGAGCACGCGCCCCTGCCCTCGTCGTCCCCCCGTGTCTCCTTAGCAGCCAGGCTTCCGGCGCCGGGCCCCGTGAGTGGGTGACACTTGTCCCCACCCCCCGACCCACTCGGGCTCAGACGGCAGGCTCTCCTGCTTGGCCTCACTTGCCCCAGTGCAATGCCAACGGCTCGGCTGCCCTGCCGGGGCGGCGTGCTGCGCTCTCCCCAGACATGCTCCTGGGGACCGAGGGGACAGGCGTGTCCCTTTTCTGAAGGCCGGTCCCCCAGGCGCGACCGGGCTCCTGTCTGGGGCAGGCGGGATGTCCCGGCAAGGAGGCGTTCACTCCGGGGTAGTTTCTGCCAGAGCGCTGCTGAGCACTCGGCTGCGGCACCCAGCAGCAGCTCACAGACACGACCCTGATTCCCCAGCGAAGGCAGAGCTTTCGCCTAGGTTTTCCGCACGAAGCGGACCGCGCCTCGCTGCTGCTTCCTGGCTCCGGCTTTGGGCGTTCGCTCTCTCGCGTCAGGGGAGAAGTGTTGCGGGAGAGTCGGTGCTTCTGGGGCCTCGCTTCCCGGGGCCCAGGTGCGGACCCTGGGCTCCCAGGGCCTCGCCGATGTCGGGAGACGCGGCCTCCTCCTTGCAGCAGCGTGTGTCGCCCGGGGTGGCCCCTCTGCGCAGACGGCCTTCTCCCGGGCTCGCCGGGGCCTGGCCTCTTCCTCTCGCGTTCAGGCCGACTCGGGAAGAGGCCTGCGGCTTCCCGCGCAGCGAGGAGAGGCTCCAGGAGCACTGCGCACCGCCCGGGCCCTGGGACGGGGAGCCTGTGGGGGGACTGTCCCCGCGCCTTCCCCGGCCGCCCCTGCCACCCAGAACGCTGCCCCACCCTGGAGGGAGACGGGGGCCGACGGCCCGCTGCTCCAGGGAGCGGTTTCTCCGCGTTCAGGGGCTGGCGCCTGGGAGCCCCCCCAAGGCTGCCCCAGGGACTGCTGGCCGAGGCCCTGCTGTCGCCCTGGGCCTCGAGGCCCAGGACAGGCCTGCCTTCTGCCCAGACTGCTGGCTCAGACCGGAGCACGCGCCCCTGCCCTCGTCGTCCCCCCGTGTCTCCTTAGCAGCCAGGCTTCCGGCGCCGGGCCCCGTGAGTGGGTGACACTTGTCCCCACCCCCCGACCCACTCGGGCTCAGACGGCAGGCTCTCCTGCTTGGCCTCACTTGCCCCAGTGCAATGCCAACGGCTCGGCTGCCCTGCCGGGGCGGCGTGCTGCGCTCTCCCCAGACATGCTCCTGGGGACCGAGGGGACAGGCGTGTCCCTTTTCTGAAGGCCGGTCCCCCAGGCGCGACCGGGCTCCTGTCTGGGGCAGGCGGGATGTCCCGGCAAGGAGGCGTTCACTCCGGGGTAGTTTCTGCCAGAGCGCTGCTGAGCACTCGGCTGCGGCACCCAGCAGCAGCTCACAGACACGACCCTGATTCCCCAGCGAAGGCAGAGCTTTCGCCTAGGTTTTCCGCACGAAGCGGACCGCGCCTCGCTGCTGCTTCCTGGCTCCGGCTTTGGGCGTTCGCTCTCTCGCGTCAGGGGAGAAGTGTTGCGGGAGAGTCGGTGCTTCTGGGGCCTCGCTTCCCGGGGCCCAGGTGCGGACCCTGGGCTCCCAGGGCCTCGCCGATGTCGGGAGACGCGGCCTCCTCCTTGCAGCAGCGTGTGTCGCCCGGGGTGGCCCCTCTGCGCAGACGGCCTTCTCCCGGGCTCGCCGGGGCCTGGCCTCTTCCTCTCGCGTTCAGGCCGACTCGGGAAGAGGCCTGCGGCGTCCCGCGCAGAGAGGAGAGGCTCCAGGAGCACTGCGCACCGCCCGGGTCCTGGGACGGGGAGCCTGTGGGGGGACTGTCCCCGCGCCGTCCCCGGCCGCGCCTGCCACCCAGAACGCTGCCCCACCCTGGAGGGAGACGGGGGCCGACGGCCCGCTGCTCCAGGGAGCGGTTTCTGCGCGTTCAGGAGCTGGCGCCTGGGAGCCCCCCTAAGGCTGCCCCAGGGACTGCTGGCCGAGGCCCTGCTGTCGCCCTGGGCCTCGAGGCCCAGGACGGGCCTGCCTTCTGCCCAGACTGCTGGCTCAGACCGGAGCACGCGCCCCTGCCCTCGTCGTCCCCCCGTGTCTCCTTAGCAGCCAGGCTTCCGGCGCCGGGCCCCGTGAGTGGGTGACACTTGTCCCCACCCCCCGACCCACTCGGGCTCAGACGGCAGGCTCTCCTGCTTGGCCTCACTGGCCCCAGCGCAATGCCAACGGCTCGGCTGCCCTGCCGGGGCGGCGTGCTGCGCTCTCCCCAGACATGCTCCTGGGGACCGAGGGGACAGGCGTGTCCCTTTTCTGAAGGCCGGTCCCCCAGGCGCGACCGGGCTCCTGTCTGGGGCAGGCGGGATGTCCCGGCAAGGAGGCGTTCACTCCGGGGTAGTTTCTGCCAGAGCGCTGCAGAGCACTCGGCTGCGGCACCCAGCAGCAGCCCACAGACCCGACCCTGATTCCCCAGCGAAGGCAGAGCTTTCGCCTAGGTTTTCCGCACGAAGCGGACCGCGCCTCGCTGCTGCTTCCTGGCTCCGGCTTTGGGCGTTCGCTCTCTCGCGTCAGGGGAGAAGTGTTGCGGGAGAGTCGGTGCTTCTGGGGCCTCGCTTCCCGGGGCCCAGGTGCGGACCCTGGGCTCCCAGGGCCTCGCCGATGTCGGGAGACGCGGCCTCCTCCTTGCAGCAGCGTGTGTCACCCGGGGTGGCCCCTCTGCGCAGACGGCCTTCTCCCGGGCTCGCCGGTGCCTGGCCTCTTCCTCTCGCGTTCAGGCCGACTCGGGAAGAGGCCCGCGGCTTCCCGCGCAGCGAGGAGAGGCTCCAGGAGCACTGCGCACCGTCCGGGCCCTGGGAAGGGGAGCCTGTGGGGGGACTGTCCCCGCGCCTTCCCCGGCCGCCCCTGCCACCCAGAACGCTGCCCCACCCTGGAGGGAGACGGGGGCCGACGGCCGGCTGCTCCAGGGAGCGGTTTCTGCGCGTTCAGGGGCTGGCGCCTGGGAGCCCCCCCAAGGCTGCCCGAGGGACTGGTGGCCGAGGCCCTGCTGTCGCCCTGGGCCTCGAGGCCCAGGACGGGCCTGCCTTCTGCCCAGACTGCTGGCTCAGACCGGAGCACGCGCCCCTGCCCTCGTCGTCCCCCCGTGTCTCCTTAGCAGCCAGGCTTCCGGCGCCGGGCCCCGTGAGTGGGTGACACTTGTCCCCACCCCCCGACCCACTCGGGCTCAGACGGCAGGCTCTCCTGCTTGGCCTCACTTGCCCCAGCGCAATGCCAACGGCTCGGCTGCCCTCCCGGGGCGGCGTGCTGCGCTCTCCCCAGACATGCTCCTGGGGACCGAGGGGACAGGCGTGTCCCTTTTCTGAAGGCCGGTCCCCCAGGCGCGACCGGGCTCCTGTCTGGGGCAGGCGGGATGTCCCGGCAAGGAGGCGTTCACTCCGGGGTAGTTTCTGCCAGAGCGCTGCAGAGCACTCGGCTGCGGCACCCAGCAGCAGCCCACAGACCCGACCCTGATTCCCCAGCGAAGGCAGAGCTTTCGCCTAGGTTTTCCGCACGAAGCGGACCGCGCCTCGCTGCTGCTTCCTGGCTCCGGCTTTGGGCGTTCGCTCTCTCGCGTCAGGGGAGAAGTGTTGCGGGAGAGTCGGTGCTTCTGGGGCCTCGCTTCCCGGGGCCCAGGTGCGGACCCTGGGCTCCCAGGGCCTCGCCGATGTCGGGAGACGCGGCCTCCTCCTTGCAGCAGCGTGTGTCGCCCGGGGTGGCCCCTCTGCGCAGACGGCCTTCTCCCGGGCTCGCCGGGGCCTGGCCTCTTCCTCTCGCGTTCAGGCCGACTCGGGAAGAGGCCTGCGGCTTCCCGCGCAGCGAGGAGAGGCTCCAGGAGCACTGCGCACCGCCCGGGCCCTGGGACGGGGAGCCTGTGGGGGGACTGTCCCCGCGCCTTCCCCGGCCGCCCCTGCCACCCAGAACGCTGCCCCACCCTGGAGGGAGACGGGGGCCGACGGCCCGCTGCTCCAGGGAGCGGTTTCTGCGCGTTCAGGGGCTGGCGCCTGGGAGCCCCCCCAAGGCTGCCCCAGGGACTGCTGGCCGAGGCCCTGCTGTCGCCCTGGGCCTCGAGGCCCAGGACAGGCCTGCCTTCTGCCCAGACTGCTGGCTCAGACCGGAGCACGCGCCCCTGCCCTCGTCGTCCCCCCGTGTCTCCTTAGCAGCCAGGCTTCCGGCGCCGGGCCCCGTGAGTGGGTGACACTTGTCCCCACCCCCCGACCCACTCGGGCTCAGACGGCAGGCTCTCCTGCTTGGCCTCACTTGCCCCAGCGCAATGCCAACGGCTCGGCTGCCCTGCCGGGGCGGCGTGCTGCGCTCTCCCCAGACATGCTCCTGGGGACCGAGGGGACAGGCGTGTCCCTTTTCTGAAGGCCGGTCCCCCAGGCGCGACCGGGCTCCTGTCTGGGGCAGGCGGGATGTCCCGGCAAGGAGGCGTTCACTCCGGGGTAGTTTCTGCCAGAGCGCTGCTGAGCACTCGGCTGCGGCACCCAGCAGCAGCTCACAGACACGACCCTGATTCCCCAGCGAAGGCAGAGCTTTCGCCTAGGTTTTCCGCACGAAGCGGACCGCGCCTCGCTGCTGCTTCCTGGCTCCGGCTTTGGGCGTTCGCTCTCTCGCGTCAGGGGAGAAGTGTTGCGGGAGAGTCGGTGCTTCTGGGGCCTCGCTTCCCGGGGCCCAGGTGCGGACCCTGGGCTCCCAGGGCCTCGCCGATGTCGGGAGACGCGGCCTCCTCCTTGCAGCAGCGTGTGTCGCCCGGGGTGGCCCCTCTGCGCAGACGGCCTTCTCCCGGGCTCGCCGGGGCCTGGCCTCTTCCTCTCGCGTTCAGGCCGACTCGGGAAGAGGCCTGCGGCTTCCCGCGCAGCGAGGAGAGGCTCCAGGAGCACTGCGCACCGCCCGGGCCCTGGGACGGGGAGCCTGTGGGGGGACTGTCCCCGCGCCTTCCCCGGCCGCCCCTGCCACCCAGAACGCTGCCCCACCCTGGAGGGAGACGGGGGCCGACGGCCCGCTGCTCCAGGGAGCGGTTTCTCCGCGTTCAGGGGCTGGCGCCTGGGAGCCCCCCCAAGGCTGCCCCAGGGACTGCTGGCCGAGGCCCTGCTGTCGCCCTGGGCCTCGAGGCCCAGGACAGGCCTGCCTTCTGCCCAGACTGCTGGCTCAGACCGGAGCACGCGCCCCTGCCCTCGTCGTCCCCCCGTGTCTCCTTAGCAGCCAGGCTTCCGGCGCCGGGCCCCGTGAGTGGGTGACACTTGTCCCCACCCCCCGACCCACTCGGGCTCAGACGGCAGGCTCTCCTGCTTGGCCTCACTTGCCCCAGTGCAATGCCAACGGCTCGGCTGCCCTGCCGGGGCGGCGTGCTGCGCTCTCCCCAGACATGCTCCTGGGGACCGAGGGGACAGGCGTGTCCCTTTTCTGAAGGCCGGTCCCCCAGGCGCGACCGGGCTCCTGTCTGGGGCAGGCGGGATGTCCCGGCAAGGAGGCGTTCACTCCGGGGTAGTTTCTGCCAGAGCGCTGCTGAGCACTCGGCTGCGGCACCCAGCAGCAGCTCACAGACACGACCCTGATTCCCCAGCGAAGGCAGAGCTTTCGCCTAGGTTTTCCGCACGAAGCGGACCGCGCCTCGCTGCTGCTTCCTCGCTCCGGCTTTGGGCGTTCGCTCTCTCGCGTCAGGGGAGAAGTGTTGCGGGAGAGTCGGTGCTTCTGGGGCCTCGCTTCCCGGGGCCCAGGTGCGGACCCTGGGCTCCCAGGGCCTCGCCGATGTCGGGAGACGCGGCCTCCTCCTTGCAGCAGCGTGTGTCGCCCGGGGTGGCCCCTCTGCGCAGACGGCCTTCTCCCGGGCTCGCCGGGGCCTGGCCTCTTCCTCTCGCGTTCAGGCCGACTCGGGAAGAGGCCTGCGGCGTCCCGCGCAGAGAGGAGAGGCTCCAGGAGCACTGCGCACCGCCCGGGCCCTGGGACGGGGAGCCTGTGGGGGGACTGTCCCCGCACCGTCCCCGGCCGCGCCTGCCACCCAGAACGCTGCCCCACCCTGGAGGGAGACGGGGGCCGACGGCCCGCTGCTCCAGGGAGCGGTTTCTGCGCGTTCAGGAGCTGGCGCCTGGGAGCCCCCCTAAGGCTGCCCCAGGGACTGCTGGCCGAGGCCCTGCTGTCGCCCTGGGCCTCGAGGCCCAGGACGGGCCTGCCTTCTGCCCAGACTGCTGGCTCAGACCGGAGCACGCGCCCCTGCCCTCGTCGTCCCCCCGTGTCTCCTTAGCAGCCAGGCTTCCGGCGCCGGGCCCCGTGAGTGGGTGACACTTGTCCCCACCCCCCGACCCACTCGGGCTCAGACGGCAGGCTCTCCTGCTTGGCCTCACTGGCCCCAGCGCAATGCCAACGGCTCGGCTGCCCTGCCGGGGCGGCGTGCTGCGCTCTCCCCAGACATGCTCCTGGGGACCGAGGGGACAGGCGTGTCCCTTTTCTGAAGGCCGGTCCCCCAGGCGCGACCGGGCTCCTGTCTGGGGCAGGCGGGATGTCCCGGCAAGGAGGCGTTCACTCCGGGGTAGTTTCTGCCAGAGCGCTGCAGAGCACTCGGCTGCGGCACCCAGCAGCAGCCCACAGACCCGACCCTGATTCCCCAGCGAAGGCAGAGCTTTCGCCTAGGTTTTCCGCACGAAGCGGACCGCGCCTCGCTGCTGCTTCCTGGCTCCGGCTTTGGGCTTTCGCTCTCTCGCGTCAGGGGAGAAGTGTTGCGGGAGAGTCGGTGCTTCTGGGGCCTCGCTTCCCGGGGCCCAGGTGCGGACCCTGGGCTCCCAGGGCCTCGCCGATGTCGGGAGATGCGGCCTCCTCCTTGCAGCAGCGTGTGTCGCCCGGGGTGGCCCCTCTGCGCAGACGGCCTTCTCCCGGGCTCGCCGGGGCCTGGCCTCTTCCTCTCGCGTTCAGGCCGACTCGGGAAGAGGCCCGCGGCTTCCCGCGCAGCGAGGAGAGGCTCCAGGTGCACTGCGCACCGTCCGGGCCCTGGGAAGGGGAGCCTGTGGGGGGACTGTCCCCGCGCCTTCCCCGGCCGCCCCTGCCACCCAGAACGCTGCCCCACCCTGGAGGGAGACGGGGGCCGACGGCCGGCTGCTCCAGGGAGCGGTTTCTGCGCGTTCAGGGGCTGGCGCCTGAGAGCCCCCCCAAGGCTGCCCCAGGGACTGCTGGCCGAGGCCCTGCTGTCGCCCTGGGCCTCGAGGCCCAGGACAGGCCTGCCTTCTGCCCAGACTGCTGGCTCAGACCGGAGCACGCGCCCCTGCCCTCGTCGTCCCCCCGTGTCTCCTTAGCAGCCAGGCTTCCGGCGCCGGGCCCCGTGAGTGGGTGACACTTGTCCCCACCCCCCGACCCACTCGGGCTCAGACGGCAGGCTCTCCTGCTTGGCCTCACTTGCCCCAGCGCAATGCCAACGGCTCGGCTGCCCTCCCGGGGCGGCGTGCTGCGCTCTCCCCAGACATGCTCCTGGGGACCGAGGGGACAGGCGTGTCCCTTTTCTGAAGGCCGGTCACCCAGGCGCGACCGGGCTCCTGTCTGGGGCAGGCGGGATGTCCCGGCAAGGAGGCGTTCACTCCGGGGTAGTTTCTGCCAGAGCGCTGCTGAGCACTCGGCTGCGGCACCCAGCAGCAGCTCACAGACACGACCCTGATTCCCCAGCGAAGGCAGAGCTTTCGCCTAGGTTTTCCGCACGAAGCGGACCGTGCCTCGCTGCTGCTTCCTCGCTCCGGGTTTGGGCGTTCGCTCTCTCGCGACAGGGGAGAAGTGTTGCGGGAGAGTCGGTGCTTCTGGGGCCTCGCTTCCCGGGGCCCAGGTGCGGACCCTGGGCTCCCAGGGCCTCGCCGATGTCGGGAGACGTGGCCTCCTCCGTGCAGCAGCGTGTGTCGCCCGGGGTGGCCCCTCTGCGCAGACGGCCTTCTCCCGGGCTCGCCGGGGCCTGGCCTCTTCCTCTCGCGTTCAGGCCGACTCGGGAAGAGGCCTGCGGCTTCCCGCGCAGCGAGGAGAGGCTCCAGGAGCACTGCGCACGCCCGGGCCCTGGGACGGGGAGCCTGTGGGGGAACTGTCCCCGCGCCTTCCCCGGCCGCCCCTGCCACCCAGAACGCTGCCCCACCCTGGAGGGAGACGGGGGCCGACGGCCGGCTGCTCCAGGGAGCGGTTTCTGCGCGTTCAGGGGCTGGCGCCTGGGAGCCCCCCCAAGGCTGCCCCAGGGACTGCTGGCCGAGGCCCTGCTGTCGCCCTGGGCCTCGAGGCCCAGGAGAGGCCTGCCTTCTGCCCAGACTGCTGGCTCAGACCGGAGCACGCGCCCCTGCCCTCGTCGTCCCCCCGTGTCTCCTTAGCAGCCAGGCTTCCGGCGCCGGGCCCCGTGAGTGGGTGACACTTGTCCCCACCCCCCGACCCACTCGGGCTCAGACGGCAGGCTCTCCTGCTTGGCCTCACTTGCCCCAGCGCAATGCCAACGGCTCGGCTGCCCTGCCGGGGCGGCGTGCTGCGCTCTCCCCAGACAGGCTCCTGGGGACCGAGGGGACAGGCGTGTCCCTTTTCTGAAGGCCGGTCCCCCAGGCGCGACCGGGCTCCTGTCTGGGGCAGGCGGGATGTCCCGGCAAGGAGGCGTTCACTCCGGGGTAGTTTCTGCCAGAGCGCTGCTGAGCACTCGGCTGCGGCACCCAGCAGCAGCTCACAGACACGACCCTGATTCCCCAGCGAAGGCAGAGCTTTCGCCTAGGTTTTCCGCACGAAGCGTACCGCGCCTCGCTGCTGCTTCCTCGCTCCGGGTTTGGGCGTTCGCTCTCTCGCGACAGGGGAGAAGTGTTGCGGGAGAGTCGGTGCTTCTGGGGCCTCGCTTCCCGGGGCCCAGGTGCGGACCCTGGGCTCCCAGGGCCTCGCCGATGTCGGGAGACGCGGCCTCCTCCTTGCAGCAGCGTGTGTCGCCCGGGGTGGCCCCTCTGCGCAGACGGCCTTCTCCCGGGCTCGCCGGGTCCTGGCCTCTTCCTCTTGCGTTCAGGCCGACTCGGGAATAGACCTGCGGCTTCCCGCGCAGAGAGGAGAGGCTCCAGGAGCACTGCGCACCGCCCGGGCCCTGGGACGGGGAGCCTGTGGGGGGACTGTCCCCGCGCCTTCCCCGGCCGCCCCTGCCACCCAGAACGCTGCCCCACCCTGGAGGGAGACGGGGGCCGACGGCCCGCTGCTCCAGGGAGTGGTTTCTGTGCTTTCAGGAGCTGGCGCCTGGGAGCCCCCCCAAGGCTGCCCCAGGGACTGCTGGCCGAGGCCCTGCTGTCGCCCTGGGCCTCGAGGCCCAGGACGGGCCTGCCTTCTGCCCAGACTGCTGGCTCAGACCGTGGCACGCGCCCCTGCCCTCATCATCCCCCCGTGTCTCCTTGGCAGCCAGGCTTCCGGCGCCGGGCCCCGTGAGTGGGTGACACTTGTCCCCACCCCCCGACCCACTCGGGCTCAGACGGCAGGCTCTCCTGCTTGGCCTCACTTGCCCCAGCGCAATGCCAACGGCTCGGCTGCCCTGCCGGGGCGGCGTGCTGCGCTCTCCCCAGACATGCTCCTGGGGACCGAGGGGACAGGCGTGTCCCTTTTCTGAAGGCCGGTCCCCCAGGCGCGACCGGGCTCCTGTCTGGGGCAGGCGGGATGTCCCGGCAAGGAGGCGTTCACTCCGGGGTAGTTTCTGCCAGAGCGCTGCTGAGCACTCGGCTGCGGCACCCAGCAGCAGCTCACAGACACGACCCTGATTCCCCAGCGAAGGCAGAGCTTTCGCCTAGGTTTTCCGCACGAAGCGGACCGCGCCTCGCTGCTGCTTCCTCGCTCCGGCTTTGGGCGTTCGCTCTCTCGCGACAGGGGAGAAGTGTTGCGGGAGAGTCGGTGCTTCTGGGGCCTCGCTTCCCGGGGCCCAGGTGCGGACCCTGGGCTCCCAGGGCCTCGCCGATGTCGGGAGACGCGGCCTCCTCCTTGCAGCAGCGTGTGTCGCCCGGGGTGGCCCCTCTGCGCAGACGGCCTTCTCCCGGGCTCGCCGGGGCCTGGCCTCTTCCTCTCGCGTTCAGGCCGACTCGGGAAGAGGCCTGCGGCGTCCCGCGCAGAGAGGAGAGGCTCCAGGAGCACTGCGCACCGCCCGGGCCCTGGGACGGGGAGCCTGTGGGGGGACTGTCCCCGCGCCGTCCCCGGCCGCGATGCCACCCAGAACGCTGCCCCACCCTGGAGGGAGACGGGGGCCGACGGCCCGCTGCTCCAGGGAGCGGTTTCTGCGCGTTCAGGCGTTGGCGCCTGGGAGCCCCCCCAAGGCTGCCCCAGGGACTGCTGGCCGAGGCCCTGCTGTCGCCCTGGGCCTCGAGGCCCAGGACGGGCCTGCCTTCTGCCCAGACTGCTGGCTCAGACCGGAGCACGCGCCCCTGCCCTCGTCGTCCCCCCGTGTCTCCTTAGCAGCCAGGCTTCCGGCGCCGGGCCCCGTGAGTGGGTGACACTTGTCCCCACCCCCCGACCCACTCGGGCTCAGACGGCAGGCTCTCCTGCTTGGCCTCACTGGCCCCAGCGCAATGCCAACGGCTCGGCTGCCCTGCCGGGGCGGCGTGCTGCGCTCTCCCCAGACATGCTCCTGGGGACCGAGGGGACAGGCGTGTCCCTTTTCTGAAGGCCGGTCCCCCAGGCGCGACCGGGCTCCTGTCTGGGGCAGGCGGGATGTCCCGGCAAGGAGGCGTTCACTCCGGGGTAGTTTCTGCCAGAGCGCTGCAGAGCACTCGGCTGCGGCACCCAGCAGCAGCCCACAGACCCGACCCTGATTCCCCAGCGAAGGCAGAGCTTTCGCCTAGGTTTTCCGCACGAAGCGGACCGCGCCTCGCTGCTGCTTCCTGGCTCCGGCTTTGGGCGTTCGCTCTCTCGCGTCAGGGGAGAAGTGTTGCGGGAGAGTCGGTGCTTCTGGGGCCTCGCTTCCCGGGGCCCAGGTGCGGACCCTGGGCTCCCAGGGCCTCGCCGATGTCGGGAGACGCGGCCTCCTCCTTGCAGCAGCGTGTGTCACCCGGGGTGGCCCCTCTGCGCAGACGGCCTTCTCCCGGGCTCGCCGGGGCCTGGCCTCTTCCTCTCGCGTTCAGGCCGACTCGGGAAGAGGCCCGCGGCTTCCCGCGCAGCGAGGAGAGGCTCCAGGAGCACTGCGCACCGTCCGGGCCCTGGGAAGGGGAGCCTGTGGGGGGACTGTCCCCGCGCCTTCCCCGGCCGCCCCTGCCACCCAGAACGCTGCCCCACCCTGGAGGGAGACGGGGGCCGACGGCCGGCTGCTCCAGGGAGCGGTTTCTGCGCGTTCAGGGGCTGGCGCCTGGGAGCCCCCCCAAGGCTGCCCCAGGGACTGCTGGCCGAGGCCCTGCTGTCGCCCTGGGCCTCGAGGCCCAGGACGGGCCTGCCTTCTGCCCAGACTGCTGGCTCAGACCGGAGCACGCGCCCCTGCCCTCGTCGTCCCCCCGTGTCTCCTTAGCAGCCAGGCTTCCGGCGCCGGGCCCCGTGAGTGGGTGACACTTGTCCCCACCCCCCGACCCACTCGGGCTCAGACGGCAGGCTCTCCTGCTTGGCCTCACTTGCCCCAGCGCAATGCCAACGGCTCGGCTGCCCTCCCGGGGCGGCGTGCTGCGCTCTCCCCAGACATGCTCCTGGGGACCGAGGGGACAGGCGTGTCCCTTTTCTGAAGGCCGGTCCCCCAGGCGCGACCGGGCTCCTGTCTGGGGCAGGCGGGATGTCCCGGCAAGGAGGCGTTCACTCCGGGGTAGTTTCTGCCAGAGCGCTGCAGAGCACTCGGCTGCGGCACCGAGCAGCAGCCCACAGACCCGACCCTGATTCCCCAGCGAAGGCAGAGCTTTCGCCTAGGTTTTCCGCACGAAGCGGACCGCGCCTCGCTGCTGCTTCCTGGCTCCGGCTTTGGGCGTTCGCTCTCTCGCGTCAGGGGAGAAGTGTTGCGGGAGAGTCGGTGCTTCTGGGGCCTCGCTTCCCGGGGCCCAGGTGCGGACCCTGGGCTCCCAGGGCCTCGCCGATGTCGGGAGACGCGGCCTCCTCCTTGCAGCAGCGTGTGTCGCCCGGGGTGGCCCCTCTGCGCAGACGGCCTTCTCCCGGGCTCGCCGGGGCCTGGCCTCTTCCTCTCGCGTTCAGGCCGACTCGGGAAGAGGCCTGCGGCTTCCCGCGCAGCGAGGAGAGGCTCCAGGAGCACTGCGCACCGCCCGGGCCCTGGGACGGGGAGCCTGTGGGGGGACTGTCCCCGCGCCTTCCCCGGCCGCCCCTGCCACCCAGAACGCTGCCCCACCCTGGAGGGAGACGGGGGCCGACGGCCCGCTGCTCCAGGGAGCGGTTTCTGCGCGTTCAGGGGCTGGCGCCTGGGAGCCCCCCCAAGGCTGCCCCAGGGACTGCTGGCCGAGGCCCTGCTGTCGCCCTGGGCCTCGAGGCCCAGGACAGGCCTGCCTTCTGCCCAGACTGCTGGCTCAGACCGGAGCACGCGCCCCTGCCCTCGTCGTCCCCCCGTGTCTCCTTAGCAGCCAGGCTTCCGGCGCCGGGCCCCGTGAGTGGGTGACACTTGTCCCCACCCCCCGACCCACTCGGGCTCAGACGGCAGGCTCTCCTGCTTGGCCTCACTTGCCCCAGCGCAATGCCAACGGCTCGGCTGCCCTGCCGGGGCGGCGTGCTGCGCTCTCCCCAGACATGCTCCTGGGGACCGAGGGGACAGGCGTGTCCCTTTTCTGAAGGCCGGTCCCCCAGGCGCGACCGGGCTCCTGTCTGGGGCAGGCGGGATGTCCCGGCAAGGAGGCGTTCACTCCGGGGTAGTTTCTGCCAGAGCGCTGCTGAGCACTCGGCTGCGGCACCCAGCAGCAGCTCACAGACACGACCCTGATTCCCCAGCGAAGGCAGAGCTTTCGCCTAGGTTTTCCGCACGAAGCGGACCGCGCCTCGCTGCTGCTTCCTGGCTCCGGCTTTGGGCGTTCGCTCTCTCGCGTCAGGGGAGAAGTGTTGCGGGAGAGTCGGTGCTTCTGGGGCCTCGCTTCCCGGGGCCCAGGTGCGGACCCTGGGCTCCCAGGGCCTCGCCGATGTCGGGAGACGCGGCCTCCTCCTTGCAGCAGCGTGTGTCGCCCGGGGTGGCCCCTCTGCGCAGACGGCCTTCTCCCGGGCTCGCCGGGGCCTGGCCTCTTCCTCTCGCGTTCAGGCCGACTCGGGAAGAGGCCTGCGGCTTCCCGCGCAGCGAGGAGAGGCTCCAGGAGCACTGCGCACCGCCCGGGCCCTGGGACGGGGAGCCTGTGGGGGGACTGTCCCCGCGCCTTCCCCGGCCGCCCCTGCCACCCAGAACGCTGCCCCACCCTGGAGGGAGACGGGGGCCGACGGCCCGCTGCTCCAGGGAGCGGTTTCTGCGCGTTCAGGGGCTGGCGCCTGGGAGCCCCCCCAAGGCTGCCCCAGGGACTGCTGGCCGAGGCCCTGCTGTCGCCCTGGGCCTCGAGGCCCAGGACAGGCCTGCCTTCTGCCCAGACTGCTGGCTCAGACCGGAGCACGCGCCCCTGCCCTCGTCGTCCCCCCGTGTCTCCTTAGCAGCCAGGCTTCCGGCGCCGGGCCCCGTGAGTGGGTGACACTTGTCCCCACCCCCCGACCCACTCGGGCTCAGACGGCAGGCTCTCCTGCTTGGCCTCACTTGCCCCAGTGCAATGCCAACGGCTCGGCTGCCCTGCCGGGGCGGCGTGCTGCGCTCTCCCCAGACATGCTCCTGGGGACCGAGGGGACAGGCGTGTCCCTTTTCTGAAGGCCGGTCCCCCAGGCGCGACCGGGCTCCTGTCTGGGGCAGGCGGGATGTCCCGGCAAGGAGGCGTTCACTCCGGGGTAGTTTCTGCCAGAGCGCTGCTGAGCACTCGGCTGCGGCACCCAGCAGCAGCTCACAGACACGACCCTGATTCCCCAGCGAAGGCAGAGCTTTCGCCTAGGTTTTCCGCACGAAGCGGACCGCGCCTCGCTGCTGCTTCCTCGCTCCGGCTTTGGGCGTTCGCTCTCTCGCGTCAGGGGAGAAGTGTTGCGGGAGAGTCGGTGCTTCTGGGGCCTCGCTTCCCGGGGCCCAGGTGCGGACCCTGGGCTCCCAGGGCCTCGCCGATGTCGGGAGACGCGGCCTCCTCCTTGCAGCAGCGTGTGTCGCCCGGGGTGGCCCCTCTGCGCAGACGGCCTTCTCCCGGGCTCGCCGGGGCCTGGCCTCTTCCTCTCGCGTTCAGGCCGACTCGGGAAGAGGCCTGCGGCGTCCCGCGCAGAGAGGAGAGGCTCCAGGAGCACTGCGCACCGCCCGGGCCCTGGGACGGGGAGCCTGTGGGGGGACTGTCCCCGCGCCGTCCCCGGCCGCGCCTGCCACCCAGAACGCTGCCCCACCCTGGAGGGAGACGGGGGCCGACGGCCCGCTGCTCCAGGGAGCGGTTTCTGCGCGTTCAGGAGCTGGCGCCTGGGAGCCCCCCTAAGGCTGCCCCAGGGACTGCTGGCCGAGGCCCTGCTGTCGCCCTGGGCCTCGAGGCCCAGGACGGGCCTGCCTTCTGCCCAGACTGCTGGCTCAGACCGGAGCACGCGCCCCTGCCCTCGTCGTCCCCCCGTGTCTCCTTAGCAGCCAGGCTTCCGGCGCCGGGCCCCGTGAGTGGGTGACACTTGTCCCCACCCCCCGACCCACTCGGGCTCAGACGGCAGGCTCTCCTGCTTGGCCTCACTGGCCCCAGCGCAATGCCAACGGCTCGGCTGCCCTGCCGGGGCGGCGTGCTGCGCTCTCCCCAGACATGCTCCTGGGGACCGAGGGGACAGGCGTGTCCCTTTTCTGAAGGCCGGTCCCCCAGGCGCGACCGGGCTCCTGTCTGGGGCAGGCGGGATGTCCCGGCAAGGAGGCGTTCACTCCGGGGTAGTTTCTGCCAGAGCGCTGCAGAGCACTCGGCTGCGGCACCCAGCAGCAGCCCACAGACCCGACCCTGATTCCCCAGCGAAGGCAGAGCTTTCGCCTAGGTTTTCCGCACGAAGCGGACCGCGCCTCGCTGCTGCTTCCTGGCTCCGGCTTTGGGCGTTCGCTCTCTCGCGTCAGGGGAGAAGTGTTGCGGGAGAGTCGGTGCTTCTGGGGCCTCGCTTCCCGGGGCCCAGGTGCGGACCCTGGGCTCCCAGGGCCTCGCCGATGTCGGGAGATGCGGCCTCCTCCTTGCAGCAGCGTGTGTCGCCCGGGGTGGCCCCTCTGCGCAGACGGCCTTCTCCCGGGCTCGCCGGGGCCTGGCCTCTTCCTCTCGCGTTCAGGCCGACTCGGGAAGAGGCCCGCGGCTTCCCGCGCAGCGAGGAGAGGCTCCAGGTGCACTGCGCACCGTCCGGGCCCTGGGAAGGGGAGCCTGTGGGGGGACTGTCCCCGCGCCTTCCCCGGCCGCCCCTGCCACCCAGAACGCTGCCCCACCCTGGAGGGAGACGGGGGCCGACGGCCGGCTGCTCCAGGGAGCGGTTTCTGCGCGTTCAGGGGCTGGCGCCTGAGAGCCCCCCCAAGGCTGCCCCAGGGACTGCTGGCCGAGGCCCTGCTGTCGCCCTGGGCCTCGAGGCCCAGGACAGGCCTGCCTTCTGCCCAGACTGCTGGCTCAGACCGGAGCACGCGCCCCTGCCCTCGTCGTCCCCCCGTGTCTCCTTAGCAGCCAGGCTTCCGGCGCCGGGCCCCGTGAGTGGGTGACACTTGTCCCCACCCCCCGACCCACTCGGGCTCAGACGGCAGGCTCTCCTGCTTGGCCTCACTTGCCCCAGCGCAATGCCAACGGCTCGGCTGCCCTCCCGGGGCGGCGTGCTGCGCTCTCCCCAGACATGCTCCTGGGGACCGAGGGGACAGGCGTGTCCCTTTTCTGAAGGCCGGTCACCCAGGCGCGACCGGGCTCCTGTCTGGGGCAGGCGGGATGTCCCGGCAAGGAGGCGTTCACTCCGGGGTAGTTTCTGCCAGAGCGCTGCTGAGCACTCGGCTGCGGCACCCAGCAGCAGCTCACAGACACGACCCTGATTCCCCAGCGAAGGCAGAGCTTTCGCCTAGGTTTTCCGCACGAAGCGGACCGTGCCTCGCTGCTGCTTCCTCGCTCCGGGTTTGGGCGTTCGCTCTCTCGCGACAGGGGAGAAGTGTTGCGGGAGAGTCGGTGCTTCTGGGGCCTCGCTTCCCGGGGCCCAGGTGCGGACCCTGGGCTCCCAGGGCCTCGCCGATGTCGGGAGACGTGGCCTCCTCCGTGCAGCAGCGTGTGTCGCCCGGGGTGGCCCCTCTGCGCAGACGGCCTTCTCCCGGGCTCGCCGGGGCCTGGCCTCTTCCTCTCGCGTTCAGGCCGACTCGGGAAGAGGCCTGCGGCTTCCCGCGCAGCGAGGAGAGGCTCCAGGAGCACTGCGCACGCCCGGGCCCTGGGACGGGGAGCCTGTGGGGGAACTGTCCCCGCGCCTTCCCCGGCCGCCCCTGCCACCCAGAACGCTGCCCCACCCTGGAGGGAGACGGGGGCCGACGGCCGGCTGCTCCAGGGAGCGGTTTCTGCGCGTTCAGGGGCTGGCGCCTGGGAGCCCCCCCAAGGCTGCCCCAGGGACTGCTGGCCGAGGCCCTGCTGTCGCCCTGGGCCTCGAGGCCCAGGACAGGCCTGCCTTCTGCCCAGACTGCTGGCTCAGACCGGAGCACGCGCCCCTGCCCTCGTCGTCCCCCCGTGTCTCCTTAGCAGCCAGGCTTCCGGCGCCGGGCCCCGTGAGTGGGTGACACTTGTCCCCACCCCCCGACCCACTCGGGCTCAGACGGCAGGCTCTCCTGCTTGGCCTCACTTGCCCCAGCGCAATGCCAACGGCTCGGCTGCCCTGCCGGGGCGGCGTGCTGCGCTCTCCCCAGACAGGCTCCTGGGGACCGAGGGGACAGGCGTGTCCCTTTTCTGAAGGCCGGTCCCCCAGGCGCGACCGGGCTCCTGTCTGGGGCAGGCGGGATGTCCCGGCAAGGAGGCGTTCACTCCGGGGTAGTTTCTGCCAGAGCACTGCTGAGCACTCGGCTGCGGCACCCAGCAGCAGCTCACAGACACGACCCTGATTCCCCAGCGAAGGCAGAGCTTTCGCCTAGGTTTTTCGCACGAAGCGGACCGCGCCTCGCTGCTGCTTCCTCGATCCGGGTTTGGGCGTTCGCTCTCTCGCGACAGGGGAGAAGTGTTGCGGGAGAGTCGGTGCTTCTGGGGCCTCGCTTCCCGGGGCCCAGGTGCGGACCCTGGGCTCCCAGGGCCTCGCCGATGTCGGAAGACGTGGCCTCCTCCGTGCAGCAGCGTGTGTCGCCCGGGGTGGCCCCTCTGCGCAGACGGCCTTCTCCCGGGCTCGCCGGGGCCTGGCCTCTTCCTCTCGCGTTCAGGCCGACTCGGGAAGAGGCCTGCGGCTTCCCGCGCAGCGAGGAGAGGCTCCAGGAGCACTGCGCACCGCCCGGGCCCTGGGACGGGGAGCCTGTGGGGGGACTGTCCCCGCGCCTTCCCCGGCCGCCCCTGCCACCCAGAACGCTGCCCCACCCTGGAGGGAGACGGGGGCCGACGGCCCGCTGCTCCAGGGAGCGGTTTCTGCGCGTTCAGGGGCTGGCGCCTGGGAGCCCCCCCAAGGCTGCCCCAGGGACTGCTGGCCGAGGCCCTGCTGTCGCCCTGGGCCTCGAAGCCCAGGACAGGCCGGCCTTCTGCCCAGACTGCTGGCTCAGACCGGGGCCCGCGCCCCTGCCCACGTCGTCCTCCCGTGTCTCCTTAGCAGGCAGGCTTCCGGCGCCGCGCCCCGTGAGTGGGTGACACTTGTCCCCACCCCCCGACCCACTCGGGCTCAGACGGCAGGCTCTCCTGCTTGGCCTCACTTGCCCCAGCGCAATGCCAACGGCTCGGCTGCCCTGCCGGGGCGGCGTGCTGCGCTCTCCCCGGACAGGCTCCTGGGGACCGAGGGGACAGGCGTGTCCCTTTTCTGAAGGCTGATACCCTAGGCGCGGCCGGGCTCCAGTCTGGGGCAGGCGGGATGTCCCGGCAAGGAGGCGTTCACTCCGGGGTAGTTTCTGCCAGAGCGCTGCAGAGCGCTCGGCTGCGGCAACCAGCAGCAGACCACAGGCCCGACCCTGATTCCCCAGCGAAGGAAGAGCTTTCCCCGAGGTTTTCCGCACGAAGCGGACCGCGCCTCGCTGCTGCTTCCTCGCTCCGGCTTTGGGCGTTCGCTCTCTCGCGTCAGGGGAGAAGTGCTGCGGGAGAGTCGGTGCTTCTGGGGCCTCGCTTCCCGGGGCCCAGGTGCGGACCCTGGGCTCCCAGGGCCTCGCCGATGTCGGGAGACGCGGCCTCCTCCGTGCAGCAGCGTGTGTCGCCCGGGGTGGCCCCTCTGCGCAGACGGCCTTCTCCCGGGCTCGCCGGGGCCTGGCCTCTTCCTCTCGCGTTCAGGCCGACTCGGGAAGAGGCCCGCGTCTTCCCGCGCAGAGAGGAGAGGCTCCAGGAGCACTGCGCACCGCCCGGGCCCTGGGACGGGGAGCCTGTGGGGGGACTGTCCCCGCGCCTTCCCCGGCCGCCCCTGCCACCCAGAACGCTGCCCCACCCTGGAGGGAGACGGGGGCCGACGGCCGGCTGCTCCAGGGAGCGGTTTCTGCGCGTTCAGGGGCTGGCGCCTGGGAGCCCCCCCAAGGCTGCCCCAGGGACTGCTGGCCGAGGCCCTGCTGTCGCCCTGGGCCTCGAGGCCCAGGACAGGCCTGCCTTCTGCCCAGACTGCTGGCTCAGACCGGAGCACGCGCCCCTGCCCTCGTCGTCCCCCCGTGTCTCCTTAGCAGCCAGGCTTCCGGCGCCGGGCCCCGTGAGTGGGTGACACTTGTCCCCACCCCCCGACCCACTCGGGCTCAGACGGCAGGCTCTCCTGCTTGGCCTCACTTGCCCCAGCGCAATGCCAACGGCTCGGCTGCCCTGCCGGGGCGGCGTGCTGCGCTCTCCCCAGACATGCTCCTGGGGACCGAGGGGACAGGCGTGTCCCTTTTCTGAAGGCCGGTCACCCAGGCGCGACCGGGCTCCTGTCTGGGGCAGGCGGGATGTCCCGGCAAGGAGGCGTTCACTCCGGGGTAGTTTCTGCCAGAGCGCTGCAGAGCACTCGGCTGCGGCACCCAGCAGCAGCCCACAGACCCGACCCTGATTCCCCAGCGAAGGCAGAGCTTTCGCCTAGGTTTTCCGCACGAAGCGGACCGCGCCTCGCTGCTGCTTCCTGGCTCCGGCTTTGGGCGTTCGCTCTCTCGCGTCAGGGGAGAAGTGTTGCGGGAGAGTCGGTGCTTCTGGGGCCTCGCTTCCCGGGGCCCAGGTGCGGACCCTGGGCTCCCAGGGCCTCGCCGATATCGGGAGACGCGGCCTCCTCCGTGCAGCAGCGTGTGTCGCCCGGGGTGGCCCCTCTGAGCAGACGGCCTTCTCCCGGGCTCGCCGGGGCCTGGCCTCTTCCTCTCGCGTTCAGGCCGACTCGGGAAGAGGCCCGCGTCTTCCCGTGCAGAGAGGAGAGGCTCCAGGAGCACTGCGCACCGCACGGGCCCTGGGACGGGGAGCCTGTGGGGGGACTGTCCCCGCGCCTTCCCCGGCCGCCCCTGCCACCCAGAAAGCTGCCCCACCCTGGAGGGAGACGGGGGCCGACGGCCCGCTGCTCCAAGGAGCGGTTTCTGCGCGTTCAGGGGCTGGCGCCTGGGAGCCCCCCCAAGGCTGCCCCAGGGACTTGTGGCCGAGGCCCTGCTGTCGCCCTGGGCCTCGAGACCCAGGACAGGCCTGCCTTCTTCCCAGACTGCTGGCTCAGACCGGGGCCCGCGCCCCTGCCCACGTCGTCCTCCCGTGTCTCCTTAGCAGCCAGGCTTCCGGCGCCGGGCCCCGTGAGTGGGTGACACTTGTCCCCACCCCCCGACCCACTCGGGCTCAGACGGCAGGCTCTCCTGCTTGGCCTCACTTGCCCCAGCGCAATGCCAACGGCTCGGCTGCCCTGCCGGGGCGGCGTGCTGCGCTCTCCCCAGACAGGCTCCTGGGGACCGAGGGGACAGGCGTGTCCCTTTTCTGAAGGCTGATCCCCTAGGCGCGGCCGGGCTCCAGTCTGGGGCAGGCGGGATGTCCCGGCAAGGAGGCGTTCACTCCGGGATAGTTTCTGCCAGAGCGCTGCAGAGCGCTCGGCTGCGGCAACCAGCAGCAGCCCACAGGCCCGACCCTGATTCCCCAGCGAAGGCAGAGCTTTCGCCGAGGTTTTCGGCACGAAGCGGACCGCGCCTCGCTGCTGCTTCCTCGCTCCGGCTTTGGGCGTTCGCTCTCTCGCGTCAGGGGAGAAGTGTTGCGGGAGAGTCGGTGCTTCTGGGGCCTCGCTTCCCGGGGCCCAGGTGCGGACCCTGGGCTCCCAGGGCCTCGCCGATGTCGGGAGACGCGGCCTCCTCCTTGCAGCAGCGTGTGTCGCCCGGGGTGGCCCCACTGCGCAGACGGCCTTCTCCCGGGCTCGCCGGGGCCTGGCCTCTTCCTCTCGCGTTCAGGCCGACTCGGGAAGAGGCCCGCGTCTTCCCGCGCAGAGAGGAGAGGCTCCAGGAGCACTGCGCACCGCCCGGGCCCTGGGACGGGGAGCCTGTGGGGGGACTGTCCCCGCGCCTTCCCCGGCCGCCCCTGCCACCCAGAAAGCTGCCCCACCCTGGAGGGAGACGGGGGCCGACGGCCCGCTGCTCCAGGGAGCGGTTTCTGCGCGTTCAGGGGCTGGCGCCTGGGAGCCCCCCCAAGGCTGCCCCAGGGACTGGTGGCCGAGGCCCTGCTGTCGCCCTGGGCCTCGAAGCCCAGGACAGGCCGGCCTTCTGCCCAGACTGCTGGCTCAGACCGGGGCCCGCGCCCCTGCCCACGTCGTCCTCCCGTGTCTCCTTAGCAGGCAGGCTTCCGGCGCCGCGCCCCGTGAGTGGGTGACACTTGTCCCCACCCCCCGACCCACTCGGGCTCAGACGGCAGGCTCTCCTGCTTGGCCTCACTTGCCCCAGCGCAATGCCAACGGCTCGGCTGCCCTGCCGGGGCGGCGTGCTGCGCTCTCCCCGGACAGGCTCCTGGGGACCGAGGGGACAGGCGTGTCCCTTTTCTGAAGGCTGATACCCTAGGCGTGGCCGGGCTCCAGTCTGGGGCAGGCGGGATGTCCCGGCAAGGAGGCGTTCACTCCGGGATAGTTTCTGCCAGAGCGCTGCAGAGCGCTCGGCTGCGGCAACCAGCAGCAGACCACAGGCCCGACCCTGATTCCCCAGCGAAGGCAGAGCTTTCCCCGAGGTTTTCCGCACGAAGCGGACCGCGCCTCGCTGCTGCTTCCTCGCTCCGGCTTTGGGCGTTCGCTCTCTCGCGTCAGGGGAGAAGTGCTGCGGGAGAGTCGGTGCTTCTGGGGCCTCGCTTCCCGGGGCCCAGGTGCGGACCCTGGGCTCCCAGGGCCTCGCCGATGTCGGGAGACGCGGCCTCCTCCGTGCAGCAGCGTGTGTCGCCCGGGGTGGCCCCTCTGCGCAGACGGCCTTCTCCCGGGCTCGCCGGGGCCTGGCCTCTTCCTCTCGCGTTCAGGCCGACTCGGGAAGAGGCCCGCGTCTTCCCGCGCAGAGAGGAGAGGCTCCAGGAGCACTGCGCACCGCCCGGGCCCTGGGACGGGGAGCCTCTATGGGGAATGTCCCCGCGCCTTCCCCGGCCGCCCCTGCCACCCAGAAAGCTGCCCCACCATGGAGGGAGACGGGGGCCGACGGCCCGCTGCTAAAAGGAGCGGTTTCTGCGCGTTCAGGGGCTGGCGCCTGGGAGCCCCCCCAAGGCTGCCCCAGGGACTGGTGGCCGAGGCCCTGCTGTCGCCCTGGGCCTCGAGGCCCCGGACAGGCCTGCCTTCTGCCCAGACTGCTGGCTCAGACCGGGGCCCGCGCCCCTGCCCACGTCGTCCTCCCGTGTCTCCTTAGCAGCCAGGCTTCCGGCGCCGGGCCCCGTGAGTGGGTGACACTTGTCCCCACCCCCCGACCCACTCGGGCTCAGACGGCAGGCTCTCCTGCTTGGCCTCACTTGCCCCAGCGCAATGCCAACGGCTCGGCTGCCCTGCCGGGGCGGCGTGCTGCGCTCTCCCCAGACATGCTCCTGGGGACCGAGGGGACAGGCGTGTCCCTTTTCTGAAGGCCGGTCCCCCAGGCGCGACCGGGCTCCTGTCTGGGGCAGGCGGGATGTCCCGGCAAGGAGGCGTTCACTCCGGGGTAGTTTCTGCCAGAGCGCTGCTGAGCACTCGGCTGCGGCACCCAGCAGCAGCTCACAGACACGACCCTGATTCCCCAGCGAAGGCAGAGCTTTCGCCTAGGTTTTCCGCACGAAGCGGACCGCGCCTCGCTGCTGCTTCCTCGCTCCGGGTTTGGGCGTTCGCTCTCTCGCGACAGGGGAGAAGTGCTGCGGGAGAGTCGGTGCTTCTGGGGCCTCGCTTCCCGGGGCCCAGGTGCGGACCCTGGGCTCCCAGGGCCTCGCCGATGTCGGGAGACGCGGCCTCCTCCTTGCAGCAGCGTGTGTCGCCCGGGGTGGCCCCTCTGCGCAGACGGCCTTCTCCCGGGCTCGCCGGGGCCTGGCCTCTTCCTCTCGCGTTCAGGCCGACTCGGGAAGAGGCCTGCGGCTTCCCGCGCAGCGAGGAGAGGCTCCAGGAGCACTGCGCACCGCCCGGGCCCTGGGACGGGGAGCCTGTGGGGGGACTGTCCCCGCGCCTTCCCCGGCCGCCCCTGCCACCCAGAACGCTGCCCCACCCTGGAGGGAGACGGGGGCCGACGGCCGGCTGCTCCAGGGAGCGGTTTCTGCGCGTTCAGGGGCTGGCGCCTGGGAGCCCCCCCAAGGCTGCCCCAGGGACTGCTGGCCGAGGCCCTGCTGTCGCCCTGGGCCTCGAGGCCCAGGACAGGCCTGCCTTCTGCCCAGACTGCTGGCTCAGACCGGAGCACGCGCCCCTGCCCTCGTCGTCCTCCCGTGTCTCCTTAGCAGGCAGGCTTCCGGCGCCGCGCCCCGTGAGTGGGTGACACTTGTCCCCACCCCCCGACCCACTCGGGCTCAGACGGCAGGCTCTCCTGCTTGGCCTCACTTGCCCCAGCGCAATGCCAACGGCTCGGCTGCCCTGCCGGGGCGGCGTGCTGCGCTCTCCCCGGACAGGCTCCTGGGGACCGAGGGGACAGGCGTGTCCCTTTTCTGAAGGCTGATACCCTAGGCGTGGCCGGGCTCCAGTCTGGGGCAGGCGGGATGTCCCGGCAAGGAGGCGTTCACTCCGGGATAGTTTCTGCCAGAGCGCTGCAGAGCGCTCGGCTGCGGCAACCAGCAGCAGACCACAGGCCCGACCCTGATTCCCCAGCGAAGGAAGAGCTTTCCCCGAGGTTTTCCGCACGAAGCGGACCGCGCCTCGCTGCTGCTTCCTCGCTCCGGCTTTGGGCGTTCGCTCTCTCGCGTCAGGGGAGAAGTGCTGCGGGAGAGTCGGTGCTTCTGGGGCCTCGCTTCCCGGGGCCCAGGTGCGGACCCTGGGCTCCCAGGGCCTCGCCGATGTCGGGAGACGCGGCCTCCTCCGTGCAGCAGCGTGTGTCGCCCGGGGTGGCCCCTCTGCGCAGACGGCCTTCTCCCGGGCTCGCCGGGGCCTGGCCTCTTCCTCTCGCGTTCAGGCCGACTCGGGAAGAGGCCCGCGTCTTCCCGCGCAGAGAGGAGAGGCTCCAGGAGCACTGCGCACCGCCCGGGCCCTGGGACGGGGAGCCTCTATGGGGAATGTCCCCGCGCCTTCCCCGGCCGCCCCTGCCACCCAGAAAGCTGCCCCACCATGGAGGGAGACGGGGGCCGACGGCCCGCTGCTAAAAGGAGCGGTTTCTGCGCGTTCAGGGGCTGGCGCCTGGGAGCCCCCCCAAGGCTGCCCCAGGGACTGGTGGCCGAGGCCCTGCTGTCGCCCTGGGCCTCGAGGCCCCGGACAGGCCTGCCTTCTGCCCAGACTGCTGGCTCAGACCGGGGCCCGCGCCCCTGCCCACGTCGTCCTCCCGTGTCTCCTTAGCAGCCAGGCTTCCGGCGCCGGGCCCCGTGAGTGGGTGACACTTGTCCCCACCCCCCGACCCACTCGGGCTCAGACGGCAGGCTCTCCTGCTTGGCCTCACTTGCCCCAGCGCAATGCCAACGGCTCGGCTGCCCTGCCGGGGCGGCGTGCTGCGCTCTCCCCAGACATGCTCCTGGGGACCGAGGGGACAGGCGTGTCCCTTTTCTGAAGGCCGGTCCCCCAGGCGCGACCGGGCTCCTGTCTGGGGCAGGCGGGATGTCCCGGCAAGGAGGCGTTCACTCCGGGGTAGTTTCTGCCAGAGCGCTGCTGAGCACTCGGCTGCGGCACCCAGCAGCAGCTCTCAGACACGACCCTGATTCCCCAGCGAAGGCAGAGCTTTCGCCTAGGTTTTCCGCACGAAGCGGACCGCGCCTCGCTGCTGCTTCCTCGCTCCGGGTTTGGGCGTTCGCTCTCTCGCGACAGGGGAGAAGTGCTGCGGGAGAGTCGGTGCTTCTGGGGCCTCGCTTCCCGGGGCCCAGGTGCGGACCCTGGGCTCCCAGGGCCTCGCCGATGTCGGGAGACGCGGCCTCCTCCTTGCAGCAGCGTGTGTCGCCCGGGGTGGCCCCTCTGCGCAGACGGCCTTCTCCCGGGCTCGCCGGGGCCTGGCCTCTTCCTCTCGCGTTCAGGCCGACTCGGGAAGAGGCCTGCGGCTTCCCGCGCAGCGAGGAGAGGCTCCAGGAGCACTGCGCACCGCCCGGGCCCTGGGACGGGGAGCCTGTGGGGGGACTGTCCCCGCGCCTTCCCCGGCCGCCCCTGCCACCCAGAACGCTGCCCCACCCTGGAGGGAGACGGGGGCCGACGGCCGGCTGCTCCAGGGAGCGGTTTCTGCGCGTTCAGGGGCTGGCGCCTGGGAGCCCCCCCAAGGCTGCCCCAGGGACTGCTGGCCGAGGCCCTGCTGTCGCCCTGGGCCTCGAGGCCCAGGACAGGCCTGCCTTCTGCCCAGACTGCTGGCTCAGACCGGAGCACGCGCCCCTGCCCTCGTCGTCCCCCCGTGTCTCCTTAGCAGCCAGGCTTCCGGCGCCGGGCCCCGTGAGTGGGTGACACTTGTCCCCACCCCCCGACCCACTCGGGCTCAGACGGCAGGCTCTCCTGCTTGGCCTCACTTGCCCCAGCGCAATGCCAACGGCTCGGCTGCCCTGCCGGGGCGGCGTGCTGCGCTCTCCCCAGACATGCTCCTGGGGACCGAGGGGACAGGCGTGTCCCTTTTCTGAAGGCCGGTCACCCAGGCGCGACCGGGCTCCTGTCTGGGGCAGGCGGGATGTCCCGGCAAGGAGGCGTTCACTCCGGGGTAGTTTCTGCCAGAGCGCTGCAGAGCGCTCGGCTGCGGCAACCAGCAGCAGACCACAGGCCCGACCCTGATTCCCCAGTGAAGGCAGAGCTTTCCCCGAGGTTTTCGGCACGAAGCGGACCGCGCCTCGCTGCTGTTTCCTCGCTCTGACTTTGGGCGTTCGCTCTCTCGCGTCAGGGGAGAAGTGCTGCGGGAGAGTCGGTGCTTCTGGGGCCTCGCTTCCCGGGGCCCAGGTGCGGACCCTGGGCTCCCAGGGCCTCGCCATGTCGGGAGACGCGGCCTCCCCCGTGCAGCAGCGTGTGTCGCCCGGGGTGGCCCCTCTGCGCAGACGGCCTTCTCCCGGGCTGCCGGGGCCTGGCCTCTTCCTCTCGCGTTCAGGCCGACTCGGGAAGAGGCCCGCGTCTTCCCGCGCAGAGAGGAGAGGCTCCAGGAGCACTGCGCACCGCCCGGGCCCTGGGACGGGGAGCCTGTGGGGGGACTGTCCACGTGTCTTCCCCGGCCGCCCCTGCCACCCAGAAAGCTGCCCCACCCTGGAGGGAGACGGGGGCCGACGGCCCGCTGCTCCAAGGAGCGGTTTCTGCGCGTTCAGGGGCTGGCGCCTGGGAGCCCCCCCAAGGCTGCCCCAGGGACTGGTGGCCGAGGCCCTGCTGTCGCCCTGGGCCTCGAGGCCCAGGACAGGCCTGCCTTCTGCCCAGACTGCTGGCTCAGACCGGGGCCCGCGCCCCTGCCCACGTCGTCCTCCCGTGTCTCCTTAGCAGCCAGGCTTCCGGCGCCGGGCCCCGTGAGTGGGTGACACTTGTCCCCACCCCCCGACCCACTCGGGCTCAGACGGCAGGCTCTCCTGCTTGGCCTCACTTGCCCCAGCGCAATGCCAACGGCTCGGCTGCCCTGCCGGGGCGGCGTGCTGCGCTCTCCCCAGACATGCTCCTGGGGACCGAGGGGACAGGCGTGTCCCTTTTCTGAAGGCCGGTCCCCCAGGCGCGACCGGGCTCCTGTCTGGGGCAGGCGGGATGTCCCGGCAAGGAGGCGTTCACTCCGGGGTAGTTTCTGCCAGAGCGCTGCTGAGCACTCGGCTGCGGCACCCAGCAGCAGCCAACGGACCCGACCCTGATTCCCCAGCGAAGGCATAGCTTTCGCCTAGGTTTTCCGCACGAAGCGGACCGCGCCTCGCTGCTGCTTCCTGGCTCCGGCTTTGGGCGTTCGCTCTCTCGCGTCAGGGGAGAAGTGTTGCGGGAGAGTCGGTGCTTCTGGGGCCTCGCTTCCCGGGGCCCAGGTGCGGACCCTGGGCTCCCAGGGCCTCGCCGATGTCGGGAGACGCGGCCTCCTCCTTGCAGCAGCGTGTGTCGCCCGGGGTGGCCCCTCTGCGCAGACGGCCTTCTCCCGGGCTCGCCGGGGCCTGGCCTCTTCCTCTCGCGTTCAGGCCGACTCGGGAAGAAGCCTGCGGCTTCCCGCGCAGCGAGGAGAGGCTCCAGGAGCACTGCGCACCGCCCGGGCCCTGGGACGGGGAGCCTGTGGGGGGACTGTCCCCGCGCCTTCCCCGGCCGCCCCTGCCACCCAGAACGCTGCCCCACCCTGGAGGGAGACGGGGGCCGACGGCCGGCTGCTCCAGGGAGCGGTTTCTGCGCGTTCAGGGGCTGGCGCCTGGGAGCCCCCCCAAGGCTGCCCCAGGGACTGCTGGCCGAGGCCCTGCTGTCGCCCTGGGCCTCGAGGCCCAGGACAGGCCTGCCTTCTGCCCAGACTGCTGGCTCAGACCGGAGCACGCGCCCCTGCCCTCGTCGTCCCCCCGTGTCTCCTTAGCAGCCAGGCTTCCGGCGCCGGGCCCCGTGAGTGGGTGACACTTGTCCCCACCCCCCGACCCACTCGGGCTCAGACGGCAGGCTCTCCTGCTTGGCCTCACTTGCCCCAGCGCAATGCCAACGGCTCGGCTGCCCTGCCGGGGCGGCGTGCCGCGCTCTCCCCAGACAGGCTCCTGGGGACCGAGGGGACAGGCGTGTCCCTTTTCTGAAGGCCGGTCCCCCAGGCGCGACCGGGCTCCTGTCTGGGGCAGGCGGGATGTCCCGGCAAGGAGGCGTTCACTCCGGGGTAGTTTCTGCCAGAGCGCTGCTGAGCACTCGGCTGCGGCACCCAGCAGCAGCTCACAGACACGACCCTGATTCCCCAGCGAAGGCAGAGCTTTCGCCTAGGTTTTCCGCACGAAGCGGACCGCGCCTCGCTGCTGCTTCCTCGCTCCGGCTTTGGGCGTTCGCTCTCTCGCGTCAGGGGAGAAGTGTTGCGGGAGAGTCGGTGCTTCTGGGGCCTCGCTTCCCGGGGCCCAGGTGCG
Source organism: Martes martes (assembly GCF_963455335.1). Classification (NCBI taxonomy): domain Eukaryota; kingdom Metazoa; phylum Chordata; class Mammalia; order Carnivora; family Mustelidae; genus Martes; species Martes martes. The sequence continues at coordinate 16,039,241 of NC_137899.1, read as the reverse complement.
GACCCTGGGCTCCCAGGGCCTCGCCGATGTCGGGAGACGCGGCCTCCTCCTTGCAGCAGCGTGTGTCGCCCGGGGTGGCCCCTCTGCGCAGACGGCCTTCTCCCGGGCTCGCCGGGGCCTGGCCTCTTCCTCTCGCGTTCAGGCCGACTCGGGAAGAGGCCTGCGGCGTCCCGGGCAGAGAGGAGAGGCTCCAGGAGCACTGCGCACCGCCCGGACCCTGGGACGGGGAGCCTGTGGGGGGACTGTCCCCGCGCCGTCCCCGGCCGCCCCTGCCACCCAGAACGCTGCCCCACCCTGGACGGAGACGGGGGCCGACGGCCCGCTGCTCCAGGGAGCGGTTTCTGCGCGTTCAGGCGTTGGCGCCTGGGAGCCCCCCCAAGGCTGCCCCAGGGACTGCTGGCCGAGGCCCTGCTGTCGCCCTGGGCCTCGAGGCCCAGGACGGGCCTGCCTTCTGCCCAGACTGCTGGCTCAGACCGGAGCACGCGCCCCTGCCCTCGTCGTCCCCCCGTGTCTCCTTAGCAGCCAGGCTTCCGGCGCCGGGCCCCGTGAGTGGGTGACACTTGTCCCCACCCCCCGACCCACTCGGGCTCAGACGGCAGGCTCTCCTGCTTGGCCTCACTTGCCCCAGCGCAATGCCAACGGCTCGGCTGCCCTGCCGGGGCGGCGTGCTGCGCTCTCCCCAGACAGGCTCCTGGGGACCGAGGGGACAGGCGTGTCCCTTTTCTGAAGGCTGATCCCCTAGGCGCGGCCGGGCTCCAGTCTGGGGCAGGCGGGATGTCCCGGCAAGGAGGCGTTCACTCCGGGATAGTTTCTGCCAGAGCGCTGCAGAGCGCTCGGCTGCGGCAACCAGCAGCAGACCACAGGCCCGACCCTGATTCCCCAGCGAAGGAAGAGCTTTCCCCGAGGTTTTCCGCACGAAGCGGACCGCGCCTCGCTGCTGCTTCCTCGCTCCGGCTTTGGGCGTTCGCTCTCTCGCGTCAGGGGAGAAGTGCTGCGGGAGAGTCGGTGCTTCTGGGGCCTCGCTTCCCGGGGCCCAGGTGCGGACCCTGGGCTCCCAGGGCCTCGCCGATGTCGGGAGACGCGGCCTCCTCCGTGCAGCAGCGTGTGTCGCCCGGGGTGGCCCCTCTGCGCAGACGGCCTTCTCCCGGGCTCGCCGGGGCCTGGCCTCTTCCTCTCGCGTTCAGGCCGACTCGGGAAGAGGCCCGCGTCTTCCCGCGCAGAGAGGAGAGGCTCCAGGAGCACTGCGCACCGCCCGGGCCCTGGGACGGGGAGCCTCTATGGGGAATGTCCCCGCGCCTTCCCCGGCTGCCCCTGCCACCCAGAAAGCTGCCCCACCATGGAGGGAGACGGGGGCCGACGGCCCGCTGCTAAAAGGAGCGGTTTCTGCGCGTTCAGGGGCTGGCGCCTGGGAGCCCCCCCAAGGCTGCCCCAGGGACTGGTGGCCGAGGCCCTGCTGTCGCCCTGGGCCTCGAGGCCCCGGACAGGCCTGCCTTCTGCCCAGACTGCTGGCTCAGACCGGGGCCCGCGCCCCTGCCCACGTCGTCCTCCCGTGTCTCCTTAGCAGCCAGGCTTCCGGCGCCGGGCCCCGTGAGTGGGTGACACTTGTCCCCACCCCCCGACCCACTCGGGCTCAGACGGCAGGCTCTCCTGCTTGGCCTCACTTGCCCCAGCGCAATGCCAACGGCTCGGCTGCCCTGCCGGGGCGGCGTGCTGCGCTCTCCCCAGACATGCTCCTGGGGACCGAGGGGACAGGCGTGTCCCTTTTCTGAAGGCCGGTCCCCCAGGCGCGACCGGGCTCCTGTCTGGGGCAGGCGGGATGTCCCGGCAAGGAGGCGTTCACTCCGGGGTAGTTTCTGCCAGAGCGCTGCTGAGCACTCGGCTGCGGCACCCAGCAGCAGCTCACAGACACGACCCTGATTCCCCAGCGAAGGCAGAGCTTTCGCCTAGGTTTTCCGCACGAAGCGGACCGCGCCTCGCTGCTGCTTCCTCGCTCCGGGTTTGGGCGTTCGCTCTCTCGCGACAGGGGAGAAGTGCTGCGGGAGAGTCGGTGCTTCTGGGGCCTCGCTTCCCGGGGCCCAGGTGCGGACCCTGGGCTCCCAGGGCCTCGCCGATGTCGGGAGACGCGGCCTCCTCCTTGCAGCAGCGTGTGTCGCCCGGGGTGGCCCCTCTGCGCAGACGGCCTTCTCCCGGGCTCGCCGGGGCCTGGCCTCTTCCTCTCGCGTTCAGGCCGACTCGGGAAGAGGCCTGCGGCTTCCCGCGCAGCGAGGAGAGGCTCCAGGAGCACTGCGCACCGCCCGGGCCCTGGGACGGGGAGCCTGTGGGGGGACTGTCCCCGCGCCTTCCCCGGCCGCCCCTGCCACCCAGAACGCTGCCCCACCCTGGAGGGAGACGGGGGCCGACGGCCGGCTGCTCCAGGGAGCGGTTTCTGCGCGTTCAGGGGCTGGCGCCTGGGAGCCCCCCCAAGGCTGCCCCAGGGACTGCTGGCCGAGGCCCTGCTGTCGCCCTGGGCCTCGAGGCCCAGGACAGGCCTGCCTTCTGCCCAGACTGCTGGCTCAGACCGGAGCACGCGCCCCTGCCCTCGTCGTCCCCCCGTGTCTCCTTAGCAGCCAGGCTTCCGGCGCCGGGCCCCGTGAGTGGGTGACACTTGTCCCCACCCCCCGACCCACTCGGGCTCAGACGGCAGGCTCTCCTGCTTGGCCTCACTTGCCCCAGCGCAATGCCAACGGCTCGGCTGCCCTGCCGGGGCGGCGTGCTGCGCTCTCCCCAGACATGCTCCTGGGGACCGAGGGGACAGGCGTGTCCCTTTTCTGAAGGCCGGTCACCCAGGCGCGACCGGGCTCCTGTCTGGGGCAGGCGGGATGTCCCGGCAAGGAGGCGTTCACTCCGGGGTAGTTTCTGCCAGAGCGCTGCAGAGCGCTCGGCTGCGGCAACCAGCAGCAGACCACAGGCCCGACCCTGATTCCCCAGTGAAGGCAGAGCTTTCCCCGAGGTTTTCGGCACGAAGCGGACCGCGCCTCGCTGCTGTTTCCTCGCTCTGACTTTGGGCGTTCGCTCTCTCGCGTCAGGGGAGAAGTGCTGCGGGAGAGTCGGTGCTTCTGGGGCCTCGCTTCCCGGGGCCCAGGTGCGGACCCTGGGCTCCCAGGGCCTCGCCATGTCGGGAGACGCGGCCTCCCCCGTGCAGCAGCGTGTGTCGCCCGGGGTGGCCCCTCTGCGCAGACGGCCTTCTCCCGGGCTGCCGGGGCCTGGCCTCTTCCTCTCGCGTTCAGGCCGACTCGGGAAGAGGCCCGCGTCTTCCCGCGCAGAGAGGAGAGGCTCCAGGAGCACTGCGCACCGCCCGGGCCCTGGGACGGGGAGCCTGTGGGGGGACTGTCCCCGTGTCTTCCCCGGCCGCCCCTGCCACCCAGAAAGCTGCCCCACCCTGGAGGGAGACGGGGGCCGACGGCCCGCTGCTCCAAGGAGCGGTTTCTGCGCGTTCAGGGGCTGGCGCCTGGGAGCCCCCCCAAGGCTGCCCCAGGGACTGGTGGCCGAGGCCCTGCTGTCGCCCTGGGCCTCGAGGCCCAGGACAGGCCTGCCTTCTGCCCAGACTGCTGGCTCAGACCGGGGCCCGCGCCCCTGCCCACGTCGTCCTCCCGTGTCTCCTTAGCAGCCAGGCTTCCGGCGCCGGGCCCCGTGAGTGGGTGACACTTGTCCCCACCCCCCGACCCACTCGGGCTCAGACGGCAGGCTCTCCTGCTTGGCCTCACTTGCCCCAGCGCAATGCCAACGGCTCGGCTGCCCTGCCGGGGCGGCGTGCTGCCCTCTCCCCAGACATGCTCCTGGGGACCGAGGGGACAGGCGTGTCCCTTTTCTGAAGGCCGGTCCCCCAGGCGCGACCGGGCTCCTGTCTGGGGCAGGCGGGATGTCCCGGCAAGGAGGCGTTCACTCCGGGGTAGTTTCTGCCAGAGCGCTGCTGAGCACTCGGCTGCGGCACCCAGCAGCAGCCAACGGACCCGACCCTGATTCCCCAGCGAAGGCATAGCTTTCGCCTAGGTTTTCCGCACGAAGCGGACCGCGCCTCGCTGCTGCTTCCTGGCTCCGGCTTTGGGCGTTCGCTCTCTCGCGTCAGGGGAGAAGTGTTGCGGGAGAGTCGGTGCTTCTGGGGCCTCGCTTCCCGGGGCCCAGGTGCGGACCCTGGGCTCCCAGGGCCTCGCCGATGTCGGGAGACGCGGCCTCCTCCTTGCAGCAGCGTGTGTCGCCCGGGGTGGCCCCTCTGCGCAGACGGCCTTCTCCCGGGCTCGCCGGGGCCTGGCCTCTTCCTCTCGCGTTCAGGCCGACTCGGGAAGAAGCCTGCGGCTTCCCGCGCAGCGAGGAGAGGCTCCAGGAGCACTGCGCCCCGCCCGGGCCCTGGGACGGGGAGCCTGTGGGGGGACTGTCCCCGCGCCTTCCCCGGCCACGCCTGCCACCCAGAACGCTGCCCCACCCTGGAGGGAGACGGGGGCCGACGGCCGGCTGCTCCAGGGAGCGGTTTCTGCGCGTTCAGGGGCTGGCGCCTGGGAGCCCCCCCAAGGCTGCCCCAGGGACTGCTGGCCGAGGCCCTGCTGTCGCCCTGGGCCTCGAGGCCCAGGACAGGCCTGCCTTCTGCCCAGACTGCTGGCTCAGACCGGAGCACGCGCCCCTGCCCTCGTCGTCCCCCCGTGTCTCCTTAGCAGCCAGGCTTCCGGCGCCGGGCCCCGTGAGTGGGTGACACTTGTCCCCACCCCCCGACCCACTCGGGCTCAGACGGCAGGCTCTCCTGCTTGGCCTCACTTGCCCCAGCGCAATGCCAACGGCTCGGCTGCCCTGCCGGGGCGGCGTGCTGCGCTCTCCCCAGACAGGCTCCTGGGGACCGAGGGGACAGGCGTGTCCCTTTTCTGAAGGCCGGTCCCCCAGGCGCGACCGGGCTCCTGTCTGGGGCAGGCGGGATGTCCCGGCAAGGAGGCGTTCACTCCGGGGTAGTTTCTGCCAGAGCGCTGCTGAGCACTCGGCTGCGGCACCCAGCAGCAGCTCACAGACACGACCCTGATTCCCCAGCGAAGGCAGAGCTTTCGCCTAGGTTTTCCGCACGAAGCGGACCGCGCCTCGCTGCTGCTTCCTCGCTCCGGCTTTGGGCGTTCGCTCTCTCGCGACAGGGGAGAAGTGTTGCGGGAGAGTCGGTGCTTCTGGGGCCTCGCTTCCCGGGGCCCAGGTGCGGACCCTGGGCTCCCAGGGCCTCGCCGATGTCGGGAGACGCGGCCTCCTCCTTGCAGCAGCGTGTGTCGCCCGGGGTGGCCCCTCTGCGCAGACGGCCTTCTCCCGGGCTCGCCGGGGCCTGGCCTCTTCCTCTCGCGTTCAGGCCGACTCGGGAAGAGGCCTGCGGCGTCCCGGGCAGAGAGGAGAGGCTCCAGGAGCACTGCACACCGCCCGGACCCTGGGACGGGGAGCCTGTGGGGGGACTGTCCCCGCGCCGTCCCCGGCCGCCCCTGCCACCCAGAACGCTGCCCCACCCTGGACGGAGACGGGGGCCGACGGCCCGCTGCTCCAGGGAGCGGTTTCTGCGCGTTCAGGCGTTGGCGCCTGGGAGCCCCCCCAAGGCTGCCCCAGGGACTGCTGGCCGAGGCCCTGCTGTCGCCCTGGGCCTCGAGGCCCAGGACGGGCCTGCCTTCTGCCCAGACTGCTGGCTCAGACCGGAGCACGCGCCCCTGCCCTCGTCGTCCCCCCGTGTCTCCTTAGCAGCCAGGCTTCCGGCGCCGGGCCCCGTGAGTGGGTGACACTTGTCCCCACCCCCCGACCCACTCGGGCTCAGACGGCAGGCTCTCCTGCTTGGCCTCACTTGCCCCAGCGCAATGCCAACGGCTCGGCTGCCCTGCCGGGGCGGCGTGCTGCGCTCTCCCCAGACAGGCTCCTGGGGACCGAGGGGACAGGCGTGTCCCTTTTCTGAAGGCTGATCCCCTAGGCGCGGCCGGGCTCCAGTCTGGGGCAGGCGGGATGTCCCGGCAAGGAGGCGTTCACTCCGGGATAGTTTCTGCCAGAGCGCTGCAGAGCGCTCGGCTGCGGCAACCAGCAGCAGCCCACAGGCCCGACCCTGATTCCCCAGCGAAGGCAGAGCTTTCGCCGAGGTTTTCGGCACAAAGCGGACCGCGCCTCGCTGCTGCTTCCTCGCTCCGGCTTTGGGCGTTCGCTCTCTCGCGTCAGGGGAGAAGTGTTGCGGGAGAGTCGGTGCTTCTGGGGCCTCGCTTCCCGGGGCCCCGGTGCGGACCCTGGGCTCCCAGGGCCTCGCCGATGTCGGGAGACGCGGCCTCCTCCTTGCAGCAGCGTGTGTCGCCCGGGGTGGCCCCTCTGCGCAGACGGCCTTCTCCCGGGCTCGCCGGGGCCTGGCCTCTTCCTCTCGCGTTCAGGCCGACTCGGGAAGAGGCCCGCGTATTCCCGCGCAGAGAGGAGAGGCTCCAGGAGCACTGCGCACCGCCCGGGCCCTGGGACGGGGAGCCTGTGGGGGGACTGTCCCCGCGCCTTCCCCGGCCGCCCCTGCCACCCAGAACGCTGCCCCACCCTGGAGGGAGACGGGGGCCGACGGCCCGCTGCTCCAGGGAGCGGTTTCTGCGCGTTCAGGGGCTGGCGCCTGGGAGCCCCCCCAAGGCTGCCCCAGGGACTGGTGGCCGAGGCCCTGCTGTCGCCCTGGGCCTCGAAGCCCAGGACAGGCCGGCCTTCTGCCCAGACTGCTGGCTCAGACCGGGGCCCGTGCCCCTGCCCACGTCGTCCTCCCGTGTCTCCTTAGCAGGCAGGCTTCCGGCGCCGCGCCCCGTGAGTGGGTGACACTTGTCCCCACCCCCCGACCCACTCGGGCTCAGACGGCAGGCTCTCCTGCTTGGCCTCACTTGCCCCAGCGCAATGCCAACGGCTCGGCTGCCCTGCCGGGGCGGCGTGCTGCGCTCTCCCCGGACAGGCTCCTGGGGACCGAGGGGACAGGCGTGTCCCTTTTCTGAAGACTGATACCCTAGGCGCGGCCGGGCTCCAGTCTGGGGCAGGCGGGATGTCCCGGCAAGGAGGCATTCACTCCGGGGTAGTTTCTGCCAGAGCGCTGCAGAGCGCTCGGCTGCGGCAACCAGCAGCAGACCACAGGCCCGACCCTGATTCCCCAGCGAAGGAAGAGCTTTCCCCGAGGTTTTCGGCACGAAGCGGACCGCGCCTCGCTGCTGCTTCCTCGCTCCGGCTTTGGGCGTTCGCTCTCTCGCGTCAGGGGAGAAGTGCTGCGGGAGAGTCGGTGCTTCTGGGGCCTCGCTTCCCGGGGCCCAGGTGCGGACCCTGGGCTCCCAGGGCCTCGCCGATGTCGGGAGACGCGGCCTCCTCCTTGCAGCAGCGTGTGTCGCCCGGGGTGGCCCCTCTGCGCAGACGGCCTTCTCCCGGGCTCGCCGGGGCCTGGCCTCTTCCTCTCGCGTTCAGGCCGACTCGGGAAGAGGCCTGCGGCTTCCCGCGCAGCGAGGAGAGGCTCCAGGAGCACTGCGCACCGCCCGGGCCCTGGGACGGGGAGCCTGTGGGGGGACTGTCCCCGCGCCTTCCCCGGCCGCCCCTGCCACCCAGAACGCTGCCCCACCCTGGAGGGAGACGGGGGCCGACGGCCCGCTGCTCCAGGGAGCGGTTTCTGCGCGTTCAGGGGCTGGCGCCTGGGAGCCCCCCCAAGGCTGCCCCAGGGACTGCTGGCCGAGGCCCTGCTGTCGCCCTGGGCCTCGAGGCCCAGGACAGGCCTGCCTTCTGCCCAGACTGCTGGCTCAGACCGGAGCACGCGCCCCTGCCCTCGTCGTCCCCCCGTGTCTCCTTAGCAGCCAGGCTTCCGGCGCCGGGCCCCGTGAGTGGGTGACACTTGTCCCCACCCCCCGACCCACTCGGGCTCAGACGGCAGGCTCTCCTGCTTGGCCTCACTTGCCCCAGCGCAATGCCAACGGCTCGGCTGCCCTGCCGGGGCGGCGTGCTGCGCTCTCCCCAGACATGCTCCTGGGGACCGAGGGGACAGGCGTGTCCCTTTTCTGAAGGCCGGTCCCCCAGGCGCGACCGGGCTCCTGTCTGGGGCAGGCGGGATGTCCCGGCAAGGAGGCGTTCACTCCGGGGTAGTTTCTGCCAGAGCGCTGCTGAGCACTCGGCTGCGGCACCCAGCAGCAGCTCACAGACACGACCCTGATTCCCCAGCGAAGGCAGAGCTTTCGCCTAGGTTTTCCGCACGAAGCGGACCGCGCCTCGCTGCTGCTTCCTGGCTCCGGCTTTGGGCGTTCGCTCTCTCGCGTCAGGGGAGAAGTGTTGCGGGAGAGTCGGTGCTTCTGGGGCCTCGCTTCCCGGGGCCCAGGTGCGGACCCTGGGCTCCCAGGGCCTCGCCGATGTCGGGAGACGCGGCCTCCTCCTTGCAGCAGCGTGTGTCGCCCGGGGTGGCCCCTCTGCGCAGACGGCCTTCTCGCGGGCTCGCCGGGGCCTGGCCTCTTCCTCTCGCGTTCAGGCCGACTCGTGAAGAGGCCTGCGGCTTCCCGCGCAGCGAGGAGAGGCTCCAGGAGCACTGCGCACCGCCTGGGCCCTGGGACGGGGAGCCTGTGGGGGGACTGTCCCCGCGCCTTCCCCGGCCGCCCCTGCCACCCAGAACGCTGCCCCACCCTGGAGGGAGACGGGGGCCGACGGCCCGCTGCTCCAGGGAGCGGTTTCTGCGCGTTCAGGGGCTGGCGCCTGGGAGCCCCCCCAAGGCTGCCCCAGGGACTGCTGGCCGAGGCCCTGCTGTCGCCCTGGGCCTCGAGGCCCAGGACAGGCCTGCCTTCTGCCCAGACTGCTGGCTCAGACCGGAGCACGCGCCCCTGCCCTCGTCGTCCCCCCGTGTCTCCTTAGCAGCCAGGCTTCCGGCGCCGGGCCCCGTGAGTGGGTGACACTTGTCCCCACCCCCCGACCCACTCGGGCTCAGACGGCAGGCTCTCCTGCTTGGCCTCACTGGCCCCAGCGCAATGCCAACGGCTCGGCTGCCCTGCCGGGGCGGCGTGCTGCGCTCTCCCCAGACATGCTCCTGGGGACCGAGGGGACAGGCGTGTCCCTTTTCTGAAGGCCGGTCCCCCAGGCGCGACCGGGCTCCTGTCTGGGGCAGGCGGGATGTCCCGGCAAGGAGGCGTTCACTCCGGGGTAGTTTCTGCCAGAGCGCTGCTGAGCACTCGGCTGCGGCACCCAGCAGCAGCTCACAGACACGACCCTGATTCCCCAGCGAAGGCAGAGCTTTCGCCTAGGTTTTCCGCACGAAGCGGACCGCGCCTCGCTGCTGCTTCCTCGCTCCGGCTTTGGGCGTTCGCTCTCTCGCGACAGGGGAGAAGTGTTGCGGGAGAGTCGGTGCTTCTGGGGCCTCGCTTCCCGGGGCCCAGGTGCGGACCCTGGGCTCCCAGGGCCTCGCCGATGTCGGGAGACGCGGCCTCCTCCTTGCAGCAGCGTGTGTCGCCCGGGGTGGCCCCTCTGCGCAGACGGCCTTCTCCCGGGCTCGCCGGGGCCTGGCCTCTTCCTCTCGCGTTCAGGCCGACTCGGGAAGAGGCCTGCGGCGTCCCGCGCAGAGAGGAGAGGCTCCAGGAGCACTGCGCACCGCCCGGGCCCTGGGACGGGGAGCCTGTGGGGGGACTGTCCCTGCGCCGTCCCCGGCCGCGCCTGCCACCCAGAACGCTGCCCCACCCTGGAGGGAGACGGGGGCCGACGGCCCGCTGCTCCAGGGAGCGGTTTCTGCGCGTTCAGGCGTTGGCGCCTGGGAGCCCCCCCAAGGCTGCCCCAGGGACTGCTGGCCGAGGCCCTGCTGTCGCCCTGGGCCTCGAGGCCCAGGACGGGCCTGCCTTCTGCCCAGACTGCTGGCTCAGACCGGAGCACGCGCCCCTGCCCTCGTCGTCCCCCCGTGTCTCCTTAGCAGCCAGGCTTCCGGCGCCGGGCCCCGTGAGTGGGTGACACTTGTCCCCACCCCCCGACCCACTCGGGCTCAGACGGCAGGCTCTCCTGCTTGGCCTCACTGGCCCCAGCGCAATGCCAACGGCTCGGCTGCCCTGCCGGGGCGGCGTGCTGCGCTCTCCCCAGACATGCTCCTGGGGACCGAGGGGACAGGCGTGTCCCTTTTCTGAAGGCCGGTCCCCCAGGCGCGACCGGGCTCCTGTCTGGGGCAGGCGGGATGTCCCGGCAAGGAGGCGTTCACTCCGGGGTAGTTTCTGCCAGAGCGCTGCAGAGCAACTCGGCTGCGGCACCCAGCAGCAGCCCACAGACCCGACCCTGATTCCCCAGCGAAGGCAGAGCTTTCGCCTAGGTTTTCCGCACGAAGCGGACCGCGCCTCGCTGCTGCTTCCTGGCTCCGGCTTTGGGCGTTCGCTCTCTCGCGTCAGGGGAGAAGTGTTGCGGGAGAGTCGGTGCTTCTGGGGCCTCGCTTCCCGGGGCCCAGGTGCGGACCCTGGGCTCCCAGGGCCTCGCCGATGTCGGGAGATGCGGCCTCCTCCTTGCAGCAGCGTGTGTCGCCCGGGGTGGCCCCTCTGCGCAGACGGCCTTCTCCCGGGCTCGCCGGGGCCTGGCCTCTTCCTCTCGCGTTCAGGCCGACTCGGGAAGAGGCCCGCGGCTTCCCGCGCAGCGAGGAGAGGCTCCAGGAGCACTGCGCACCGTCCGGGCCCTGGAAGGGGAGCCTGTGGGGGGACTGTCCCCGCGCCTTCCCCGGCCGCCCCTGCCACCCAGAACGCTGCCCCACCCTGGAGGGAGACGGGGGCCGACGGCCCGCTGCTCCAGGGAGCGGTTTCTGCGCGTTCAGGGGCTGGCGCCTGGGAGCCCCCCCAAGGCTGCCCCAGGGACTGCTGGCCGAGGCCCTGCTGTCGCCCTGGGCCTCGAGGCCCAGGACAGGCCTGCCTTCTGCCCAGACTGCTGGCTCAGACCGGAGCACGCGCCCCTGCCCTCGTCGTCCCCCCGTGTCTCCTTAGCAGCCAGGCTTCCGGCGCCGGGCCCCGTGAGTGGGTGACACTTGTCCCCACCCCCCGACCCACTCGGGCTCAGACGGCAGGCTCTCCTGCTTGGCCTCACTTGCCCCAGCGCAATGCCAACGGCTCGGCTGCCCTGCCGGGGCGGCGTGCTGCGCTCTCCCCAGACATGCTCCTGGGGACCGAGGGGACAGGCGTGTCCCTTTTCTGAAGGCCGGTCACCCAGGCGCGACCGGGCTCCTGTCTGGGGCAGGCGGGATGTCCCGGCAAGGAGGCGTTCACTCCGGGGTAGTTTCTGCCAGAGCGCTGCTGAGCACTCGGCTGCGGCACCCAGCAGCAGCTCACAGACACGACCCTGATTCCCCAGCGAAGGCAGAGCTTTCGCCTAGGTTTTCCGCACGAAGCGGACCGTGCCTCGCTGCTGCTTCCTCGCTCCGGGTTTGGGCGTTCGCTCTCTCGCGACAGGGGAGAAGTGTTGCGGGAGAGTCGGTGCTTCTGGGGCCTCGCTTCCCGGGGCCCAGGTGCGGACCCTGGGCTCCCAGGGCCTCGCCGATGTCGGGAGACGCGGCCTCCTCCTTGCAGCAGCGTGTGTCGCCCGGGGTGGCCCCTCTGCGCAGACGGCCTTCTCCCGGGCTCGCCGGGGCCTGGCCTCTTCCTCTCGCGTTCAGGCCGACTCGGGAAGAAGCCTGCGGCTTCCCGCGCAGCGAGGAGAGGCTCCAGGAGCACTGCGCCCCGCCCGGGCCCTGGGACGGGGAGCCTGTGGGGGGACTGTCCCCGCGCCTTCCCCGGCCGCCCCTGCCACCCAGAACGCTGCCCCACCCTGGAGGGAGACGGGGGCCGACGGCCGGCTGCTCCAGGGAGCGGTTTCTGCGCGTTCAGGGGCTGGCGCCTGGGAGCCCCCCCAAGGCTGCCCCAGGGACTGCTGGCCGAGGCCCTGCTGTCGCCCTGGGCCTCGAGGCCCAGGACAGGCCTGCCTTCTGCCCAGACTGCTGGCTCAGACCGGAGCACGCGCCCCTGCCCTCGTCGTCCCCCCGTGTCTCCTTAGCAGCCAGGCTTCCGGCGCCGGGCCCCGTGAGTGGGTGACACTTGTCCCCACCCCCCGACCCACTCGGGCTCAGACGGCAGGCTCTCCTGCTTGGCCTCACTTGCCCCAGCGCAATGCCAACGGCTCGGCTGCCCTGCCGGGGCGGCGTGCTGCGCTCTCCCCAGACAGGCTCCTGGGGACCGAGGGGACAGGCGTGTCCCTTTTCTGAAGGCCGGTCCCCCAGGCGCGACCGGGCTCCTGTCTGGGGCAGGCGGGATGTCCCGGCAAGGAGGCGTTCACTCCGGGGTAGTTTCTGCCAGAGCGCTGCTGAGCACTCGGCTGCGGCACCCAGCAGCAGCTCACAGACACGACCCTGATTCCCCAGCGAAGGCAGAGCTTTCGCCTAGGTTTTTCGCACGAAGCGGACCGCGCCTCGCTGCTGCTTCCTCGCTCCGGGTTTGGGCGTTCGCTCTCTCGCGACAGGGGAGAAGTGTTGCGGGAGAGTCGGTGCTTCTGGGGCCTCGCTTCCCGGGGCCCAGGTGCGGACCCTGGGCTCCCAGGGCCTCGCCGATGTCGGGAGACGCGGCCTCCTCCTTGCAGCAGCGTGTGTCGCCCGGGGTGGCCCCTCTGCGCAGACGGCCTTCTCCCGGGCTCGCCGGGGCCTGGCCTCTTCCTCTCGCGTTCAGGCCGACTCGGGAAGAGGCCTGCGGCGTCCCGCGCAGAGAGGAGAGGCTCCAGGAGCACTGCGCACCGCCCGGGCCCTGGGACGGGGAGCCTGTGGGGGGACTGTCCCCGCGCCGTCCCCGGCCGCGCCTGCCACCCAGAACGCTGCCCCACCCTGGAGGGAGACGGGGGCCGACGGCCCGCTGCTCCAGGGAGCGGTTTCTGCGCGTTCAGGCGTTGGCGCCTGGGAGCCCCCCCAAGGCTGCCCCAGGGACTGCTGGCCGAGGCCCTGCTGTCGCCCTGGGCCTCGAGGCCCAGGACGGGCCTGCCTTCTGCCCAGACTGCTGGCTCAGACCGGAGCACGCGCCCCTGCCCTCGTCGTCCCCCCGTGTCTCCTTAGCAGCCAGGCTTCCGGCGCCGGGCCCCGTGAGTGGGTGACACTTGTCCCCACCCCCCGACCCACTCGGGCTCAGACGGCAGGCTCTCCTGCTTGGCCTCACTGGCCCCAGCGCAATGCCAACGGCTCGGCTGCCCTGCCGGGGCGGCGTGCTGCGCTCTCCCCAGACATGCTCCTGGGGACCGAGGGGACAGGCGTGTCCCTTTTCTGAAGGCCGGTCCCCCAGGCGCGACCGGGCTCCTGTCTGGGGCAGGCGGGATGTCCCGGCAAGGAGGCGTTCACTCCGGGGTAGTTTCTGCCAGAGCGCTGCAGAGCAACTCGGCTGCGGCACCCAGCAGCAGCCCACAGACCCGACCCTGATTCCCCAGCGAAGGCAGAGCTTTCGCCTAGGTTTTCCGCACGAAGCGGACCGCGCCTCGCTGCTGCTTCCTGGCTCCGGCTTTGGGCGTTCGCTCTCTCGCGTCAGGGGAGAAGTGTTGCGGGAGAGTCGGTGCTTCTGGGGCCTCGCTTCCCGGGGCCCAGGTGCGGACCCTGGGCTCCCAGGGCCTCGCCGATGTCGGGAGATGCGGCCTCCTCCTTGCAGCAGCGTGTGTCGCCCGGGGTGGCCCCTCTGCGCAGACGGCCTTCTCCCGGGCTCGCCGGGGCCTGGCCTCTTCCTCTCGCGTTCAGGCCGACTCGGGAAGAGGCCCGCGGCTTCCCGCGCAGCGAGGAGAGGCTCCAGGAGCACTGCGCACCGTCCGGGCCCTGGAAGGGGAGCCTGTGGGGGGACTGTCCCCGCGCCTTCCCCGGCCGCCCCTGCCACCCAGAACGCTGCCCCACCCTGGAGGGAGACGGGGGCCGACGGCCCGCTGCTCCAGGGAGCGGTTTCTGCGCGTTCAGGGGCTGGCGCCTGGGAGCCCCCCCAAGGCTGCCCCAGGGACTGCTGGCCGAGGCCCTGCTGTCGCCCTGGGCCTCGAGGCCCAGGACAGGCCTGCCTTCTGCCCAGACTGCTGGCTCAGACCGGAGCACGCGCCCCTGCCCTCGTCGTCCCCCCGTGTCTCCTTAGCAGCCAGGCTTCCGGCGCCGGGCCCCGTGAGTGGGTGACACTTGTCCCCACCCCCCGACCCACTCGGGCTCAGACGGCAGGCTCTCCTGCTTGGCCTCACTTGCCCCAGCGCAATGCCAACGGCTCGGCTGCCCTGCCGGGGCGGCGTGCTGCGCTCTCCCCAGACATGCTCCTGGGGACCGAGGGGACAGGCGTGTCCCTTTTCTGAAGGCCGGTCACCCAGGCGCGACCGGGCTCCTGTCTGGGGCAGGCGGGATGTCCCGGCAAGGAGGCGTTCACTCCGGGGTAGTTTCTGCCAGAGCGCTGCTGAGCACTCGGCTGCGGCACCCAGCAGCAGCTCACAGACACGACCCTGATTCCCCAGCGAAGGCAGAGCTTTCGCCTAGGTTTTCCGCACGAAGCGGACCGTGCCTCGCTGCTGCTTCCTCGCTCCGGGTTTGGGCGTTCGCTCTCTCGCGACAGGGGAGAAGTGTTGCGGGAGAGTCGGTGCTTCTGGGGCCTCGCTTCCCGGGGCCCAGGTGCGGACCCTGGGCTCCCAGGGCCTCGCCGATGTCGGGAGACGTGACCTCCTCCGTGCAGCAGCGTGTGTCGCCCGGGGTGGCCCCTCTGCGCAGACGGCCTTCTCCCGGGCTCGCCGGGGCCTGGCCTCTTCCTCTCGCGTTCAGGCCGACTCGGGAAGAGGCCTGCGGCTTCCCGCGCAGCGAGGAGAGGCTCCAGGAGCACTGCGCACCGCCCGGGCCCTGGGACGGGGAGCCTGTGGGGGAACTGTCCCCGCGCCTTCCCCGGCCGCCCCTGCCACCCAGAACGCTGCCCCACCCTGGAGGGAGACGGGGGCCGACGGCCGGCTGCTCCAGGGAGCGGTTTCTGCGCGTTCAGGGGCTGGCGCCTGGGAGCCCCCCCAAGGCTGCCCCAGGGACTGCTGGCCGAGGCCCTGCTGTCGCCCTGGGCCTCGAGGCCCAGGAGAGGCCTGCCTTCTGCCCAGACTGCTGGCTCAGACCGGTGCACGCGCCCCTGCCCTCGTCGTCCCCCCGTGTCTCCTTAGCAGCCAGGCTTCCGGCGCCGGGCCCCGTGAGTGGGTGACACTTGTCCCCACCCCCCGACCCACTCGGGCTCAGACGGCAGGCTCTCCTGCTTGGCCTCACTTGCCCCAGCGCAATGCCAACGGCTCGGCTGCCCTGCCGGGGCGGCGTGCTGCGCTCTCCCCAGACAGGCTCCTGGGGACCGAGGGGACAGGCGTGTCCCTTTTCTGAAGGCCGGTCCCCCAGGCGCGACCGGGCTCCTGTCTGGGGCAGGCGGGATGTCCCGGCAAGGAGGCGTTCACTCCGGGGTAGTTTCTGCCAGAGCGCTGCTGAGCACTCGGCTGCGGCACCCAGCAGCAGCTCACAGACACGACCCTGATTCCCCAGCGAAGGCAGAGCTTTCGCCTAGGTTTTTCGCACGAAGCGGACCGCGCCTCGCTGCTGCTTCCTCGCTCCGGGTTTGGGCGTTCGCTCTCTCGCGACAGGGGAGAAGTGTTGCGGGAGAGTCGGTGCTTCTGGGGCCTCGCTTCCCGGGGCCCAGGTGCGGACCCTGGGCTCCCAGGGCCTCGCCGATGTCGGGAGACGCGGCCTCCTCCTTGCAGCAGCGTGTGTCGCCCGGGGTGGCCCCTCTGCGCAGACGGCCTTCTCCCGGGCTCGCCGGGGCCTGGCCTCTTCCTCTCGCGTTCAGGCCGACTCGGGAAGAGGCCTGCGGCGTCCCGCGCAGAGAGGAGAGGCTCCAGGAGCACTGCGCACCGCCCGGGCCCTGGGACGGGGAGCCTGTGGGGGGACTGTCCCCGCGCCGTCCCCGGCCGCGCCTGCCACCCAGAACGCTGCCCCACCCTGGAGGGAGACGGGGGCCGACGGCCCGCTGCTCCAGGGAGCGGTTTCTGCGCGTTCAGGCGTTGGCGCCTGGGAGCCCCCCCAAGGCTGCCCCAGGGACTGCTGGCCGAGGCCCTGCTGTCGCCCTGGGCCTCGAGGCCCAGGACGGGCCTGCCTTCTGCCCAGACTGCTGGCTCAGACCGGAGCACGCGCCCCTGCCCTCGTCGTCCCCCCGTGTCTCCTTAGCAGCCAGGCTTCCGGCGCCGGGCCCCGTGAGTGGGTGACACTTGTCCCCACCCCCCGACCCACTCGGGCTCAGACGGCAGGCTCTCCTGCTTGGCCTCACTTGCCCCAGCGCAATGCCAACGGCTCGGCTGCCCTGCCGGGGCGGCGTGCTGCGCTCTCCCCAGACATGCTCCTGGGGACCGAGGGGACAGGCGTGTCCCTTTTCTGAAGGCCGGTCCCCCAGGCGCGACCGGGCTCCTGTCTGGGGCAGGCGGGATGTCCCGGCAAGGAGGCGTTCACTCCGGGGTAGTTTCTGCCAGAGCGCTGCAGAGCACTCGGCTGCGGCACCCAGCAGCAGCCCACAGACCCGACCCTGATTCCCCAGCGAAGGCAGAGCTTTCGCCTAGGTTTTCCGCACGAAGCGGACCGCGCCTCGATGCTGCTTCCTGGCTCCGGCTTTGGGCGTTCGCTCTCTCGCGTCAGGGGAGAAGTGTTGCGGGAGAGTCGGTGCTTCTGGGGCCTCGCTTCCCGGGGCCCAGGTGCGGACCCTGGGCTCCCAGGGCCTCGCCGATGTCGGGAGACGTGGCCTCCTCCGTGCAGCAGCGTGTGTCGCCCGGGGTGGCCCCTCTGCGCAGACGGCCTTCTCCCGGGCTCGCCGGGGCCTGGCCTCTTCCTCTCGCGTTCAGGCCGACTCGGGAAGAGGCCTGCGGCTTCCCGCGCAGCGAGGAGAGGCTCCAGGAGCACTGCGCACCGCCCGGGCCCTGGGACGGGGAGCCTGTGGGGGGACTGTCCCCGCGCCTTCCCCGGCCGCCCCTGCCACCCAGAACGCTGCCCCACCCTGGAGGGAGACGGGGGCCGACGGCCGGCTGCTCCAGGGAGCGGTTTCTGCGCGTTCAGGGGCTGGCGCCTGGGAGCCCCCCCAAGGCTGCCCCAGGGACTGCTGGCCGAGGCCCTGCTGTCGCCCTGGGCCTCGAGGCCCAGGACAGGCCTGCCTTCTGCCCAGACTGCTGGCTCAGACCGGAGCACGCGCCCCTGCCCTCGTCGTCCCCCCGTGTCTCCTTAGCAGCCAGGCTTCCGGCGCCGGGCCCCGTGAGTGGGTGACACTTGTCCCCACCCCCCGACCCACTCGGGCTCAGTCGGCAGGCTCTCCTGCTTGGCCTCACTTGCCCCAGCGCAATGCCAACGGCTCGGCTGCCCTGCCGGGGCGGCGTGCTGCGCTCTCCCCAGACATGCTCCTGGGGACCGAGGGGACAGGCGTGTCCCTTTTCTGAAGGCCGGTCACCCAGGCGCGACCGGGCTCCTGTCTGGGGCAGGCGGGATGTCCCGGCAAGGAGGCGTTCACTCCGGGGTAGTTTCTGCCAGAGCGCTGCTGAGCACTCGGCTGCGGCACCCAGCAGCAGCTCACAGACACGACCCTGATTCCCCAGCGAAGGCAGAGCTTTCGCCTAGGTTTTCCGCACGAAGCGGACCGTGCCTCGCTGCTGCTTCCTCGCTCCGGGTTTGGGCGTTCGCTCTCTCGCGACAGGGGAGAAGTGTTGCGGGAGAGTCGGTGCTTCTGGGGCCTCGCTTCCCGGGGCCCAGGTGCGGACCCTGGGCTCCCAGGGCCTCGCCGATGTCGGGAGACGTGACCTCCTCCGTGCAGCAGCGTGTGTCGCCCGGGGTGGCCCCTCTGCGCAGACGGCCTTCTCCCGGGCTCGCCGGGGCCTGGCCTCTTCCTCTCGCGTTCAGGCCGACTCGGGAAGAGGCCTGCGGCTTCCCGCGCAGCGAGGAGAGGCTCCAGGAGCACTGCGCACCGCCCGGGCCCTGGGACGGGGAGCCTGTGGGGGAACTGTCCCCGCGCCTTCCCCGGCCGCCCCTGCCACCCAGAACGCTGCCCCACCCTGGAGGGAGACGGGGGCCGACGGCCGGCTGCTCCAGGGAGCGGTTTCTGCGCGTTCAGGGGCTGGCGCCTGGGAGCCCCCCCAAGGCTGCCCCAGGGACTGCTGGCCGAGGCCCTGCTGTCGCCCTGGGCCTCGAGGCCCAGGAGAGGCCTGCCTTCTGCCCAGACTGCTGGCTCAGACCGGTGCACGCGCCCCTGCCCTCGTCGTCCCCCCGTGTCTCCTTAGCAGCCAAGCTTCCGGCGCCGGGCCCCGTGAGTGGGTGACACTTGTCCCCACCCCCCGACCCACTCGGGCTCAGACGGCAGGCTCTCCTGCTTGGCCTCACTTGCCCCAGCGCAATGCCAACGGCTCGGCTGCCCTGCCGGGGCGGCGTGCTGCGCTCTCCCCAGACAGGCTCCTGGGGACCGAGGGGACAGGCGTGTCCCTTTTCTGAAGGCCGGTCCCCCAGGCGCGACCGGGCTCCTGTCTGGGGCAGGCGGGATGTCCCGGCAAGGAGGCGTTCACTCCGGGGTAGTTTCTGCCAGAGCGCTGCTGAGCACTCGGCTGCGGCACCCAGCAGCAGCTCACAGACACGACCCTGATTCCCCAGCGAAGGCAGAGCTTTCGCCTAGGTTTTTCGCACGAAGCGGACCGCGCCTCGCTGCTGCTTCCTCGCTCCGGGTTTGGGCGTTCGCTCTCTCGCGACAGGGGAGAAGTGTTGCGGGAGAGTCGGTGCTTCTGGGGCCTCGCTTCCCGGGGCCCAGGTGCGGACCCTGGGCTCCCAGGGCCTCGCCGATGTCGGGAGACGCGGCCTCCTCCTTGCAGCAGCGTGTGTCGCCCGGGGTGGCCCCTCTGCGCAGACGGCCTTCTCCCGGGCTCGCCGGGGCCTGGCCTCTTCCTCTCGCGTTCAGGCCGACTCGGGAAGAGGCCTGCGGCGTCCCGCGCAGAGAGGAGAGGCTCCAGGAGCACTGCGCACCGCCCGGGCCCTGGGACGGGGAGCCTGTGGGGGGACTGTACCCGCGCCGTCCCCGGCCGCGCCTGCCACCCAGAACGCTGCCCCACCCTGGAGGGAGACGGGGGCCGACGGCCCGCTGCTCCAGGGAGCGGTTTCTGCGCGTTCAGGCGTTGGCGCCTGGGAGCCCCCCCAAGGCTGCCCCAGGGACTGCTGGCCGAGGCCCTGCTGTCGCCCTGGGCCTCGAGGCCCAGGACGGGCCTGCCTTCTGCCCAGACTGCTGGCTCAGACCGGAGCACGCGCCCCTGCCCTCGTCGTCCCCCCGTGTCTCCTTAGCAGCCAGGCTTCCGGCGCCGGGCCCCGTGAGTGGGTGACACTTGTCCCCACCCCCCGACCCACTCGGGCTCAGACGGCAGGCTCTCCTGCTTGGCCTCACTGGCCCCAGCGCAATGCCAACGGCTCGGCTGCCCTGCCGGGGCGGCGTGCTGCGCTCTCCCCAGACATGCTCCTGGGGACCGAGGGGACAGGCGTGTCCCTTTTCTGAAGGCCGGTCCCCCAGGCGCGACCGGGCTCCTGTCTGGGGCAGGCGGGATGTCCCGGCAAGGAGGCGTTCACTCCGGGGTAGTTTCTGCCAGAGCGCTGCAGAGCACTCGGCTGCGGCACCCAGCAGCAGCCCACAGACCCGACCCTGATTCCCCAGCGAAGGCAGAGCTTTCGCCTATGTTTTCCGCACGAAGCGGACCGCGCCTCGCTGCTGCTTCCTGGCTCCGGCTTTGGGCGTTCGCTCTCTCGCGTCAGGGGAGAAGTGTTGCGGGAGAGTCGGTGCTTCTGGGGCCTCGCTTCCCGGGGCCCAGGTGCGGACCCTGGGCTCCCAGGGCCTCGCCGATGTCGGGAGACGTGGCCTCCTCCGTGCAGCAGCGTGTGTCGCCCGGGGTGGCCCCTCTGCGCAGACGGCCTTCTCCCGGGCTCGCCGGGGCCTGGCCTCTTCCTCTCGCGTTCAGGCCGACTCGGGAAGAGGCCTGCGGCTTCCCGCGCAGCGAGGAGAGGCTCCAGGAGCACTGCGCACCGCCCGGGCCCTGGGACGGGGAGCCTGTGGGGGGACTGTCCCCGCGCCTTCCCCGGCCGCCCCTGCCACCCAGAACGCTGCCCCACCCTGGAGGGAGACGGGGGCCGACGGTCGGCTGCTCCAGGGAGCGGTTTCTGCGCGTTCAGGGGCTGGCGCCTGGGAGCCCCCCCAAGGCTGCCCCAGGGACTGCTGGCCGAGGCCCTGCTGTCGCCCTGGGCCTCTAGGCCCAGGACAGGCCTGCCTTCTGCCCAGACTGCTGGCTCAGACCGGAGCACGCGCCCCTGCCCTCGTCGTCCCCCCGTGTCTCCTTAGCAGCCAGGCTTCCGGCGCCGGGCCCCGTGAGTGGGTGACACTTGTCCCCACCCCCCGACCCACTCGGGCTCAGACGGCAGGCTCTCCTGCTTGGCCTCACTTGCCCCAGCGCAATGCCAACGGCTCGGCTGCCCTGCCGGGGCGGCGTGCTGCGCTCTCCCCAGACAGGCTCCTGGGGACCGAGGGGACAGGCGTGTCCCTTTTCTGAAGGCCGGTCCCCCAGGCGCGACCGGGCTCCTGTCTGGGGCAGGCGGGATGTCCCGGCAAGGAGGCGTTCACTCCGGGGTAGTTTCTGCCAGAGCGCTGCTGAGCACTCGGCTGCGGCACCCAGCAGCAGCTCACAGACACGACCCTGATTCCCCAGCGAAGGCAGAGCTTTCGCCTAGGTTTTTCGCACGAAGCGGACCGCGCCTCGCTGCTGCTTCCTCGATCCGGGTTTGGGCGTTCGCTCTCTCGCGACAGGGGAGAAGTGTTGCGGGAGAGTCGGTGCTTCTGGGGCCTCGCTTCCCGGGGCCCAGGTGTGGACCCTGGGCTCCCAGGGCCTCGCCGATGTCGGAAGACGTGGCCTCCTCCGTGCAGCAGCGTGTGTCGCCCGGGGTGGCCCCTCTGCGCAGACGGCCTTCTCCCGGGCTCGCCGGGGCCTGGCCTCTTCCTCTCGCGTTCAGGCCGACTCGGGAAGAGGCCTGCGGCTTCCCGCGCAGCGAGGAGAGGCTCCAGGAGCACTGCGCACCGCCCGGGCCCTGGGACGGGGAGCCTGTGGGGGGACTGTCCCCGCGCCTTCCCCGGCCGCCCCTGCCACCCAGAACGCTGCCCCACCCTGGAGGGAGACGGGGGCCGACGGCCGGCTGCTCCAGGGAGCGGTTTCTGCGCGTTCAGGGGCTGGCGCCTGGGAGCCCCCCCCAAGGCTGCCCCAGGGACTGCTGGCCGAGGCCCTGCTGTCGCCCTGGGCCTCGAGGCCCAGGACAGGCCTGCCTTCTGCCCAGACTGCTGGCTCAGACCGGAGCACGCGCCCCTGCCCTCGTCGTCCCCCCGTGTCTCCTTAGCAGCCAGGCTTCCGGCGCCGGGCCCCGTGAGTGGGTGACACTTGTCCCCACCCCCCGACCCACTCGGGCTCAGACGGCAGGCTCTCCTGCTTGGCCTCACTTGCCCCAGCGCAATGCCAACGGCTCGGCTGCCCTGCCGGGGCGGCGTGCTGCGCTCTCCCCAGACATGCTCCTGGGGACCGAGGGGACAGGCGTGTCCCTTTTCTGAAGGCCGGTCCCCCAGGCGCGACCGGGCTCCTGTCTGGGGCAGGCGGGATGTCCCGGCAAGGAGGCGTTCACTCCGGGCTAGTTTCTGCCAGAGCGCTGCTGAGCACTCGGCTGCGGCACCCAGCAGCAGCTCACAGACACGACCCTGATTCCCCAGCGAAGGCAGAGCTTTCGCCTAGGTTTTCCGCACGAAGCGGACCGCGCCTCGCTGCTGCTTCCTCGCTCCGGGTTTGGGCGTTCGCTCTCTCGCGACAGGGGAGAAGTGTTGCGGGAGAGTCGGTGCTTCTGGGGCCTCGCTTCCCGGGGCCCAGGTGCGGACCCTGGGCTCCCAGGGCCTCGCCGATGTCGGGAGACGCGGCCTCCTCCTTGCAGCAGCGTGTGTCGCCCGGGGTGGCCCCTCTGCGCAGACGGCCTTCTCCCGGGCTCGCCGGGTCCTGGCCTCTTCCTCTTGCGTTCAGGCCGACCGGGAATAGACCTGCGGCTTCCCGCGCAGAGAGGAGAGGCTCCAGGAGCACTGCGCACCGCCCGGGCCCTGGGACGGGGAGCCTGTGGGGGGACTGTCCCCGCGCCTTCCCCGGCCGCCCCTGCCACCCAGAACGCTGCCCCACCCTGGAGGGAGACGGGGGCCGACGGCCCGCTGCTCCAGGGAGTGGTTTCTGCGCTTTCAGGTGCTGGCGCCTGGGAGCCCCCCCAAGGCTGCCCCAGGGACTGCTGGCCGAGGCCCTGCTGTCGCCCTGGGCCTCGAGGCCCAGGACGGGCCTGCCTTCTGCCCAGACTGCTGGCTCAGACCGTGGCACGCGCCCCTGCCCTCATCATCCCCCCGTGTCTCCTTGGCAGCCAGGCTTCCGGCGCCGGGCCCCGTGAGTGGGTGACACTTGTCCCCACCCCCCGACCCACTCGGGCTCAGACGGCAGGCTCTCCTGCTTGGCCTCACTTGCCCCAGCGCAATGCCAACGGCTCGGCTGCCCTGCCGGGGCGGCGTGCTGCGCTCTCCCCAGACATGCTCCTGGGGACCGAGGGGACAGGCGTGTCCCTTTTCTGAAGGCCGGTCCCCCAGGCGCGACCGGGCTCCTGTCTGGGGCAGGCGGGATGTCCCGGCAAGGAGGCGTTCACTCCGGGGTAGTTTCTGCCAGAGCGCTGCAGAGCACTCGGCTGCGGCACCCAGCAGCAGCCCACAGACCCGACCCTGATTCCCCAGCGAAGGCAGAGCTTTCGCCTAGGTTGTCCGCACGAAGCGGACCGCGCCTCGCTGCTGCTTCCTGGCTCCTGCTTTGGGCGTTCGCTCTCTCGCGTCAGGGGAGAAGTGTTGCGGGAGAGTCGGTGCTTCTGGGGCCTCGCTTCCCGGGGCCCAGGTGCGGACCCTGGGCTCCCAGGGCCTCGCCGATGTCGGGAGACGTGGCCTCCTCCGTGCAGCAGCGTGTGTCGCCCGGGGTGGCCCCTCTGCGCAGACGGCCTTCTCCCGGGCTCGCCGGGGCCTGGCCTCTTCCTCTCGCGTTCAGGCCGACTCGGGAAGAGGCCTGCGGCTTCCCGCGCAGCGAGGAGAGGCTCCAGGAGCACTGCGCACCGCCCGGGCCCTGGGACGGGGAGCCTGTGGGGGGACTGTCCCCGCGCCTTCCCCGGCCGCCCCTGCCACCCAGAACGCTGCCCCACCCTGGAGGGAGACGGGGGCCGACGGCCGGCTGCTCCAGGGAGCGGTTTCTGCGCGTTCAGGGGCTGGCGCCTGGGAGCCCCCCCAAGGCTGCCCCAGGGACTGCTGGCCGAGGCCCTGCTGTCGCCCTGGGCCTCGAGGCCCAGGACAGGCCTGCCTTCTGCCCAGACTGCTGGCTCAGACCGGAGCACGCGCCCCTGCCCTCGTCGTCCCCCCGTGTCTCCTTAGCAGCCAGGCTTCCGGCGCCGGGCCCCGTGAGTGGGTGACACTTGTCCCCACCCCCCGACCCACTCGGGCTCAGACGGCAGGCTCTCCTGCTTGGCCTCACTTGCCCCAGCGCAATGCCAACGGCTCGGCTGCCCTGCCGGGGCGGCGTGCTGCGCTCTCCCCAGACAGGCTCCTGGGGACCGAGGGGACAGGCGTGTCCCTTTTCTGAAGGCCGGTCCCCCAGGCGCGACCGGGCTCCTGTCTGGGGCAGGCGGGATGTCCCGGCAAGGAGGCGTTCACTCCGGGGTAGTTTCTGCCAGAGCGCTGCTGAGCACTCGGCTGCGGCACCCAGCAGCAGCTCACAGACACGACCCTGATTCCCCAGCGAAGGCAGAGCTTTCGCCTAGGTTTTTCGCACGAAGCGGACCGCGCCTCGCTGCTGCTTCCTCGATCCGGGTTTGGGCGTTCGCTCTCTCACGACAGGGGAGAAGTGTTGCGGGAGAGTCGGTGCTTCTGGGGCCTCGCTTCCCGGGGCCCAGGTGTGGACCCTGGGCTCCCAGGGCCTCGCCGATGTCGGAAGACGTGGCCTCCTCCGTGCAGCAGCGTGTGTCGCCCGGGGTGGCCCCTCTGCGCAGACGGCCTTCTCCCGGGCTCGCCGGGGCCTGGCCTCTTCCTCTCGCGTTCAGGCCGACTCGGGAAGAGGCCTGCGGCTTCCCGCGCAGCGAGGAGAGGCTCCAGGAGCACTGCGCACCGCCCGGGCCCTGGGACGGGGAGCCTGTGGGGGGACTGTCCCCGCGCCTTCCCCGGCCGCCCCTGCCACCCAGAACGCTGCCCCACCCTGGAGGGAGACGGGGGCCGACGGCCGGCTGCTCCAGGGAGCGGTTTCTGCGCGTTCAGGGGCTGGCGCCTGGGAGCCCCCCCAAGGCTGCCCCAGGGACTGCTGGCCGAGGCCCTGCTGTCGCCCTGGGCCTCGAGGCCCAGGACAGGCCTGCCTTCTGCCCAGACTGCTGGCTCAGACCGGAGCACGCGCCCCTGCCCTCGTCGTCCCCCCGTGTCTCCTTAGCAGCCAGGCTTCCGGCGCCGGGCCCCGTGAGTGGGTGACACTTGTCCCCACCCCCCGACCCACTCGGGCTCAGACGGCAGGCTCTCCTGCTTGGCCTCACTTGCCCCAGCGCAATGCCAACGGCTCGGCTGCCCTGCCGGGGCGGCGTGCTGCGCTCTCCCCAGACAGGCTCCTGGGGACCGAGGGGACAGGCGTGTCCCTTTTCTGAAGGCCGGTCCCCCAGGCGCGACCGGGCTCCTGTCTGGGGCAGGCGGGATGTCCCGGCAAGGAGGCGTTCACTCCGGGGTAGTTTCTGCCAGAGCGCTGCTGAGCACTCGGCTGCGGCACCCAGCAGCAGCTCACAGACACGACCCTGATTCCCCAGCGAAGGCATAGCTTTCGCCTAGGTTTTCCGCACGAAGCGTACCGCGCCTCGCTGCTGCTTCCTCGCTCCGGGTTTGGGCGTTCGCTCTCTCGCGACAGGGGAGAAGTGTTGCGGGAGAGTCGGTGCTTCTGGGGCCTCGCTTCCCGGGGCCCAGGTGCGGACCCTGGGCTCCCAGGGCCTCGCCGATGTCGGGAGACGCGGCCTCCTCCTTGCAGCAGCGTGTGTCGCCCGGGGTGGCCCCTCTGCGCAGACGGCCTTCTCCCGGGCTCGCCGGGTCCTGGCCTCTTCCTCTTGCGTTCAGGCCGACCGGGAATAGACCTGCGGCTTCCCGCGCAGAGAGGAGAGGCTCCAGGAGCACTGCGCACCGCCCGGGCCCTGGGACGGGGAGCCTGTGGGGGGACTGTCCCCGCGCCTTCCCCGGCCGCCCCTGCCACCCAGAACGCTGCCCCACCCTGGAGGGAGACGGGGGCCGACGGCCCGCTGCTCCAGGGAGTGGTTTCTGCGCTTTCAGGTGCTGGCGCCTGGGAGCCCCCCCAAGGCTGCCCCAGGGACTGCTGGCCGAGGCCCTGCTGTCGCCCTGGGCCTCGAGGCCCAGGACGGGCCTGCCTTCTGCCCAGACTGCTGGCTCAGACCGTGGCACGCGCCCCTGCCCTCATCATCCCCCCGTGTCTCCTTGGCAGCCAGGCTTCCGGCGCCGGGCCCCGTGAGTGGGTGACACTTGTCCCCACCCCCCGACCCACTCGGGCTCAGACGGCAGGCTCTCCTGCTTGGCCTCACTTGCCCCAGCGCAATGCCAACGGCTCGGCTGCCCTGCCGGGGCGGCGTGCTGCGCTCTCCCCAGACATGCTCCTGGGGACCGAGGGGACAGGCGTGTCCCTTTTCTGAAGGCCGGTCCCCCAGGCGCGACCGGGCTCCTGTCTGGGGCAGGCGGGATGTCCCGGCAAGGAGGCGTTCACTCCGGGCTAGTTTCTGCCAGAGCGCTGCTGAGCACTCGGCTGCGGCACCCAGCAGCAGCTCACAGACACGACCCTGATTCCCCAGCGAAGGCAGAGCTTTCGCCTAGGTTTTCCGCACGAAGCGGACCGCGCCTCGCTGCTGCTTCCTCGCTCCGGGTTTGGGCGTTCGCTCTCTCGCGACAGGGGAGAAGTGTTGCGGGAGAGTCGGTGCTTCTGGGGCCTCGCTTCCCGGGGCCCAGGTGCGGACCCTGGGCTCCCAGGGCCTCGCCGATGTCGGGAGACGCGGCCTCCTCCTTGCAGCAGCGTGTGTCGCCCGGGGTGGCCCCTCTGCGCAGACGGCCTTCTCCCGGGCTCGCCGGGGCCTGGCCTCTTCCTCTCGCGTTCAGGCCGACTCGGGAAGAGGCCTGCGGCTTCCCGCGCAGCGAGGAGAGGCTCCAGGAGCACTGCGCACCGCCCGGGCCCTGGGACGGGGAGCCTGTGGGGGGACTGTCCCCGCGCCTTCCCCGGCCGCCCCTGCCACCCAGAACGCTGCCCCACCCTGGAGGGAGACGGGGGCCGACGGCCGGCTGCTCCAGGGAGCGGTTTCTGCGCGTTCAGGGGCTGGCGCCTGGGAGCCCCCCCAAGGCTGCCCCAGGGACTGCTGGCCGAGGCCCTGCTGTCGCCCTGGGCCTCGAGGCCCAGGACAGGCCTGCCTTCTGCCCAGACTGCTGGCTCAGACCGGAGCACGCGCCCCTGCCCTCGTCGTCCCCCCGTGTCTCCTTAGCAGCCAGGCTTCCGGCGCCGGGCCCCGTGAGTGGGTGACACTTGTCCCCACCCCCCGACCCACTCGGGCTCAGACGGCAGGCTCTCCTGCTTGGCCTCACTTGCCCCAGCGCAATGCCAACGGCTCGGCTGCCCTGCCGGGGCGGCGTGCTGCGCTCTCCCCAGACATGCTCCTGGGGACCGAGGGGACAGGCGTGTCCCTTTTCTGAAGGCCGGTCACCCAGGCGCGACCGGGCTCCTGTCTGGGGCAGGCGGGATGTCCCGGCAAGGAGGCGTTCACTCCGGGGTAGTTTCTGCCAGAGCGCTGCAGAGCACTCGGCTGCGGCACCCAGCAGCAGCCCACAGACCCGACCCTGATTCCCCAGCGAAGGCAGAGCTTTCGCCTAGGTTTTCCGCACGAAGCGGACCGCGCCTCGCTGCTGCTTCCTGGCTCCGGCTTTGGGCGTTCGCTCTCTCGCGTCAGGGGAGAAGTGTTGCGGGAGAGTCGGTGCTTCTGGGGCCTCGCTTCCCGGGGCCCAGGTGCGGACCCTGGGCTCCCAGGGCCTCGCCGATATCGGGAGACGCGGCCTCCTCCGTGCAGCAGCGTGTGTCGCCCGGGGTGGCCCCTCTGAGCAGACGGCCTTCTCGCGGGCTCGCCGGGGCCTGGCCTCTTCCTCTCGCGTTCAGGCCGACTCGGGAAGAGGCCCGCGTCTTCCCGTGCAGAGAGGAGAGGCTCCAGGAGCACTGCGCACCGCTCGGGCCCTGGGACGGGGAGCCTGTGGGGGGACTGTCCCCGCGCCTTCCCCGGCCGCCCCTGCCACCCAGAAAGCTGCCCCACCCTGGAGGGAGACGGGGGCCGACGGCCCGCTGCTCCAAGGAGCGGTTTCTGCGCGTTCAGGGGCTGGCGCCTGGGAGCCCCCCCAAGGCTGCCCCAGGGACTTGTGGCCGAGGCCCTGCTGTCGCCCTGGGCCTCGAGGCCCAGGACAGGCCTGCCTTCTTCCCAGACTGCTGGCTCAGACCGGGGCCCGCGCCCCTGCCCACGTCGTCCTCCCGTGTCTCCTTAGCAGCCAGGCTTCCGGCGCCGGGCCCCGTGAGTGGGTGACACTTGTCCCCACCCCCCGACCCACTCGGGCTCAGACGGCAGGCTCTCCTGCTTGGCTTCACTTGCCCCAGCGCCATGCCAACGGCTCGGCTGCCCTGCCGGGGCAAGGTGCTGCGCTCTACCCAGACAGGCTCCTGGGGACCAAGGGGACAGGCGTGTCCCTTTTCTGCAGGCTGGTCCCCCAGGCGCGACCGGGCTCCAGTCTGGGGGAGGCGGGATGTCCCGGCAAGGAGGCGTTCACTCCGGAGTAGTTTCTGCCAGAGCGCTGCAGAGCGCTCGGCTGCGGCAACCAGCAGCAGACCACAGGCCCGACCCTGATTCCCCAGTGAAGGCAGAGCTTTCCCCGAGGTTTTCGGCACGAAGCGGACCGCGCCTCGCTGCTGTTTCCTCGCTCTGACTTTGGGCGTTCGCTCTCTCGCGTCAGGGGAGAAGTGCTGCGGGAGAGTCGGTGCTTCTGGGGCCTCGCTTCCCGGGGCCCAGGTGCGGACCCTGGGCTCCCAGGGCCTCGCCATGTCGGGAGACGCGGCCTCCCCCGTGCAGCAGCGTGTGTCGCCCGGGGTGGCCCCTCTGCGCAGACGGCCTTCTCCCGGGCTGCCGGGGCCTGGCCTCTTCCTCTCGCGTTCAGGCCGACTCGGGAAGAGGCCCGCGTCTTCCCGCGCAGAGAGGAGAGGCTCCAGGAGCACTGCGCACCGCCCGGGCCCTGGGACGGGGAGCCTGTGGGGGGACTGTCCCCGTGTCTTCCCCGGCCGCCCCTGCCACCCAGAAAGCTGCCCCACCCTGGAGGGAGACGGGGGCCGACGGCCCGCTGCTCCAAGGAGCGGTTTCTGCGCGTTCAGGGGCTGGCGCCTGGGAGCCCCCCCAAGGCTGCCCCAGGGACTGGTGGCCGAGGCCCTGCTGTCGCCCTGGGCCTCGAGGCCCAGGACAGGCCTGCCTTCTGCCCAGACTGCTGGCTCAGACCGGGGCCCGCGCCCCTGCCACGTCGTCCTCCCGTGTCTCCTTAGCAGCCAGGCTTCCGGCGCCGGGCCCCGTGAGTGGGTGACACTTGTCCCCACCCCCCGACCCACTCGGGCTCAGACGGCAGGCTCTCCTGCTTGGCCTCACTTGCCCCAGCGCAATGCCAACGGCTCGGCTGCCCTGCCGGGGCGGCGTGCTGCGCTCTCCCCAGACATGCTCCTGGGGACCGAGGGGACAGGCGTGTCCCTTTTCTGAAGGCCGGTCCCCCAGGCGCGACCGGGCTCCTGTCTGGGGCAGGCGGGATGTCCCGGCAAGGAGGCGTTCACTCCGTGGTAGTTTCTGCCAGAGCGCTGCTGAGCACTCGGCTGCGGCACCCAGCAGCAGCCAACGGACCCGACCCTGATTCCCCAGCGAAGGCATAGCTTTCGCCTAGGTTTTCCGCACGAAGCGGACCGCGCCTCGCTGCTGCTTCCTCGCTCCGGCTTTGGGCGTTCGCTCTCTCGCGTCAGGGGAGATGTGTGGCGGGAGAGTCGGTGCTTCTGGGGCCTCGCTTCCCGGGGCCCCGGTGCGGACCCTGGGCTCCCAGGGCCTCGCCGATGTCGGGAGACGCGGCCTCCTCCTTGCAGCAGCGTGTGTCGCCCGGGGTGGCCCCTCTGCGCAGACGGCCTTCTCCCGGGCTCGCCGGGGCCTGGCCTCTTCCTCTCGCGTTCAGGCCGACTCGGGAAGAGGCCTGCGGCTTCCCGCGCAGCGAGGAGAGGCTCCAGGAGCACTGCGCACCGCCCGGGCCGTGGGACGGGGAGCCTGTGGGGGGACTGTCCCCGCGCCGTCCCCGGCCACGCCTGCCACCCAGAACGCTGCCCCACCCTGGAGGGAGACGGGGGCCGACGGCCGGCTGCTCCAGGGAGCGGTTTCTGCGCGTTCAGGGGCTGGCGCCTGGGAGCCCCCCCAAGGCTGCCCCAGGGACTGCTGGCCGAGGCCCTGCTGTCGCCCTGGGCCTCGAGGCCCAGGACAGGCCTGCCTTCTGCCCAGACTGCTGGCTCAGACCGGAGCACGCGCCCCTGCCCTCGTCGTCCCCCCGTGTCTCCTTAGCAGCCAGGCTTCCGGCGCCGGGCCCCGTGAGTGGGTGACACTTGTCCCCACCCCCCGACCCACTCGGGCTCAGACGGCAGGCTCTCCTGCTTGGCCTCACTTGCCCCAGCGCAATGCCAACGGCTCGGCTGCCCTGCCGGGGCGGCGTGCTGCGCTCTCCCCAGACAGGCTCCTGGGGACCGAGGGGACAGGC
This sequence comes from Martes martes, assembly GCF_963455335.1. NCBI lineage: Eukaryota > Metazoa > Chordata > Mammalia > Carnivora > Mustelidae > Martes > Martes martes. Next base: position 16,009,359 of record NC_137899.1, on the reverse strand, counting down.
GTGTCCCTTTTCTGAAGGCCGGTCCCCCAGGCGCGACCGGGCTCCTGTCTGGGGCAGGCGGGATGTCCCGGCAAGGAGGCGTTCACTCCGGGGTAGTTTCTGCCAGAGCGCTGCTGAGCACTCGGCTGCGGCACCCAGCAGCAGCTCACAGACACGACCCTGATTCCCCAGCGAAGGCAGAGCGTTCGCCTAGGTTTTCCGCACGAAGCGGACCGCGCCTCGCTGCTGCTTCCTCGCTCCGGCTTTGGGCGTTCGCTCTCTCGCGACAGGGGAGAAGTGTTGCGGGAGAGTCGGTGCTTCTGGGGCCTCGCTTCCCGGGGCCCAGGTGCGGACCCTGGGCTCCCAGGGCCTCGCCGATGTCGGGAGACGCGGCCTCCTCCTTGCAGCAGCGTGTGTCGCCCGGGGTGGCCCCTCTGAGCAGACGGCCTTCTCCCGGGCTCGCCGGGGCCTGGCCTCTTCCTCTCGCGTTCAGGCCGACTCGGGAAGAGGCCTGCGGCGTCCCGGGCAGAGAGGAGAGGCTCCAGGAGCACTGCGCACCGCCCGGACCCTGGGACGGGGAGCCTGTGGGGGGACTGTCCCCGCGCCGTCCCCGGCCGCCCCTGCCACCCAGAACGCTGCCCCACCCTGGACGGAGACGGGGGCCGACGGCCCGCTGCTCCAGGGAGCGGTTTCTGCGCGTTCAGGCGTTGGCGCCTGGGAGCCCCCCCAAGGCTGCCCCAGGGACTGCTGGCCGAGGCCCTGCTGTCGCCCTGGGCCTCGAGGCCCAGGACGGGCCTGCCTTCTGCCCAGACTGCTGGCTCAGACCGGAGCACGCGCCCCTGCCCTCGTCGTCCCCCCGTGTCTCCTTAGCAGCCAGGCTTCCGGCGCCGGGCCCCGTGAGTGGGTGACACTTGTCCCCACCCCCCGACCCACTCGGGCTCAGACGGCAGGCTCTCCTGCTTGGCCTCACTTGCCCCAGCGCAATGCCAACGGCTCGGCTGCCCTGCCGGGGCGGCGTGCTGCGCTCTCCCCAGACATGCTCCTGGGGACCGAGGGGACAGGCGTGTCCCTTTTCTGAAGGCTGATCCCCTAGGCGCGGCCGGGCTCCAGTCTGGGGCAGGCGGGATGTCCCGGCAAGGAGGCGTTCACTCCGGGATAGTTTCTGGCAGAGCGCTGCAGAGCGCTCGGCTGCGGCAACCAGCAGCAGCCCACAGGCCCGACCCTGATTCCCCAGCGAAGGCAGAGCTTTCGCCGAGGTTTTCGGCACGAAGCGGACCGCGCCTCGCTGCTGCTTCCTCGCTCCGGCTTTGGGCGTTCGCTCTCTCGCGTCAGGGGAGAAGTGTTGCGGGAGAGTCGGTGCTTCTGGGGCCTCGCTTCCCGGGGCCCCGGTGCGGACCCTGGGCTCCCAGGGCCTCGCCGATGTCGGGAGACGCGGCCTCCTCCTTGCAGCAGCGTGTGTTGCCCGGGGTGGCCCCTCTGCGCAGACGGCCTTCTCCCGGGCTCGCCGGGGCCTGGCCTCTTCCTCTCGCGTTCAGGCCGACTCGGGAAGAGGCCCGCGTATTCCCGCGCAGAGAGGAGAGGCTCCAGGAGCACTGCGCACCGCCCGGGCCCTGGGACGGGGAGCCTGTGGGGGGACTGTCCCCGCGCCTTCCCCGGCCGCCCCTGCCACCCAGAACGCTGCCCCACCCTGGAGGGAGACGGGGGCCGACGGCCCGCTGCTCCAGGGAGCGGTTTCTGCGCGTTCAGGGGCTGGCGCCTGGGAGCCCCCCCAAGGCTGCCCCAGGGACTGGTGGCCGAGGCCCTGCTGTCGCCCTGGGCCTCGAAGCCCAGGACAGGCCGGCCTTCTGCCCAGACTGCTGGCTCAGACCGGGGCCCGTGCCCCTGCCCACGTCGTCCTCCCGTGTCTCCTTAGCAGGCAGGCTTCCGGCGCCGCGCCCCGTGAGTGGGTGACACTTGTCCCCACCCCCCGACCCACTCGGGCTCAGACGGCAGGCTCTCCTGCTTGGCCTCACTTGCCCCAGCGCAATGCCAACGGCTCGGCTGCCCTGCCGGGGCGGCGTGCTGCGCTCTCCCCGGACAGGCTCCTGGGGACCGAGGGGACAGGCGTGTCCCTTTTCTGAAGACTGATACCCTAGGCGCGGCCGGGCTCCAGTCTGGGGCAGGCGGGATGTCCCGGCAAGGAGGCATTCACTCCGGGGTAGTTTCTGCCAGAGCGCTGCAGAGCGCTCGGCTGCGGCAACCAGCAGCAGACCACAGGCCCGACCCTGATTCCCCAGCGAAGGAAGAGCTTTCCCCGAGGTTTTCCGCACGAAGCGGACCGCGCCTCGCTGCTGCTTCCTCGCTCCGGCTTTGGGCGTTCGCTCTCTCGCGTCAGGGGAGAAGTGCTGCGGGAGAGTCGGTGCTTCTGGGGCCTCGCTTCCCGGGGCCCAGGTGCGGACCCTGGGCTCCCAGGGCCTCGCCGATGTCGGGAGACGCGGCCTCCTCCGTGCAGCAGCGTGTGTCGCCCGGGGTGGCCCCTCTGCGCAGACGGCCTTCTCCCGGGCTCGCCGGGGCCTGGCCTCTTCCTCTCGCGTTCAGGCCGACTCGGGAAGAGGCCCGCGTCTTCCCGCGCAGAGAGGAGAGGCTCCAGGAGCACTGCGCACCGCCCGGGCCCTGGGACGGGGAGCCTCTGGGGGGAATGTCCCCGCGCCTTCCCCGGCCGCGCCTGCCACCCAGAACGCTGCCCCACCCTGGAGGGAGACGGGGGCCGACGGCCGGCTGCTCCAGGGAGCGGTTTCTGCGCGTTCAGGGGCTGGCGCCTGGGAGCCCCCCCAAGGCTGCCCCAGGGACTGGTGGCCGAGGCCCTGCTGTCGCCCTGGGCCTCGAGGCCCAGGACGGGCCTGCCTTCTGCCCAGACTGCTGGCTCAGACCGGAGCACGCGCCCCTGCCCTCGTCGTCCCCCCGTGTCTCCTTAGCAGCCAGGCTTCCGGCGCCGGGCCCCGTGAGTGGGTGACACTTGTCCCCACCCCCCGACCCACTCGGGCTCAGACGGCAGGCTCTCCTGCTTGGCCTCACTTGCCCCAGCGCAATGCCAACGGCTCGGCTGCCCTCCCGGGGCGGCGTGCTGCGCTCTCCCCAGACATGCTCCTGGGGACCGAGGGGACAGGCGTGTCCCTTTTCTGAAGGCCGGTCCCCCAGGCGCGACCGGGCTCCTGTCTGGGGCAGGCGGGATGTCCCGGCAAGGAGGCGTTCACTCCGGGGTAGTTTCTGCCAGAGCGCTGCAGAGCACTCGGCTGCGGCACCCAGCAGCAGCCCACAGACCCGACCCTGATTCCCCAGCGAAGGCAGAGCTTTCGCCTAGGTTTTCCGCACGAAGCGGACCGCGCCTCGCTGCTGCTTCCTGGCTCCGGCTTTGGGCGTTCGCTCTCTCGCGTCAGGGGAGAAGTGTTGCGGGAGAGTCGGTGCTTCTGGGGCCTCGCTTCCCGGGGCCCAGGTGCGGACCCTGGGCTCCCAGGGCCTCGCCGATGTCGGGAGACGCGGCCTCCTCCTTGCAGCAGCGTGTGTCGCCCGGGGTGGCCCCTCTGCGCAGACGGCCTTCTCCCGGGCTCGCCGGGGCCTGGCCTCTTCCTCTCGCGTTCAGGCCGACTCGGGAAGAGGCCTGCGGCTTCCCGCGCAGCGAGGAGAGGCTCCAGGAGCACTGCGCACCGCCCGGGCCCTGGGACGGGGAGCCTGTGGGGGGACTGTCCCCGCGCCTTCCCCGGCCGCCCCTGCCACCCAGAACGCTGCCCCACCCTGGAGGGAGACGGGGGCCGACGGCCCGCTGCTCCAGGGAGCGGTTTCTGCGCGTTCAGGGGCTGGCGCCTGGGAGCCCCCCCAAGGCTGCCCCAGGGACTGCTGGCCGAGGCCCTGCTGTCGCCCTGGGCCTCGAGGCCCAGGACAGGCCTGCCTTCTTCCCAGACTGCTGGCTCAGACCGGAGCACGCGCCCCTGCCCTCGTCGTCCCCCCGTGTCTCCTTAGCAGCCAGGCTTCCGGCGCCGGGCCCCGTGAGTGGGTGACACTTGTCCCCACCCCCCGACCCACTCGGGCTCAGACGGCAGGCTCTCCTGCTTGGCCTCACTTGCCCCAGCGCAATGCCAACGGCTCGGCTGCCCTGCCGGGGCGGCGTGCTGCGCTCTCCCCAGACATGCTCCTGGGGACCGAGGGGACAGGCGTGTCCCTTTTCTGAAGGCCGGTCCCCCAGGCGCGACCGGGCTCCTGTCTGGGGCAGGCGGGATGTCCCGGCAAGGAGGCGTTCACTCCGGGGTAGTTTCTGCCAGAGCGCTGCTGAGCACTCGGCTGCGGCACCCAGCAGCAGCTCACAGACACGACCCTGATTCCCCAGCGAAGGCAGAGCTTTCGCCTAGGTTTTCCGCACGAAGCGGACCGCGCCTCGCTGCTGCTTCCTGGCTCCGGCTTTGGGCGTTCGCTCTCTCGCGTCAGGGGAGAAGTGTTGCGGGAGAGTCGGTGCTTCTGGGGCCTCGCTTCCCGGGGCCCAGGTGCGGACCCTGGGCTCCCAGGGCCTCGCCGATGTCGGGAGACGCGGCCTCCTCCTTGCAGCAGCGTGTGTCGCCCGGGGTGGCCCCTCTGCGCAGACGGCCTTCTCGCGGGCTCGCCGGGGCCTGGCCTCTTCCTCTCGCGTTCAGGCCGACTCGTGAAGAGGCCTGCGGCTTCCCGCGCAGCGAGGAGAGGCTCCAGGAGCACTGCGCACCGCCCGGGCCCTGGGACGGGGAGCCTGTGGGGGGACTGTCCCCGCGCCTTCCCCGGCCGCCCCTGCCACCCAGAACGCTGCCCCACCCTGGAGGGAGACGGGGGCCGACGGCCCGCTGCTCCAGGGAGCGGTTTCTGCGCGTTCAGGGGCTGGCGCCTGGGAGCCCCCCCAAGGCTGCCCCAGGGACTGCTGGCCGAGGCCCTGCTGTCGCCCTGGGCCTCGAGGCCCAGGACAGGCCTGCCTTCTGCCCAGACTGCTGGCTCAGACCGGAGCACGCGCCCCTGCCCTCGTCGTCCCCCCGTGTCTCCTTAGCAGCCAGGCTTCCGGCGCCGGGCCCCGTGAGTGGGTGACACTTGTCCCCACCCCCCGACCCACTCGGGCTCAGACGGCAGGCTCTCCTGCTTGGCCTCACTGGCCCCAGCGCAATGCCAACGGCTCGGCTGCCCTGCCGGGGCGGCGTGCTGCGCTCTCCCCAGACATGCTCCTGGGGACCGAGGGGACAGGCGTGTCCCTTTTCTGAAGGCCGGTCCCCCAGGCGCGACCGGGCTCCTGTCTGGGGCAGGCGGGATGTCCCGGCAAGGAGGCGTTCACTCCGGGGTAGTTTCTGCCAGAGCGCTGCTGAGCACTCGGCTGCGGCACCCAGCAGCAGCTCACAGACACGACCCTGATTCCCCAGCGAAGGCAGAGCTTTCGCCTAGGTTTTCCGCACGAAGCGGACCGCGCCTCGCTGCTGCTTCCTCGCTCCGGCTTTGGGCGTTCGCTCTCTCGCGACAGGGGAGAAGTGTTGCGGGAGAGTCGGTGCTTCTGGGGCCTCGCTTCCCGGGGCCCAGGTGCGGACCCTGGGCTCCCAGGGCCTCGCCGATGTCGGGAGACGCGGCCTCCTCCTTGCAGCAGCGTGTGTCGCCCGGGGTGGCCCCTCTGCGCAGACGGCCTTCTCCCGGGCTCGCCGGGGCCTGGCCTCTTCCTCTCGCGTTCAGGCCGACTCGGGAAGAGGCCTGCGGCGTCCCGCGCAGAGAGGAGAGGCTCCAGGAGCACTGCGCACCGCCCGGGCCCTGGGACGGGGAGCCTGTGGGGGGACTGTCCCCGCGCCGTCCCCGGCCGCGCCTGCCACCCAGAACGCTGCCCCACCCTGGAGGGAGACGGGGGCCGACGGCCCGCTGCTCCAGGGAGCGGTTTCTGCGCGTTCAGGCGTTGGCGCCTGGGAGCCCCCCCAAGGCTGCCCCAGGGACTGCTGGCCGAGGCCCTGCTGTCGCCCTGGGCCTCGAGGCCCAGGACGGGCCTGCCTTCTGCCCAGACTGCTGGCTCAGACCGGAGCACGCGCCCCTGCCCTCGTCGTCCCCCCGTGTCTCCTTAGCAGCCAGGCTTCCGGCGCCGGGCCCCGTGAGTGGGTGACACTTGTCCCCACCCCCCGACCCACTCGGGCTCAGACGGCAGGCTCTCCTGCTTGGCCTCACTGGCCCCAGCGCAATGCCAACGGCTCGGCTGCCCTGCCGGGGCGGCGTGCTGCGCTCTCCCCAGACATGCTCCTGGGGACCGAGGGGACAGGCGTGTCCCTTTTCTGAAGGCCGGTCCCCCAGGCGCGACCGGGCTCCTGTCTGGGGCAGGCGGGATGTCCCGGCAAGGAGGCGTTCACTCTGGGGTAGTTTCTGCCAGAGCGCTGCAGAGCAACTCGGCTGCGGCACCCAGCAGCAGCCCACAGACCCGACCCTGATTCCCCAGCGAAGGCAGAGCTTTCGCCTAGGTTTTCCGCACGAAGCGGACCGCGCCTCGCTGCTGCTTCCTGGCTCCGGCTTTGGGCGTTCGCTCTCTCGCGTCAGGGGAGAAGTGTTGCGGGAGAGTCGGTGCTTCTGGGGCCTCGCTTCCCGGGGCCCAGGTGCGGACCCTGGGCTCCCAGGGCCTCGCCGATGTCGGGAGATGCGGCCTCCTCCTTGCAGCAGCGTGTGTCGCCCGGGGTGGCCCCTCTGCGCAGACGGCCTTCTCCCGGGCTCGCCGGGGCCTGGCCTCTTCCTCTCGCGTTCAGGCCGACTCGGGAAGAGGCCCGCGGCTTCCCGCGCAGCGAGGAGAGGCTCCAGGAGCACTGCGCACCGTCCGGGCCCTGGAAGGGGAGCCTGTGGGGGGACTGTCCCCGCGCCTTCCCCGGCCGCCCCTGCCACCCAGAACGCTGCCCCACCCTGGAGGGAGACGGGGGCCGACGGCCCGCTGCTCCAGGGAGCGGTTTCTGCGCGTTCAGGGGCTGGCGCCTGGGAGCCCCCCCAAGGCTGCCCCAGGGACTGCTGGCCGAGGCCCTGCTGTCGCCCTGGGCCTCGAGGCCCAGGACAGGCCTGCCTTCTGCCCAGACTGCTGGCTCAGACCGGAGCACGCGCCCCTGCCCTCGTCGTCCCCCCGTGTCTCCTTAGCAGCCAGGCTTCCGGCGCCGGGCCCCGTGAGTGGGTGACACTTGTCCCCACCCCCCGACCCACTCGGGCTCAGACGGCAGGCTCTCCTGCTTGGCCTCACTTGCCCCAGCGCAATGCCAACGGCTCGGCTGCCCTGCCGGGGCGGCGTGCTGCGCTCTCCCCAGACATGCTCCTGGGGACCGAGGGGACAGCCGGTCCCCCAGGCGCGACCGGGCTCCTGTCTGGGGCAGGCGGGATGTCCCGTCAAGGAGGCGTTCACTCCGGGGTAGTTTCTGCCAGAGCGCTGCAGAGCACTCGGCTGCGGCACCCAGCAGCAGCCCACAGACCCGACCCTGATTCCCCAGCGAAGGCAGAGCTTTCGCCTAGGTTTTCCGCACGAAGCGGACCGCGCCTCGCTGCTGCTTCCTCGCTCCGGCTTTGGGCGTTCGCTCTCTCGCGACAGGGGAGAAGTGTTGCGGGAGAGTCGGTGCTTCTGGGGCCTCGCTTCCCGGGGCCCAGGTGCGGACCCTGGGCTCCCAGGGCCTCGCCGATGTCGGGAGACGCGGCCTCCTCCTTGCAGCAGCGTGTGTCGCCCGGGGTGGCCCCTCTGCGCAGACGGCCTTCTCCCGGGCTCGCCGGGGCCTGGCCTCTTCCTCTCGCGTTCAGGCCGACTCGGGAAGAGGCCTGGGGCTTCCCGCGCAGAGAGGAGAGGCTCCAGGAGCACTGCGCACCGCCCGGGCCCTGGGACGGGGAGCCTGTGGGGGGACTGTCCCCGCGCCTTCCCCGGCCGCCCCTGCCACCCAGAACGCTGCCCCACCCTGGAGGGAGACGGGGGCCGACGGCCCGCTGCTCCAGGGAGTGGTTTCTGCGCTTTCAGGGGCTGGCGCCTGGGAGCCCCCCCAAGGCTGCCCCAGGGACTGCTGGCCGAGGCCCTGCTGTCGCCCTGGGCCTCGAGGCCCAGGACGGGCCTGCCTTCTGCCCAGACTGCTGGCTCAGACCGGAGCACGCGCCCCTGCCCTCATCATCCCCCCGTGTCTCCTTGGCAGCCAGGCTTCCGGCGCCGGGCCCCGTGAGTGGGTGACACTTGTCCCCACCCCCCGACCCACTCGGGCTCAGACGGCAGGCTCTCCTGCTTGGCCTCACTTGCCCCAGCGCAATGCCAACGGCTCGGCTGCCCTGCCGGGTTGGCGTGCTGCGCTCTCCCCAGACATGCTCCTGGGGACCGAGGGGACAGGCGTGTCCCTTTTCTGAAGGCCGGTCCCCCAGGCGCGACCGGGCTCCTGTCTGGGGCAGGCGGGATGTCCCGGCAAGGAGGCGTTCACTCCGGGGTAGTTTCTGCCAGAGCGCTGCAGAGCACTCGGCTGCGGCACCCAGCAGCAGCCCACAGACCCGACCCTGATTCCCCAGCGAAGGCAGAGCCTTCGCCTAGGTTTTCCGCACGAAGCGGACCGCGCCTCGCTGCTGCTTCCTCGCTCCGGCTTTGGGCGTTCGATCTCTCGCGTCAGGGGAGAAGTGCTGCGGGAGAGTCGGTGCTTCTGGGGCCTCGCTTCCCGGGGCCCAGGTGCGGACCCTGGGCTCCCAGGGCCTCGCCGATGTCGGGAGACGCGGCCTCCTCCTTGCAGCAGCGTGTGTCCCCCGTGGTGGCCCCTCTGCAGAGATGGCCTTCTCCCGGGCTCGCCGGGGCCTGGCCTCTTCCTCTCGCGTTCAGGCCGACTCGGGAAGAGGCCTGCGGCTTCCCGCGCAGCGAGGAGAGGCTCCAGGAGCACTGCGCACCGCCCGGGCCCTAGGACGGGGAGCCTGTGGGGGGACTGTCCCCGCGCCGTCCCCGGCCGCCCCTGCCACCCAGAACGCTGCCCCACCCAGGAGGGAGACGGGGGCCGACGGCCCGCTGCTCCAGGGAGCGGTTTCTGCGCGTTCAGGGGCTGGCGCCTGGGAGCCCCCCCAAGGCTGCCCCAGGGACTGCTGGCCGAGGCCCTGCTGTCGCCCTGGGCCTCGAGGCCCAGGACAGGCCTGCCTTCTGCCCAGACTGCTGGCTCAGACCGGAGCACGCGCCCCTGCCCTCGTCGTCCCCCCGTGTCTCCTTAGCAGCCAGGCTTCCGGCGCCGGGCCCCGTGAGTGGGTGACACTTGTCCCCACCCCCCGACCCACTCGGGCTCAGACGGCAGGCTCTCCTGCTTGGCCTCACTTGCCCCAGCGCAATGCCAACGGCTCGGCTGCCCTGCCGGGGCGGCGTGCTGCGCTCTCCCCAGACATGCTCCTGGGGACCGAGGGGACAGGCGTGTCCCTTTTCTGAAGGCCGGTCCCCCAGGCGCGACCGGGCTCCTGTCTGGGGCAGGCGGGATGTCCCGGCAAGGAGGCGTTCACTCCGGGGTAGTTTCTGCCAGAGCGCTGCAGAGCACTCGGCTGCGGCACCCAGCAGCAGCCCACAGACCCGACCCTGATTCCCCAGCGAAGGCATAGCTTTCGCCTAGGTTTTCCGCACGAAGCGGACCGCGCCTCGCTGCTGCTTCCTCGCTCCGGCTTTGGGCGTTCGCTCTCTCGCGTCAGGGGAGATGTGTGGCAGGAGAGTCGGTGCTTCTGGGGCCTCGCTTCCCGGGGCCCAGGTGCGGACCCTGGGCTCCCAGGGCCTCGCCGATGTCGGGAGACGTGGCGTCCTCCGTGCAGCAGCGTGTGTCGCCCGGGGTGGCCCCTCTGCGCAGACGGCCTTCTCCCGGGCTCGCCGGGGCCTGGCCTCTTCCTTTCGCGTTCAGGCCGACTCGGGAAGAGGCCTGCCGCTTCCCGCGCAGCGAGGAGAGGCTCCAGGAGCACTGCGCACCGCCCGGGCCCTGGGACGGGGAGCCTGTGGGGGGACTGTCCCCGCGCCTTCCCCGGCCGCCCCTGCCACCCAGAACGCTGCCCCACCCTGGAGGGAGACGGGGGCCGACGGCCGGCTGCTCCAGGGAGCGGTTTCTGCGCGTTCAGGGGCTGGCGCCTGGGAGCCCCCCCAAGGCTGCCCCAGGGACTGCTGGCCGAGCCCTGCTGTCGCCCTGGGCCTCGAGGCCCAGGACAGGCCTGCCTTCTGCCCAGACTGCTGGCTCAGACCGGAGCACGCGCCCCTGCCCTCGTCGTCCCCCCGTGTCTCCTTAGCAGCCAGGCTTCCGGCGCCGGGCCCCGTGAGTGGGTGACACTTGTCCCCACCGCCCGACCCACTCGGGCTCAGACGGCAGGCTCTCCTGCTTGGCCTCACTTGCCCCAGCGCAATGCCAACGGCTCGGCTGCACTGCCGGGGCGGCGTGCTGCGCTCTCCCCAGACATGCTCCTGGGGACCGAGGGGACAGGCGTGTCCCTTTTCTGAAGGCCGGTCCCCCAGGCGCGACCGGGCTCCTGTCTGGGGCAGGCGGGATGTCCCGTCAAGGAGGCGTTCACTCCGGGGTAGTTTCTGCCAGAGCGCTGCAGAGCACTCGGCTGCGGCACCCAGCAGCAGCCCACAGACCCGACCCTGATTCCCCAGCGAAGGCAGAGCTTTCGCCTAGGTTTTCCGCACGAAGCGGACCGCGCCTCGCTGCTGCTTCCTCGCTCCGGCTTTGGGCGTTCGCTCTCTCGCGACAGGGAAGAAGTGTTGCGGGAGAGTCGGTGCTTCTGGGGCCTCGCTTCCCGGGGCCCAGGTGCGGACCCTGGGCTCCCAGGGCCTCGCCGATGTCGGGAGACGCGGCCTCCTCCTTGCAGCAGCGTGTGTCGCCCGGGGTGGCCCCTCTGCGCAGACGGCCTTCTCCCGGGCTCGCCGGGGCCTGGCCTCTTCCTCTCGCGTTCAGGCCGACTCGGGAAGAGGCCTGGGGCTTCCCGCGCAGAGAGGAGAGGCTCCAGGAGCACTGCGCACCGCCCGGGCCCTGGGACGGGGAGCCTGTGGGGGGACTGTCCCCGCGCCTTCCCCGGCCGCCCCTGCCACCCAGAACGCTGCCCCACCCTGGAGGGAGACGGGGGCCGACGGCCCGCTGCTCCAGGGAGTGGTTTCTGCGCTTTCAGGGGCTGGCGCCTGGGAGCCCCCCCAAGGCTGCCCCAGGGACTGCTGGCCGAGGCCCTGCTGTCGCCCTGGGCCTCGAGGCCCAGGACGGGCCTGCCTTCTGCCCAGACTGCTGGCTCAGACCGGAGCACGCGCCCCTGCCCTCATCATCCCCCCGTGTCTCCTTGGCAGCCAGGCTTCCGGCGCCGGGCCCCGTGAGTGGGTGACACTTGTCCCCACCCCCCGACCCACTCGGGCTCAGACGGCAGGCTCTCCTGCTTGGCCTCACTTGCCCCAGCGCAATGCCAACGGCTCGGCTGCCCTGCCGGGTTGGCGTGCTGCGCTCTCCCCAGACATGCTCCTGGGGACCGAGGGGACAGGCGTGTCCCTTTTCTGAAGGCCGGTCCCCCAGGCGCGACCGGGCTCCTGTCTGGGGCAGGCGGGATGTCCCGGCAAGGAGGCGTTCACTCCGGGGTAGTTTCTGCCAGAGCGCTGCAGAGCACTCGGCTGCGGCACCCAGCAGCAGCCCACAGACCCGACCCTGATTCCCCAGCGAAGGCAGAGCCTTCGCCTAGGTTTTCCGCACGAAGCGGACCGCGCCTCGCTGCTGCTTCCTCGCTCCGGCTTTGGGCGTTCGATCTCTCGCGTCAGGGGAGAAGTGCTGCGGGAGAGTCGGTGCTTCTGGGGCCTCGCTTCCCGGGGCCCAGGTGCGGACCCTGGGCTCCCAGGGCCTCGCCGATGTCGGGAGACGCGGCCTCCTCCTTGCAGCAGCGTGTGTCCCCCGTGGTGGCCCCTCTGCAGAGATGGCCTTCTCCCGGGCTCGCCGGGGCCTGGCCTCTTCCTCTCGCGTTCAGGCCGACTCGGGAAGAGGCCTGCGGCTTCCCGCGCAGCGAGGAGAGGCTCCAGGAGCACTGCGCACCGCCCGGGCCCTAGGACGGGGAGCCTGTGGGGGGACTGTCCCCGCGCCGTCCCCGGCCGCCCCTGCCACCCAGAACGCTGCCCCACCCAGGAGGGAGACGGGGGCCGACGGCCCGCTGCTCCAGGGAGCGGTTTCTGCGCGTTCAGGGGCTGGCGCCTGGGAGCCCCCCCAAGGCTGCCCCAGGGACTGCTGGCCGAGGCCCTGCTGTCGCCCTGGGCCTCGAGGCCCAGGACAGGCCTGCCTTCTGCCCAGACTGCTGGCTCAGACCGGAGCACGCGCCCCTGCCCTCGTCGTCCCCCCGTGTCTCCTTAGCAGCCAGGCTTCCGGCGCCGGGCCCCGTGAGTGGGTGACACTTGTCCCCACCCCCCGACCCACTCGGGCTCAGACGGCAGGCTCTCCTGCTTGGCCTCACTTGCCCCAGCGCAATGCCAACGGCTCGGCTGCCCTGCCGGGGCGGCGTGCTGCGCTCTCCCCAGACATGCTCCTGGGGACCGAGGGGACAGGCGTGTCCCTTTTCTGAAGGCCGGTCCCCCAGGCGCGACCGGGCTCCTGTCTGGGGCAGGCGGGATGTCCCGGCAAGGAGGCGTTCACTCCGGGGTAGTTTCTGCCAGAGCGCTGCAGAGCACTCGGCTGCGGCACCCAGCAGCAGCCCACAGACCCGACCCTGATTCCCCAGCGAAGGCATAGCTTTCGCCTAGGTTTTCCGCACGAAGCGGACCGCGCCTCGCTGCTGCTTCCTCGCTCCGGCTTTGGGCGTTCGCTCTCTCGCGTCAGGGGAGATGTGTGGCAGGAGAGTCGGTGCTTCTGGGGCCTCGCTTCCCGGGGCCCAGGTGCGGACCCTGGGCTCCCAGGGCCTCGCCGATGTCGGGAGACGTGGCGTCCTCCGTGCAGCAGCGTGTGTCGCCCGGGGTGGCCCCTCTGCGCAGACGGCCTTCTCCCGGGCTCGCCGGGGCCTGGCCTCTTCCTTTCGCGTTCAGGCCGACTCGGGAAGAGGCCTGCCGCTTCCCGCGCAGCGAGGAGAGGCTCCAGGAGCACTGCGCACCGCCCGGGCCCTGGGACGGGGAGCCTGTGGGGGGACTGTCCCCGCGCCTTCCCCGGCCGCCCCTGCCACCCAGAACGCTGCCCCACCCTGGAGGGAGACGGGGGCCGACGGCCGGCTGCTCCAGGGAGCGGTTTCTGCGCGTTCAGGGGCTGGCGCCTGGGAGCCCCCCCAAGGCTGCCCCAGGGACTGCTGGCCGAGCCCTGCTGTCGCCCTGGGCCTCGAGGCCCAGGACAGGCCTGCCTTCTGCCCAGACTGCTGGCTCAGACCGGAGCACGCGCCCCTGCCCTCGTCGTCCCCCCGTGTCTCCTTAGCAGCCAGGCTTCCGGCGCCGGGCCCCGTGAGTGGGTGACACTTGTCCCCACCCCCCGACCCACTCGGGCTCAGACGGCAGGCTCTCCTGCTTGGCCTCACTTGCCCCAGCGCCATGCCAACGGCTCGGCTGCCCTGCCGGGGCGGCGTGCTGAGCTCTCCCCAGACAGGCTCCTGGGGACCGAGGGGACAGGCGTGTCCCTTTTCTGAAGGCTGATCCTCTAGGCAGGACCGGGCTCCAGTCTGGGGCAGGCGGGATGTCCGGCAAGGAGGCGTTCACTCCGGGGTAGTTTCTGCCAGAGCGCTGCAGAGCAATCGGCTGCGACAACCAGCAGCAGACCACAGGCCCGACCCTGATTCCCCAGTGAAGGCAGAGCTTTCCCCGAGGTTTTCGGCACGAAGCGGACCGCGCCTCGCTGCTGCTTCCTCGCTCCGGCTTTGGGCGTTCGCTCTCTCGCGACAGGGGAGAAGTGTTGCGGGAGAGTCGGTGCTTCTGGGGCCTCGCTTCCCGGGGCCCAGGTGCGGACCCTGGGCTCCCAGGGCCTCGCCGATGTCGGGAGACGCGGCCTCCTCCTTGCAGCAGCGTGTATCGCCCGGGTTGGCCCCTCTGCGCAGACGGCCTTCTCCCGGGCTCGCCGGGGCCTGGCCTCTTCCTCTCGCGTTCAGGCCGACTCGGGAAGAGGCCTGGGGCTTCCCGCGCAGAGAGGAGAGGCTCCAGGAGCACTGCGCACCGCCCGGGCCCTGGGACGGGGAGCCTGTGGGGGGACTGTCCCCGCGCCTTCCCCGGCCGCCCCTGCCACCCAGAACGCTGCCCCACCCTGGAGGGAGACGGGGGCCGACGGCCCGCTGCTCCAGGGAGTGGTTTCTGCGCTTTCAGGGGCTGGCGCCTGGGAGCCCCCCCAAGGCTGCCCCAGGGACTGCTGGCCGAGGCCCTGCTGTCGCCCTGGGCCTCGAGGCCCAGGACGGGCCTGCCTTCTGCCCAGACTGCTGGCTCAGACCGGAGCACGCGCCCCTGCCCTCATCATCCCCCCGTGTCTCCTTGGCAGCCAGGCTTCCGGCGCCGGGCCCCGTGAGTGGGTGACACTTGTCCCCACACCCCGACCCACTCGGGCTCAGACGGCAGGCTCTCCTGCTTGGCCTCACTTGCCCCAGTGCAATGCCAACGGCTCGGCTGCCCTGCCGGGGCGGCGTGCTGCGCTCTCCCCAGACATGCTCCTGGGGACCGAGGGGACAGGCGTGTCCCTTTTCTGAAGGCCGGTCCCCCAGGCGCGACCGGGCTCCTGTCTGGGGCAGGCGGGATGTCCCGGCAAGGAGGCGTTCACTCCGGGCTAGTTTCTGCCAGAGCGCTGCTGTGCACTCGGCTGCGGCACCCAGCAGCAGCTCACAGACACGACCCTGATTCCCCAGCGAAGGCAGAGCTTTCGCCTAGGTTTTCCGCACGAAGCGGACCGCGCCTCGCTGCTGCTTCCTCGCTCCTGCTTTGGGCGTTCGCTCTCTCGCGACAGGGGAGAAGTGTTGCGGGAGAGTCGGTGCTTCTGGGGCCTCGCTTCCCGGGGCCCAGGTGCGGACCCTGGGCTCCCAGGGCCTCGCCGATGTCGGGAGACGCGGCCTCCTCCGTGCAGCAGCGTGTGTCGCCCGGGGTGGCCCCTCTGCGCAGACGGCCTTCTCCCGGGCTCGCCGGGGCCTGGCCTCTTCCTCTTGCGTTCAGGCCGACTCGGGAATAGACCTGCGGCTTCCCGCGCAGAGAGGAGAGGCTCCAGGAGCACTGCGCACCGCCCGGGCCCTGGGACGGGGAGCCTGTGGGGGGACTGTCCCCGCGCCTTCTCCGGCCGCCCCTGCCACCCAGAACGCTGCCCCACCCTGGAGGGAGACGGGGGCCGACGGCCCGCTGCTCCAGGGAGTGGTTTCTGCGCTTTCAGGGGCTGGCGCCTAGGAGCCCCCCCAAGGCTGCCCCAGGGACTGCTGGCCGAGGCCCTGCTATCGCCCTGGGCCTCGAGGCCCAGGACGGGCCTGCCTTCTGCCCAGACTGCTGGCTCAGACCGGAGAACGCGCCCCTGCCCTCATCATCCCCCCGTGTCTCCTTGGCAGCCAGGCTTCCGGCGCCGGGCCCCGTGAGTGGGTGACACTTGTCCCCACCCCCCGACCCACTCGGGCTCAGACGGCAGGCTCTCCTGCTTGGCCTCACTTGCCCCAGCGCAATGCCAACGGCTCGGCTGCCCTGCCGGGGCGGCGTGCTGCGCTCTCCCCAGACATGCTCCTGGGGACCGAGGGGACAGGCGTGTCCCTTTTCTGAAGGCCGGTCCCCCAGGCGCGACCGGGCTCCTGTCTGGGGCAGGCGGGATTTCCCGGCAAGGAGGCGTTCACTCCGGGGTAGTTTCTGCCAGAGCGCTGCAGAGCACTCGGCTGCGGCACCCAGCAGCAGCTCACAGACACGACCCTGATTCCCCAGCGAAGGCAGAGCTTTCGCCTAGGTTTTCCGCACGAAGCGGACCGCGCCTCGCTGCTGCTTCCTCGCTCCGGCTTTGGGCGTTCGCTCTCTCGCGTCAGGGGAGAAGTGTTGCGGGAGAGTCGGTGCTTCTGGGGCCTCGCTTCCCGGGGCCCAGGTGCGGACCCTGGGCTCCCAGGGCCTCGCCGATGTCGGGAGACGCGGCCTCCTCCTTGCAGCAGCGTGTGTCGCCCGGGGTGGCCCCTCTGCGCAGACGGCCTTCTCCCGGGCTCGCCGGGGCCTGGCCTCTTCCTCTCGCGTTCAGGCCGACTCGGGAAGAGGCCTGCCGCTTCCCGCGCAGCGAGGAGAGGCTCCAGGAGCACTGCGCACCGCCCGGGCCCTGGGACGGGGAGCCTGTGGGGGGACTGTCCCCGCGCCTTCCCCGGCCGCCCCTGCCACCCAGAACGCTGCCCCACCCTGGAGGGAGACGGGGGCCGACGGCCGGCTGCTCCAGGGAGCGGTTTCTGCGCTTTCAGGGTCTGGCGCCTGGGAGCCCCCCCAAGGCTGCCCCAGGGACTGCTGGCCGAGGCCCTGCTGTCGCCCTGGGCCTCGAGGCCCAGGACGGGCCTGCCTTCTGCCCAGACTGCTGGCTCAGACCGGAGCACGCGCCCCTGCCCTCATCATCCTCCCATGTCTCCTTGGCAGCCAGGCTTCCGGAGCCGGGCCCCGTGAGTGGGTGACACTTGTCCCCACCCCCCGACCCACTCGGGCTCAGACGGCAGGCTCTCCTGCTTGGCCTCACTTGCCCCAGCGCAATGCCAACGGCTCGGCTGCCCTGCCGGGGCGGCGTGCTGCGCTCTCCCCAGACATGCTCCTGGGGACCGAGGGGACAGGCGTGTCCCTTTTCTGAAGGCCGGTCCCCCAGGCGCGACCGGGCTCCTGTCTGGGGCAGGCGGGATGTCCCGGCAAGGAGGCGTTCACTCCGGGGTAGTTTCTGCCAGAGCGCTGCAGAGCACTCGGCTGCGGCACCCAGCAGCAGCCCACAGACCCGACCCTGATTCCCCAGCGAAGGCAGAGCTTTCGCCTAGGTTTTCCGCACGAAGCGGACCGCGCCTCGCTGCTGCTTCCTCGCTCCGGCTTTGGGCGTTCGCTCTCTCGCGACAGGGGAGAAGTGTTGCGGGAGAGTCGGTGCTTCTGGGGCCTCGCTTCCCGGGGCCCAGGTGCGGACCCTGGGCTCCCAGGGCCTCGCCGATGTCGGGAGACGCGGCCTC